>NW_027185761.1:39696825-39770185 GCF_028583685.1 Petaurus breviceps papuanus | reverse complement strand
CTCTCTCTCTCTCTGTCTCTCTGTCTCTGTCTCTGTCTCTCTGTCTCTGTCTCTGTTTCTCTCTCTGTCTCTGTCTCTGTCTCTGTCTGTCTCTCTGTCTGTCTCTCTCTGTCTGTCTGTCTGTCTGTCTCTCTCTCTCTCTCTCTCTCTCTCTCTCTCTCTCTCTCTGTCTCTGTCTCTGTCTCTGTCTCTCTCTGTCTCTGTTGCCACCCTTCTCCCTCTGACTTTCTATGTATTTCTGCCTCTCTGAATCTCTCGATTTTTCTCTGTCTTTGTCTATCTTTCTATCTCATTCATTCACTCACACACATGAACATATGAAAGGAAAATGAACAATTGATCTTTCTATACATCTACCAATGAATATCTTGAGCTGATTTGGGATTAAGGAGCTCCCTTAATCACTTAGGCTGAATGAGAGGGAATGGAGTAACTCATTCTTACCTCACTTATATAAATCCCAATGTCATCTTCATCATCTGTCCGGTAACACACAGTCAGCCCCAGCTTGTCTTGGCTATTCAGTCGGTACAAGTCCACCTCCTAGGCACAGAAAAGGACACTGGTGATCAAACAGGCTGCATGACGATAGATACCTGTCAAGGGCTTTGAAAATATTTTGCTTAAATGCTATACTGGATTTCTCTTCATTTGACTGCAGACAGCAGGTTAACTTACTGAACAAAAAGTGATTATGTCTGTGGGATCAATGCTGAGGGCATTTCTGACCTTTCAATCAATATAAAGTCATTTTGAAAATAGTTCTTTCATTGATCTCAGAGAAAGAAAAATCACCTATATTTCATTCAGTGTCAGGCCTTCGAGTGGCAAAGCTTTTTAAAAAGTCGTACTTCAACGGCTGTCACAAAAACAAGGGCATTTTCATACAAAAGCCACTCGCTGATTTTAATACAAATGTTTCCAACGTGTTGAGTTAAGATGATCTCACTTCAGGCTCCTTTAATATTCACAGCAATGTAACTTGCAAAGAGAGATTGCTGCATAAATTCATCCCAGAAAGGAGGGCAACGCGATAGCATGCAATTAATGTTTTCCACAACAGCTGTGATATTTACAGTCGAGAAATTAGTTTCAGGCTTTATTACAGCAAATGAAAGAAGATAAAAGCAGAAGGAGCCTGAGTGCTTGGCATGAGACACGAGCTCAGCAAATGGCTGAGCCACAGAGATCATCGCATGGCCCAATTAGCCTGGGCTTCAGAAGGAAATCAGACCTTTGAAAACAACTAAAGCCTCTGGGAGCAAGTTATGGGACTTTCTAGGAAGTGTTAACAAGTTGTGGAGGCCAATCTAACCTACCAGCCAGGCAGGCAGAAAAGTTGTTGCCACAGCAAGTTATAATCCTATCCTTGGGGCTCATCATAATACATATTCTTGGACTGGCCATTGGGTCTGGTTTGTAAAACATTATCTTCCAGTGGACAGGTATGGGGAGACCCTCTGAAATTGGATCATTGGCTTCTCTGATGCCCATTTAAGTGAGGCTTTTCCTAGGAGAGGTGGATGGAGCTCAAAGCTTTCATCCCTCTTCTCACTTCCAAAGTCAATCCCTGGCAGAATGTAAGCTCTATGAAGGCAGGAACTATTTCCTCTTTTTGTCTTTGTTGCTCTGGCATCTGGTACAGTTACCAACACATAGCAGGTGCTTGGTACATTCGCCAAATTGAATCCAGTGGATAGAGTGCCAGTCAGGGAGTTAGAAACACCTGAAATTTGAATCCTACCTCAGATACTTATTAATTTATTAGATGTTGCGCCTTACTTTTCTCATCTGTGAAATAATGGAGTTGGAATGGATGAATTCTATGGTCCCTCCCATCTTTAGAGCTGGGAGTTTAAACATAACAATTACAATAGTTGATATGTCCATAGAACTTAAAGGTTTTCAAAGTCCCTTACACACATTACTTCATTTGCTCTTTACAATAATCTGAGAGATGAGGAAATATGAGATGACACATAGAGAGGTGGGGAAAGTGACTTGCCCAGCATCCCACAGCTGGTAAATGGTTTATCTTCCTAAGTCCATCTTTCTCTTTCTTCTACACCTTGTTTCTGTCTCTCAGTAAATATATGAGAGTCTTCTCAATGCAAAGCATTTTGCTAGGGGGCATGGGGGCTATGGCACTACACCAGACAGAAAGGACCAGCCAGAGCTGGTCAGTTTGTGCCAAATGCAGCGTGTCTCTCTCACACACACACACAAGGCAAAAGCCAGAGCTCTTTGATAATAAAAGGGAACTTTGCCTGTGAACTGGAGGTTTATCTCAGAATATTAGACCTATGAAACATCTGAGGGTTATCTAGTCCATTTTACAGATGAGGAAAGAAATGCAGTTGGATGGATGGCCATTAGGGCTTGTCTGTCAGCACATGTGAAAGGCAGCATGGCGCAGAGGAATAAGGCTGGTTTTGGAGTTCAAAACTCAGGTTCCAATCCCTGGGACTGCCAGGTACTGCTTGTTTACCATGCTGGGAGTCTTTCAACTGTTGAATGAGAAAATTGTGTCCAACTCAAATATAAAGGTGGGGGGAGAGCAATAAATGGTATGTAAGGATCCCCACTTGTCATCTATTGACTTAGAAAACCACCTATGAACATGATCTATTTTCTTCTGAGTTTTTTTTCTTTATTTTGTTAAATACTTCTCAATTACATTTTAATCTGGTTTTGCAGAACTCAGAAGATAGCTCTGAACTAGAACATCTCAAAGGTTTCTTTCATCTCTAAATCTATGATCCCATGGTTATTGAAAATAGACAATAAGCTGGATCCAGAATTGAACTGGAAAAAGAGGTTAAATATAATTGGGAAATTGTATAATTTCTATCTTTTTTGGAGAACCCCTAACTTTTCCCTGCAACAATGGACCTTGTTTTCAACATTAATATTCTTCCAGTGATGTTGTGATGGTAAGTCAGGGGATCCTATGGTCTCATCCAGAATTGATCACCCAAAGGGAAATAGAGAGATGAGTGGTGGGTGTGAATGGAAGGCAGTGAGTTACCAGTGAGGGATCACACAGGAGGAGAGGTTTAAAGGACGTCAACAGAGAAATGAATGATCAGAAAAAGAGGTGAGGCAGTCACACAGCAAGAGAGTGGGGAAGCCCCTGTATTCCACTGGGTCCATAAGATGTCAAGGGCATGGAAAGAAGATTGCAATATATTGGTTGGATGTCCTGCAGGTGAATTATGGGAGGGCATGGAGAAAAGTGGCACAGGATCAGCAAATATTGAAGGACTTTGCATTCTGCATTGTTAAAGGAAGTATCCATGTTAATGAGACAACAGGACCAATTGGGCATCTGAACGCTTTGAAGATACATAATTTAACAACAATAGTCAATAAATACTTATAAGCACTGGCCAAAGATGGCAGACTTAAACCTGTGAGAAACCGGAAAATCTCAGGTGCAGAGAAGCTATGTGGCATGCCCACAATAACCTAGCTAGTGTCAGGGATGGCATTCTAGGGGCTATAGAATTATAACTAAATAGGTGGAAGAAACCTTTGAGGTCGTCTAGTTTGACAAATGAGGAAACTAAGGCAAACAGGGTTAAGTGACTTGCCCAGGTTCACACAACTAGTAAGTATCTGAAGATTAGATTTGAACTCAGGTCTTCCTGACTCCAGGCCTGGTACTCTAGCCATCATGCCACCTCACTGCCACTATTATGTTAGGGGTTACAAACTTTCCTGACAACAATCCTATAAAGCATCTCTGAGACACACAGAAGTGTCTGTAAGGAAGAGTAGAAAAACTGAAATAATGCAGACTTTGTGCTAATTCTGACCGACCTTTCCCCATCCCCCCAACTCAGTGTGAATCAGTGAAATTGGTGACATTTTTTGGTCCCCAGCCAAATGGAAGGCTCCAAGCTGAATGTAAACATAACGTCTTCCATTGCCATAATGGGACATTGTCGAGAGTGAAAGTTTTGTGCCTCATCAGCAGGTTCTTCCTCAGACAGGCAGTCATGAAAAACATTGAGACATATTTCAAAAAGGTCATAAGGAGAAAAATCTGAACGTGGCTAACACTGCATTTCCTTGTTTTCCAATGTTATTCAAAAGAGGATAAAAGCCCCCAAAGGGTATTTTTATTATGTTCTAAGGGACTGACTGAAAGGCCAATCCAAGCTTGAGCTACATTCACAGGAGTGTCCAAAACAAGGAGTAATATTCCCACTGAATTCAGAATTTGTTGGATCCCGCCTCAGTTACTTTGTTCTTTCTTAGATTCCTCCTTTTAAAAGAAACATTGAAAAACTGGAAGCAGTCCAGAGAGGGCAACCAGGACAGTGAAGGGGCTGGCAAACACGTCATGAGGAGAATGAATGGTGGAAAGAACCATTTTAAGAATGTCTAGCCTGAAGACAAGGTTTAGGGCATGACATGATAGTTGGCTTCGGATATCTGAAGGGCTGCTGTTGGGATGAATGATTAGACTCTATGGTACTGATGGGAAGATATTTAATTCAATAAACATTTATTGAATGCCTACAATATCTCAAGCAATATAAGTTAGCCACTGGGGACACCAATGTCAAAAAATAAAAAAAGGAATAGTCCCTGCCTTTAAGGAATTTACATTCTATTGGGGAAAAAAACCCATATGCATAGAGCTAGGAAGATATACAAAGTAATTTGCTGGTAGAGACACAAATGCCTAGGGAGATCAGGAAAGGCTTCAGGTAGATGGTGCGTTCAAACAAGCCATGGATTCTGAGAGGTGAACTCTAGCAGAGGTCTAGGGGAACAGACTGCAAAGATATGGAGGTAGGAGACCTGTCACAAGTCATGTACAGGGAAAAGCCAGCAGGCTCTTTTGGCTGGAATGCAGAGCATATGTAGAGGCACTATTGTGTGGACTTCCTAGAAAGACATATTATAGCCAGACTGGGGAGGGCTTTAAATGCCAGAGTTTTTATTTTTATCTTAAAGGCAACAGGGAGCTACCTGTTATAGAAAGGTAGACTTAGCTCAAAAAGCATGGTAGAGTGGGGAAAAATGCTGGCTCTGGAGCTAGAAGGCTTGTGTTCAAATCCCATTTGTGAGGCCTACTATTTGGATGACCTCACCCTCCTCAAATCTTAGTTTCCCCATTTGTAAAATGGTGGTTAAGCCAGATGGTCTCTAAGAACCTCCCTTCCAAAGCAGAAATCTCTGATCCTTCATGTTCTACAATATTTGATTCTTTGACATAGGTTCAAGCATGATGTAAGTAAGCTGCTTGGCACATAGTAGGTGTTGCGAATCACCCACTGTGCTACAGGAATCATATTCAATGGCGCTGTGTTCATTGTCCAATCATCTGTAATTCATTCATTTAAAAAAAAGGGAAATTGTTTCTGGCAAGGCATTATTTCAGGTATTACCATCCCCCAGATGACATGCAATCCTACCACAAGGGACCTCTTTAGAAAAGTTGAGCATTGAATTTAGCTGCTGGCTCCCATTAAAATTACTCCTAGGAGAACAGAATTACCCAGAAAGTCATGTTGTATCAATTTAGTGGGGTTTTGCTGAAGCTCATTGCAATGTTACCGAGGCCAAGTTCCTTCCCTGAAAACAAGAGGCCCCTGCACAGACTCAAGGTGAATTATGAGTAGGAAAAACCAAATGTTCTTAGAGATGCTTGCTCTGAGCGAGGCAAGGCCATCTCCACCAGCCTTGAGTCCATTTGCTTGTCAAGGATAAACTTGTGATGCTTAGTTTAAAAAGAAAACTGGCTTAGGGAGGAAGTAGATTTGTTGGTTTAAGTGAAATCTCTTGGGGGCAGCTTTCTACCTTGAAAATGATTTAGTTTTGAAAAGGAAAAGATGCATGGGCTAAAGACATGCTGGGAAAGCACAAATATAAGATCAGGACTGAACAGGGCCTGTTGTTGCATCGATAAATTCTGTGAGAAAGAGCTGTTGACTTGGGTTTCTCTTTCTGCTCTGGCAGATTCCTTAGGAAGCAGAAACCAAAGTCTGGCTATGTGTGTAATTCAGGAGGCTGAGGGGTGGTGCAGTCATAGTTCATTTTAGGCAGCGTTTGGTAGATTAGGTATTAATATGGTCATTTTACAGATAAAGTGACTGGTACAGAATCCCAGAGGAAGTTAAGCACCAGAGACAGTGAACTGGTCTTTAAAAGGAAGGCACAAAAAGCAATTAGCCAGGTCTTTGGTCATTCTGGTAATGCCTTCCCCTTTCTTTTTTTTTTCTTTTCTTTTTAAAGCAATAGGGGTTATAAGTAACTTGCTCAAGGTTACACGGCCAGTTATTTCTGAGTGTGGTGCTGAGTATCGGAGCCCAGATTTGATCCCCAGGTCAACTCCAACACTGGAGCCGGTGCTCTTACTCGCTGAGCCACCTGGCCGCCCCTTCATCTACTCTCTGTGATGGCTGTTGTCTGTCCTTCATGCTTGAAGAGGACCAAAGTGACATCACTGTGTTGGGGTCAAGGTACAGTGTGTGTCTGACTATGGCTGATCCCTATACATCTCCTACATATGTAGTTTGTCTCGTCATTTCAATTGTGTCGGACTTTTCGTGACTACATTTGGGGTTTCCTTGGCCAACATACTTAAGTATTTTGCCATTTCTTTCTCTAGCTCATTTTACAGATAAGAAAACTGAGGCAAACAGGGTTAAATGAATTGCCCAAGGTCACACTGCTAGGAAGTGTCTGAGGCTGAATTTGAACTCAGGAAGATGGATCTTCCTGACTCTAAGCCTGGAGCTCTATCCACTGAACCATCTACCTGTATACACGGGTATCTAGTTATTACATTAGAATTTATACTATTTGTGGGCAAGGATTGTTGTTCATTCCTTTCCATTACACACTTTTCTTTGGATACCTAGACCTCAGCACGGTCCCTGGCACAGAGTTACCACTTAATAAATACTTGGAGAGTGACATAGGAAAAAGGCCCAGCTCTGCTTACATTTACATATTGTCCTTGAGGAAGTCACCTGGCTTTTCTGAGCCTCAGTTTCCCTGGCTGTCAAATGAATGCTGTAGAATGGATAGTCTCTAAGTTCAGGGAATAAGCAATCTTGGGGGCTCCCCCTCCTCAGGGGTCTTCAAACAAAGACTGGATGGCCCCTAGTTGGGGAGGTCATAGAAGAGATTTTTGATCAGGCATGGGTGGACTAACTGGTCTTGGAGATTCTTTCCAACTCAGATTCTGTGTTTCTAAGTATTCCTGTTCCTTCTACCTCCATGATTCTGCAATGAAGAGCAATATCTTGGAGGCCAATGCAAGATGAAAATCCTCAAATTCCACTGATTCTCATTAATTTCCAACTGAATCCCAGCTTGAACCCGATCGGCTTTTTATCAAACAGGGACTACCCAGGTTGTGTACAGCACTGTAAGCATAAATAAGTAAATATCTGTTGATCAAGATGAAGATATGATTTTTAAAAAGACTATTAATCAAACTACTATGAATAATTTATTGGTAATATCTGGATGGCAGCCTCTAACATCCCCAGTGCCTTGTTGAGTTGTCAAGACTGAAAGTTTCTTTTAAAAAATGCCCTTTCAGATGAAATTTAAATCAATCCAATCAATAGCATGAGTTTCTAAGAGGAATGTACATAGCAAGCACACACACACACACACACACACACACACACACACACACACCACACGCCAGTTAATGAAACACTGGACTCCAAAGTCAGGATGAATGGAGTTCAAATTCTGATCCAGACACTTAATAACTGTGTGACTCTTGGGGAATCACTTGACCTCTTTCACCTCAGTTTACTTAACTGTAAAATGGAGATGATCACAGCACCTACCTCCCAAGATTGTTAGGAGGATCAAATGAGATTGTATTTGTAAAGTCTTTTAGCACATTGCTCAGAGTATGGTATGTGCTTAGTAAATTCCTTCTTTTCTACAGATCAGGCTTTTTGTCATTGTTCAGTCATTTTTGGTCATATCTGACTCTTTGTGACTCAATTTTGGGGTTTTCTTGACAAAGATACTGGAGTAGTTTTGCCATTTCCTTCTCCAACTCATTTTACAGATGAGGGAACTGAGGCAATCTGGCTTAAGTGACTTTCCCAGGGTCACAAAGCTAGGAAGTGTCTGAGGCCAGATCTGAACTTGGGAAGAGCCCTCCTGGAGTCACCAGGCCAGGCACTTTATCCAATGTACTGTATAGCTGACCCCTACACAAATGAAGTCTGTTACACTAAAATACAGTGATCAAAATATTTAAAAAACAAATTCAAAGACCTTTCATTAAAAACTGTTGGTCTAGAAACTGATCTTAGACCTTTAGCATATTACTGAATGAGGTTCCTAATAATGAGATAGAAACCCTGTTGCCTCCTTACCACGTAGGCAAAATGATGGCCTGGGTGCAAAGAGGTCTCAAGGTGTATGTCTGAGGTTAGAATAAACAGAATAAATTTACTAAGTTCCCAGCATGCCGGGCAGATGTGGAAGATACACAGAAGAATAAAACATAGTCTTTGCCCTCAAAAGCAGTGAGGGAGTGCAGTGTCTGGAGCTCCAGGACTGGAGGCAGGGAGACTCATCTTGCCCATGGCAAGGCCCAGAAGGCCCAGGGATGCAAAGAGGGATGATGGCAAGGCCCAGGGGTCCTTAGGCCAGATGATGGTTCCCCAGCATCTAGCAGGGTACCGAAGAAGAGCAACTGGTAAGGCGGGGGTATAATCACCTAACCTTATTTAATTTCAGTTTCTTCATCTATAAAATGAAGATTATATTATCTAGCTTGCAAGGTTTCTGTGAGGATCAAAAGAAATCCCTGAGGTTATGGAAGGAAGGCTTCAGAGAAAAAGAACCTAAGCTGGGAGTTTGATCCAGGAGTCTCTCAACACCTGCCCCACAGATCTGGAAAAGGAGTTAGTGTTTTCCTTCTGGCTACCCTTATTTGTGGTGGTCATGCCTCCATCCAATATCTTTTAGGTCAATGGGAGGTATCTACTATCTCTTCTCCTTAAGTAACTGCCTGAAACTGGGGCATGACTGGTGGGATTTTTCTACCCTCATGAAAACATAAGCTATTTCTTTTCTCTGCTTGGGTATTTTAAATACTTCTAATGTTGTCAGCACACATTCACAGATGAAGGCCACTTAATGGACATGTAATGCTACATATACAGACTGATGGAACCCCTGGGAAATTAAAACAATACATTAGGAAAATCCATCTTTGACTACTGTTCTTTCTCCTCCTCCTCCTTTAGTGGCTGAAAACAAGATTTAGGGCAGGTGGTTAGTATCTAAATCTTTATGGATGGTTAGCAGGTAGGTTGATCACTGGGCATCATCCCAATACCTCCAGGTAGCTGCAGCATAATTGGGATCCAACACTCTTCTAAATATGATTGTTTTGAGTATTTTAGAATAAGGATATGTTTTCTTAGTGCATCATCTTTAAGAATATTCCAATAAACATGTAGAGGAAAAATTTCTCTCATATACTCTTTTGCCCATCATAACATATCTACTCCTGGCCCTGGGTGAGGGGGTAGGTAGATGAGATGTGTGGTAATGGGTTTGTTGTTCAGAGCTGGGGGGAGAGCTGAGCCATACCATTTCCTCCTATTCTGCCATATTGGTCAACTCTATAGAAATTCCTCTTTGTCCAACTGTTTCCAATGGGTCTGATTACAGATCAAACAATGGGTGAGATAAAAGTGCTAGGCAGATGAGATCATAGGATCATGGGATCACAGAGTTAGAGCTTGAAGAGACTTTAGGGGTAATTTAATCCAATCCCTTATTTTACAGATGAGTAATGTGAAGTGGAAATTAATCATTTTATTCCATATGAATGATTTTCCCTCAACTCCAACTAAGCAAATGTAAATTGAAAAGCAGGTACAAAAACTAAAAAACAGACTATTTCCTAGGCCCAGTAGTCTGTTACATGCAGTTTTGGCTAAGTCCAAATGATGCTATTATTTGGTTTGGACTCAGGATTAGATCACATTACAACGAAACCGTTCTGCTTGTGGAGTTTGAAGACCTGGGTCAAACCTGCTTGTGATATTTCATGTGTGGCCTGTGGGCAAGTCAAACGACCTCCCTGGGCATTAGAGAAGGTTGGACCTCATGGCCTCTGAGGTCCCCTAATAGCTTTAGATCTATGATTTTAGTGTAGGGAAGCTTCCCGTGGGGGAACTCATTCTACCAATGCAGTTCAGCAACTGTTCTCTGCAACTCTGATTCAGTTATCTTGAGCCCAGAGAAGTCAAGTAACACCACCTCCATCATCTATGTATTTTATCTCACCTGTGGTATCATATAGACTACCTGGCAGGGTAATTCCTTCTACTAACAAACTGTTATTGTCACTATCTCATCCTTATATTTTCCACTGAAGTTCAAATACAGGAGGTTTTGAGACAGGTTTCTACTCTATGATTCCTTTACATTCATTGTTTAATGCAGGTTTACACAAGTGAAGGAAAAAAAAAACTACTTTCCATAGTTGAATTTTGCAAAGTATTAGGATGGAATCTCATCTTCTGTAGACTCATTGCCAGTCAGTCAACGAGCTTTTGTTGAATGCCTATAATGTGCCAAGCACTGTGCTAAGTGTTGGAGATATGAAGAAAAACAGTCCCTGGCCATAAGGAGCTCACAGTCTAATGAAGGAGAGAGTCCCCTAACAACTGTGTACAGACAAGACACGTGGGCATCAAGCTCCAGAGCAGGGAGGGCTTGAAAGCACCCTCGCTACAAGACAAGCAGCAGATGGGACAATGGGAGGCTGCATCTTTCATCCCAGGCCCAAAGCTTTGACCTTGCCTAGTCAGGTCTCCACTTTGAAAGCTTTACATTTTATGTAGCCTGAAGATTATAAGTATCTGAGATGGAGGTTTATTCCTAATTTTTATGAATCAGTTTTGTCCTGGATTATTGTGGCTGGTCTGTAATATAAAATGGTTCAGGTCCAGTTCTCCAGGATATTTTGAGGTTGTTATTATTATTAATTCTTATTTCCTCATTATTAACTTCTCTTCCTCCCATTACTCCCACCAGACAGGGACAGAGTGCTTTAAAGTCTGCCCACTGATCCATATACATGATCTCATGTGAGCTTCACAACTCTGAGCTAGGAAACATGCAGCCCATTTTACAGAAGAGAGAAGTAAAGAGATTGCACGGGTGGGGACTCTGTGGCCTCGAGACCACATGGGGCCCTCTAGGTCCTTAAGTGTGGCCCTTTGATTGAATCCAAACATCACAGAACAAATCCCCTTAATAAAAGGATTTGTTCTGTAAAACTTGGACTCAGTCAAAAATCCATACCCAAGGACCTAGAAGGCCACGTGCAGCACTGAGGCCGCAGGTTCCCCACCCTTGGATTAGCCTATGGTCACCGAGCTTCTGGAGGGAGGATACAAACCCAAGTCTTCATGGTTCCAGGCCCACTATGCCAGGCTGCCTCTCTGTAATGAATAATGGTATCTACAAACTAACCAGCTTGAACCAGTGCTGGGCCTCTGCTGAGGAGATTAAGGACTTTGAGGAGTAGATTCAATTTGGTTTTATATTCTGCTTACTAACAATAACTGTCATTATGTAAATGCTTTATGTAACCGGCATTACGTAAAGAGCTTTATAAATATTACCTCCTTTGATCTTCACAATGACCTGGGGCAGCAGGCTCTATTATTATCCCCATTTTACAGTGGAGGAAACTGAGGCAGAGGTGAAGAGAATAGCCCATAGAGAGGCAAGTAAGAGCCTGAGGTGGGATTTGAATACAGATCTTCCTGATTCTGAGTTCAGCATTATATCAACTTTACTAAGCTGCCTCTCTCTGTTCCTTCTTAGGGGATCTGATGCTTGGCTAGTAATTAAATGACAAAAGAATGGAGAAATCTTTACTTCCTGAAGGAGTAGATTAAGTCTTCAAAAAAGGTGTTGAAAACATCCAATTGGTACATCTGACTTTCTTAGAAACATTAGGTAATATTCTTGGGTATCATTCTCTCTCTCTCTCTCTCTCTCTCTCTCTCTCTCTCTCTCTCTCTCTCTCTTTCCTTCCTCCCCTTCTTCTCTCCCTCCCATTTGAACAGGAATTTTTTATTTTAGGAGAAAAATGGTTTGACAAGAAAAAAAAAACCCTAAACCACTGAGCAATTATCATATAGAAACTGTTATACATTGCTTGTAATTGACAGTAAATGTAACTAAGACGCAATCTTGTTAGCCTTAAGTAGATGCAGATAGAAATGATACCCTGGTTGAAGATTTACATGAGTGTCTTCTTTTTAATTTCAGCTAAGTCAGTGATTAGTCTAGTTTGGTCCATATTCGTTTTAGGAAATGAGCCTTGGTTAAATTCAAAGCATGTTTTACAAACATAGAAGATTCATCAGATATGTTTTCAGAGAACTATAGTCACCAATCACCCTCTCTGCTCCTCTCCATGCCTCCTACCCCAAATAAATGCGACCAGCGGGGGTGTTTTTAGTTTAGAATGCACTTCTCTGGGGACAACCCAAATGCAACTATTCAGGTGAGAGTGAATGTGTCAGAATGCTGCTCCCTCCCATTAATCTCAGTCTCCCCAAGACTGGAACAAACATCTTCAGTCTTTTTAAAGAGCTGTCCAGAGAACAGCTGTTTCCAACTATTCAGTTGGTTTTTTACTGAACCGATCACCTTTTGCTACCACATAATTCATCTCCTTCAAAAGTATGAATGCTTCAGCTCAGGCCACCTGATAACTCTGAAATGGGACAAAATGTTAACCATTTACAACTGCCTGACCTCTGAGTGGCACAGAAATAATTCATCTGCTTTAACTTTTTAAAAGGCATCATTCTCCAAAATCAGTTTTTAAAGATTTTTTTATTTGCTTTTTTTTTGGAAGGGGAAGGCAGGGCAATTGGGGTTAAGTAACTTGCCCAAGGTCACATGGCTAGTAAGTGTTAAGTGTCTGAGGTCGAATTTGAACTCAGGTCCTCCTGACTCTAGGGCTGACGCTCTATTCACTAAGCCACCTAGCCACCCCTTAAAGGTCTTCTTGACTAAATATTTATTAGGAAACCAAATTTTACTAAAAAGTATAGAGAAACCATTATTGGAGTCACTCATGGCTATTAGAATGGTGAGAAACATTTGAAAAACCACTGACTAGGCTTGGGTTCAAATCCCACTATGATTGTTACTTATCACCTGTGTGACTTTTGGCAACCTCTGATCTTCAGTTTCCTCACTTTGGAAATGGGGTACTTGGACTAGATGGCTTCTGAGACCCCACCTAGCTCTATGATAATTATTTTTATATATTTCATATTTCTACAGGAAACCCTTAACTGTGACTATCAGATTCATGAGGGCATGCCATGATTAGAATAGAGAGGTTTACTGGGAAAATATCTGACCAGTGGAGAGCCAGCTTCAGAGTTAGGAGGCCCTGGGTCCTCTTTCTGACACATAATTAGTTCTGTCATCCTGGTCAAGCCACTTATCCAATATCAGTGCCTCAGGCAACTTTCTAAGATTAAGTGGCAGAGATGGACACTGGCAGAGAGTTTCCTCAGCAGGAGTTCCAGGTATCTGTGAAATCAAAGGTCCTTCTCATAAGCTAAGGTGAGCCTGGTACCTACTTAGAAAGAATAACTGATTAAAAGATGAAGCTACCAGATGCCACAATATGCCAACTCTCCATCCAAAACCTTGGTCTCTCTTGGGAGCAGTAGCCTTCTCAACATTTGAGGGACTCAATTCCGATTTTTCTCTGGGCGAATTTTCTATTATCTACCCTAAGAGCAAAAATTGTTAGTTACAGATCTACAAACAGTTAATTCCGAGAGGACATTTGTATTAGTCAACAAGGGAAGATTTGGTGATCACATTGGTCAGGTTTCTAGCTACAATCTTTTGTTTTTGCCCTGCATGGAAGGTGACAATGATGATTCAAGGGGAGAGAGAGAAGAGAGAGAAAAGAGAGGAGAAAGAGAGAGAGAGACAGAGAGAGAGACAGAGAGTCTGTGTGTTGGGGAGGCTTAATTATATTAATTACATAAAAGAGTGAATAATGAGTTTAAATTAGGCAACATGGGAGCAGAAATATAAAGGGTGGAAGTTTTTTTAAGTTGCCAAGGCTTGTAATTTCATTTTCTACAAAATGTCTTGAGTCCTCCCCACCTCTCACCAGCACTACTCTAACAGACTCTTAATTGGCCTTTCTACCTTAAGCCTCTCTCCACTTAGTTGTTGTCATCCTTTGTTCTCAAAGAGGACCCAAATCTGTTGGGGTCAAGGTACAATATGTCTGACTGGCTGATCAGGCCAATACAAGCTCAGAAGGCTCCACACCACAGGTAAGGCACGAACAGTCCACGTAATCTCCTCTTTAATCCATCCTGACATCCATGGCTGCCAAAGAATGCTCCCAAAGTATACATCTGACTATTTCACATCCCATACTCAGTAAGCTCCAATGGCTCCTTTTTGTCTCATTAGGATCATAAACTCCTTTGTTTGACATTCAAAGCTTTGAAAAACATGGTGTCTTTCTAGCTCTCCATTGATCTTATACCCTCTCCATACATTTAATGGTCCAGCCATATTAGCCCCTAGGTGCCCTATGGAAGATGCTTCATCTCTGTTCATTTCTACTGGTCATCCCTTAGGACTACAAGGTTCTCCCTCTTCACCTCCACCTTTGATAATCTCCAGACTCCTTCAAGATACAGTTCTGTGTCAGTTTTTGAAGGAGACCTGGCAAATTCTCCCATCCTCACTTACTACCTGCCAACTACTAATGCTTTCCCTTCTAAGGCTACCTTACACCTACTTCTTAGATGTTTTCTATGTACCTATTTATGTACATGTTGTCTCTTTTATTGGAATGTAAGCTCCTTGAGTGCAGGGAGAATTTTTGCCTTTTCACTGCATCCCGAATGCTTAGCACAGAGCCTAGAGCATAAAAAGAACTTAATAAAAGCTTATTGCTTGACTGATTTATACAACAAACAACAAAATCACATCTTACCTTTTGGAGGTGCTTTGTTCAATCTTTTGAATCTGTTTATTTTTTCTTTTAGGGGAGGAAAAATAAATTACACAGGTTTCATGGCTCATATGATATTTTCCTTTAAACACATAGTTCACGAGCAGATATGAGACATTTGGAAGAGAAAAGGACATTGGCCATACCTCCAGTTCCAGCTCATCTCTGTCCATCTCCTGATGGATGGTCCCCATGTAGTCATTTGGATCATAGTATTCATGAGCAGATGAATGCCTAAGAAGATGAAACGAGATTTCAAAGGCTCTTTCAAGCATCGTTTTCATTAATCCTCTTCGTAGGTCATGCCAAATACATGGTCGGGCACTGTGATCACTTCTTTGCAAATGGAAATGGAAGGGTTTTTTCTACTCTCTTACTTTTTGGGGCACTACTCTATATAAGGTTCATGGATGTTTGATGGGAAAGGAAGTGCTTTCCATTGTGGAATCTTGAACCATTTAGGAGGTATGGGGTTGCTTACTAATCAGAAGGCTCTCCTTGGGCTTCCAGAGGAGGAAGGGCTATGAAATAGGAGAGCAGCCACAGCTGACTGTTTGGCCCAAGGCAGGTGCTCAAGCCTAAAGCTTTCCTCTCTTCTCAGGTTCACTGCATTTTTCTGGGCTAGAGACTATGAATTACATACTGCTAGGACATTAGGGGAACAAAAACCTCCCTTTAGTGTGGGAAATTTGGACTATCAGATTATGGATTTAGAGGCAGAAGAGACCTTGAAAGTCCTTAGGATGAGGAAACTGAGACGCAAGAAGCAAAATGACTTGTCCAAAGTCACATAGGAAGTGAAGAGGCAGAATGAGTGAAAGCCAAGGACCACTGTACCATGAGGTCTCATTGCATACAGAGTGACTCATGAAACTCATACATTAGGCTGGTAACACTATGAAGAGAGTTATTGAAGAGTCAGGGCCATGGGGCCACGGAGCTCAGCACCTGCTCATCTGTTTCTTTCTTTTTCTTTTTTTAATAAGCAATTGGGGTTAAGTAACTTCCTCAAGGTTACACGGCCAGTTATTTCTGGGTGTGGTGCTGAGTATCTGAGCCCGGGATTCGATCTCCAGGTCATCCCGACACTGGAGCCAGTGCTCTTACTTGCTGTGCTACCTGGCCGCCCCGCTCATCTGTTTCTTAAAGGGAAGGGGAAACCCACAGTGAGAGACGTGAGGAGCCAAGGTGTCTTCACCTCTCCCACCTCCAGCTGGTGTGGCATTCTTTCTCAATTAGTTCTGGCTTCATCAGGTAGGAGGGCCCCTGTTTTCAGAATCATGCCAAGGCATGGGGGAGGATGGCAATATGGACACAGGCTCCTGGCAGGGCTGCTCCCATAGCACTGACTTAGCAGCCTGGCTGAGGACCTAGATCTTTAGTACTCCCAGGTTAATGCTGTAATCAATTGGCTCTCATCTTGCCTCCCGAGCACTTACACTGGAAGCAACAAGCCAGAAGTGAATAGCAATTTAAACAAGCAAGGGCTTTCAATTTTCTGGCCTTATTAGGCAAGCGTACTACTCACACTTATTGGGCTTTTAGCATTGAGGAGGGTGCATGGCTAGTCCCTGTTGTCCAGGAATCAGCTTAATGGTCTCCGTTAAATCCCAGAACCCTCCATGGTAATGGATGTGATATATTGACTTCTGACCTTACAATTGAGAACCTGGATCATTCTGACCTCTGAGGCTGTTTGGACATTTCTAAGTCATCCCCTGGGGGATGGGGGTACAGTGGGGTCAGAATCATGTAAAAGTAACTTTTCTTGGGAGGAAAGAAGGGATTCACTTCCAAGGATCCCATCACTGTCAACTCAACAGCTGAGTGCCTAAGGACATATGTCATCAACAATGAGGAGCAAGACCATTTGTCAAGCTGATAGGTTGTTTTGGACCCCCCCCCAAAGGTTTACATCATCACTAAGTTTCAGAAGACTGAGGAGTTTCTCCATGTTTCAAATGGTAGTGAACTTATATAAAAGTATGGCAGCAGAGGTCAATATTTCTCTGGAATTTTGTATAAGAAGAACTTTTCTTTTGTGCCCAGGCATGAAAGCACAGGCTGGTCAATGAAATAACCTTCAATTTTAGTCTATAGTGGGCCTTTGAGAGGCAGTCTTACACAGTGGTTAAGAACTATCTCATAATCAGAAAGATCTGGATTTAAGATTTGCGGCAGATACATAGTGGCTTATGACTCTGGGAAATTCATTTAGCCTCTCTTTGTGTCTCAGACAACTGAGATTATTATAATCTGCAGAGCAGGTGCCGGTCTCCTCTGAAAGAGAACTTTCTTCTGCCACAGTCTTCTAATTCCCCCTCTACTCCTTACCCTCCTCTCTTTTAAAAATACTTATTTTCAACATTCATTTTGAAAAATAAACCTTCAGTTCCAAATTCTCTCCCTCACTCTCACCCCTTTCCCATCCACTGGAGAGCAAGCAATATGATATCATTTATACATTTGAAGGCACACAAAACACATTTCCATATTAATTATGTTGCCAAAAAAAGCAAGAAAAATAAAGAAAGTGAAAATATCTGCTTTGATCTGCATTCAAGAGTTCATCAATCCTTTTGCTACAGGTAGATAGCATTTTCATCATGGGTCTTTTGGAATTGTCTTGGGTCATTATCTTGATCAGAGTAGCTAAGTCTTCCACAGTTGATTATACTTGCACTACTGCTGTAACTGTATACAATCTTCTCCTGATTCTGTTCACTTCATGTTGCATCAGTTCAGATAAGTCTTCCAAGATTTTTCTGAAACCACCTAGCTCATCATTTCTCATAGCACAGTAGCGTTCCATCACAATCATATGCCACAACTTGTTCAGCCATTATCCAGCTGATGGGTATCCCCTCAGTTTCTAATTCTTTGCCACCACAAAAAGAGTTACTGTAAATATTTTTGTACATATAGGTCCTTTTCCTTTTATCCCTTTTGGATACAAACATAGTAGTGGTATGGCTGGGTCAAAGGGTATGCATGACTTTATAGCCCTTTGGGCATAGTTCCACATTGTTTTACAGAATGATTGGACCAATTCACAACTCTATCAACAATGCATCAGTGTCCTTTTTTGCATCACTAGCATTTGTAATTTTAATTTTCCATAATGTTAGCCAATATGATAAATATGAGGTGGTATCTCAGAGTTCTTTTAATTTTCACTTCTCTAATCAATTGTGATTGAGAGCATTTTTCCAAGTGATTATTGATAGCTTTGATTTCTTCTTCTAAAATTACCTGTTCACATCCTTTGAACATGTATCAGTTGGGGGAATGACTCTTATTTTTATAAATTTGGCTTATTGCCCTATACATTTGAGAAATGAGACTTTTATCATTCCCCCCATTTCCTGTTTTCATTCTGATTTTGGTTTCATTGGTTTTGTTTGTGCAAAAACTTTCATATCATGTAATCAAAATCATACATTTTTACTTCCTTTGATCCTCTGTATCTTTTGTTTGATCATGAACTCTTACCTTACTACCTTTAGATAAAATTTTTCATGTTCTCCTAATTTACCCTTTATGTTTATATCATTTACCTATTTTGAACTTAGCTTGCTAAATGGTAAGAGATATTGGTCTGTGCCTAGTTTCTGCAAAATTGCTTTCCAGCTTTCCCAGCAATTTTTGCTAAAGGATGAGCTCATGCTCAAAGCTTGAATCTTTGGGTTTATCAAACACTAGATTACTGTGGTTATTTACTACTGAGCACTATATACCTAATCTATTATACTGATCTATTTCTTAGCCAGTACAAGATTGTTTTGATGATTACCACTTTCTAATATTGTTTGAAATCAGCTAGGTTACCTTCTTTCATATTTTTTATATTGATTCCCTTGATATTCTTGAACTTTTGTTCTCCCAGATGAAGTTTGTTGTTATTTTTTCTAGCTCTAGAACATAATTTTTGGTAGTCTGATTGGCACAGGACTGAATAATTAATTTAGGTAGAATTGTCCTTTTAATTATATTGGCTTGGCCTTGCTGTTCAGTCACTTTTTAGTCATGTCTCACTCTTTGTGACTCCCATTTGGGTTTTTCTTGGCAAAGATGCCGGGGTGGTTTGTCATTTCCTTCTCCGGCTTATTTTACAGATGAGGAAACTGAAGCAAGCAGGGTTAAGTGACTTGCCCAGGGTCACACAGCCAGTAATTTTCTAAGTTCACATTGAAACTCACAAAGATGTGTCTTCTTGACTCCAGGTCAGACACTCTCTCTATCTACTGTACCATCTTGCTGCCCTTTTGGCATGGCCTACTCATGAGCAATTAATATTTCTCTAACTGTTTTGATCTGTCTTTATTTGTGTGAAAAGTGTTATGTAATTGTGTTCATATAGTCACTGAATTTGTCGTAGCAGGTAGACTCCCAAGTATTTTATAATGTCTGCAGTTATTTTAAATGGAATTTCTCTTTCTGTCTCTTCCTGCTAGAACCCTACCCTTCTCAAAAAGGAGTAAAACATATAACAATTTGTTCTCCCTAACAGATTGAAAAACTGAGGCATAAAGAAGTTATGGTACTACTGTAGGCAAGTTGTTTAGTTGGGAAAAATAACAAAATCTTGTTTTTTTCCTAAGCAACTTAGCAATTATTTTAGCCTAGGCAGTCTTCCCTAGGACTTTTGCAGTGAAAAGACTCAGGGGACCTGGGCTGAAATCCTAACTGCCACATATGATACTGTACCTCTGCAGGCTTTGGTTTCCTCATATGTAAAAAAGGAGGTCCTTGGACTAGATGGTCTTTGAGCTCCCTCTGACAGAAAGAAGGGGTGGGCAGTGTTAAGTGTCCCACATCCATCTACGGTAACCAGAGATTTGGGTTATTAGCACATGGGGACTCAAACGGACATAAGATGGAAGCAAGCTTGAAATGAGGTCAAAAGAAAGCAGAATCTATCACCTCCAGGGTCTTTTTTATACTGTGTGCATATGTCTCTAGGATCATTTCTCTGAGTTGTAACTACAAAATCCTCAAATTATCATTTGGAGTGATTAAATTTTATTCTGAAGCTTCTCTGACAACACTTGTAAGTAATTTTGCTCCTAGAATATAATGTGAGTAACTCTGCTTCAGGGTTATAATAAAGTAATTAATATGTGGGAACAGAACGGAACAGTTCAGAGCAGGCTACAATTTATTGCCTCTATAAACAATAAAGTTAAACAGAAGCAACTCAAGGAAGAATTACAAGAAGCATTAATTTTTTTTTCTATGTGGAAGGAAAAAATAAAGCTGTAATGATTTGATGATGTAATAAATATAACAAGTCACATTTTCAGTAATTTATGGTTTCATTACTTACTCTTCAGGCAAGAGATACGGATCCAACACTGGGGGGGTGGGGGATGCCATCTTAGTCAGCGCCATGATATGCTCGAAGGTGATGTCAGTTTGGGTTCCCATGTCCACCAGCTGGGAGTCCAGTGAAGGAGTAAACATCTTTGTCCGAGGGGTCCGCCTTAAGACCTGGACAACAATGGGTTCTTTGGCTGTCTTGAAAGCTTCCACAGCTTGATCATGGGTTGCTTTGGATAAGTCTTTCCCATTCACCTGTTAAAACAGTTAAGGAGACAAAATTGGACTTTAAACCAATGATGAAAACCCGCTGTGGATGTCATTTCTCATTAATTTTTCACAAGTATGATCACAATAAAGGAAAAGAACCCATAAGTGTGGTTTATAATCTTCTCTGTTTCAGGTTTCTGCAGTTATCACTGATAATCATCACCTTTGGGCTAGAAGAAATGGATTATTGGAATAGTTAACCTGGTCCTCTCACCAATCATTAGAAATGATAGTTCCATATGGTGCAGAGGACGGTATGGACTTGACTGGTGTTTCCAGGATCAATGACTTAAAGCCTGAAGCGACATCGGAGGCTACCTACTTCAGACCCCTCGTTTTGCCGATGAACAAGTAGACCCTGAGGATCCAAAGGTAGGCGGTAAAATAGGGAGGATCTGAACTCATGTCTAGTACTCTTTCCATTGACCCATGATACTGACGCTAAATAACAACGTAGTAAAATGTGGATAAACATGGATGTAGAACCTGACTTAGAATTTAAAAATACCTTCATACACTAGCAGAAGGCACTTAACTTCCATAAGCTTTACTCTTCTCTTTCCTTCACCACTCTTAGCCAGTCAGTTGCCAAATCTTCGTTAATTCTACTGGCACAACAGCCCTTCCGTGGATCTCTGTCTTTCCATCCACATGGCTCTAGTCATCATTTCTCACTTGACTTATTGCAGCAGCGTCCTCACTGGCCTCCCTGTCAAGTCTTCCCCCTCCATTCCATGCTCCAAACAGCTGCCAAATTGATATTCCTCCAGCACAGGTCTGAGAAGCTCAGATTCCCTCTGGTCTGGAGGATACAATCTGATATTTAAAACCCTCCACAATCTGGCTCAGTATCATTATATATACATGACTCCCCTTCATATCATCTCCATTCTAGTCGGAGTAGGTGCTTATTATTACTCATTCGTGTTCATTCATTCGTTTCCCATTTCCAGGCCTTTACACAGACTGTCCCTCATGCCTGCACTGTACTTCCCTCTCACTCCTGCTTCTCAGAACCCTTAGCGTCCTTCAATGTTAAGCTCAATGCCGCCTTCTACACTAGGCCATTCCTGATCCCCTCAGCTGCTAGTTCCTACACTTGAAAAACAATTACTTTAAATTTACCTTTTAGTATATTTTTGTATTTTCTTGTATGTTTGTAAAAATATAAACAAAGAGAATTCAAGGTAATGGGGGGGGGTGCAGCAAGGTAGCGGCAACAAGTGCTTGGAAAGGCACTGCTATATGAACGTAAGTTTAATTTCCCCTGTTAAAGCCCAGAACATTTCGTTATAATGAACTGGACACACTGACGTCAGACCTTATAGCTGGGGCAGAAGGCAATTTCCTTGAGGGTAGGGTCTGTTTCATTTCTGTCTTTCTGAACAATGCTTAGCACATGTTAATAAATGCTTGTTGATTTAGGCATAAAAAAGTTCACTCGTGTAAGCTGCTTATTAATTTAACACTCCTCCCTCCCATTGCCTGCCATGAATCAAGAGGAAACCTGTTAAATTTCTGCTACTATAAACACATACATCTTGGTTATACATTGTCTACTGACAATGAGTTAGGCCCCAAACTGAACAGAAAGAGGATAGGATACCGGAATGACTTTGGAAAACTGTAATGTTCTTTTAATGATACAAAGCATTTCTTTGAAACAAAGACCTAATACTATTATTCTTCCAGTAATGTCATGTTGCTTTGAGTCACTAAACAGTTTAGTTGCTGGAGAGCTGGAGATGAGGATCATCCAAAGGGGAATGGAGAAGTGTACTGTATGTGTGAGTTGCCTGAAACCCCTTACCAATGACGGATTATGTAAAAGAAGCAGGGCAAAAGATGTCATCTGGGAAAAAAAGATGATTGGAAAATATGATGGGATATTGGTCATGGGGCAAGAGGAAGATGCAACTTATGGACAGCTGGCATGTTCCATCAGCATTCATGCAATTCATGAAAAGAAAACACAGAATGGGCTCCAAAACATGTCCAAGAGTGACATAGGGTGGGCAGGCTTGGATGGGGTGTTATCTGCATGGGTAGATGGTTTAACTACCAGTATGATCATCAATGAGACCACAGCTCCATGTGTGTGTATACATATGTACACACATACATACATTTATATACATTTATAAGTATAAATAAGTCTATCGTTATAAAGTAGGGATTTTGGTCCTCATAACAACCCTATGGAGTTAGGTAATACAAAGTCATATCCCTACGTAATAGCTGAGAAAACTCCAGCTCAGGGTTAAATTATTTACCCAAGGTCACTGTAGCTAGAAAGTTGCAAAATCAGGACTTGAATTCAGTTCTTCTGACTACATCTCCTTCTCCAAGATATTTTGTCAAACTCTATAGTGTTTAATTATCTTCTGAGAAATGGTGTTTTCCACAAAATTGGAAAGTGCTGATATAGTGATCATATACCACATAACCAGTCCCTGCCATGAATTTTTTTAACTTCCTTAATTCTCTTGGATGAACAACGTGTTCTCTAAGAGTCATTGAACACTGGAGGATATTTGTTTTAACTGAGGACACTTTGGGCTGAGTCTTTCAAGATTATTATAATTTATAAGCTCATTCTTCATATTAGTGCACTTGGTGGATGCTGTTTGGCACACACTTTATTTATAATAACTTTCCTTTCCTGAAAAAGCTTGTAAGTTGTTTAAGCTGTCTGTGTGAGGAAGATGCTGAGAGTTTCCTTCTGTTTCTACTTGTCCAAGCAGAACATGGACATTACATTGATTCCTGCAGCTGTTTTTTTACTTTCTCTTAAATACATCAACTCAGGGCCTACTGGGACAAGGAGAACTCTGAATTGGCAACTTTGCACGAACGCCTTGTAAATAACAGTCGGGCTGAAGAATTGATGATGAGATCTTTCCCTTTAATGAAGCCTTAACTAAATTACAACAGCAGAGTAAGTATTAATGATTTGGATTCAATCCATTTAAGTAATTTACTTTCACTGGTGATGGCTTTGGGCAAAAGGGGCTGTGTGAATGTACCAGTAAATAAGTTTAGAAAAACACAGAAATCTGTCCATCCAG
Organism: Petaurus breviceps papuanus; assembly: GCF_028583685.1. Lineage (NCBI taxonomy): Eukaryota > Metazoa > Chordata > Mammalia > Diprotodontia > Petauridae > Petaurus > Petaurus breviceps. The sequence continues at coordinate 39,746,485 of NW_027185761.1, read as the reverse complement.
AGTCACAGGAGACACAGCTATTTTAATATGGTGATTTTCCAAATGTGCCATCTCAAGTCACAGAGTAAATGGATCTTGGGGGGCTATCAGGAGCCTAAGACTACATGTAGGTTTATACTTAGGGTGCTCAGAGGCCCAAAGCTGTGGAAGAAAGAGGGAAAGATAAAGAGAGCTAGTGGTGGTGGTGGTGGGGCTGATCTGGGTTCAAATCCTGCTGTTGTCTTTTATTACCTTAATTCTGACTTCTAAGCATCAGTTTCTCTATTTGTAAACTGAGGCACATGCTAGAATCCAGCCCAAGAACCTAGTCAGTAGATGGATTCTAAAGTCCTTTCCAGAGGCAAACATCTGATCCTATAATCCTATGACCTATGAGGCAGCTAGGACGGGGCAGGAGATAGAATATGGAGCCTAGAAGCAGGAAGATCTGACTACCAATCTGGCCTCAAGCACTTACTGGCTTTGGGACCCTGGTCACAAAAGTTGTTTTAATCTGTTTTCCTCAATTTCCCGATCTGTAAAATGGGAACACTTACCTCTCAGGGTTGTGAGGACCAAATGAGATAATATTTGTAAAGAGCTTAGCTCAGTGTCTGGCACATGGAGGGCATTATCTAAATGTTGACTATTATTATTGCTTTGTAAAGAACTCTGTAAGGAACAAGGGGTGGGGAGGAAAAAAGAGTCAGGAAGGGCAAGGAGAGAGATAAGGGAAACTGGGAAATGAGGCAGAATGTGGGAGCTGAACACTAGGGTGAGAAGACGACAATGCCAAGGAATTCCCATGGGGACTAATGATATGTCCTTGAGTAATCTGCTTCTCACTCTTCAACCTTAATTTGATAACTTAAGAGCAAATTAACGGTATATTTCGCACAAGCCAAGCACCTTTTGTTTCAGTAAAATTTCAAATATGGAAATTGTTGTATAACTAAGGATATTGTATGAGCATAAATCCACTAGCCCAGCTGGCTTTCATTATCTGTATTCACTGGACACGATGTTTCATAGAGCAGAAGGGCACATCTCAAAAACAGTTTCTGTCTTTTCACAGCCTAAACTTAGTGGAGTTGTTCTTTTAATTTTCTAAAAGTCTTTTTCGAAAAAAAAATCTGTTTTTCCGTTCTCTCTTTTTACTCATCCATCCCACATTCATTTAATACGCATTCACAGAGACCATTCACTACCTCGCTCAATTATACATATATATTAAAATCTGTACAAAACAGAAGTTGTATAAGCCTCTTTAATGTTCTTTGAACATCAAAATGTTTGTGCCTGTTGATGATAGTTATAGTCACAAGAAGAAAATTTTAATTAAAAATATTTATCAATAGCTTGTTATAGGCTCAGAATTCTCCTACTATCACCCAAAAGGGAGCCTAATCAACAAATATTTAGTAAATATCTGTATGTTTCAAACACTGTGCTAAATACTAGGGACAGAAAGAAAGACAAACACAGTTAATGCCCCCCTGAGAGTTAGTCTGCTAAGGGAATTGGAGAATCTGGGTTCAAATCCTGACTCTAACACAAACCGCTCGACCATCTGAGCCTCAGTGGCCTCAGCCATAAAGTAGTAATAACAATGTGCTTCACTAGTCAGTCAATCAATAAATATTTATTAAATGCCCACTATTGCTAGGCTCTAACCACCTTCCAGTGGGACTATGAGCAAAGTGCTCTGGAACCTTTAAAGCACTATCCAAATGTGTACAGTTCTTGTTATTTTATTATTCTTATTTGTTTTTTTATTGCTCATGGCCAGTTTTCAAATTCTTGTGCTGGAATAAGTGCTGGCCTTGGTGTCAGAAGTGACTTGGGTTTGGACCTGCCCCTAATAATTACTAGATATGTGACCTTGGTGAAGTCACTGACAGCTTACTAATGAGCCTCAGTTTCCAGGCCTATATAGGAAGGGGAAATGAATACCTGTCATGCCTGCTTTACTGGGGTGTTGTAGGGAACAAATGAATATTTGGGAAATTTCTTTGCCAATTTTAATGTGTTACATTAATGCCATCTATTAATATTATTATTATATTATTTTAAAACAGTCCTCTTTCCATATTGCATCTCCTTCATAGTTACAGTTCACCATGCTTCAGAATACTCAGTTGATGGATGATAAAATTGACTCTGAACAAGTCCACATTTATCATATCAATGTCTGATTCATCTACTTAATCGGATTAGCAAAATGCTGATTTGTCAAAGTCCTATTTTGATTAGCAGTGTTCCTTTGATCAAGCCGTTTTCTATATCAAATTGAGCCCAGCTGCTGCTTCCTTGAGTTACAGCTTGCAAAACCACGGTAGAACCATTCAGCATGAGTTTAAACAGAGCAATGAAAGACATGCATGAAAGACCTGGCAGGAGAAATGTGAGCCGGAGAGTATTTCATGATGGCGCATAGCATCATCGTGAAGATTTGGCAAACCACTCAACTGTTCTCTGAGCCATTTGATTATGAGAAACATGTAAGACCCCTTTAAATCACTTTAGCTTTTGTGTATTTTCCCATGGCACTGAGACAACACAGAAAGGTAGCAGCCACTCCACAGAAGGTTTAGAGGAAAAACGTAAGGTAAACTCCAAGTCTTGCCTTATGTTGTGGGATGTGCACTAACCATGGTAATGTTATCCATCAACCATATGGACCAATCTATGGGAAACACAGTACAGGATTTCAATTACAATGCTAAATGAAATCTGTTTCATTTCAATTTGTAAGTAGTTAGTTAAGTCCCTACTATGTGCCAGCACCAGTAGAGAAGAAAACAATATTTCTTTTTTTTAAGAATGTTCAAAGGGCCTTGTAGGCTCTCATATATTTCACAGAATTATGTAATGTTAAGCTAGAAGGACCTAAGTGTCTGTTTCATTTTTTAAAAATCATGATATCTCTCGTTTTTAAATCACCTTTGTTTCCAAAAATAATTTCTCCACGCTCTATCCCAAAAAGCCATCCCTTGTAAACAAAGAATGAAAAAGGAAAAAAAAAATAGCAGTTCCACAAAATTACCATCACCTGAGCCTGACACATTGTCGTTCTTCTCCAGTTCTGAAGACCATGACATAGTTATATAGCACCTTGATTAAAGGAGGCAAAGCACTATGAAATTCACTTCATTTCTTTTTGATTGACACCAAATGGAAGGCATGCCCAAAAGGAGGCAGAAGAAATGAAGAGAGGCAACATTTAATAAAGTATAGTATAATTAGTATATAAGGGCACTGGATTTGAAGTCAGGGAGACTTGAGATCAAATCCTGCCACAGGGACTTGGAAGATGTGTGACCCCTGGACAAATTATGTAATCCCTCTCTTTGCCTCAGTTTCTCTATTTTACATAAAATATTATACGTAAAATAAAGAAACTGCACTTAATGGTCTCCAATGTCCTTTCTGTCCCAAATCTATTATCCATGTAACAAAGATGCTTTGTATATTTTGAGAGACAGTTCTGATACTAGAAGAAGAGTTTTTCTTGGGGAGGGGGAAGGGTGGTTTTTCACCACACTGTAGTTTTGTTTTTTTTTTTAACACCAATAAGCACATAAATATTTTCAGCATAAACTCTTGATAATGACAAGATACCAGAGTTCTGACCCTAGACTGTCAGAAAGACTTTAAGAACCTTGGCCTCTGTTCCCTGAACGTCTTGATGGGGGTAAGTTTAGGACATATCATATTCTCTTAAAACATGCATGCACGAACACACACATGCATACACACAAATGAAAGGTAGGAAGGTGAGAGGAGTTCAGAGGCGCACACATCCATCCATCTATACAATCAAATTTGTTTTGAATTACCACGTACTCATAACACTTATTACACCATCAGCTTGGAATCATATAAGTGAAAGCCTCTGAGAGGGGACGACTTCAGTTCATGTGATCAGCCAAGCGAACATGACAACCTTTATGCTTTGTCTTAGCACCCCATCTGCATTACACAAAGCAGTTATGATGCCTGCAATTACAGAAGAAATGCAAGGCGAGTCAAGTTTGGCCTGGTCAAATTAAATATCATTAACTCGCCCAATTGAGCAGATTGCTTTGAAATCGTTTACACAGCTCTAAGACCAAGGAAATGGAATGTTCTGGAGGGAGAAATGCTGATTGCAAACCTAATTTTATTTTCATTTTTACTCGAAGTTAAATGCCGAAGTTATTCACCTAAGCCCCCGATCTCTTCTTCAGAGTTAGGTGCAATTAAGGTGAAGAGGCAATCACTTCATTTCAAAGGACGCTCCATTGTTGTAATGTAACAAGACAGCAACAGACCTTAATTCCTTTTATGGAAAGATCCTCCCAGGCAAATTAATGTTAGTAGAGATAAGCAATTATGCTGTTGAAGCAAAATAATCCCCTCCTCCAAGGTTAGACTTAATCCTGAATAACACACCTAACTTTACTTTTCATGAGGTGTTTACATCATTGTTAAAACGACAAAAACAACATATTTCACTTGGTTTTAGGGTGGGTCGCTGTATATGGTTAGAAAAATTCTATTTTTACCTGTTAATAGGGACCCATCCTGGTCCTGCCAGGTTATGGCATCTCTGGGACCTGAAAGCCACTGGAGGCAGCATCAAACTCTAGTCACATCAGCTTTGTTTAACAGATGGTGGGGGAGGGGGGGGAAGCCATTACTGCCAGCATCTTACAAAGAGATCATGCTAGACACTGTCTTTCTCATAGATCTCAGCAGGAAATTTTTATCTGACTTGTGCTTAGAATGGGTCTGGGAGGGTCCTTAACCTTTTCTGTATCATGGAACCCTTCTCCAAATAATGTTTTCACATAGGAAACTAATTGCACTGAAAAACAATTATAAAGATTTTTTTTAAAAAAGTTCGCACACTCCAGGTTGGAGACCATACTGGAGATGGTCTGAGTCCTTTTATGGGATAGAGACACTGGAGTATATTTGGACCACTTTTTTCAAGTCAGGCCTCACTTCTTTTTACTGTTACTGTCATTCAACCTTGAAAAGTTTTGCTAGGAAAAAAAAAAACAACTTGTGTGTGATCAGTTCCTCCCTGTATGCTCCCCAAAGGAGCCCAAGCAGCTTTTTCTAAGGGAGCAGCTATGATTCCTTAGGATCCTATAACTGCAACATCTCGAAGTTGGAATGGACCTCAGTGGCTGTCTAGTCCAACATATTCCAGAAAAGCAGTGCCCTCTACAATGCATGCTAAATAAAGGGTCACCCAGACTTTGCTTGAAGGCCCTCAAATGGGCCAATTCACTATCTACTGTGGCAAGACATTCCACTTTAAAGTCAGCTCTGATTGGGAGGAAGGAATTTCTGACACCAAGCCCAGTTCTGCCTCTTTGTGGCTGTCATCCATCCTTTCCATTTCTGACCTCAGGGGCCAAAAAGGACAAGTCTCTTCCCCTTCTTCCAAATTTCAAATATTCTGGTGAACATTCACCTTTCCTAACCCTTACTTAAGCCCCACTTCCTGGTCACTGCCACATCATGCCATAGCAGGCTAGGTTACATATACCCCCTTTCCAACATTAGCTATAAAAAAATGACAATTAAATCAAAATCACTATTGTTAGAATAGGAACATGTCAATCAATTGACCTATGGCTATTTCCAATAAGTTACTCTCCCTAAATTCCTTGTCCAAAACTCTCCTCCCAGGACACTAAGCCCTTATATGTGTTGTCTGCCTCAACATGGGGTCTGGAAACTTGTTTAGAAATTTTTTTGACAACTAATTCAATGTAATTTTCTTTTTTTTTTTGGTAATCCCACATATTTTATCTTATTCATAAAAAAAACATTCTGAGAAGGTGTCCTTAGACTTCAAGAAACTCACAAAGGGGTCCAGGACACAATGCACAAAAGATTAAGAATCCTTGTGTATGTGTGTGTGTGTATACACATATGTATGTACATATACACATATGCACACACACCAACACCAATGTAAGTTACGTGAGAATAGGGATGGTCTTGTTTGCTCAAATGCTTAAATGTTTTGTATTCTCTCTCTCTCTCTCTCCCTCCTCTGTCTCAGTCTCTCTTCTTTCCCATTCCCCTTACCCCCCAAGTCTTTCCTGCTCTAAGCTACACTTCTTTCAACCGATACTTGTCCAGCACAGACTCAAAGCCTCTCATCATTCTGGCTGCCGCCCCATAGACATTGTTTAGTTTATTAACGTCTTCAAAATGGTAGAGATGTTGGGACATTTTCAAAGAGAAAATGTGGACAGGGAGAGAATACCATGTTCTTTGTGAGCATGGATGAAAGTGTTTATTTGGATGACAACCTTTAATTATTACATCACAATCACTTTTATATCTAGTGTACAAGCCAATCTAAGCTTAAAGTGCTCATCTCATTTAAAATTCAGGCTACTATAAATCTTGTTCTTGGCTACAAACCAACTTTTATAGTTTTGTTTAATTAAATAGAGGGGCACTAATTTCATTTTTTAAAAAATATCACACCTATGTTTTCAAACTAATTAATGCTTAGATTCCACTGGAAGCAATATAAGATGATAAACTACACATAGAAAAGGAAAAGGTTTGAGGGCCTGATTTAGGCCAGAAATAAAACCCTTTTTCCATTCAAGAAGGCCCTGTCACTCTTAATTTATTTCAAATTCACAGTTCGCTCCAGGGATAGAGGATGGGGGAAGGATAATTTATCTAAAATTTAGACATTGTGCACAGTGAGCTCAGCCCCTAAGCATTAATGAATGAAATAACTTACAAATTACATAGGTCTAGACATTTCCATGGGAAGAGTGCTGGCTAAGTGTTGCTGGAACTCTGACATCTAAACCTTACCCCCTAATTATTAGAAGCTTAATCTTTAATGATATATTTGATCTCTAAGTGTAGGTCAATGAAGTTGAAACGGGAATTTCAGGAGGATTTCTGTAGATAGCAAGTTCTGGAGTGTGATGATGTTGAGTTGAACTGAGTTTAGAATGGCCTGTTTAAAGTCATTCAGTTCCATTCAACAAGATGATGTAATGGAAAGAGGCTAGATTTGCAGGCCTGGGTTCAAATTCCAGCTCTACTGCTTACTACCTTTGTGACCCTGAACAAATCATTGAATCTCTATGGGACTCAAAGTCCTTTTGGATCAAGTGACAAGAACAGATGACCTCTAAGGTCCCTTCCAGGTGTAAAATCTACACTCTGGATGTAATAAGCTCTTATTCTATGTCTACTGCGTCAGATGCTGTGTTGGGTGGGAGTGATCCAAAGAGAAAAATGAAACAGTCCTTGGCCTTGAGTACTCATAAACACAATATGAATAATATAGAGGATGTGAGGTAAAATGCCAAAGCAGAAATCTAGACTAAGGGGCCTAGGACAATAAGAGGGAGAGAGTTCTGAGAGCTTTAGAGGCCAGGCAAGGCAAGTTGACAGAGTAACACTTGAAAGAAGATGAAGGGTGGCAGCTAGGTGGTACAGTACCAGAGTACCTGGTCCTGGAGTCAGGAGGACCTGAGTTCAAATCCAGCTGACTAGCTGTGTGACCCTGGGCAAGTTACTTAACCCTGATTTCCTCAAAATAAAAAAGATGAGAAATTTGAAAGGCAGAGATGATGAAGGAATATATGCTAGGCACTGGGGGGAGCAGTCAATTTCTTGCAAAGCATCCAACATCCCAAAATAATCATAGGCAGTAAGTACATAAAACACTAATATAATGTGGGTTGAGATTCCAGGTTATTGACCCTTCAAAGCTCTACTCATAATGCAGATAAACTTATGGTATTAAATACCTGAAGCTTGAGTTTCAGACCCTGTACATGGCTCAAGGGGGAAGGGAGGGAAAGATATTCTCCTGGCTTTCCTGGATTAGCCCTTGACAACTTTTGAAGAAACATTGTTTGTTTTTGGCACACTTACCAACAGGAGTTCTTCCACCCAAGCCTTTGCTGTCCTCATCTTGGTTTAATTCTTCCTCCCTCCCTTTGGCAGAGTGCCATGCCCCACTTCTTTAAAGTTGTCCATATTCCAAAATGACCGAGAGTCCCCTTCCCCAAATAAAGACTTATTCTTGTAGCATAGGAAATGTCAGCTAATTATTTTGGGAAAAGCCATTTGACTAAATTAGTTCATACTAATGTATGAGTAACTGACTTTCACTTAAGCCTCAGAGAAGGAGAAATATTTTTAAAAAGAAGATACTTATTAATTTGAATTTCTAATTGTCAGAATTTCAGGTTTCATAGTAACGTGAAGTGAATTTGTATGGGAGAAAATAATAATTTTTGGTTAGAGGGTAAAGCGAAAGTGTCTGTCGTGGAGTTAAGTCCCTAAGTAACCCAGTCCTTTTCTTCACAACCATTTCCATTCCTCTATTTGGGAACCTACAGATTTTTTGAAAGTTACAAGTACTTTCACAGTGGTTTTTTATGGCTGAAATGTCCTTTCAGAAACCATGCCAATTCATTATGTGGGTTCCTTATAAATTGGGGTCTACATTCTATCATTAAAGACCAACTGGATAATTTTATTGCTAAGGAACTCTCTCTTGTCTCTCACCTAAATTTTCATGTTGAATTTTTACCCCATTTACTCTAATTTTGTGAGGAACAGAGATAGGACATCTGGAAACCATCCTTTAAACAATAATCTACATTGCTTGTGTCTTTTAGAAACAGATGTAAAAATACATAGATATACTTGGTTTTTTTTAAGTATTGTCTAATTCCATCGAGACCATGCTTAAAACACTTTTCACCTTACATAATAATCCTACCATAAGCCTGCCAAGCAAGGCCACGGAGATCTCATATGACGGTTGCTTGTGTTCCTTGGGAAAGCTTTTACTTGGACATAAGTTTGCTTAAACCCTTTCTAAATGTACTTGCGTTGTTAAAAAAAAATACATCATGTTCCTTGGAGAGAAGGTAACCTCCCTTAGCTGTAATTTTTCAGTTCGTCTGGAGGGTTTCATGGTGTCAAACTGAGGACCCCAGGGAGAATATGTACTGGAAGGAACTGACAAAATTAATGGCACTGAATCCAATTGTCACCATCGCTGACAAATGGTACTTACCATAGCAAAGGGAGGCACTAATATTTTAGAACCCTGGAAATTACTTGTGAATGTTTATGCATTATCAGAAAACCTCTTATGTTAAAAACCCTTATGTAATTATGTTAAGGATGAAAAACAGCACTGAGCACTTGGAGTCAAGGGCGATGTTGACTGCCAATTTTCTTCCAGTTCTTCTTTGAGGCCAAAGTGGTTTTTACGACATTTGGATCTTAACTTTCTCTGCGGTAGGGATTAGTGGACACAGCCCAATGAGCGTAATCCTGAATATCCCTCTCCTATCTGCATGTTTTTCAAAGGGTAATGAGACATCAAGGCACTATTTTAGGCTACACAGAAAAGGAGGGAAAAAAAAGCAGAGGGACAATGTTTTTGAGAAGCTTCTACTGTCCAAGAGCCAATGGTTTCCATACTGTTCCCATTGGGCTGTGAGGTAGACAGTAAAGTTTTCAATAACGTGGTTATGTGACCACTGTCTATTGGAACGCTTCACAGATACTGAGCAAGGATAAGCTCATTGCATGTCTGAATATACACACGTTTAGTAGGAAATAGTTCTTCTTTTCTCATTATGGCTTTCTCAAAAGGGGCTCAGATTTCTTCAAGGGTAAGTAAGTATTAACATGCTCATTTTGCAAATGGAAAAAAAAAAGAATCAGAAGAGAGGCCACATGTATATCAATATCAATGTATCACGTGTAGAGGGTGGACCACAGCCAAGATGTGCACGTTCTTTTACTGGGTCCTCTCTTTCCCAGGATGTAGCTTATGTTGTGATCATTGCATCAGAACCTTGCTGCTGTTCTCAGCTACTTATAGCTTAAACTATAATAGCTTTCAATGGCACCAAGACTTTGGAGAACCCTGTATTATGGTCTTTAATCATAATCTCTGTCCTTCCATGAGCAGTAAGTTTAATCTCATTTCACAGATAAAGGAACTGAGGCCCAGGGAAGCCACAGCACCATAGATTTTGAGTTGGAAGGTACCTTGACTTGTTCTAGATTTCCCAGGTATCAAGTAGCAGAGCTGGGGTTTGAAACCAGGGTCCTCACATACTTTCCATGATAGTCAAGTTTTCAATAACATGATTATGTGACCACTGTCTATTGGAATGTTTCACAGACACCAAGCATAGATAAGCTCACTGAATGTTTTGAATGAATACAAGTTTAGCAGGAAAAGTTTTCTTTTCTCTTTATAGCTTCCCAAAACTATACCTCATTCTCCACATGACTTTCAAATACCTTTACTTCTTCTACCTTTTCTCTTATACCTCATTCTCCACATGACTTTCAAATACCTTTACTTCTTCTACCTTTTCTCTTATACCTCATTCTTTACATGACTTTCAAATGCCTTTACTTCTACCTTTTCTCCATTTGCAAATTCTGTTCTGCCCTCATTTCCCTTCCTTCAAAGCCCTTACAGTATAAACAGTATAGTATATTGTAAACCAATTCAACTATGAACTGGACTATGGTCTTGCACCACTGAATCCCTTGTCTATTTCTCATCCCTCAACCCTGGGTTACTCCAACCATCAGCTTTATCCCATTCCTACTCACTAAATGGTAAATACTGTAGGAAGAAATAGAGGTTTATACCACAAATTAGTATTTTCTAATTTCAACTGGGTCCTCATTTTTGAATGGTAATTCTTTTCTTCTTCCATGATTAACTTTATCATGCTCTCTCTACCTGGCTGTCCAAAATTCCTCCTTCTAATCAAGCCCTCTTACACTACATCCTTCTGCATCAGAGCATGCAGCTTCATTTCTATGTCACTGAGAAAATTGAGGACATCCATCAGGGGATTCCTCAGCAGTACGGTATGGTGGAAGGATAGCTGTATTTGGTACCAGTGGATCTATATCTCTTTTGCTCAATCACTATCCATCTCTCATCACTTGAGTGTGGGTGCTCCCCTGGGACTTCTCATGTTTTTGTCCTTGGTGGCTTCAGCCATTTTCACAGATTCAATAATCACCTTTGTGCAGATAATCTATATGTGTGTACATACATATACATGTGTATATGTACACCTGTGTATATTATATATGCCTAGGTATATATGTGTGTATGCACATAAACATATATATATATACACACATATACACATACACACATATACACATACACTTATATTCTACATATCCCTCAATTTCTCCTTTGAACACTACCTCTAACTCTTAAACTTCCTACCGGACAATTCCATGTGAAAGTTTTTTTAGCCCATCACACCTGACATGTCCAAAACAGAATTTATTGTCTTTTCCCCTAAACTTTCCTCTCCTCCAAATTTATCTACTTCTGTTGAAGGCTTCTTTATTCTCAGAATGCATTTCCTTCTCATGTCGGTCTACAGAATCCTGATTTTCCTTTAAGTCTGAATCAAATACCACTGCCATGGCCTCTTTGTTATTCTCCCTGGCTGTTGGGGCCCTGTTATCTTGTATTTTATTGTCTATTTATATTGTTTCTCACCCTCCACCTTCTGGTAGAGAGTCAGGCTTGTAGAAAAGTGGGCATTGAGTCAGTCATAGCTTCAGGAAGATCTGGGTCTGAGTTCCAGTGCTGGTGCACACGAGCTATAGGACCCTAGAGAAGTCTCTGGCACTCAGTTGTCCCAGGCAACTTTTTAAGCAAGACTATAAATTGCAGACTAGGGAGAGATCTGCATCTGCAGAAGGAAATTCCTCATTGGAAGTCCTTATACATTGAGGTCCATATTAATGTGAATAATGAATCCCTACATTAATATAATCCACAATGCACATTTTCATCAGAACCAGAACCGGCCGCCATATCTTACATAACTATAACTTCAAATAGTGGAAATTCAAATACCTATGACCTAGCTCTACCAAAGAATTCACAGTCTAGTCTGATCTTACACTGATTCATGATCTAACAAAAAGCCTTGTACATGGTAGGGACATAATAATATTTGCTGAATTAATTATTGCATTTCTTTAGAAGAATGTAAACTCATTAAAATAAGGGATTGGTTTTTTCCCCCCTTTCCTTGCATATCTAATATTTATCACAGTTCTAGGCACACAGCAGCTAGGTGGCACCAGGGCACTGGGCCTGGAGTCAGGAACTAGGGAACTTGAGTTCAAATCCAGTCTCAGCCACTTACTTGCTCTGTGACCCTAGGCAAGTCACTTAACCCCATTTCCCTCAGTTTCCTCACCTGTAAAAAGAGTCTAAGAAGGAAATGGCAAACCACTCCAGTATCTTTGCTGAAAAAACCTCATATTGGGTCCACAGGGAGTCAGACACAACTGTATAACAGCAACAATGACAGGCACATGGTAAGGGCTTAAAACAAATGTGGAATTGAAATCAATAACTTTTGAACCCATGAAATTCCTCCAATTACATGATTTAAAACACAAATGTTCATAAAAAACATTGAAAAGCAAATTTTCCCCAAATGAAGCAATTAAAAGGATAAACAGCAGTGTTCCTGTTCTGTCTTGGTTAAGAGCCTTTACCTAAGGCTCTTACCTTTACCCAACTGCTCCTCAGTTTCCTCATCTGGAAAATGGGGCATTTCATGTAACCTAAAGTCCCTTTTAGTTCTAATTTGCTTCTCTGTATCCTTTAAACATCTCCTATAAAGGGTTAAAATATTTAAATTAAATTAGTCACCCAGTATGGAAGCCTGTATGTGCCATCTGATGCTTAACATCAAAACCACTGGTGCATTTTCAAGAGGCTTGGTTCAGCATGTCACAAGGCCTTCTTATTCTGTTGGTGTGCTGACTATCTCCACTGAAACGGATCTCAAACCCTCTTTAACTCAGTAAGTAACTCTCAGGAAGAGAGTTGATATGGTCAAAAAGAGTAAGATTAGAAATCTGAAGCATCATTTTAAACCAAAGTTGGTGAAATTTGTGCCCAAGTCAGAAATAGGAGATAATAGAATTATAGACTTTAGACCCAGAAAACACTCCAGAGTCCAGATAGTCTAGCCCTCCATTTTAGGGATGAGGAAATTGAAGCGAAAAGAAGCATTTAGCATCAAACAGTAAATAAGGACATGAGCTGGGATCTGAACTGATGTTTACTGAGTATAAATCTGGTGTGTTGTTTGCTGGGCTATGGCAACTAGGTGGATAGAGCGTCAGAGCTGGAGTCAGGAAGACCTGAGTTTGAGTTTGACCTCAGACATTTATTTACTAGCTGTATGACTCTGGGCAAGTCACTCAACCTGTTTGCCATCTTTAAAATAGAGATAATAAGAGTACTTCTTAAAGTTGTTGTGAGTACTAAATGAGACAATAATCCTAAAGTGATTGGCATATAGTATTGCTAATTATTATTATTGTTGTTGTTGACATATTATGCAGACAATGGCAAACCTTTATTACCAAATCATGGAATTATGGGCTCCAAAATTTCTTCTTTTAATGTTTTTATATTATTTTAATATTTTGTGAGGTTTACTGTGCTTGAAAAGACAACTAGTCCAAGAGCAAAGGAGTGGTTAGAATTTGTATTTTTTTATAACCACCCCAACCCAATGTCTGATGAACAATGTTTTATTAACATAATCCTCTCTTGTGCCATCTTTATATAGGTCTCATAAATATCCTGCATGCTCCTAAATTTGTTAGATGTCTTGCTCAAAGAATACAGGGCTGTTTGGAATATAAATTTCAGTTCCTAATTTTCTATTCTATTCATTAGGAAAAGAAACATAGAAGATGATTTTTACATAAATAAGACTATGTCATGTGGAATTAAAAATATATACTTGAAAATCTCACTATCTTTTATGTCTTAAATACTATTAGCATTTTTTAAAAGTTAAAGCCTAAGATGGGGTCCTACCAACATAAAAAGCCATAGAGAATTACCAGACAAATAATCAGTTACATGCCCAAGTCGATTAAAAATTTATTAAGGACCTACTCTGCACCAGGGACTCAGAACACAAAGGAAAAAATGAAACAATCCTTACCCTCAAGGAACTTGCATCATCTTGTGCCTACCAGGGGGCATTATAGTGCATTGAGCCCTAAATCAAGAAAATCTGGGATCAAATTCAGCATCAGACACTTATCAGCTGTATGACCCTAGTCAAGTCATTTAACTTCTTCCTTCCTCAGTTTCCTCACTGTAAAATGGGTATAATAATAGCACCTACCTCTCAGCGTTATTGTGAGGATCAAGTGACATTTTATGTATAAAGCACTTTGCAAAGCATTAAATGAGGGAGGGAGGGAGGGAGGGAGAGAGAGAGAGACAGAGAGAGAGAGAGAGAGAGAGAGAGAGAGAGAGAGAGAGAGAGAGAGAGAGAGAGAAGATAGTACCTGGCACATAGTGGGTCCTTAATAAATGCTTATTCCCTTCCCTTATGGAGGGAAAATAACATGTGCATAGAGAATTACATATAAAATATATGCAAAGTACCTGGGTGTGTGGGGGGAATTATCAGCTGAGAAGTCAAGGTTGAGCCTGTGGAAGACATGGTACTTGAACTGAGCTTTGATGGGGGCTGAGGATCCTAAGGGGTAGAGGTGAATATGGAATGAACTCTAGGTAAGGGGATAAACTTGCAAATACACTTAGATGATGAATTGTCATGAATGAGAAATAGCAGTTAGATGGACTGGAGGGGAGGAACTTGGGAATCAGACTCCAGGGGTCAAAATGCCTACTCTAAGCTTCTCCCCTCCTGAAGTGAGATGTCTCCCCTTCACAAATCAAACTTATGAAAGATTCCTTGGAAGATACGATGGGGGTCACCTTTGTTCACTATCTTTTGCTTACTAATACCAAGCTGGATAGAAAACGGGGAGATGCAAACTTGCTGTGAGATTCAGGGTAGAGCCTAACAGACAAAAGGGACTCTGTAGATAACGAGGGCCTGGATGCTCCTGTTGGCAGATAACTTTGAACTGATGCCATCCAGCTCTCAAACACTGCAATGGCATTGAAATGAGATCCAGAATCCCTGGAGAGTGGCCCAAAACAGAAATAAAAAGCAGAGGAGTAGAGAAAACCATCGTCCAGTGACAATGACATGCAGTTGGATGGTCAACCTAGAGGGTCTAACATATACAGACAATTTATACCAGAGTGTATAATATTTTATATATATATATATACACACCATATGAATATACAGACCGTATATATGAATATATATGTGTGAATATATATACCATATATGTGTATGTGTACATACACATGCATATGTAAATCTACAATGGCATATACATCTCTATAGTCTGTAGTCAATTGCCTAATGTCGTCTAATTAAAATCATAAAGAAAAGCTGCTATAAGATTCTCTGCTATAGGAGAGAAGACTTGAAATCTTTCTATCTAAAAGCCACAGATGCTAGGTTTCTATAAACATCTGCCTCCCAATCCTGAGCATAAGACACACTGTTGAGATGTTTCATATCATACCTACTCCTTGCTTCATTAGTCTTGGCAAGCAGATACCTTCTGGGCGCTTGGCTGAATAATATGACTGGCTGCATCTGTATTTATTGAGAGTGCCAGGAACCCAACCTAAATCCCCAAAGTTAATAGGATTTTAGGTGTAAATGGCAAACTGCCCATTTTTCTGGATGATAATAGCTGATATTTACATAGCATTTTAAAGTTGGCAAAGTATTTCCCATGGATCATCTCATGTGAATCTTACAATAACCGTATGAGGGAGGTACTATAGGAATTATTCTTCCTGTTTTACAAATAGATAGTATTAGTCAATCAGCACTTATTAAATATCTACTGTGTGCAGCTACTGTGCAAAGTACTGGGAATTCAAAGAAATGCTAGAGATAAAAACACAAGTAAGAAAAGTCACCCCTTGCTCTCAGTGAGTTTCTATTCTTATAGGAGGAAAACAAAAAAGGGTGAACTGGAAAGGGAGGGAGAGGAGAGTAATTCATGAGGTAGGACTTTTGGAAATTGTAGCCAGGAAGTGACGTGGAGACTTAGTTTGGGGCAGGATAAGATGAAACTCAGTTATCTGAGTCTAAGGTACTTCTAGGGACAGAGTGGATGAGAGGGTGAAACAGAGGGTGTGTGGTATGTATATGTAGATAAAAATGATTGGGATGCGGGCAGCA
Organism: Petaurus breviceps papuanus; assembly: GCF_028583685.1. Lineage (NCBI taxonomy): Eukaryota > Metazoa > Chordata > Mammalia > Diprotodontia > Petauridae > Petaurus > Petaurus breviceps. Next base: position 39,730,328 of record NW_027185761.1, on the reverse strand, counting down.
TGGCTTAGAGACCAAGGCTAGCCATTTAGCCAGTTAAGAAGTACTTATTAAGGGCTTGCTATATATATAAAGCGTCACATTAATATAATACAATTAATATAAATTAATATAATCGCATTATATATAAGGCATAAGCATTGAGGATACAAGCAAAAGTAAAAACAGTCCCTGTCCTCAAGGAGTTCCCATTTTAATGGGGAAGAAAACATTCAGAGAACTATGTACATAAAAGATATATAAAGTATAGGGAAGGGCAAAGAATGTGGAGGAATAGTTCTGGGAGAGGTGAAAACTCATCTCTTCAGGAACCAGGATGGTTCCAGGGGTAGAAGAGGAAGCCTAGGCTCTGAAGCTTAAATAATCTGTCAAGTTTATGTAGCTACAAGTACTGGAGATATGAAATAAAGAGTTGGATATTTATGTATATATGTACATATATATTCAAACACACACAAGTTTACTGACTGATTGACCTAGTACTTATACCTAGGTTTTCTAGACTTTTCATCTCATGCTTTGTGATTTTATTGGTATTGGCATCCCCCAGAGTGCAAAGTTCCTTCCAACTGGCAACTTCTTTGCAATAGAAAGTTGTCTAGGGTACCAAACGAGCTAGGTAACTTGCCCAGGGTCACTTAGCCAACATCTGTAAAAAGCATCACCCAGTCCCAGGTCTTCCTGACTCCAATACAAACTTGGCTCTCTCTCCACTACAATTCACTACCTCTCAAAGCTGTTTTTGAGTAAGGGTGAAAGAAAGGAAATACCCAGTCATACCCAGGGTTCTATCCTAATGGGAAGCTTTATCAAACTACCAGGTATTTGTCCTCAGGAGTGCTTAAGGAGAGAAGTAAGGTTTTCTCCAAACTCAGCCAAGTCCATAAAGGGCAGAGGGAGCCAGATGAGCATATTGAGATTGTATGCAGTGAAGAGGGTGAAAGTTTCACACATCTTATCAACTTACATCTGGGTGAAAAAAGTCATCCATCAAGAAAAATGATGATGTTGGGGATTCTGAAATTCCTGGAAAACACGGAAGAAAAATCAAAGCAAGGCATCTCCACCCAGTGTCTTTTTATTTGGTTCCTACTTCTTAAAGGCTTTCTGCATTTACTTGTTCATCTTAAAAAAGATTACGAAATCCTCCCAACTAGATTTAAACAATACTGGGGGCCAAGGCACTGTACTAATAAACATGAAGGAAATTAGAGCTGGAGCTGATACTCTTGTTAAAAATGAATTTCCTGACATTTGTGAACTTGTGCCAAAATATTTTGGTACAACTTAAAATTCTGTTTGGGCATCCAGTTTCTTTTTTTTTCTTTTCTTTCCCCTCTCTCTCTCCTTCTGTTTTTCTTACAAAGCAAAACTATAACATGTCTCACTTAGATCAAAGCCAATTTCTCTCTTGGCTTACTGCCTTTTTGAAGAGTTGTGGAATATTAGGCTAAACTTCCATTTAAATAATGGGACGGGATCCTTGAAGCCTACAGTATAAATCAGGCTGTTGGTCTTACAGCAAAAACCTTGATTAAAATGGTCCATATCTTGAAATACAATTCTTTTTGGATATATTAACCCATACACTAGGAATTCCAAGGTCACAAGGGCATACATTTTGAACTGAACAAACCCTAGTCCAAAGCCCTCATTGGATAGATGAAGAAATATTCCCCAGAATAGGTCTGTGATTTGTTCAAAGTCCCACAGATGACAAGAGTAGAGGAGTTTGGGTATGAACACTGGGTTCCCTGACTTAAAATCCAACACGCTTTCCATGGTACCATGCTGTTTTTTACAATCTAATAGAAATCACTTGCTGTCTTTTCCTAAGTGTTTCTTCCCCATTTAGGATCACCTATCTTAAAATTAATCAGTGTTGTGTTTGGCAAGGCTCTGGATTTGAGTAAAAAAAACTGATCCTATGACAGTGTAAACACCTCAGGAGGTGGGACTAAAGACCCTCTACATCTTGGCCTCCCCAGTAAGAGCTGAACTTTGTGCCTTGTATGCATGCTCCAGCAGGGGCTCAGCACAGGGGGAGTGAATTAATGAATAAAGAGGAGGAAGATCCTTTGAAACTAGAAATGGAGACAAGAAACTCTAATGGTATATAGACAGGAAGGCATTTTTCAAAGTGTTGAGTGGTATAAGGCATTGAAACAGATCGTCTCCCTGAGCAAAAGAATCAGAATTTCAGAGCTGGAAGGCACCTCAGTCACTTTCTAACCCAACTCATACCTAAATGTTCCCCTAAAATGGGCACTCATCTCTTCTGAAGTGATTTGATAACTTGGAATCAACAGATTTCTCTCTCAACTTATTTTATTATTAAGGAGTACCTTGATAGGTTGTGAAGCCTTTTAAATGTCAAACAGAGAAGTTTATATTTGATCATAGAGTAAGCAGAGAACCACTCTAAAATTTTCTAATTTATAGACCCTACCAAACTATAGCAAGACGTTCAAGGCTGGGTTAAGGCTTAACACTAGCTCAAATTGAGAAGCAGCTTAGTGTTGTAGAAAGCACAAGATTTGGAGTCAATAGGCCTTGGGTCATAGTCCCAACTATGCTATTTACTAGTTATCTGACAAGCTACACTTTCTTTTTGGGCCTCATTTTCTTCATCTGAAAAATGAAGGGTTTGGAATGGATGCTAATATTGTCCCCTCTAGATCTAAACCTATGATCTCAGGACCCTATTTATGTTTGTTGATTATCCCTTCCCAGTTTGGGGTCAACTGAAAAATTGACAAAATTCAGGGCCATGACTCTAGGGTGGTAATTTTAAAAGCTGTAATTAGTAACTCTTCATATTTCTCTCCTGCTCCTTATTCTTCCTATCATGAAAATTGCCCATCTGAATTCTGCAGATGGCTGGCTGGTCCCTTTGCTTAAGCTTTCTTCTGTGGTAGGGAGCAGGTGTGAGTATTTCATTTTCCTGATTCATAGCACTGTAAACAAAACTTGAATCATTTGGAAGAGTAATGTATTTGCAGGGATATCATTTCATTGCTTACTTAGTTGATGTGCAAAATTAAAGCATAAAACTAACCCTGAGCTTCTCCAGAACCATGACAAAATTCAATATTCATAGTGCAAAATTATGGCAAAAACCTGCTGGGGAAAATGCAAATTGAGGGGAAAGAAATACTTTCTTCTTTTCATTGGTTTAGGTGAGAAAAATATTTGTCTACATTTAGATGCTAAAAAAAATGCTAGCCAACAATTCCATATTTTAACTGTAAAATGTGCAAATGAGATACTGGAAAATCTTTGTTTAGAAATGCTTACATCTCACACACCCCAAGAACCAGTCCAGATGGAGCACTGCGAATGTGTTTTACTGAACTGTCTAAATATTCAGGGTTTCCAGAGAACCTTCCTAGACACCTAAGAGAGGCCAAGGATATCTTTAGGAAGCAACATATAAATTATCTACACCGAAATAGACAGCTCCCTATTGGTCACAATGCAAATTTTTCAAAGAACCTTGAAAATATCAGCAGAGAAACAAGATGCAATGATGCTCTGCTGAAAGTTAATGATTTCGGGGGTATGGAAGGTACAATCAGAAGATAGTGAGATGACGAAGAATTCACTAGGGAATCTACATGGATTAGAAGCAAGCTAAGTTTTGAACTTTTCTTCTCTCAAGATCTAAACTCCCTCCCCCCACAGTTCTAATGACTTTCATCAGCTCTTGTCTCTCTTCAGTCCCAGTGCCCCATCGCCAACTGCCCCTTGGACATCTTGAGCTCAATCTCTTCTACGCATGTCAAACTCAAGATGTCCAAATCAAAACTCATTACCCCCTTCCTCCTCTTCCTCAATCCCTTCCTTTTTCCCAACTTCCCTTTTATTGTTGAGGGCACTGCCATCCTCCCAGTCAACCAGGTTTACAATTTCTGTGCTGTCCTTGACTCTTCACATCCACTCGCCCCACATGTGGATTGGTTTTTAGCCTGCAAACATCTCTTGTATATGTCTTCTTTCCACTCACTCAGCCATTCTTAGTTCAGGTCTCTAGCCTTGACTGCCTGGACTATTACAACAGTTTTTTAACTGGACTTCTTGAATCAAGCCTCCACTCCAATCCTTCCTCCAGATACTTGATTTGATTTTTTTCTAAATCATAGACCCCATTATGTTCCTACCCCATACCCCAGGCCCCTATCCTGCTCAGTGAGTTCTATTAGGATCAAATATAAAAAGTTCCTTGTAGGATCAAATATAAAATCTGGTTTGGCATCTAAAAATGCTCTTCAGGATGTGGACCCTTCCTTCCTTTGAGTCCTATTACACTTTCTTCCCTTCCACAGTCTGCACCAACCTACTTTTATAGTTCCTTGAATGTGATACTCCATCTCCCATGTCTGCCTGTTCCCCATGCTTGGATTTGGTGCACTTTGAAAATGCTTTACAAAAGTTATAGACATTCTATGAGAGGGCAATGCAGTGAGGCAAAGAGGAGAGTGTGATAGACTGGGAGTCAGAAGACCTGGGTTTAGGTCTTGGCTCTGTATTTCGCTACTGTGCAACCTTGGGCAAATCACTTCATCCCTTGGTTACGTGCGCCTCAGTTTTCTCACAGGTGAAATGAGTGGTCTTGCCTAAATGGTCTCTGAGGTCCCTGACAGCTCGAACTGAATGAACATAATTATAATTCTACTACTGCTATTATTAATCAATTAAATTATTTTTAAATATTAATACTACTATTATTTACACTCAAAATCCTCAAATGGATCTCTCATCTAATCAGTGTGGTGATTCCCTGAAATGCTTCGGAATACCACACAGACAGGCCAGACCTCTGGAGGTGACTCTGGCCCGTGTTTCCCTCTATGACCCCCAGATGTGGTAATGTTCTTTCCTTTCTTTCTATTGACATGATGAGATATTAGAATCCCAGGGCTGTCCATAAACCACTGAGGTGGCAGAGTGCACAGAGTGCCAGGCATGGAGTCAGGAAGACTTTAGTTCAACTTTGGCCTCAGACACTCACTAGTGGTGTGACCCCTGGGCAAGTCACTTAACCTTATTTTCCTCATTTTTCTCATCTGTAAAATGAACTGGAGAGGGAAATGGCAAAGCATTTTATATATATATATATATATACATATACATACATATATATATGTATGTGTATATATATATATATATATATATACACACACACACACACACACACACACTAGTATATCTCTGGCAAGAAAACCCCAAATGAGGTCACAAAGAGTGAAACAAAACTGGACAACAACCACCACCACCAGTGGTCACCCCTTACTGGTGTCATCTAACTGGTCTAGCAACATTACACATGTAATTCTGGGATCTCATCTCTTATTCTGGGTCTCCTCCATTTCTCTATTTTATAACAAGCTACAGTGTGCTCATATCACCCATTCTCCTCTTCACTACTCTCCAGGTAATATGAATTTTCAAGGATGACTATCACTATTAGTAATGAGAGTATTAAAAAAATAAACCAGAATATCAGTGCATTAAGTACTAGGTCTTTTTTGATCAGAAGTCAGGTGGAAAGTGTATCATGTCAGGTGATAAAAGACAAAAACTAAAAAACAAATAATCCTGTGGAAAAAATCTACCAGTAGGAACTGATCAGTTCAATTCAGTAAACCTTTACCAAACATCTGCTATTCTGCAAGGTGTTCTCCTAAGAAAAGATAAAACCGAGTTCCTGCCTTCACAGAGCTTACATCTTATTAGGGTATTACAATATATACATAGATAAACTGAATGCATTTAAAGCAGGGAATGACTACAGTGATGGAGATCTCAGACAAAGGGCTCCAGGAAGAGCTGAGGAGAGAGAAAGCCCTCATTACTATGCCTTCTGATTCAAGTTTATAAATATTTGTAATTAATAAGAAAATTATACAAATGGAAAACACTCGATAGGAAAGCACAGTCAATTAGACATTTCGAGCAGCTTGCCTTGGTTTTTTTTCCTTTGACTTCCTCTTCCCAATTCCAAAGGTAAGCTAACAACTAAACAAAGATGCTACGGTCGTGGCCACCTAGAACAACATAGGATGTATTCAGCATGTGATCATTTAGGATCATAGGATTTAGAGCTGGGAACCTTAGAGATTCTACAGAATGACTTCTTCAGCTTCCCTGTAGCAAGGGAATATAAAGTGACCTAAGTCAGATGAAAGCTATCGTGTACTTCAGCCTTCCAGTAACATGATTTCTCTGAGTTGCCCTCCTTGGATTACCTTCTTATTTGGGAGAGATCAAAATTGTCATTTCCTTCTCCAGTTCATTTTACAGATGATGAAATAATAAATAGGCAAACAGGATTAAGTGATTTGCCCAGGGTCACACAGCTAGTGAGTGTCTGAGGCCAAAGTTGAACTCAGGTCTTCATGACTTGCATCAGTGGGGAGAGCAAAACAGTTTATATTATAAATATTCTATTAGGAATAGACAATAAGTTATTTCTATTTCCTCAAGTAGGACCTTCAGAAGGAAGTAAACCAGAGAACTAACTGCCTTGAGCAGGAATTCTTTTTCCGTTTTTGTTTTTTTGCTTTTTGGAGAGGGGAAGGTTGGACATTTGGAGTTAAGTGACTTGCCCAAGGTCACATGGCTAGTTTTGTGTCAAGTATCTGAGGCCGTATTTGAACTCAGGTCCTCCTGACTCCAGGGCAGGTGCTCTATTCACTGCACCACCTTGCTGCCCCATTGGACAGGAATTTTTAACTAGGAATCTCCCAGATTTCAAAAATTCTGAGAATTTGTTTTATAAATTATTTTTAGGATTGAATTTCAACAGAAATGACTTCCCCATATTCTTTCATATCTTATTTTTTGCATCTGAGTATGGAATGAGGTCCATAAGTTTCTCAAAACTGCCTAATGATACAGGGAAAGAAAAACAATATGCATCCCTGGTCCAGGGATTCAGGGATATAAAAGGATATGGTGGGAATCATACAGTTCCTGGTCAGCAGAGGTAGAAAAGAAAGGAAATGTCAGGCACGTGGTCTCTATTCTTTTTTCTTTGTGTTATTTTCTGTAGCAGTTGAGAGTAGGGGGATGGAAATAATGTCTCATAACTGTGTTCACTTCATAGAACTGACATTCCATAGAGAAGGGAGATGGAACTACTTTACAAAATGTAAACTGGTTATTCACAAAACAGAATCATCTAGAAGTTTTTCCTTTCCTTTTTTCTCTCTGTTCAAACAACCACCATGTTTTCCCACTCACCTAGGCTTTGACATTCAATCACTTTTGATTCTTCCCTCTCTGAAACTCCTATATTGTTTATTCCTGAATATTGGAGTTTCTTTCTTTGAATAAGTGAACACTTCAAATATTTAGTGTGTCTTCCCTTCACCATTGCCCCTCTATGAGATGCTGAATGGGAGACCATCCTTTGTAGATGAGGTAGCCCCCCCCCCCCGAAGTGATGAGGATGGTGCCAGGACCAAAGATTGAAAGCTGGGAGCAACTTCAGAAGTCATACTCTACCCCTTCCCTTTACACATGAAGAAAGAGGTCTAAGATGAATAAAATGCCTTAATCAGAGCCACAAAGGTGATAGAGTCAGAATTCGAACCCAACTCCTCTGATTCCAAGTCCAGGGCTTTCCCCATAGCACGTGCTGCCCTTAGGTAACAGTCCTTAGCTGAATCTTTACTGGAAGGCTCTCCATGCTCCTGAGCTTACATTTAGCTAGTGACGTTTTTAAGAACCTAGGGCTATCGCCAAATGAGAATACAGGACTTCAGAGAACCTCTGAAATATTCCCAAGACTCTGCTCTCACTCCTAACATTCTCATCACCTTAGAAAAGTGTCTGGCACTTAGTAGGCACTTAATGATGCTATGCTGATTGACTGTCTGACCACCTTAAACCTGAATGCTGAAACTCCCCCTGCCTCTAATTCAGCCCAGATAATATGACTAAGATAATTCTCCCAAAGCACTGGTTTCCTCTTGCTCAAGGACCTATAATGGCAGCCTGATACCTACTGACACAAAATAAGGTCTTCATCCTAACATTCAGACACTACCTTTAAGTCTCATTTAGTCTGGTCTAGTTCTCTTCCTCCAGCCAATTCAATCAGAGTTCCTACTAAGCTTTCAAGTGCAGCATTCTGTTCCACAAGACCCAGACCTTGGCTAATGCTGTTTTCCATTTTAATGGAGGGTCCTCCCTTACTCTTTCCATCTACAGAAATGCTACCTACCCTGCCAACCCTGCCTCCTTCAGGAAGTCTTTCTGGCTCTCCGAGGCAACACTGATCTCATCCTTCTCTTACGGTCCACAGTATTCAGAGCTTGAGCCACCAAATTGGGTCTGATAACACAATGACTTGCATTGTTTGAAAAATTTTATTTGTGTTCTTCAGGACTTTGGGGCAGATTGGAACAATTTCGGGGGCAGGGACTGTGTCACTTGCTACTTTTAAATTCTTTATACCAATGAGTACAGTTTTAAGAACATAAATGAAAATTCAATTAAAATTTGTTGTGTTTATTAATTCTACTGACTAGTTGTATGAAGCACCAAGATGGCACAGTGGACAGAGGGTCAGACCTGGAGTCAGGAAGACTCAGCTTCCTGAGTTCAAATCTGGCCTCAGAAACCTACTAGCTGTGTGTCCCTGGGCAAGTCACTTAATCCTGTTTGCCTCAGTTTCCTCTTCTGTAAAATGAGTTGGAGAAGGAAATGGCAAACCGCTCCAGCATGTTTGCCAAGGAAATATTAAATGGGGTCACAAAAAATTGGACACAACTAAGATGACCAAACAACGAAAAGTTGTATGACCATGGGCAAGTCACTTAACCTCTGTAAACATGCTTGCTCATCTGTAAAATGGAGATAGTAATAGTTCCTACCTCCCAGGTTGTTGGGAGAATCAAATCAGATAATGTTCTTAAACCTGTATAAATGCTGGTTATTGTTCTTCATGCAGCTAGGTGGCACAGTAGATAGAATGCTGGGCCCGGAGTCAGTAAGAATTATCTTCCTGAGAGAGAAAGGAAGGAAATGGGGAGAAGGTATGGGAAGAATGATACAGAAGGGAAAGAAAAAGAAGAGGGAAAAGGAGAGAAAAAATAAAGGAAATGGGGAGGAAGGATGAGAGGAGGGACATAGGAGGGAAAGAGATAGGAGCAAAGGGAGAGAGAAGGAAGGAATGTGTAAAAGAGAGATAAGAAGGATACAGGAGGGAAAAGAAAGAGGGCAAAGGAAGTGAGAAAGGAAGGAAATGGGGAGGATGGGATAGAAAGGAGGTTATAGGAGGGAAAGGGCAAGGGGAGAAAGAGAAAGGAGAGGGAAAAGAGGGAGGATATGGGGAGTAGGAAGAGAGGAGAAAGAGGAGGAAAGAGAATTATAGAGGGGAGGAAGGTAGACAGTAAAAAGGGGGAAGGAGGAAAATGAAGGGAGGGAGTTGTTTTTGATACTGCTCAGGGGAAAAATTATGGTGGGAGCAGAAAAAAAACAAAAGTATCAGTTAGCAAAGCTAAGGCAAGGAAGGGCAGATACAAGGATGACATTCATAGCTCTGACATTATAATCTATAGGAGAGACAACCCAGCTGGGTGGACACTCATCCAGAGCTGTGCTTCAGTAAACACACTAGTGTGGGTCTAAGGAAAAAAAAATGAGAATGCTGGAAGTGAGAATGAGGTCTGGAACATGGCTGGCCATCACCCAGAGTTAGAAAACACAGTAGCGGGAAAATGCTTTTGTTCCTTAGCTTCCCGGGGCAATGGTAGTTTGGGGGTAGCTTTGGGGCAGTGGCTTTTCAATGTCCTTTTGCTCGACAACAATGACACTGTGGCTGTGTACACTCCCTGCCCATCCCTCTGTGGGTCCAGTCTCATGTCAAGGAGATTCATCCTATGGAAGGACAATTAACAAGAACGGTTGGCTTCTGGTTGTCTGATAGTGCCCTCTGGTCACAAGTGTTAGTGGAGTTCCAGTCTAGTATCTGGAGAGGGCAACTCTACATAGTCTGTATGATGCAAATAAATCCATTTATCCTGGAGAGAAAAGCCCAGGGGGGTGGGGGGAAGAAAGGGGTAGGGGACAGAAGGATGTTAAGGCCATCTTGTCGACAAGGAATGATTATTAATCAGGCACTGTGCTAAAGGCAAAAACATGCCCTGTCCCTGCCCTCAAGGGCTCACATTATGATTGGGAAGACAGCATGCAAATAACTGTGTATTATATATATATATATATATATATATGTACACACATATTATATATACACATACACTATATACACATATACACACTGTCAATGGAAAATAGTCTCAGTGGGAAGGCATTCTTCAAGTATTTAAGGGGAAAGAGAGTTTTCATGTAGAAATAGGCATTAAGAACTGTCTTACTTGGCACCAGAAGGCAGTATCAGGGGCAGTGGGTAAAACTGAGAAGAATTTACACTTGAAATCAGGAAATGCTTCCCAATAAGCTATGCCAAACTGGAACAGGCTGCTTAGGGAGGCAGTGGGACTTCTGGTCACTGGAGCTCTTCAGCCAACGGCTGGACCACTCACTCACTGAGTGTGTTTTAGGTTGAATGTTTGGATATGACGGCCACTGAGGGCCCTCCCAGCTCTGAAGTCCTGTGATGCTGATCCTTGAGATCACCTTACGAGGTGAGGCTGACGAGGTGGTAGGCTGGACAAGAGCTACTAGCTTTAAAATCAATGAATTGAGTCCCTTTTTGGACACATGATTTACTTATGCAAATGTATTTTGGTGGAGTAAAAACAATTTATAAGCATAACAGATTATAAATGGCAATAGTGATAATCCAATAATCTCTTGGCAGCATGTTCTGTTCCCAAAGCTACCCCCTTAGTGCATCATCTCTCACTTGAGATAGAGCAACCTGTCTTCTAATTAGTGTCCCTGTTTCAGGTCCTTCCCTATCCCATTCCAGTCAGTCTGTAAGTCAGTTAGTAAGCATTTATGAAGAACCTTCTATACGCCTGGCACTGTGCTAAGTGCTGGGGCCCCTGCCCTCCAGGAGCTCATAATCGCATCCTCCACACTGCTGCCAAAACGATTTTCCTCCAGTTCAGTTCTGACCACATCACTCCCCTACTCAAGGTACTCAGTACTCAGGTGATTATCTGGGGGCTCTAGAATCAAATATAAATTCCTCTGCTTGGCATTTAAAGTCCTCGACAACCTGATCCCAATCTATCTTTCTGGCTCCATTATACATTATTCCCTTTCTTTCATTCTCTCTTTTTTATTATTTATTTTTATTTTCATTTTTTTCCTTGCTTTCTCCAGTCTAGGCAAAATGGTCTTCCTGCTCTTCCTGATGCATGACATTCCATGTGTGCCTTTGTTGGCTATGTCCCATGCCTGGAATTTGCTGTCTCTTCTCACCTCTGGCTAGTAGAACTCCTGCCTTCCTTCAAGACTCAGGTAAAGCACCTGCCACTTTATGCACAAAGACTTTCCTGGTCCCATCCATATACTAATGCCCTCTATCCCAAACTACCTTGTTTCTTTACATTGATTCTCCATCCATCATCCATCCATCTGTCCGGCCAGCCATCCGTCTGGCTATGTATGTATGTATGTATGTATGTATGTATCCATCCATCCGTCTGTCCATCCATCCATTTACATTTTATCTCTTTGGATAGAATGTAAACTTCTTGAGGGAATGAACTGACTCATTTTTATCTCTGAATCTATCCCCAGTGCTTAAAAGCACATTGAAGGGTGCTTATTAATTGAGTTTGTAAGCTAGTAGGGCATTTGATCACTAGTTCTTAAAGCAAGGTTGGGGGCTTCTTGGGGATCTTGAGGCCATTTCAGAGGATTTACAAGGCCAAAACTATTTTCATAATAATATTAAGATATTTTAATTTCTAATATAACAAATTTGGAAAGGCATAACATACATAAACAAAAGCTATTAGAGGGTGGATTCTCAATCATTTTTAAGGGTACAGAGGGATCCTGGGATCAAATCATTTGGGAACCGCTGCATTAGACAAAATCTGAAGACATAGGTTTGAATTGGTTTTGTCATTTAGTAGACATGTGACCTTGGTTAAGTCACTCTCTCTTCTGGGTCTTATTTTCCTCATTTGTAAAATAAGGCCACTTTCCCCTATAATCTCTAGGGTCTCCTACCACTCTGACATTCTGTCTCTCTTTCCTCCTTACACCTCTAGCTACATCCTTTGAAAAATACTTGTTGATTGTCTGATTCAGGTCACTCTTCAATTGTAGAATTCACACTAAAAGGAAATTTAATGTGAGAGGACTATTTTAAATAATACTTTTAAACTCCTATAAAGTTTCTAGACATATTACAAAAGGGAACACAAATCTGAGGCCTGAATAAGGCCCCAAAAGAGAGAAAAAAAGATCTAATACAAGGCAGAGAGAAATAATATATCAAAAAAGTAATAACATGAGATTAGGTAGATGAATGAATCATCTCACAAGAAAAATATCCATATTCCATATGCATCCTTATCATAATGTACATACATATGTATTATAATTCATGTATTAAGTATACAGCATATATATTTCAAGCTATTCATTCTAGTGAATTCATAACAAGATAAAACACAGCCCCAAGTGTAATATATCGCATTCATTCTGGGGAAAACATACACACACACACATCTGTAGCATCTTCAACTGCTGAATGCCAAGTGAAATTTTATGGAAGACAGAGCTTTCTAGCTTGGTGACCCACTAGACTCTCAAAACATAAAACAGCTGCTTGATTAAGGATGGCGGCTCATATTTCTTGAGAATTTTTAGAAAAAAGTGTATCACTTATAATTTGATGCACCCTAAATCTTAATGCTTTTGGCTTTCTTTGGGGAATAAAAGACTGTATGAACAAATACATCTGGGTGGGCATTCTCAGACTAGGTAATGTACTTTGGAAAAAAGACTATTACTTTTCCAAGCCGCCTGTTGAATTAGTTGACTTTTTATGGGCTTAATATGGTGACAAGGGATGGCTTCAATGCAGAATATGAGTTGTGACTCTGTTATTCATTCACAAATCTTACAGATGCTTTAAAAAAAAATAATGGTTAGGATGTTTCTTTGTGTAGAACCATTCAAGACCCAAGAATATATGCTTGCCAAGACATTAGCTCTATTAGGCTACAGATGGTCGTCTAGTTCCCATTTAAGGCACTCTTTACAGGCATCCAATTAACTTCTTTACCAAATTCTAAAGTAGACTACATTTTAAGAGGGTGTAAAAAAGGCAAGAATGCTGGGAGGCCTTTCAGGTATTGGAAAAGCTATTTTCAAAAAAGATGGTTTGTAAAAGAGGTGGGTTCTATGTGATGTTCCATTACATTCTTCTTCCTGCCACCAGTGAGGGCAGTCATTGATTTAGACCAGGAAAAGCACAATATGACTGGGACTTTTCTTCCTAATGAAATAACACATAAAGAGACACAAAGATAACGAGGGAAATCACAGGACAAATTTTTACAAAAGAAAAAATGTAAAAAAAATTTTAAGAGGCATATTTTTCATCACAAACACTACAAAGAACATTTGATAAGTTCCTTTTTCTGTCTCTGTCTCCCTGTGTCTGCTTGTCTCATAATTTCATTGATGTAGGGAAGTCCCAGCAAGGAAACTCCCTCTACCAAAGCAGATCAGAAACTATTTTGCAATTTCTAGTCTTAAAGTTTTGCCAGGGGGAATTGAGAGGTTAAGTAGCTTGTCCAGGGTCATTTAGGCAGCATGCATTAAAAGCTGGACCTGAACCTAAGCTCTTTTTGAATGGGGACTGCTCTCTATTCATGACACCTGAATGCCTATCACTTTTTATAGTGATCTTATACAATATTACTGTATAGTTACATAGAGAATGTCTATTGGAAAAAGCACTGGCTTTGGAAGAAGTAAATGTGTAGTCCCTGTCCTAAGGCCCCCTGGGATGGGACTTCTTTCTTATTGGTGGAGATGAATGCCCTGCCCTGCATCAATGGCAGGGCAGAGTTGGTGAAAGGTGAGAAAGCTCCAGCCCTTGTCAGTCTTTGGGACTCTTTAAGGTCCAGCCCCTTTTGAGACACGTCAAGCTTCAAGTCAAGGTGCTTCTGGTTTCCAGATAAGATGGAAGAAGTCACTTCAGGCAGCTGAAGGAAAAGACTGGGGAGATATGAGAGGAGGTAGCAGTCTCCATCATGTCCCGACTCCCAACTTGCTACACTAGGGACTGCAGGGAGTTTTCCCTTGGGTGAGATCCAGGAATCTCTCTTTTGGTTAAGCTGAGTTACTTTGCTCCCAATGGGAGAGCCCCTTCACTGTCTATTGTCTGGTATATATTCTCCTATGTATACTGTCTCTGATTTGTTTTTGCTAGTAATTTGAATATATTAGTTTTCTTTGCTATTTTCTATGTGTGTTCTTTGTGGAACTGGTATTTGGTGGGAAAGGAGTCAAGTCTTGGATACTGGAGTCAAGCTTGGGTTTCTCCTTCCCTCCCTCAAATGGCAAAGTGATCAGATGTTAGATGGAACCCAATCATATCCCTGAGAATAACAATAGTTAAGGGAGCAGAAAAAATTCTAGGCCAAGACCCCCTTATCTCTGAGGAGAGCAGAACAGCTTCTGACCTCTTGCTTCCCCCACTGGCCGGAATGAAAGTATCCCTTGGACAAGGTTGGTGGGGGAAAGAGGTAGAGAGGTCTATTATGCCCTACTCTGAGCCACACAATGACAGTTCCTTATTATATGTCAGGGATCTCTTCTTGTCACACAGTGCCTATACCCGAGTTCAAATTCTGCCTCTGATATGTACCAGCTGAACAACTATGGTTATCCCAACCTCTGTGGGTCTCAAATTCCTTTTCTGTAAAGGAGGAGTGATATCCCATATAATATCTACCTCACAGGGTTATAATGAACACCAAGTAGGATGGTTTACTAAAGTGCTTTGTAAACCTTAAAGCATTATGTAAATGTCAGATACTGTTACTACAGTGACATCAACAAAACTAATAGATTTTTCCCCTTAGATTTATGCCAGATCCTAATGAAAAATACTAGTAGAAGGGTGGCTAGGTGGCACAGCAAATACAGCACCAGTCCTGGAGTCAGCAGGACTTGAGTTCAAATCCGACCTCACACACTTAACACTTACTAGTCCTGTGAACTAGGGCAAGTCACTTAACCCCAATTGCCCCTCCAAGAAGCAAAAAAAAATACTAGTAGAGTTTGGACCAGAAAAGAAACTCCCACTCTCCAATTATAACTCTTATTGCTGATTTTTCAATACATCTATCTATTTTTTCTCATGTCCTATCCATCTATTAAATTAGTATTCTGATAGACATTTCATGTTTTTTCAAGCCTTGTAAATCAGGAAATAGACAACAACTTATTCTGACCACTGAAAAAGCAAATCCATCCATCCATCCATCCATCCATCCATCCGCCTATCTACTTCTTTCTTTTTCTTTTTCCATCATTCTATGCACAAAACATTTATTAAGCACTGACTATGTATCCTCCTTCCAAACATCACTATTTTTTGTTGAAGGCATCACCATCCTCTCACTATCCCATGTTCATAGTAATTATTCTGGATTCCTCATTATCCTATATCCCACATATTCGAACAGATGCCAAATCTTGCCAATTTTGCTTTTCCAACATCTTTTGCATCCAATTTCTTCTCTGCACTCACACACTTAACTCCTGTACTTCAAGTACTCACTACCTCTCACCTACCTCAAATATCTCCCCATTACATGATTTCATCCTACTACCAAAACAATGTTTCTCAAATGCAAATCTGACCATGTGTCTCTCCTACTGAACCAACCAACATCAGGGGCTTTCTATTGACTCTATTATTAAAAAATAAATACACTTTTTTGTTTACCATTTAAAGCCTTTTCCAATCTGGCACCAACTTTATGCCTCCTGCATAATTCTCTTCTGTATACCAGCCTAGCTAGCTGGCCCCGTCTCTTCCTCCCTCATCATGCTACATCTCCAATCTATATACCTTTGTATTGTTGATATCACTTGCCTAGAATGTACTCCCCTTCTTATAGGCAGGTCAAGGCATCGCCCCATGATGTCACTGTTCCTCTATGAAAACAAAGAATGAACAACCACTACTACCACTACCACTGCTCCATTAACTGCACTTCAGAGTCTCTCTTTTCCTTAAAGACATAGCTCAGGCACCATCTTCTGCATGAAGTTTTGGTTCCTTTTGTCGCCCAGTGGAGTTACTTCTCAAACTATTTGCATTTAATTATTTTGTAAGTGTGTGTGTGTTTGTGTACGTGTTCATTAACTTAATGTTACACATATCTACATATTCTTGTTGTCTCCTCCGTTAAACTGTAAGCCCAATGGCAGGAGGGATTGCTTCATTCTGTATTTGTATCATCAGAATAAACAGAATCTTAATCAATACTTGTATAGGAAGAGATTGCCTGGCACTGTCCTAGGCCCCTCTGGGGGAAACTGATAGAAAATGAATCGGTCTCTGATATCTGGGAGTTTATATTCCAAGTTAAAGAGACCTGTTTGTATTCAACACGATAAACCCAACTCAAATTTACCTTTCCAATACTGTTTTGTCAGTATCGTGCAGCTTTCATTCATCCATCTCCTCTAGAGCCTATTATAATTACATGTACACAGTATTTTGGTTAAACTCTTCAACCTCAATTAAATTCTGGAGGCGTGCCTAATAACTCCCATGGTAGGTGACTCAGTGCCTCTGAGATCGTGCTGGTCAAACGCAGGAGCCAAGATGACTGCCAAATGCACATATCTAGCCTTCATCTTTCTCTTAACCTCCTGTCCTGGTTTGTCCACTGCTAGTACTCATTTTCACTTGAATGTCCCATCAACACTTTAAAACTCAACATGAGTAAAAGGGAACTTTTACATTCTTCCAAATTAATTCCTCCTCCAAATTTACAAAATACATACAAAGTATTTTGGTGATGAGGGAGAAAACACTAACACAGGAATGGGAGGCAAAGAAAGGCCACTTGCAAGAGGAAACACCTGAGTTCACCACACGTGCACTTTACAAACACAGGTCAATGGCAAAAACTCTGAACAGGTTGCTTATCAAAGTTGACCGAAAGGACAAAATTCAATGGGATGATGATATAAAATTCATGCAAGAACAGGTAAAATTGTATCATTCAAGACAGAAAAAAGTTTTTCAAATGTGTCAAAGTGGAATTTTTCCTTCAGGGATATGGCGGTGGTCAGCTTGGTAACATGGACAGCTCGTTAAAATGACCCATTCTGGGACTAAGGTTCCACAAGTCAAGGAGATATATTGCTCTATGAACTTCAGAGAGTGAATGCTTATAATTTTCAAGCCAACTCAATCCTAAGAAGATTTAGAAAATTCTCAGGAGCTCCAAGAAGACATCTACTCAGTTTTCCCAATAGCCCTATGTACCATTATCACGCTGTTCCAAAATGAACCATGACCTTTCGCTTAATTATTAATGAATGCTACAGAAAACATTTATTAGAGTGGCATTTTTTCATTGTTCCATATGTTTTCTTTCAGCCTGCCATGTCTGATGGGTGACAGTAAAGCAGGGAAGCTGTCTCTTCCCCTGTGACTTCTTACCACCTGCTTCATCGTAATAAGCAGATGTATCAGAGCAACCCATTAACAAGTCCCATCCACCAAAGCATTCATCATTGCTAAAGCTTTTTCTAATACAAGTCTGGGCTATTTAACACATTTGGAGACTTGGTCAGAGTTGGTTCAAGCACTGAAGAACTTTAGGACATATGAAATGCTTTGGCTATTCTTCGAAGAACTATAGGAGAGAAGGAGATGGAAGGAAGGTAAGGGAATGTGGTGAAGTAGAAAGAACATTGAACTTTGAATTATACGACCTAAGATGAAATTCTGGCTCTGCTACCTACTATTGATGTGACCTTAGGCAAGCTCTTAATTTTCTGGTGCCTCAGTTTCCTAATTTGTAAAATAAGGGAGTGTACTAAATGACCTCTGAGGTCTCTAAATAGTAACTGATTATTGGCTAATTAAGGAGAAGATTACTTCCTCTTCTTTCTCCTTTATTTTCTTATGCAATAACAATATGACACTTTTGTTGCTGTTTCATTTGTGTTTGATTCTTTGTGACCCCCTTGAGGGTTGACTTGGCAAAGATTTTCCATTTCCCTATTTGGCTCATTTTACAGACGAGGAAACTGACGTCCAGGATTACACAGCTAGTAAATGTCTGGGGCCAGATTTGAACCCTTGAAGATGAGTCTTCCTGACTCTAGGCACAGTTCTCAACCCACTGCAGTGGCTTCCCACACAATAGAACAGTGTTTTCTTAATCAGTTTCTGACATGCAGGGGTACTTTATTACTCACTGTGAAAGGAAGAGGACAATTTTACTTGTCAGTTTCTGGTAAATAACTGATCTTACAAGATTTTCTTACCTACATACAGACACAGCCATGACCATGGGGCTCTTTTGTGAAGATGGTATCCCTTTCCTACATGTCAAGCAGAGGTCCTCTACCTCTGCCCACTAATTCAAGGAGAGAAAACTTTGCCTGTAACAAAGCTTTCTGAAATAACATTTCCTTTAAACAAAAAGGTTTCTACTTTCCCATTAAGTGTAAAAGGTCCTACAGTGTTGCAGAGATCAAGTTTACTAAATTCTGTCACTTATCTCTTATTGAGCTAGTATTTACACAGTTCTTTGAGATTCGGAAAAAAAAACATTGAACATGTGATCCTAACTCTTGTTAACTTTAAAAGGACTGATGATACACAGTTGAGGTTTTAGTGTGCCCATTTTGTTCTTAGAAAAAATATTACACATTTAGTAAACATAATTAATGCTGTTGTTTTTTCTTAGAAAGACATCAAGATTATGATTACCTAATTGAGTGCTATATCTGTTTAATCAAATAAGAAATAGACTGTTTACAAAGGTATGTGTTTTCTTTAAGGATGAAAAAAAATCACCATTTCCCTGATAGTCCAGCTAAATGTACAACAAAATATTGAAGATTATTAAAAACACAGATTTATAGTAGATTTATGAGATTTTAGAGGTTACTGAGTCTAACTCTCTCATTTTACAGATGAGAAAATGGAGGCCAAAGTGGTTAAATGATTTGTCCAGGGTCATATAAGTAGCAAGAAATGTGCATAAATAGAAGAATTAATATTCATCTGTCATAATCATAGCTCTCCGGAAATCTTATTCCATGCCAATAAACAGCTCTAAGGTGAAGCACAAAATCATCCTGTATGATATTTCTTGTTATTACATTTTCTTAAGGGCTTTGCATTTTATTCATGAGATTGCTTTCAGAGGCAGCAATTTGGAGCCGGGGATCTTACGCTGAAACTCTGGCTATTCTATTTATTGTCTTTGTGATCTCGATCATGAGGCCTCTCTAGACCCAGGTTTTCCCATTTTTGCAGTGAAGGGTTTGGCTGACAGTAGATGATGACCTCTAGAGTTCCTTTCAGACCCAAATCTACGAATCCTCAGTTACAAAGACTCTTCAGGCCACCCTTGCCATTCACTGATCTCCCAAACAATCAAAATATGTCAGCTATTTGTATTCTGTGTAGCCTTCAGACCTTGACGATATTTATGCCATCCCACACAATACTGATTTTGTGGCTGTTCTGCCATGTGGACTTTGGAATGTAATGGTCACAAATGCTTTCAATGCTTTAAGAAAGTTCCCTATTCAAATGCTTAATATCATACTATGCAAAGGAAATATTGAAGAAATTCTTACTGATGAGAAATGGACCTTTTGGAAACAAGATTTTTTTCACAAGGTCTTGGCCACTGGGAGCTACAGCAGACTTGAGCATTGATCCCTGGATAGCTGCTGCCCTGCATTTATGAGACTGCACTTAATAATGGATAGAGTGTTGGGTTCAGCATGAAGAGGTCCTGGGTTTGAATTCTGCCTGAGACAACAGCGAGCTTTCTGATACTGGGAAATTCTCTTAACCCCTCCCAAGACTCAGTTTCCTCCTCTTTAAAATGGATATAATCCTATTTGAAGCATTTACATGGGGTTGTTGTCAGTATTAATTAAAATGAATCAATCAGCAAGCATTTATCAGGTACCTACTCTGTGCCAAGAACTGAGGATACGAAGGAAGGTAAAAACCTGGTTACTGCCTTCAGAGAGCTTACATTCTAATTGTAATATATGCATTATATTCTAAACATAATATATGCAAAGCACTTTGTGAACCTTAAAGTACTAACAGACCTTTGTAAAAACTAAAGACCTTTGCTTGTCTAGCTGGCACTCTGGATCAATATATATCTAATGTTTGATTTGAATAAAAGCTAAACTTGAACCAGCAATAGTCATTCTTCCCGGTTTTCTCTCTTCTACTGTCTGTTTATTTTAGTAGAAGACAAGTTTCAAAAAATACTTTCAGAGGATCATTTCAGTGAGGACACAGAAGTAATAAGTATTCCAGACTCAGTTCCCTCCCTATGTGGTTTTACACTTAAAAGTGAGCCTCTCCCACATTGTTTTAGAGGACGCCATCTGGGGCCTCCCTTCCCACAAATGGAGTCATCCCCTATGGCAGGGGGCTGCCAGTACAAAATCTTTTCATGCCTTCCACTGAACAGCAGTTGCTTAAAGATGAGTTTCAGTCCCTACCAGCCTTAGTTGAGTTCCAGCCAGTGACCGTAGCGTGACCAGGTGGCGAAAAGGCTCCCTATCCCTTCCCAATCCCCTAAGCCATTTGATCTTCTTTCTCAATTAATTTATACAAGAAGAAGATGTACCCCAGATAACCTCCAAGCAGCTCCATCCTTTCTCCATCTGTTCTTTCTTTAATGATGCTCCTGAGTCTTGAAAAATAACCTGGGAACTCTAGGGCACATCCCCCAAGGTAGAGAACAACTGTCAACTTAAATGTCAGTAACCAGAAACCAAACATTGGATCTACACTGATCTGGGGTGTGCACCCAGAGAAGAAATCTCCAGCAGGCAGAAGCACAAAGAACGGACATGATTGAGAGGCTAAATTACTGTTTGGTACTGAAAACATTGAGGAGAAATCACTGGGTAGTGCAGAGGGTGAACTCTCTACAGTAAGCCTGACTAGTGCCCAAAGTGCCTCAAATCTATTCATGGTACCTGCAATGCATTCTAATGACTAGGTCCCTTAATATGTTTTTCTTTTTCATGATGTGATTAAAGGTACAATAAGGTGCGTTCGTGACAAGAGGCCCAATCATTGTTCTGTGTCATTAGGCTCACAGCAGCCCCCAAAGAAACTGTAGGCAGCATGCCAAGAACCCTACTAAAGAGCATCTCTCTGAATTAGCTCTAGATGAGGAAGGGATAAACTCAGAGCCTGGGAAGATTTGATTTTCTTCATGCTCCAGTTCTGAAGACTTACTGAGCAAGGTATCTGGGCCTTCTGGAACTGGAGCTTGTGGAAGTCTCACTTTTTCAGTTGTCATAAAGCTTTGGGGAAAATGGAATTGTTAATGGGGGCCAATGCTTTGGGAATTCCTTGGATTCTAAGTTCTATGAAGACAGTGGGGAGGTAATTTATTCCACTGGCACCCATGAAGTGACTTGGGGGGAGTAACTTAAGCCTCAGTCTCCTCATTTGTAAAATAAGGACGTTTTGTTAGGTGGCGTCTGAGGGCCCTTGCAGCTCCTGCTCAATGATTGATGACCCTACAAGCCTGAGAGGGAGCTTGAAAAGTAGCTTTCGTTTTCCTGAAAGTGCATCTGCATGGCTTCCCAAATTGCTGACAAAGTGTTGACCAGATGGGAGTCATTTATCAAAATTCACTGTGTGGTATTTTGGCCCAAAATATTTCTACATAAATTCATTTTGTAAAAAAAAAAGTAAGAAATAAACAAAATCTAGTGATGTTTGTTTATTTATTTATCTGGGAAATGAGATTTTGCCAAATTAGACAGACTAACCTATTGGAGAGAAATCAATCTAGCAGAGGTACGGCAATGGTCTCTTGAGATAATTATCCAATATACTACCATGACCATGAAATGACAGTTACCTCGTCTGAAGGAGGGGAAATAGGAATAGGAAGCTAAAGGCAATGCTTTGCACAGAACAGGTGGTGATTTCCATATTTTGCTGCTCACTCCTCAAATGGAAACCCCTCCATTACCTGGCTTAGATGATGGTTTCTGTTTGTTCTCATTTCACTCCTTGAATGTGCGACTCATTAAGAGCTCTCCAGCTCAGACTGAATGGAAACTTGGCAGGGACAAGGGCTAACTATTATGATAGTGCCTGATGATAAAGCAGAATTGATGTGAACAGCACAAGACGTCACAATCATGAGTGGAGCCAGTTTTCTGAGATCACTTAAGTCCAAGAGACCCTGGTCTCCTCAGAAATGACCTTGTTGTAAAACTCACGAGAACTATTTAACAATGGGGTCCTTTGACACATTACTGTAATGCTCACAACAAAACAGAACAAAAGGTACAAGAGGGAATGGAAGTCTGGGCATACGACACAATGAAAGGTGGAGCAAAGGAAACCCCCCCCCCCCAAACTTAAATCTGGCTTCCAACATCTTTACACACCTTGCCCCAGATAAGAGTCTACATGGCAGATTTACCACAGCGTAGGAGCCGGTGATAGGAGGCAGGTAACACACAAAGGTCCCAGTACTTTGTTCTGGGCTTCTTTTGTGACCATAATCGCCCTCTGCTGGCAAAGGGAAAAATGGCAACTTCCAAGCCAGCTTGCTAGAGAAATTCTTTCTAAACTGTTCGTACTTGAAGTCTCTGGACTTTTTAAGGTGAAATAAAATAACAGTCAATGTCTAATTCACTAATAGAAAAAAATTCACCTTGTCCTTCATTTGTTCTAGCAATCTCAATACTTATATTTCTTTTCTTCCCTTCCCCCTCCCCCAAAGGTATTTCAATGGACGAACAACTTTTTTATTTCCTGAAGAAAAACTTTAAATAGTCAGGATAATTCAAGCCCCCTAATCTCCTAAGAAAATTAATGTCAAATTAATATCAGATCCAGTCTCACTAGAACTTGTGGAGTGTCATATTTTAAATCCAGCTCCTCCCTCCCAAAATACAGGTTTTTTATATCCCATTTTTTCATATTCTGTTTTCTTTCATTCCAACTTTCAATTTTTCCCTCATTAACTAAGAGCAAGCAGCTAATAGCTTTGAACATCCCCCATCTAATTCAAGTCCCCTTTTCCTTCTTTTGGATCGGCTGGAGGTAAGGACATTTCAAAGTGTGAAACATAAATCTGAACCACATGTCCCATCCCGAGAAGTTGCTGAAAGAATGAAGATGCCCATGCTGTCCTGAAAGAAAACCCTTAAAACTATTTGTAAACACAGACAAAAACCTCCCAGGCATCAATCATCAGACATGTCTCCTCCAACTTGTTCAAAGAGTGCATGACCAAGCTATGACCCTTCCTCGAAACATGGTACTTAACACGCACAGGGAGAAATGTCTGTGGTGAGTAGCTTTGGGATGGGACTGCCTGGACCTTGCTTTAATTACATGTCAACATATATTTAGCTAGTCAAAATTAACCATCTTGATGCATCTGGAAGATTAATCACAAAAGAGAGCAAACAGGCAACATATGCATGAAATTCAGAGATGCTAGAACTCTGCCTTTCCCTCCCTGCAAATACTTTTCCAAATTCCCCTCCCAGAAGGCATCCTATTCCCACCACGCTAGCTGGCTGAGAACCTGTATCCTTTCAGCAGGAAAATCCCATTGGTTACCTGACAAACTTCATACAGTAATTTGTACTGCTCTTCTTGCTTCTGCAGACTGCACAAGCTGCATCCCATGTTTAGAGATCGCCAAGGAAAGCCACTTTCCTCTTCACCAGCTCCCACAGAGGCAGCCCCAGTTACTTAGTACTCATGGAGAAGATATCCTGTGGAACGCCGAGGTGAGTCAGGAGAGCAGCTCACGCTGGCATTGCACTGAGGGCTGGGGAAGCTGCTACCTCTCTTCTCCTTAATGCTTTCTTCCTTCCCTCCTCCTCCCTCCTTCCCTCGGAGTCCACAACACTCCCTCTACTGCTGTAGTAAGGCTGCTGGATTGTGGTCCAATGCACACCCTATATACTGCTGCTCATGCATATTAATCAGACCTCATTGACTATTCATAACAGACAATGATACAGAAGCTATAATTGCCGACTATGACAGTTGAAATTTCTCTAATTAACAAGCAAGTGCTCCAGGAGCAGGGCGCACGCAATAAAAGCCACTAACAATTTTGTAAACCATTTTCTGGCAATTACAAATAAACGACTACATTTTCACACAGTCCCCTAGGATGATTCCTAACACGTTTAAGCTAAATAGAAATACATTTTTTAAATATATCGTTAAAAAAGTCTGATGATATAAAATGTATTTAATGCTGTAGATAACTATGTCACATAAACTGGTTTTATGGAAATGAACTCTTCTGGGGAAGAATACAAATGACAGGTTTTTTTTTTTTTAACAAAGCTGCACAAACACCATTTTACATGCAAATAAAATTATTATTTCTTTAATTGAGAAATGCATTTTCCTCCTGTATTTAGAAGTTCATAATAACCAGGGACTTTGTTGCTGTTTAGTTTCCTTAGAAAAAAAGAGCATTGAGAAAAAGGGTCCAAGAAAGTGATTATTAAGTATGCCTCCATCTCAAAAGGATGCAAAGTTATTTATTATAGATCTGTCAAGCTAACTGGAAATAATTGAAGCTGTCAGCTGTATGTGATTTTTTCCCCCTTTAGATTTATGGAGACTCTGAATTCTTCAGGGTTCATCTCATTAGGCTAATTGGCCCAATAAATTTGTATTAGATATCCTCTACTTGAACTGATGAACATCCAAATACCTCTTTCCCTTTAAAAACTGACTCTCTAAGCTCAGTTGTGACCGCTGATTTCACCTTTCACTGTGTTGTGTTTGAGGAAGACAGGAAGTTCCAATACCATGCAATCCAATCAAATTGGGAGAAGCTGTAGCCTGAGTGTGAAGTGTCTTGCTCTATGAGGATGTGTCCACTCTATCTCCTCTGGACACAGTTCCTATTGAAGAAGGTTAATGGCCTAATTTACTCAAACTTTGATTATTTAGAATTTACATTGCTCCTTGAAGGTCACCTGGGTATTTCTTAATTAAAGTGATTTATATTGAAAATTCTCCCAATTAATTCCATAGTCTTTCTTTTCATCTAGTAAAGGTTTAACTGTCTTTGAAGGAGACTCCTGTTTCCCTCACTGAGGTCTCAGGGAGGTTAAACAACAATGCTACTCCCCACCTCCCCCGACTGGGATGCTCCAAGCACAGTACAGATATTATTATCAGAGTCTCTACGAAATTCTTCTGGGGCTCTGAACTAGCAGGTGTGACTGGTCCCATTTGAATGACACAGAAAATGAGGCCAAAGTCCTTGGCTTAAACAACTCCATTATAATCCTAGAATTACTTGACTTTCTCTAGAAATACACAATTTCCCCAATATTGCAAGGATAGGGAGAGAAATGCAGGCTTTTGAAGAGACTGTAACAGGTCAAAGTGGGCACCTGTTCTCTGCCCATGGTGCCAAAGCCCTCTGTATGAGCTCAGGCAAACTCTGCCACCATGTGTCTCTGCCAGAGTAAGCTAAATACTGAGGCAGTGTCCTCTCTTTTATGCCTGTGAATTGATTTGCAGACTTTACAGTTTTCACGAGGTCCCAGTCTCAAATAAAATCTGTGCATATTTGTCGTTTTTCAAAAGCCTGTTTAGTCATCCATCCTTTCGCTTTCTCTGCTCCTTCCCCTGCCACTCTCTGCCCCTGCCCCCCTCGTCCCCCCCCCCATCCATTGTCTGACTAATTTTTTACAGTATTCTTACTGAGCACCTGCCTAATGTAAGCTCCTAGAGGGCAGGAACTGTTCTGGTTTTTTGTCTTTTTTAAAATTCCAAGGTTTAGCAAATAGTAGGAGCTTAGTGAAAACTTGGCTCCAGCCTACATTCTAGGCTTGTAATACACGGTTGCCCCTCCCACATTCTAGAGGTCAATCAAGCTAGTCTTCTGCTGATACTCTGAAACTCACAACGTCCCCATCTTTCATGTCTGTGCCTTTGCACATGCCATGCTTGGAATGCACTCCCCTCTTCACCCCCGACCTTTAGAGTCCTTAGTTTGGATTCTCATATTTCTCTCTCCCTCTCTCCTCCCTCTTTTTCTCTCTCCCCCTTTCCATCTCTCTCCTATTTCTCTTTCCCCTCTACATCTATCTTTCTTTCCCCCCCCTCTTCCTCTCTCAATCTCTCTCCTCCTCTTCTCTCCCTCCCCCTAACTCCTGTTTTCCTCTCCCCTCTCTCCCTCTCTATTTCTCTCTTTCTTCCTCTCCCCCTCTGTTCCTCTTTCCATCTCTCTCCTCCTCTCTCTCCCCCTCACCCCTCTCTTTCTCTCCCTTCTCCCCCCTCTCTATCACTCTAATCCTCCTCCCTTTCCCCTCTCTCTATCTCCCTCTCTTTCTTCCCCTCTCCCCTCTTCCTTTTTCTTCCCCTTTCCATCTCTGTCCTCCTCTTTTCCTCCCCCCTCTCTCCACTCTCTGTCTGCTCTTCCTCTTTTCATCTCTCTCCTCCTCCTCCTCCTCCTCTCTCTCCTCTCCCTCTCTTTTTCTCTCATCTTTGCTCTCTTTTTCAATCTCTTTTTCCCCTTCCCCCTCACCTTGACTGATTAGGTCTCTATCTCACCTGGGCTGGACTTGCAGCAGCTGCTCACAGGTCCAATTTCAATGCTATGGAAGCTTGAACTTGGTCCATTTTTCCAATCTGGGCTGGTTTGCACCTCTTTGGGAAGTTCTCAGAAGGTCACCATTCATATTAATGCAGACACCACAATTTCAAATGATCCACCAGCTTCAGTCTCCTCCAGCTGAAGGGACTGCAGGCATATGGCAGCATTCCTCACCTAGTTTCCTTCAAAGCTCAGCATAAATACAATTTTCTATATGAGATCTTTCCTGATCTCCCAAGATGCCTCTCCACCCCTGAAGTAACCTTGAGTGTATTTTGCATACATTGCATATATGTTGTTTTCTAGGATAGAATATAAGCTCCTTAAGGGCAGGGACCGATTAATTTCTGTGTTCGTATCCTTAGTGCCTAGCACAGTGCCTGGACCTAAAAAAATGTTTGTTTTCTTTTTTTTAAACCTATAACTAAGTTTATTGATATAATTTGCTTTTACATTACCTTCATTTTCAAATACATCTCCCTTGCCTCCTTTATCCAGAGGGCCATGCCCTATAATAAAACAAAATGCTTGGTGATTGATTAATAAATGTTTGTTGGATTGGACTTGTTCTTTAATATAGTGTGCTCTCCTAATGAATTCAGAATATGATTCAGTTTATAAAATTTC
The DNA here is from genome assembly GCF_028583685.1 of Petaurus breviceps papuanus. Lineage (NCBI taxonomy): Eukaryota > Metazoa > Chordata > Mammalia > Diprotodontia > Petauridae > Petaurus > Petaurus breviceps. The sequence goes on along the minus strand of NW_027185761.1, from coordinate 39,702,891 downwards.
AATTAGCACATGAGGTTGAAGGTGTAAAGTAAGGTATGCCATGGGCTAGCATGAGATATGCCTTATTCAGTAAAATACATTAGGGGGTTCAATCACCCCAGTCAAAGTGTCTCTGTTAAGGGCAAAAGGGGACCACTGTCTGACAGGAAGTTCCTTGTAATAGATAGAGCTATTTCTGAGATAACAGCCATCCTAGTAAAATGAAAAACAACTAGCCTTGAAAAAAGCTTACATTGTATTTAACAAGGAGCTCAACATTTGTTTTCCCTAGGAAGTAATTGTATCCCCGTCATCATTGGAAAGTGTTTCCAAATGTATGTGGTGCTCTGGATGACCAAACAGACACCATCCCTCTTTGCTTTCATGGAGCTTAGGAAAAAAAATAAAAAACAAAACAAAACCCCCCCAAAGTAGAGATGCTGAGAAACTCATCAAAAGTAGGCATTTGCTGACCTGCCCTGAGTATAGGTGTAGCAATGATAAAGAGGCAGTGGGGTGCGTGACTCCAGGCAGGCCACAATCTTTCTGAACCTCAGGTAACTCTCGAAAATAAGTTGGCAATCTGGATCAATGAAGGGAGTTCCCACATCAGCAAAATCACAGATCCTTGATTTATAGACATACAGATGTGAGGTAAAGTGAGCATTATCAGGGGGAACCTTCAGGATTTGTTTTGAAAGTTCAAACACAACTAGGGATGAGTTTTTAAAAAAATGATTAAAATAAGAGCTGGCTTACATAGATCCAAGGTTTTTCTAAAGATTTTACCTATATCATTTCATTCGATTTTTTTGGAACAACTCTAAGGTGGGAGCTTTTTAAATTTCCTCCCTCCGTGCCCATTTTACAGATGAAAAAAATGGAATCCTGGAAAACTTCCTCACTAATAAACATGAGAGACCGAATTTGAACCCAGGTTTCTCCTAATTTCCAGCGTAGCCCTCTTTTCACCATACCACATTGCCTGCCCCTAGCACAGGGACACACCTGGCTGTAGGTTTCTTTACTCACTGAGTAAAGAATGCACTGCGCTCAATAAATAGATTTTATGGACTATGGAAATAGTGTCATTTATTAGGTTTTTTTTGCATACTCTATCACAAGACTCATTACATTCCTCCACTCTGCTTGTATGGATTGCTGTGAAGAGCCTTTTAAGACATTAGAGATGGTGAAAGATGCTAGGTCCATTAATCCTTGCCAACACAGGAAAGATGGGAAAAGTAGAGAGGAATTCAGGAGAAGGGATCTCCTTCAGTTAAAATTTCCTGCTTCAGAAGGCATGAGAGCACAGGACCTAACTCCCATGGAGGGGCTCAGTTTGGCACCTTGCTTCTGTTCAGGAAGGAGAGGGGGCCATCACTCCATGTATCCTTCCATAGTTACACCCTTCTATGGGGGTGGGTTATCTCGGACACCCTGCTTTATAGTATTGTTGCCTTCATTGTTATTGTTAGTAATAATGATAATAGTCACCTGGGGGAAAGCACCCAGAGTGCTGTTGGCATGAGTTAGTGGAACAACTTTCCTTGCCCGTCTCCAAGAACCCAGATACAATTTATTGAGGATAATGTTCCAATAACTTAGTGTTTTTAATAACCCACATCTCGGACAAGGTGACTTTTCCACAGTCAGTTAACAGTATTTATGTAATAGCCACTGGGTTCTGAAGACTACACAAGGGACTATAAGCAAGGAAGGATGAGGGAGTAGATTGCAGCAGAAAACCACATTAACACAGTAAACACACAAAAAGAGCCTTCAACGGTGTCAGCACAAAAAAAATGACCAGTGGCTTTAAAAAGGTAATAGTCACTTGGAGTCATTGAATGGCTCTCCAAGCTCAAGATGGATGCTCAGGGATCATCCTTTGAAAAACCAGAGGGTTCTTGTGTTCAATGTGTGCTTTCTCTACAACAGGGCACATCAGAATCCAGCCTAGACCTGAAAGAGCCCAGAAAACTCTGCTTGATGAGCAGAATTATTAACTGGCGGTTTCCACCTGATGTAAATTTGAGACAAGGCACATAGGAGAGACCGTAAAGAAACCAAGTAAGTGAAGAGCTGATGGAAAGTTGGTGGCCTAGCTATCACCCCTGCCATTCAAACAGCACAAAGGCATAGTTTTGTCATCAGTTTTCAAACCTTGCTTAGCAGACCATGGAAATGATATCTGATATAATATAGCAAATGCTAACAGTGACCAATAATTAGATGCACTGGAATATTAGCATCTTTCTATTACAATCTTTCCTATAAGCCAGTCATTCCTATCCAATCCAAACAAGCATTTAATAGGTGTATCTATGTATTAGTCACTGTGTTTAGGCCCTGAAATTAAAAAAAAAAAAAACAAAGCGGAAAATAGCTCCTGCCCTCCAGGAGTTTGTGGTCTTCTGGTGGGGTGCAACATTTAAACACATAATTTGATGAGGGATGGAACACTAAGGGGTTCAGAAAAGGCTTCCTTTAGGAGGTGGCACAGAAGCTGAACCTGGAAGGAAGTGAAGGATTCTGGGAGGTGGAGGTCAGAATGGAGGACCTTCTGGGCACAGAGACAGCATGACTAGAGGCAATGTGATTTTTCAAATGGACTTAATTTCTCAGGTTCTGTCCTAAAGGGAATTAATTAAAATAATCATTCTCTAGCACTGGGATTGGAGAGGTGTAGGTGAGTGTAGGAAGATCAGTGCACAATCATTATGACTGCCAGGAAAACTCCTTAGCACACGATGTCCGCCATGCCTGGAATGGTCTCCCTTTTCATTTCTGTCTTCTAGAATCCCAAGTTTTCTTTAAAGGTCACCTCAAGTACCATCTCCTACATGAAGCCTTTTCTAATCCCCTTATCAGTGTCATCCTAACTCCCATAAAATTCCCTCATATTTATTTTATGGACTATAACATGCCCCCCCCCCCAAGGTAGGGATTATTTCATTTCTGTCTTTGTAGCCAGAACACCTAGAATGATGCCCTGGGGGTAGTATGTATCTGATAAATGCTGGGTGATTGATTCATTGATTGATTAAAGTTCTCAGCACATAGAAGTATCCACAATGAAGTACTGAATCTTGTTAAGACTACATAATATCTTGTACACAATAGATGTTTATTAAATATTTGCTGGGTTAACAATCAAGTTTGTGGAACAAAAACCTAAATCGAAACATAATACATCAGTATCATGAAAATTTGAATTGTTCTTCCCTCAATTTGGTCTTTTGTGTCCATGATGTCTGATGTCTAGTTAGTTTGGGAAAATATCAAATCAGCCTCACATCAATGTGTGTTTCTCTGTTAGAAGTTACTGATGCAACACAGGTCCCATCTGGACAGTGCAAGAGCAATGAACAATGCTCTAGTCTTTCAGCCTACAAACAGAAACTCCTGGGCTCCAGGCACAGAAACTTTGGGTCTTCAGTTCTAGCAAGAACATCTAGGGACTGGTTCTATGACAGGGTCTGTAGACTTAGCCTAAGAGGCAAAACTGAGGAGTGACAAGGGAAGGAATTCGATAATTAAAGAAAGGAAAAAGAGAGCCAGAGACTACTTGGGAAGAAAGAGAATGGGATTTGTAGGAATTATGTGTCCTTTAAAACCTTGAATGATTCAGCTAGTTGAGAGAACCTAAAAAGAGAAGGATATTTGGAGGTCAGCTAGACCAAACTCCTCCCCCTCATTTTACATATGAGGAAACTGAGGCCTAGAGAGGGTAAATTATTTTCTCAGAGTCACACACGTGGTGTGCAGTAGTGGTAGCGACCGAGCCATGCTAATTGTGAATGAAAATAAAAGAGAACACACCAGTAATCTGTTGCAGCCCCCTGCCTTCAGAACACACACTTCAGATTTCGGTCTACTTTGCTCCTTACTACTGGAACAAGTTAGAAGAGACCAAGGGTTCCAAATCTGTGGTTCATGACTTATGTTTTAAAATATTTTGATAATTGCATTTTATTGCAATCAGTTTCCTTTGTAATCCTATGTGTTTTGTTTTATACATTTAAGCACTGCCTTAAGAAAGGGTCCACGAAGACCTTTCCTTGGATTAGACAATTCCTAAGGGAGCTTGTCCAGCTCTATGCCTGCTTTGTGTAACCAGTCATGCTACACTTTTGATCAGGGAACAAAGTGTGGTGTACACAGGGAAGTAAAAGACATGACATATTTCCCTTGTTCCACTGTGTAAGAGAAAATACAAGCAGACTGAAGTTGAACGCTACCAGACTTAAATAACTGGCTTAAGCAACTGCCCAAGAAATATCACAAAAACGAATGGCTAAGTGTCACGAGTAGAGAAGAGATAGAGTACACAGTAGGCTACAGTAATCTGGGTAATCTGGGAAGACTTCTTAGAAGCGGCGGCTAAGTCATGAAGGATGGGTAGGATTTTGATAGGTAGAAAGGAGAAGGTTTTCCAGACAGAAGGAATGGTGTGAATAAAGGCAAGACAGCTGAACTACATCAAGGTTGTGTGGGGGCTACTAATGACTCATTTGTTTAGATTGTAAAATACATATCAAGATCATATTTAGAGCTGGATGGGATATTAGTAGCCACAGACTTTTATCCTGTCGTTTTGCAGATGAGGAAACTGAGACATTGACATATTAAGTGTCTTGGTCAAGGTCATACAGTTAGTGTCTCATGTCAGACTTGAACCTAGGTTTCCTGACTCTAAGTCCAGTGTCAATCTCCTCTGCCATGATACTACCTGGGATATATGACTGGGAAGTCTGATTGGGGGCTAGACAGTGTTAGGCCAAGGAGATTCATGCCACAGGTAACAGGGAGCCATCACAAGACTCTGAGCACGACAGAAACTGGCTACATTATTTTCCCTTAAATTATTTTCTTCTTTCCCTATGGGTCTATTTTCTCTGTTCACGTGGGGACAAAGTTCACCAACCCTGTCTCTCCCAATGAGCTCATTTCGGGAGGGGGTGTGAGAAACAGGCTCTCCACACATTTTCCACAGCATGCCTCACCCTGAAAAGCTAGGGGCCATGCCCTAGGGGAGAGGGGTTACATCGCTGGTTCCGTACTGAGGCAGGCAGGAGTAGGTATCAGAGCAAAAAGACTAAGAAAGTAGATCTCGATCCTGTTTACATTTTCAGTCTAGACATGGGTATGAACATATTCTGTGGATGTGGGGCAGTTTGGCTAGATTGTAGGGTAGATTAAGGAACAGAGATTGGAAAAATGAGGGTAAGACCATGTTATGGAGGGACTTAACAGAGATGTTCTCATTGGAAAGGCAAAGTGATATGGAATGATCAAATGGAAGAGTTATCTGAAGTCTATCTTGTTAGAACGTAAGCTCCTTGAGAGCAAGGATTTCTTATTTCCTTTTTTAGCATGGTGTTTGACATGGGCCTCATGGATAATGTGTTGGGCTTGAAGTCAAGAAGATCTGAGGTCAAATCCTTCCTCAGTCAGTCACTTGCTGGGTGACCCTGGGAAAATCATTAATCTCCTTCAGTCCCATTGTCCATATCTGTGAAATATGGTTAATAACAGTATCTACTTCATACAGCTGTTGTAAGAATCATAAAAAATAACATATGCCAAGTGCTTTACAAGCGAATAAGTGCCAGATAGACAGATAAATAGAGCATTTATTAAGCGCTTACTGAGTGCCAGGCACTGTGTTAAGTTGTTGAACACAAGACTGTCTCCATTCTCAGGGAGCAGAGGCAGAGGAAAAATAAAACAGAGCCCAAAGTGGGCAGGGGAGGGGAGGAGGGTGCCTACTGGGATAAGGCAGCGCTGGAGAAGGTAGAGCACAGCAGAGGGTGAGCCTGAAGTGAAGGGAATACAGTGGTCATGGATGCTCAGGACATGGTGATCTCACTAGTCAGGAAGTAGACCTCAACATGAGCTATCGATGTTTTAATTAACTGACTTACCCTCTCGGCATCCTCAGTTTCCTCTTCTATAAAATGAGGGGTTAACAAGCATTTTTGGACATGGGCAACATTGGAATTTGCCTTGCATGACTATCCACCCATCCATCCATCCATCCATCCATCCATCCATCCATCCATCCATCCATCCATCCATCCA
>NW_027185761.1:39688552-39696815 GCF_028583685.1 Petaurus breviceps papuanus | reverse complement strand
CCATCCATCCATCCATCCATCCATCCATCCATCCATCCATCCATCCAATATTTTTTCTTTTCAAATTGGGGAGAGGGTGTTGGTTGAAAAAAGAAAATAAATAAAAGATAAAAAGAGGTTAGACAAAAAGCTGACTCCAGCTCTAATAATCTATGAATTTCAAGGCCAAAGGGGGAAACAAGGAATTAGGCAAGGTTTCTGAGTATGAGAAGTAGAATGATACATTGTGGGAAAAGCAGTGGCAAAGGAATCAGAGGACCTAGGCCAAAATTCTCCTTAGGATGTTCACTACCTTTGTGACCTTGGGCAAGTCACTTTACTTTCTTGTTACTCAGTTTCCTCCCTTATAAAACAAAAGGGTTCCATTAGATGGCTTTGTTAGATTATCTGATCCTGTGAAGAAAGTACAGTTCATGGAAAAAATTTTGTGCCAGGAAAGTGTAGGATGGATTAGAGGAGGAGACCTTGGAATTAGGAGGACTAATGAGGTGGCTGTTGGAGCAAATCAAGTCTGAGGTAATGGGGACATGTGCTAGCATGAATAGAAAGGAAGGAAATAAATTTAAACTGTCATCACCCAAAAGCAGTCAAAATTTGCTATCCATGGAATATTTCTAATTCAGGGGAGACAATCTAATCTGGGGATCATGACTAATATGTTCTAAACTAGTAAGATTTAGATTCTAAGAACATATACCCCACATTCAATTAGCCTCCTTTCAGCATTGTGCTGTATACTGTTGAGACAGTAAACACTCCCTACGAGTTTGAGACAAGATGTAGACCAGGAGAATCTTAGGCTAGTTATGCATGGCTTGGGCCATAAGAGAATGCTAGTTCAGTATTTTAAAATCACTCACAGGATAAGCATGTGACTCAGGGACAAAGAGGAAGAATCATGAAAAAACACCACCCATTGAAAAATGAAGCTTAATAATTCATTCATACCTCTAAGCTTCATGAGCTATAAAGTCTGAAATTACTTAGCAAGCTCACACCCTGAATTTACTTTCTACACCAAATAGCACTTTGGACAACACGTAAGCAAACAGTAAGTACCTCGTTGGTTTGAAGAAAAAAAAATGTTTCTGCAAATGATCATGCTAATTTTTTCAACATTCTGTGGGAAAGCCTAATGTTTGACAGAGTACACTGGAGACCCGTGAGAGGACTGACAGGGTACTTAATCTTTAAAACTGATAGACATGTGTCCACAAGCTAATAAAGTTCACTCTGATATAAACGGGCAAGTAAAACACTAGATCACAAGCTACATTGAGCCTGGGATTCTAGTGTTATGGCCATAGCCTTAGGACATAGAAAATTGAAATGATTTAGAATGGTCCCCTTGATAGGAGAGATCAGATTATTAGTAGGCTTGCTGAAGTAAAACAGTAATATCGGAAAGATACCAAGGTGTAAAATCCATTTATCGTATCTGAACATTTCAGTAACTCGATCCCAACATCTTGAAAGTGAACTGCTCAAAGGGGTTGGCAAGACTGTGTTCTAGCATATGAGGGTATAAGTGGCTAAGTAGGAAAGGGGAAAACCACAATTTACAGAATGATTTGAACAGAAGTGAAAAGAGTTCAAATATGTACATTCAGAGGCATTTACAACTTTCTTTCTTCCTTTCTGTCTCCACCCTCTCCTTCCTTCCTTCCTTCCTTCCTTCCTTCCTTCCTTCCTTCCTTCCTTCCTTCCTTCCTTCCTTCCTTCCTTCCTTCCTTCCTTCCTTCCTTCCTTCCTTCCTTCCCTCCCTCCCTCCCTCCCTTCCTTCCTTCCTTCCTTCCTTCCTTCCTTCCTTTTTCCTCCCTCCTTCCTCCCTTCCTCCTCCATTTTCACTACAAAGTTGCTGTCTCTTATGTTAAGACTGGTAATATCAATGAGTGTAGAAGAAAGTGATCTGGATTTGGAGATTTGTTTAAAGCTACCCTCTGACATTTTACTAGTCGTGAGACTAGGAGCAAGTCACTTAATTTATGTGTTCCTCTGTTTTCTCTCCAGTAAAAGCAGGAAAAAAACACCCCTAGTAACCACACCACAGGCTTGTTTTAAGGTCCCAGTGAGATGATGTAAACAAAATGCCTTGGGAAACTTAAAATATTATATAAAAGTCACCTCTTTGGTATGTATTTTTGGAAGATTATTTTCATGAGCTTTCTCTTTTTCCCTTTCCAGTGTCTAAGTCTAGATAAATGCTAGCATATAAGTCCTTAAGGACTCCTGGTTGGCTGTGTGCTAGATCAAGTAAAGAAACAGTGCTGACTGGGTCCACTGGGAATCCATGCTGTCTAAACTCCATTATTCTTCCCCAAACCTTCACGTCTTGTTGACTTCTGACTATAATCCTCAGGATCACTCTTCTAGGTCTATTTCATTATTCTGTCACCATCACCTCCCTCTTATCCCCTCCAAGAGAAGAGTCCATCTGATGGATGTGGCTGCCTTTCATCTCTCTACCCCATACTTCCTCCATCCCTTTATCCATCATCCCCTTCTATGACCTGGTACCAAGGCAACAAGTTGACCCTGCTCCTTTCCAAGGCTAGCTCCTCCAACTTGATGGCATCTCCAAGCCTGCAGCAACTTGATCAGCCAGTTTTTCACTTTCTTCCCCATATCTTCAATATTGCTCTCTGGCTCCTTCCTTTTGGACCATAAAAGCACCCATATCTCACTGTCTGTGGCTTGGTGGTAGCCAGGGTTACTTGGGCAAAGCACATAAATCCTAATAGGAAGGATCAAATGAAATGCATATAGAAATACTTTATTAACTGTAAGGTGTCATAAATATGTAAGGGCTTACATTATTAGTATATATTTATTAAAATTAAAAATAATTAAATAAACTAATTAATTAAAATTTATTCCCCACAGCAGAAGGCACAGTGCCTTGCACACAGTAGATGATCAATAAGTATCTACTAAATGAATATTTTCTAACTTACCCATTGGTAAATCAACAGGGTCAGGGATTGAACTTGCTATTTTACTGTTCTCTAGAAATCCTACAGGAGGAAAATTTCCTCTACAAATAAAGATTGGCCCCTATTCTGTAATTTACGACCTCAGAGAGATACCCCAAACCCTTAAAGGTTAAGTGATTTGCCCAAAGTAAGACTGCTGGCAAGTGTCAGAGATGGGACTTGAACTGGGGTCTTTCTGATTCATTAAAATAAATATTAGCATCTAAAAGTCTTGAGATTATTGGTTAGAAAAAAATATCTTACAGAATAGAAGGCAATATGGTGCACTGCCCATTACTGAGGATTTTGTGGCCTTTATAATCAATCAATCAATCAATCAACCAAGCAGCATTTGTTAAGCACCAACAAGACTCTTTGTACAGATGGTGATGACACAAAGACAAAATAAATGAAGCTGTGTCCACTCTTGAGAAGCTTACATTCTATCAGGTAGATAACAAGCTTATACAATATATTCTTGACTTTGTAATCAGTGAGCTATGTGAGCTATGTATGTGATTTCTTTCTTTCTAGGACTTAATTTTGTTGAGCTTAACTCTACTATCCTTATATTTCCATCTATATCTGAAATAGTTATTTCCTCAAATAATACTGTGTCTATTTTTAAATTAAAAGAGAATACTGCATACTTCTTATGATAATGAAGAAACAGGAACAAATGGTATGCCCGTAGTGCTGTAGTAAATGAATGCAATGGAATATTAGTGTGTCAGAAGAATGATGAAATCAGAGAAGAATTAGAAGGCTTTCAATGAAATGGTGCAAAATGAGAAAGGAGAACTGGAAAAAGTAATGTGTGCAATGACTGCAAGAATGTCACTGGAAGGGGAAAAAAGTGGGTCAGTGGAAAGAAAACAGTGAAATGAACTGGGTTCAAATCCCACCTCTGAAATTTATGAATGGGCAAGTCCCAGGATCTCAGTTACTTCATTCATAAAGTGAGGGGAGGATCAAACCAGAAGTCCTCTAAGGTCCTTTTTAGGTCTACATCTATGACCCTATGAATGCTGTGTAATTATGACAAAACTTGGCCTCAGAGAAGAAAATATACCTCTTCTCCTTCTCTGCAGAAGTGGACATGGAGCATTAGATATACTAGATATATATCAGAACCAGTTGAGGCATTGGTTAATTTTGCTGATCTGTTTTTTTCCCCTTTTTCAATGTTACACAGGATGGTTCCCTGGATGTTGATATGGGGGAGAGATATATCTGGAAATTCAAGCGATGTAAAAACAAAATAAATCTATGATAATTTAAAATTAATGAAAAAAGAAAAGGAAAAGGAAGGAGATGCTAGAGGCCAAAATGTTGCCAGTACCATATTACAATATAACAATACTCTAGCTCTATATGGCTAATGGGGCAACTAGGGGGCACAGTGGATAGAATGCTGGGCCTGGAGTCAGGAAGACTTAACTTTCTGGGTTTAGATCTGGCCTCAGACACTTACTAGCTGTGTGACTGTGGGGAACTCACTTCGCCTGTTTGCCTCCTCTGTAAAATAAGCTGGAGAAGGAAATGGCTATCTTTGCCAAGAAAACTCCAAATGGGGTTATGAAGAGTCTGACACGACTGAATAAAATATAACTAATATTTACTGACTACTCACCCCAATATTATACACAATGAGAGATGCTCCCTTGGTACAGCGTGGAAGCATACGAACAAGGAAGCATCTCCTCTTTTTTCTCCATTGACACCAAAGAGAGATAACCAAGTCATGTTTAGCATCATGGTATGGCAGCAACATACCATGGATCAATTAGAGCAATGTAAGAGAAACTGTGAAAATCATTTCTTTTTTTTTTTTGTGAGAATTATTTCAAGGAATTTACTGTCACTATGTGAAACAGACTCTAGATATCTCAGAGGTATTTGTAGTGGATTCTTAGTCCCTAAAATAGGCCCCAGAGGAATAATTCCTGGATTGACTTTAATACTTCAGTAGCAATGACTTTTCTTATGTTGGAAATCACTAAATCCCAGAATCATCAGATAATCTTTTAACCGAAAGGGACCTCAGCAAGCCATCTAGTACAATCCATACTTAAAAGGAATCACTAGCATAACATACCTGATGAGCGTTCATCCAGTGTCTGCCTGAAGACCTCCAGTGACCTCCTAAGAAAGCTCCTTTTACTTTTGGACAATTCTACTGGCCTTTTTGGATATCAAACGAAATCTGCCTCTTTTACGTTTTCCCTAGCGTCTGCCTCTAGGACCAGAGAATTTGGGAGCTAAAGGGCAGATACAGAATGCTTTGAGCACGCTCTATTCTAGACAACTATTCACAATGATATTCATAGACACAAAAGAAGGCAATGATTGTGCTTTTTGAGGTTTCCCTCCTCTGTGGAGATTGAAATTAATTTCTGCTGACTGATACTACTAATCTATTCAGGCCAGTTGGGAAAAAGTACTGGGTGATCCCAACCACACAGATATATCTGTGCCAGACATTCTTAAAGCCTAACCTTCCAATCAACACACAAAATCCACCAGGCTGAGGACCATGGAAAAGCTGATAATAGATTCACGCATGATTTACAAAAGCCAAGAAAGGGCACCTTCATATTTAGAAGCAATTACCATGACTATGAATAACTCAGTTTTCAGAGCTATTAAAAATCTTTTTTCTTTATAGCTGAAATGTGGTGTTTAGTGTGGTAGGTACCATCAAGCTGATTTTCATGGGCCTTTGAACCCTGACTCTTTTACACTTCTTTTTGAATTTCATTTTAAGTCAGGTTTTAGCAGAACAGGGGGAAAGAACCACGGATAATTAAAGCTTAAAATATTCTCATTTCATGGTGCAGCTAACAAGTGAAACTACAAGTAATGATGTAATCTAACTTGTCAAAAAGGAAAATGAAAAGGGGAGACAGAAGGCAGGACAGAGCCTTGGGACCTGAAGCGCCATGTCATCTTCTAATTAACTAACTGATCCTTTAAACTGTCAAACTCAGCAAGCAACTCCATGGCCTAGAGCCTGATTAATATTCATAGTTCGGCATTGGAAGCTATGATTTTGGTCCCAGTGGTTATAGTTAAACATTTGTCTTTTTAAAAAAATCCCAAAACTTGCCCGCCTAACCAAAGTCTCAACAGCTCTACATTCATAAGGAAATGAGGGCAGGCCACCCTGAATTCTATAATCCACTGCTGGAGAAAATTCTCTGTGGATGCATATTGATTTCTGAATTATGATGAGGACTTGTATATTGAAAAAATAATTATTTTCCCTCTTTCTACAAGCTGCCACATTATTAATCACACTTGGGGTCTTGTTGTTAAATACAACAACAGAGCATGTAAAATTACACAACATTCAGTAACATAATCAAGCTTTTCATTTCAAACAAAAATAATTGAATGTGTAATTTAATCAAAGGAGGCCAGAATGGATCATTTCCATCATAACAGGCCATCTAGGTCCATTTCTGCAAAAAAAAAGTTTGGTCTAGAAAAGAACATTTACTTTAATAATAAACAAGGACTACCTTATATGGGATTCTTCTTACTAAACCAGTTGGCCTGGTGTGTCAGAGAGTTCCTGATTCCTGACTGCATTTTTTTTTTGTGGGAATGACAACTGGCTAAGAAAGAAACCAAAACTACCATCCTGGATAAACGGTTCTGAGGATCCCAGTTACTACATAACAACTTATGGAATGAGCCCAGGTGTTGCTTCAGCATACATTATTCAAAGAATTTAAGTTCATAAAATGGAGGGATGGAAATAAGTGGTGAACTTGTTTCTTTCCTTTAAAAAATTATTTTTGATAATTATATTTTAGTATAATTGGTTTCCTTTGCAATCTTATATAATATATTACATATACTTAAAAACATTAGTCTGAGATGAGATCCATAGGCTTCCCCAGACTGTGAAAGGAGTTCAGAAAACAAAGTTTAAGGATTCTTGCTTCCATTTTATTAAGAAAGGCCTCCAAAGGGGGCATATTCTCATAAAAGTCTTCATTCCCCATTCCCGGGTTCAGTAATATTCATTCATGGTCAAGAAAATTTTCCCACTATCTAATTTGGGTTCTTCATGCTGTACTATTTCAAAATTCCTTATTCTGTCTTTGATGGAGACAGAAAGTCTCTCATAAAATACCTTCTCTTTTTCAATACATCTTTACCAGACAGTACTTACCAAATACCATTAGGGACTTACTCAACTTGTTACTAGGTGATGAAGACTTATTTGCTAAAATGGGCATATTTAAACAGACACACAGATACAGCTCACACTCACACAGCTGGAACCAAACTCATCCCTAAGTCTTTGAATGGTCATCCACTTCCCCACTTCTCCCTACCACCTCCCCACTGTGTATATAAGGAAAGGCTATACACGCAATGTGAAAAAAAGATCTTTGAACTGTATGGGTGATGCTTTGGTGTGAGAAGATTTAGCTCCCTGTTGTTTTTTAGTTCAGATTCTGGCTGGATTTAACTGCTCAAACCTATTGCATGTTTTCTGCTAACTGCAAGAATGAATAGGATGAAAGTCATCAGACAGACTGAAGATTGGGTCACTCCCCACCTGGCCCAGATCAAAACTGATGAGCAAAAGATGAAAGGCTTACTGTTAAGAATCACGAAGGGCCTTTATCTTTGTGCTACATCTTTATACTTCAATTTAGCAAACCAGTACTCGGCCTGAACTAGCACACCGAACTCTTTAGGAAAATCAGGACACATTTCTCCCCTGACGTGTAATTATTTCTATGCTAATTCTCCAAATTTGTATTACATCTTCTGGAACGAAGCAACAGCACCCACCCAAACACAGCACATGCACAAATCTACCAGGTTGTAAGTTTCCACACATCTTTTTTATCCTAAAACATACTTGGGGCACCTACCGTCACTGGTGTTCCTGACCTGCCAAGTCAAAGCTGGGAGCAAATGCAAGGATGGGGCAATTCTTGGCAGCTCACGTCCAGGGACAATGGTGGCAGATTGGGTGCTAAATGAAAACTTGTTCTGTGTTTTCCTGAGCTGTAAATACTTCTTTAGGCAGGTTGGTAGCAGACTCAGAGAAGACCGAAACTGGCAGAAATCCAGAAGCAATGAAGTAATTAATGGTGTCTTTCAGGGCAAGCGTAATAAAAGATAATTGCTCTCAAAATTTTACTACTAATGAATGATTGGGATCGTCAATATTTGTTTTATTGGGAGTGGATGTGTGTGTAAGATTGGGGTGGGGGTGGGGAAGAGTTTTGATGCAAATGGATAAACCGTCGCTCAGCCAGGTT
>NW_027185761.1:39601801-39688542 GCF_028583685.1 Petaurus breviceps papuanus | reverse complement strand
GGGGAAGAGTTTTGATGCAAATGGATAAACCGTCGCTCAGCCAGGTTAACAACACTTAGCTGCCAAGACCACAAATGTGGAATATGTTGACTCTAAATGTCTATGGGGAGCATATGTTATGGATCAAAGAACACACTGATTAATCCAACAGAGACCAGGGTCTGTCACTTTGGTCATGGTGGAATGATGTGCCAAACAGGGTCACCAAAGAGAGTAAATAAATGGGAAACAAATGCCAATAGAAAATTGGTTTCAAAGGGCAGTAGAGTTGCCAGCAACTGGGCCAAATGCTTTTTGGTTCAAATATTTTTGTCCTCAGAAGAACACCTGTTCATTTATGTCACTGCATTACTTTTTCTTAAGCTATAAATTTGATCAGTGCTGACATGGGCCAGATAGAACACATAATGTAATGATAGGAAGAAGTGTATTTATAATTCATATTATATAGTTCACATTTAATAGTGTTTTAAGATTAATAAAGTATTTTCCTCACAACTACTCTCTGAAGTAGGACACATGGATATTATTGTTCCCTAGCTGACAGATTAGAAAACTAGGGCTTGAGTAACCCATTTCTTTTCTCACTGTAAGGTCAGTGATCTACTCAGTTCTTGTATTTGGTTGGGTTTTCTCTTGTAAGTCCAGGAGACAAATATAACAGCATGCACCACATACACACACACACACAACTGAAAAGGAAAAATGAACGTCAAAATGTCTATTTGACTAGGAATTATTGTGAGGTTTTGTATAAAATAATTCTGGTAAGAGTTAGAAAAGGAAAAGACAAAAAACAAAGAACTCCAATATCAGAGGCAAAAATGGAATCCCCACATTATTAATTGGACCAGTTAGTTTCTATGGAATAGAGTAGGCCTAGGATCTGAGAGTGAGCTCACAGAAGACAGTGACTCTCACATCCAGAACAATTTGATGGTCCTACACCTGACCCTTAGAAGAGATAGTATCTTAGTGCGAGCCCGTCACTATTCCTGGGGTAAACCAAAATCAATGCTTTGGAGGTCAGGAATGAAATCTTCACCTACAGAAGGTAACTTATTATTATTATTTTTTGCTTGGGAAGGGGAGGACACTGAACTGGTACAGGACAGAGTTATTTTCCCCAAATGGCTACAGTCAGTCTGATGATAAATACACACCCTCCGATATACTGCCACATACCTGGAACAGTGATTTCAATCTAATTGAATTCAAGAAACCCCTTCTGCATGGACATAAGACAGCTACTTCAGATAAAGTGCTGGGCCTGGAGTCAGGAAGACTCATCTTCCAGGGTTTAAATCTGGCCTCAGACACTTCCTACTTGTGTGACCTTGGGCAGGTCACTTAACCCTGTTTGCTTCAGTTTCCTCATCTGTGAAATGAGCTGGAGAAGGAAATGGCAAACTATTCTAGTATCTTTGTCAAGAAAACCCTGAATAAAGTAAAAAAGAATCAGACAAAACTGAAAAATAACCGAACAACAAAAACATGGGCATAATGTAATAGGTAAGGGGCGGCTTAGGTGGTGCAATGAATAGAGGATGGGCCCTGGAATCAGGAGGCCCTGAATTCAAATCTGGCCTCAGACACTTAACACTTACTAACCATGTGACCTTGGGCAAGTCACTTAACCCCAATTGCCCTACCCTCCCCCTCCAAAAAAAAATAATGTAATAGGTACTGAGAATACAAAGAAACAGTAACAACAAAAACAGGCCCCGTCTTCGGAGATTATATTTAACTGGGAGTGTGTTTCTGTTTTTATTTTCCAGAGAGGAGAGGCCTGCTTTTGTGATTTCATTGGCATAAGGAATTCCTGGTGTGAACACCCTCGCTACCAATGCAGATCTGCTATGCAATTTACAGTCTCACAGAGTTGCTCTGGGCGTTGACTTGCTCAATGTCACACAGCCAGATAGGATCAGAGGCAGGATTTGAACTCCAAAATCTAGTGAGAGGTACAACACATAAAGTAGATGTGTGCTGTACATATAACACAATTTGAGAAGGGAGGGAGCGCTAACAAGTGAGGAGCGCTAACAAAAAAGGGTTTTCCAGAGTGGTTAGGTGGCGCAGTGAATAGAGCACCGGCCCTGGAGTCAGGAGGACCTGAGTTCAAATGAGGTCTCAGACACAACACAAAACTAGCCGTGTGACCTTGGGCAAGTTATTTAACCCCAACTGCCCTACCTTACCCCTCCAAAAAAAAGCAAAAAAAAAATGTTTTCCACTGAGCATTGAAGAAAGCTCAAGGTTTCTAAGAAGTGGTCCATAAAGAGAAGAGGCTACTTCAGGCATTAGGCACAGAGAGTGGGGAAAGTCTATTCAAAGTCACAAAGTTGACAGAGTCCATCCAATTCAACACATGCTTCTTAAGCACCTAATGTGTGCCCCAGGTAGTGTGTCTGGTGCTGGACCCTTCTGAAGCTTACATTCTACTTGAGAACATTTAAGAAATAGTAGGACTGTCTCGGCTGGTCAGCACAGAGGTCCACAAGGGGAACAAAATCACATTTATAAGTAGACAGGAGCCAGAGTAGAAAACACCTGGAAAGCCAAGGGTTTAATTTTTATTCAGGAGGCACCTGGGAGCCACAGCAAATTTTTAAACAGAGGAAAACAAGTACTAGGGAAAGGATTTGTTGCTTAAATTAGATTTCCCTGAACTGTGAAGACTACCAAAAATCAGTTCAGTAGACCTGACTCATTTTAAGATTAATCCTTAACTTATTACACATAAGCTACACAATCCTTCACTCATTCACTCACTCATTAATTCATTCAACCAACATTTAGTTAAGTTATTCTGAATGTTTTCTAGGGGAAATCCTTGAATAAGCCACAAACCAGTTTTATTTTTTAAAAGTCAGCTGTGATTGTCCTCAACTTTTCCTTCTGCATAATTTATTAGACAGTTGTCAAACATTCATGTTATCCTGCCTCATATCTGACATTTGTACAATGATAAATGACACAGGAAGGGCTATGAGAAACTGACATTTGGGAAATGAATAAATGGAAGAAAAAGAGAATCCCAATATTAGAGACCAGTAAGGACAGCATAGTATTTTCTTGTGTGCAGTTCCAAGAATGAATACACTATTAAGAGGACTCTTGAAACACAGTGTGGAAATAAGAATTACAAATATAAAAAATGCAGTTCTGTAATAATGCTTACAAATATCATATGTTTTATTAAGGCATTGAGTTTCACAGTCTGGATGCTGTAATGAAAGCTATTCTCTGAAAAACAAACGGATTTCCCGAAGAAATTAATTTGGTAAAATGAAATTTAAAATAATTTGTACAAGAGAATGTATCCATGTCCTAACCAATGAAGAATGGCTATTTATGCTGACAATAAATTTGTAATCTGGAATTTAACTCAGTGTCTATTATTATATCCAACAATAGTGTTCATGACACCTAATTCAAAGTCCCTAATATGTTTTCACGAGATATTTAAATGAAGTTCCTGTTCTGGGCAGTACAGGTCAATATTTTCACATCAGCAGGGTTGAAATGTGAACATCAGTGTGCTTTTAGCTATAATTTCAACTGGACTTGTGAATGGAGGGCCCATTGTGTGCTTAACCCTGAAGTCATTTCTGTTTAGCTTTGGAATTCACTGCATGTGAGAGTACAGTTGTATCAGCATCCCCTTCCCAATTCTAGTTTGCTTAAGTTAATATTAAAATTAATTTATATTCTCTTAGCTCACACTAAATGGTGCAGAGAGGAATCTGGAAATTTATTAGCTGACAGAGATAAGCAGCCTAAGATGAAAAATTCTCTATGGATAACCATTGGAGTGAATCCTGTGCTCATATAACATCAACAGCTAACTGAATTTATACCACAACATGGCTAGACTACAAATCCCATAATGCTAAGGGGTAATGAAGATACTTTTAGCTTATATGTTTTATAGATCTGTTTTAGACTGAGAAACTGAGGGCTTTAAGAGCATTAACTATCTCACCCAAGACCACACAGTAATTAGCAGTCAGGAACCAAATGTGGGTTCTCTGCCTCTAAACCCATTGTTCCTTCCACTGAGGAAAAACTAAAAAGTAAAAGTAGTATTATATAACCTAGGTTATATGGACACTCTTTAAACTGTTCAGTTTACAATTAGGTTAATCACATGTATATTGTACAAATAACTGCATATCATATACACATAAGTATATGATATGTATATATAGCATACATACAAAACACACGTATATATTATATATACAGTATACTATATACATATATGTATATATTATACAAAATTATTACATTAAAATTTGTTATCTACAAAAGAAGGTAAAGGAGACAATACTACATGGAAAGCATTTTGAAAATTCAAAATGCTTTAGAAATGTTAAAATTACACTGATTGCTTTGTTAGCAAATAAGAAGTTGTGCTTAACTCTGATTTGTTAAGGTTTTGTAGATCGTCAGTCCTCATTTCTGAGCAAGCTTCTTCACTTGTTAAACAGATATCATAAGAAAAACGGTTTCAAACCAGGAGTTGTAAAATCTTTTGCAAACACTGGAAGTTGCTCAAAGGTGAAAAAGTGGCAATTGACTTTTTCCCCTTACAGTATCTCAAGCGAATGACCCAAACAGCCACTGAGTTTTGGCACAAAAATTTTGAAGAGTTGGAGCCAAAATTTTCTTATTCAATCTTGTATCTCTCTCTCTCTCTCTCTCTCTCTCTCTCTCTCTCTCTCTCTCTCTTTGCTTCCTTCAAATTCATTTCATGTTGCAGCTTGAACTTAGCATGCTGGTGAGGGTATTTTCATGTCTGTACAGAAATAATCAATGACATCATCATAATTATGGCAATGGTGCTTATTAGTTAATTACAGAACCAGCAGAGGGAGCGCAAGACTTGCATAAATAATTGCTTGTTTCTTCGGAGTTTTCTTTAGAATGATGATGGATGGAAAAATGGAATTATTTACCACTTGGGAGAAATGCTTCACATTCTGGTGACAATTTGAATTTGAGTCTTCACTCCCATGGCAACTAAACAGCTTAAAGAGTGTCTATATATTCTAGATGGGTAATGGTATTTTTTGTAGTGCTTCCTCAGTGGAAAGAAAATGGATTTGAGGGTAGAGGACCCACACCTGAAACTTGACTGCTGATTACTATGTGGTCTTGGGTAAGACACTTCTCCTGGAGCCCTGGGTTTCTCAATCTCTAAAACAGATAAGCTAATAATGAGAGTTATTTATTTCACAGGGTTGTTGGGAGGAAAGTGACTTACAAACCTTAGGGCACTGTATAAGTTACTAATTCTCAATGATAATGATGAGACTAACAATAATAATTAAATAGCATGTCTGGTGTGTCTGGTTCTTGGCACCAGGGAGATATTCTCCTGTTCAGTCTTATAATTACTGGGTTCACATCGGGAGACTTGTTTAGAGATGACCAAGGAGCTATTTGCACTTTCACTCTCCTACCAGGTAAAATAAAAACTTCCCAAGGGAAGGGACTATCTGGCTTTGGCTTTTGCACTTTTGTGCTCGGCCACAGCAGGCACTTAAAAAATGCTTGTTGAATTACGACGGAGCCTTGCCATTCTTAGGAGATCTTGAGTTCTTTGGCAGACATCATAACCTTACATGTCAAGATGCAACCAAGATGAATTTTTTGTTGTTGTTTGAAGGAATGATTTAGGAATAAGTTAAATTAAATTTTGATTAATTTGTGGCAGGAAAAAAATAAAGCATTGCTCTCCTCCTCCCTCTACCCCCTTGATTTGCTTCAACAGTCACTACTACATTTAAATATCTAATGGTTATTTTTCAGATTGGAAGGATGTTAAAGATGATGATTCTCAAGGCTCAATGGAATAATGGTACCCCTCTTGCCTAATGATGCTATCTGAATAAATGAAGGGTTACCTGATCCTGATAACATTCTTATCAAAGACATCAATAAAGTAATTCCATGTTCAGGTGGTACAAAGCTAGGAGAGGATGGTTACCATGTTAGGTGACAAAATCAGATTTTACCTCCATAATATGTCTTGCTAGGTCAGAATTATGGACTGATTCTAAGGGAAGAGAAAAGGGTATAACCATTTACAAAGCATCTACCATATGCGAAGAACAGTGATAAGCACTTTTACAACTATCATCTCCTTTGAGTCTCACAACAACCCTGAGGTAGGTGCCATTACTATTCTCATTTTACAGTAGTGGAAACTGAGTAGACAGAGGTTATGTGACTTGCCCAAGATGACTGAGGTAGTAAGAACAGGAGGCTGAATTTGAATTTAGGTTTTTCTGACCCCAGGCTTAGTGCTCGAGTTGCCTAGCTGTCTGAAATGTAAGATTACATTTAAGAGGCAAGACTGTGATATCCTATACTTTGATTCATTTTATCACTATTAGAGAGGGCCACTTTGAGAAGGATCTAGGGGTTATAGCATACTGCAGACTCAACGAGTACAACGGGGCATCCAGAAAAGCAAATGTGATTTTAGACTAAATTTAAAAGAAGGTCTGGTGTCTTGAATAAGAAAGGTGAGAGTCCCACCATCCTCCGCCTGCTTGGTGCACATTAGTAGCACTGAAATCAATTCAAGCACTCTATTTTAAGAAAGATGTTGATAAGCTTGAGACCACTGAGAAGAAAGTAGCCTGGGTGATGAAGGAAATGATTCTGTTTGGTCTGAAATGGGAACATTTCAGTTCGTAGACTTAAGGATGGCTTCAGGAGAAGGAGCGGCTGTGTTTACTCCGCTTGGCCCCAGGAAGTGGAAAAGGAAGCGCCAGAGGGACCGATTTCAGCTGGATGAATTACATCGTCAGCTACATTAGATTAACCTCCTTAAGGGAAGGGACTTTCTTCTGTCCTTCTTTGTATCCTCAGAGCTTAGCACAGGGCCTGGCATGTAGTAGGTGCTGAATAAATGCTAGCTGACCGACTGAATGATGCAAGAAAAAAAGTTTTCTAATGAGAAGAACTCTCTAAACTAGAATGATGGGACACTGAGAGATGATGGGTTCCTACCCATTGGATGTCTGCAAGGGATGATTGCATGACCTTCGGGGGTGTTGGAGAGGTGATAGGCTTGTCAGCTGTGGGACTCAATGGTCTCTCCCAATTCTGTGATATTCACTAATAGTTGGGCATTATTGTGATCAGTTATGTTAAAGGCTTGATTCTTATGCCCTCTTGCAATTTTAAGATACGCTGACTGACCTTGGAGTAGGGGATATAGTAATAGTAGTTTCCAAAGCACGTATATATTTATGGCTTATACATCAAGGCCCTGTGATTTTAGCAGATCTCAATCCCTCTTTAACTCAGTTTCAGAGAGTTGCCTAAGACTCAGAGATATGAAGTAATTTATATGGTTATAGTGGTGGTAAATGTCGAAGGAAGAACTGAGCCCAAGTCTTCTGAATTCCAGGTTCAGAACTTAGCCCACCATTCCTGGCTGCCTCTTGCTATGTACCTCTGTGGCATAGTGCAGCACAAAGAACACTGCTCTGGGGTCAAAGGACCTAGGTTCAAATCCCATCTCGGATGCTTAGAACCTATATGACCTTGGGCAAGTCACATAATGTCCCTGGGACTCAGTTTCCTCATCTGTAAAATGAGGGGGTGGGACTAGAGGACCTCTCAGGTTCTTTCCTGCTCCATTTCTGTGATCCTACAAAGTCAACCAACATTTATTATAAAAACAATGCTATCATTTAAAGTTTACGGGATTCCAAAGATGCCATGTAACAAAATGGCTATTTTCAAAGTCATGAACTTAGTAGGAATAAACTTATTGGCTAACAAGGATAATTGACGCTGCGAATTTATCCTTCATCTTGTGATTAAGAAATACCCATGGAGGGTAGCTTCACAAGAAGCATCTAGTAAGTAAAACACTAGCACCAGGGAGCTAGGAAGCCCAGTGGATAGGGAGTTGGCCATGGAATCAAAAAAGACATGAGTTCAAATCCTACCTCATACACTTACTAGCAGAATGACCCTGGACAAATTACAACCTGTCAGCCTCAGTTTCCCCATCTTTAAAATGGGGATAGTAAGAGCACCCACCTCCGAGGTTTACACCTGAGATACTTGAGTTGGGCCTTGAGTAAAGGAAGGGCTTTAAGAGATGCTTTCGGGAGCCCATTCAAGGACTGGGGCAATGACATGAGAGAGAGGGGATACAAAATTTGGGGCCCCCTTATGTACTTGAATTGCTTTATTCAGCTGAACAGGAAGCCAATTCCCAGAGAAACAAACTGGCTTGACTGAGCTCACCCCAGGTCATAAGTAGTGGAACCAAGGTGCAAAGCCAGGTCCTCAGAATACAAATCCCATATTCCTTTACCACAGCATGTGCCCTCTGGCAGTACACAAAGACGGGAACAAACAACAGTTCAGCTTGGGCTGAAGCACAGCATGAGTTGCATTAAATAAGGCTCTAGTAGGTTGAAGGATCTTAAGTTTTATTAGCTAGTATGAAGACGATATGGTCTGGTACCACCAAGCTAAATTTCAATGGCATTTGACACTATTCTTGGGCAAATGGAGGGTACTTTTCTCAGCACCCCTATCGTGGGTTGTGTCTACATGGGGAACTGGCAGTTTTGATTACCCTTTGGGCCAAATGTTGAGTGGCTGCCTGGATCAGTGAGCTGCTGATATGACTGGGCCATTAAGATGACTGAAATAATTGGGACCAACTGTCTGAGGTCCAATAACCTTAGGCTTCTTAACGGCCCATTGGAAATGACACTTTTTCTATTTGATTGACAGACTACGTCTTGGATGGTTTTTTTTTTTTAGGTTCCTTTTAATCTTCAACACAAAACTTAGTAGACATCCAACAAATACCTCTCATCTTATTTTCCTTTTTCCTCTCTGGCACCTTGGACTTGAGAGGCAATTTTATCAATTCTGAAGAGGTGTTCATTTATGTTGCCACAACGTATTTTTATGAAATGAGCAGCCATGATGAGAATACTTACTTAATGCTATATAAATTCTCCTAGCAAATGAATTTCTTAGGTATAGCGAGAAATAGACCAAGAGCAAAGAAGTGAATTAGCAATAATCTGTTCTGGTAAATTAATTACACCTAGACCTTCCTATGGATCATATGTGAACGTCTGCATTCATATATCCACTGCTATTCATTACAGTTGGTGCGATGTGTCTCAAGATGAATCCACTCAGACGCAAGAGCCAGGTCTGTCCTGTCAGCAAATTGTTAAAATTTTAAACCATACAATTTATCACAATGAAAAGAGGTACTCCAGGGGGAAAATGCTAGGCCATTATTTAGGCTTCTGCTGGGTTTATGTGAGTATATGTATACTTGGTTTTTTTTCTTTTCTTCTGTATTCTAATTCTCATCTATGATTATCTTTTTTAAAAGTTTCTTTGACATCTTTTATTTTTATGATACCTTGACTTTCCAATATAATAAAGGAAAAGTCAGTTCAAGAAAATGATTCTATCAGCTGAGTCTTAGAGCGTTACATCCCCATAGTGTTCTACTTCTACTGTCTATTGTTTTTGAAGACTTAAGCACAAATTTTATTAAAGAATAAAACAATTCACTTCTTTTAGCAATAGCAGACATTTGGTATACTAAGAGGAGAGATTCAGCAGCAGTAAGAAAGGATAGGATGAATTAGGAGACCATACTATCCTAAAATGAATCTTTCAGGCACATTTCATATTTTAATTGAATAAATTGTATCCCCCCAAATCTATACTGGTGCAGCTCATCTCCCTGGTGCTCTAGGCGATCACACACACAGCTGTTTATATTCAAAATGGATAATTTACCATATTTATCATTTGTGTTGTATGAGTGTATGTGCGTACGTGTGTGTGTGTGTGTGTGTGTGTGTGTGTGTGTAATTCTGTTGCAGTGAAAAGTAAGATGTTTCTAAGAATATGTGACTGAAATATGGAATGTGGCATCCAGGTGATTTGTTTCTTACCCCTTTCCCTTTTGAAATGATGCATTGATGATATCGAACTATTTCAATGGGGTGAAAATAAGAGCTCCGTTCCCATTGAATGACTTCTATCACAGACATGTCACACAAGCACTAAAATGTCCACATCTTGACAATCAGCAACTCCCTCCTGCCCCGACCCAGAGCTTCCCCCAGGACGGGAGTTCAGGCGTGGGGCTGCCAAAGGAAGGGTCATGATTCAGTTCAGCAGGGCCAGAGCTGGACACATTTGTCTTTAATTGCCTGGTTGTCATCTCCGAGGTACTCTTGGGTGCCATTGTGGCTAGAGTAATGAAGAAAATAAATACACAGGATCTCATCTATTCTGAATCCTGAAATATCCTACTCATTTCTTCAATATTCATTAACGGGGAAAAAAATTAGAGCCCATCCTTCATGCTTTGCATCAATACTGTACATCATTTTTGTTTGAACGTAAGCTGGGGGAATGTAAACTGAAGGGCACATAGCCCTTCAATGGTATAAAAAGCCAAATGTCAATAGGGATCTCTTTACAACTCCACTCTGCTCTGTGTTAATATTTTCAATATGGAAAGCTTTCAGTTGAATGGCAGAATTATCAGTGTCAGACAAATTCAAATGGCAATCTGGCCTGAGGAAAAAAGGCAAAATTAATTTCAGTACCATTACAAAATTAATTTTGGTACCATTAAATAGACATCATATTGGCCCTTTAAAATGAACTGGATCAACCTTCAAGGTCTAGAAGCTCACTTGCTGAAGGGGACTGCAAAAGTGGGCATAAAGAGCCTGAGGAACAAATGATGGAGTTTCTGGTACACTTCTAGATGTATTCTGCTATATGAAGGGAGCTGCCAGACCTTGAATGTTAATCCAGTCTGCAAGCTTTCCCAATCAAAAATCTGGAAAATTTCATAGGAAGCTGGAGTCAATTAACAACCATTTAGTAACAAAATGAGTTTGTAAAGTGAAGTACATGTCTACTTGTGTGATTAAAGAAGCCCTAACTGGGAATTAGGCAAAGCAAAATTAAGAACATGAGGTCAATGTCCTATATTGTGTGTGTTAGAAGGAATGATTTTAATGGTGAAAAAACTCTACCCAGAGGATTATCAGCAAGTCATTCATTCATTCATTCAAAATCATCAATAGGTTTACTGGAAGCCTATAATTTGCAAGGCACTATGGAAGATAGAAAGACCCTGCCTCTGTCCTGTTGGACTTTACTTTCTAATTGAGGATATAAAACATGTAACATAGGCTAATAACTAGGATATGGGGCAGAATGTGGAAGGACAATGAATGAGAGATTAAACAGAGCTCTGAATTTCTGAAGAGAGGGAGGCTACTTCTGGCTGGGCATTACCCCCTGCCCAGCCCCAGTTTTAAAGACTATTAGCTCTAAGGATGGAGTTGTATCTTTTAAACAATAAAAGCCTGAGATAGTAAAAGTTTCTACTGATCATCCCTGTGGAAATTCACTTGCTTGTGTCCTGCAATATTCACTGACATCTTAAGCAAATCCTAGCCCTTTGGGTACTTGAGTTATACATTCTACCATAATGCTCCTGCCCCAGTTCTCCAATAGTTCCACTTTATGAGAATATTTGAAAAAGGAGATGTTCTAAAGTGTCATTCAAGCTAATTATGCTTCACTTTGGAGCTTCGTGTCTCAGGTACTGGAAGGGTAAGGCAGTGGAGGGTTCTGGCTGGACTTACGGCCTGATGCCTGGGAATAGTGCTCCTGTTTATTCACAGCAGGGTCCTGCTATAATTGGCAGTTCCATTCTCCCCTACTAGAGGGTAATTCTCTTGTGAAGAAAACACAATGTTAACAAGATTTTTACAAATTTGGCATATGGCATCCTTTTCTGAAATAACCAGACTCCCTCTTCTTTCCTCCCCAGCTAACCTCGGTTACTGCAAGAAGGGAATACTTCATTGTCACAAAAGAGATGAAAAGGTCTCTGGAGTTTTTTTTTAAAGGAGCTATAAAATAACGTGGCCATACGAACAACCAATTAAAAACAACAAAAGGTATGAAACACGGCAGTAGATGCCACACTGAGATGGCAAGATAAAAATGTCACAAAAACCTCACCTTGGATGTGGTAGTGTTTGATCATACCCAAGGCTGGAAACAGAGAGCCCTGCCTAGAAAGACTCCTTCCTGTCTTGAGTGTGTGTTTGGGGAACACGCAGTGAGCTGAGAAAAGGAATCTGAAAACAGGTTCAGAAATATGTTCCACAGAAAGGGGAACAAAGACGGCACCTTTTCATCTGGCCCCCATGCTGTCCAGACCAAAAAGACTCATCTCCTTGTGATAAGGAGATGAGTTAAAAAACCTTCAAACTGTCTCCCTTAAACAAATTGTTCACAAGGTGTTTTTTTTTTTATCAACAGCCTCCTTCCTGGCACCTGTTCCCATCCTTACTCAGAAGTAAATCCTGTGTGTTTATTTTCTTAATCATAGAACCCTACAGATGAAAAGATTAGAAAATCACAGGTTTGGGGTAAGAAAGAACCTTAAAGCCCATCTGGCCCAACTCTCTCATTTTGTAAAAGAAGAAACTAAGGTTCACAATGTAGAAGGATCATGGTTCCAAAACTGGAAGGAAGTCTTAGACAACTAGTTCAAACACCTCCTTTTATAGATGTGGAAACTGAGACCAGGGAGAGTAAGTGATTGTCCCGAGGTCACACAGTCAACATCAGGGTCAGAATTCGAATACTGATCTTCTCATACACCAGAGCTCTTTCTAATATACAATGGAGTCTTTGTGTCATATCTTCCGTGCAGAACTATATTTGGGGTCTCCAAGAAAGAAAATCTCTTCCTTTTTCTGAAGACTATCCAAATGA
Organism: Petaurus breviceps papuanus; assembly: GCF_028583685.1. NCBI lineage: Eukaryota > Metazoa > Chordata > Mammalia > Diprotodontia > Petauridae > Petaurus > Petaurus breviceps. The sequence goes on along the minus strand of NW_027185761.1, from coordinate 39,675,702 downwards.
GCCTGTCTTTTCAAACTTGATTAGCAAAACCTGGCTACATCTACCAGGAAACAGAGAAAAAATGGATCTCTAAGAAATTATTGTGACCCTCTGCACACATTCTACTACTCTCTCCTGTTGCCATCTGAGGAGTGTTCTATTTGACCTCAGCTGTTGAGATGGCATTTGGAAAAGAGACTAACGTAAAGGTCTGGAATCTAGAGCAATAAGTGGATGAGACAAATGAAGAGCTTGTAAGTAGCAGACACTAGGAATAAAGTCTGAGGCTGGTGAAGTCCTCATTTTCACGGAGAAGTGAGCTGCACTGCCATTCCTCCAGGTGCCTGGGAGAGACAATCTCCTGGAATCTGTTCTGGTGAACTGAATGCCAGGCTGGAAGCCAATATTTGGTTTTGGGGCGATCACGGACACAAACACACAGACGCGCACAAAGGCCCATGTATCTCCAGGCGAGATTATTCCCTAGCTTATTTGGCTGCCTGCTTTCCCATGTCTTGTTCTCTTGAATGGTGTTTCTTATATTCTCCCCTTCCATCCCTCTGTTTCCTCCTCATAGGATGATAACATAGGAAGACAAGGTTTTGCAAAATGCTTTACATTTGTGGGTTCATTTCATTTTCATCACAACCCTATGAGGTTAACTGCTTACATTTAGGGTTTAAAAGCACTTTCCATACATTTAGGCCTTCTAACAGCTCTGTTATTATTATCATCTCTCCGTCTGTGGATTATAGATTCACAGATTTTGAGATGGAAGGTCATCTAATCCCTCATTTTACAGATGCGGAAACTGAGGCTCCTTGAGGTCAGGTGACTTGTCTATATAATTCATAAGAACCAATCCAAACCCAACACTGCATCCCCTATTCTGAAAACACTGCTTCTTGGCAGCAGAGAGCAGTTGCTTCCTATTAGTGGCATCTTATAATTAAAAGAGCACCTAAAACCTCCCCCTGTCATTTTCATAGGAATTTGCATAGAAGGCCAACACAAACTGAATCTACTCTGAGGGTCTATTTTCTTTTTTTAATGAATCTGGCTGTTTAATAACAGAATGCAATCTTACCAATGCCGCCCGGTCCTTCGGTATTTCAGAGATAGCATTATTCAATTTCACTGAGAGTGACAGAAAAAGATCACACAATGCCTGATGGCGGGAGTGATTTCTTTTTTGTGTGATGGTTTAATATAGTTGGGGCCAAAGTCTCCATCTTATCTGGCCACAGCAAATTTTACTAAAGCTGTGCACCCCTTGTACAATTATCATTAAACGCGGGGCTGCTGCCTGAAAGCTTTAGCCATTTAATTGCATAAAAGCGTGGGCCTGGCTGCCAGGTACTCCCACAATTATCATTTATCAGTCCACATTCTATCCTAGGGCTACATATTCATCAAACGTTTATTGATTTAAGCAACGAGGTTTTTACAGGATTAGAAAATATTACTTCTGATTAAAATAGTGTTCACAGGACAGAAATAAAATACAAAGTGCTATTTACATGGCAACACTTTTATGAAAGATGGACTGATTACTTTTTTTTTTAAAGCAAAGGTTTCCATGTGAATTTTTTTTTTTTGGTATCAAAGGATAGTTATTTAGATTGGGAAGGAAATTGGGGGAGTCATCTTGTCCAATCCCACCCAAAGCTGAAGTCGGATCATTCCATTTTCACTTGAAGCGACCGTTCCATTTTTGGACATAACTGGTAAGGATTTTTTTTTCTTATGTTGAGTTGAAATTGCCTCCTTAGAACTTTCACCCGTTGATCTTTGTTCTACCTTTTGGGGACAAACAGTATTTTAAAACCCTCTTCTCTACAACAACCTCTGAAATGGGTGTAGATGGTCATTTCTCTTCTCTAGTCTACACATTCCCACTTCCTTCAATCAGAGAGATTTGACAGGTTTCCAGATGCCTGTGTCATCCTGGCATTTGAGGTTACTACGGTCTTTTCTAAAAGAAGTTGCCTACAAATGTTCTCCTTTATCCCTCTTGTTTCTAGAAAGTATAGTCTAAGATTGTATTAGATCTTTTGGTTGCCAAATCATTTGGAGACTCGAGCTTACAACCCTCTAGAAACCTTAGTTTTGCTGTTGCTTCTGTTTTTGGGGGGAGGCAACTGGGGTTAAGTGATTTGCCCAGGGTTACACAGCTAGTACGTGTCTGAGGCTGCATTTGAACTCTGATACTTCTGACTCCAGGTCCAGTTCTCTATTCACTGCGCCACCCTGCTGACCTATTGCTATTTTTAAGTGAAACTATGCATTTAGAGCTAATGGGGACCAAGGGATCATCTTGTCTAATCCTCTCATTTTACAGACAAATGACCTAGAATGCAGCAAAGTAAAATGACTTCCCTGAGGTTATATTGGTAAAAAATAGAGCCAGGATTTGAACCCAGGCCCTCTGATTGAATCCAGCACTAAGAGACTTTCTCGCCTCATTTCTTTCATTCAATATCTGTGTATCTTCAAGGATGGAGTTATTAAATAAACTCATCAACTACTTTACAGGGCAATTAAGAGCTGCTAATATTCTAAAAGCCACTAGGGGGCCCTAGAGTGCACAGAGCACTGGCTGGGAGTTAGGAAGACTGGGTTCAAAGCTGGCCTCAGGGAGAATCACCTCACCTCTGTTTGCCTCAGTTTCCTCACCTGCAAAATGGGGATAATAATAGTAGTGTCCTTCTGGAGTTGTTGAAAGGATGAAATGAGTTGATATTTGCAAACCTCACAATGTTATATAAATGCTAGTTAGTATTAGAGAATAACATTTATCTACAAGTGAAAGGAGAACCCAAACTTCCCAACTGTCTGTCATGGCGCACGTCACAGACATGCATCTTTTAGTTTACTGCCAGGGCGTTAGATGAAAGAATTTCAGTTGCCAGTTGGCTCAAAATTTGCCCAGTTTTAGCAATTAAGACTGGGGCCCCCAACACTTCCATTGGTCCAATTCTTATGTGCCTTCCCTTCCCCATTTCCAATGTGGCTATAATCTTACTTGGGCTCAGTCAAAGTCATTTTCCAGTAGTTCTAGAATAAAATAGACAATATGCTTCCTGAGGGTAGGGCTATTTCATATTAGTTTTTCTGTCTCAAGTACCTACCACATACAGAAGGTGCTTGATTACTTCCTGGTGATCTGGATAACAATCGTTTGTGCTAACTACAGGCAATAAGCCAACAAGCTTTTATAAAGGACCCGCTATATGCCAGGCAACGTGCTAAGGAAGGGAAAGAAGAAGGGAGGGAAACAGACAGCATATGCTTTTCAAGGAGCTCACAATTCAGTGGGATAGAGTATAACTAAAACTCCAACCATAGGGGAATTTTAATACTTACTTGCAGAAAGAGCACTTCATTTGGACCTGGAAGGTTTGGAATCTTGCCTCTGACACCACGTGTGTAACTTTGAACTGCCTCTTTACTCCTCTATACCTCAATTTCCCCATTTGTAAAATGAAGCATTGGATCGGATGTCCAAATTAAAGGTAAAGTTACTAGCTCCAAATTCAACAATCTCAGATTAAAATAGTACCTGCAAGGAAATCCTAGAACTGGAAGAAATTGTATCTGGTTTTACAGGTAGAACAATTTGACTCAGAATTTAAAATATCAAACATCATTCTGGTCCTCCATCCCCGGGAGCATCATCCCTGAAATAGTGTACATGGTGGATGGGATGGGGGCAATAGCTTTAGAAATCAATTAGAAAGTTGACTAAATCATGTTCTTATGAACAACCCTGGGGATATCAGAGAAAGGGAAATGGGGAAGGGGAGGCAACAAACATAAGCAGAGAATGGGGAGAGAGTGAGACAAAGTCAGAGCCTGAGACAGAGGGAAAGGTGTTTCAGTTAATCAGAAATCAGACAAATAGATGGTATTCCAGACAAACACTTGTGTTAATTCCTTCACCGGGCTAGCTACCTCAAAGTGGCAGAATTCATTCTTTTCACCTTTGCTTTGTTAGAGCTGGCAGTTGGAATCTGTTTATAGGTACTTAAAAAAAAAACAAAACCCATAGGCTTTACCTTATACATGTCATTTATCTGTGGCTAAGTGGCCTGAGGCAAAGAGTAGACATTTACTTACAGAATCTTCAGACTATTTTAAATAGGCCTCTGGGACTTCACAACTGACCGGCCCGGAGCAGGCTTCTCTGGAGCTTCTCATCATGTGATTTCCCTTTTAATTGACTCACCTCCATGCTGCCTGTTCAAAATCACTTTAACCCAAAAATGCCCTCAGTCTGAAGCTTCTAATGACCTTCCCCTGGCCCTAAACACATGTGGCTGAGACAATGCAAACATCGTTTTCGAGATGAGTAAATTCAGTAACTCAATTCCAACCCCACCAAAGCCACATCTATCAAAATCAGACCTCCATGGACTGTGTCTTTAGCTCCCTGCATTTCAATGGCCAGGCATGTGGGTGAGAGTAACTAATCAATTTAGGAATGATTAAATTGAAATTTGTAACACTTTCCATTATTAAACTTTCAATCTTCATTAGGGCCACTTAATGATTACATCATGGCCGAGAAAAACAAATTATAAGAAGCCCATAACTTTCAGTCCAGGAACAGAAAGCCCGAATATGAAGGTAATTGTCAAAATCCTCAAAATGCTAACAAAGCCAGGTCAGTGAGGGTTTGAAATTGACAAAGTAATGGCTGATTTCCATAACATCCCAATCAAAAATTGCCTTTCAAACTAAGGATATGGGATGCCATTTTTATTCTCATCCTATTTAAACAAATGACCTGACGCTTGCTTAAATGAAGATCTGTAGATAATGGATCTGAATGCTTTTATTTATTTTAAGGTCAGTCATAGACCATTAACTTTTTGCTATCAACCACCTTCTTCGAGTATATGTGGAGGTTTCTGAATGAGTGCTGGACCACTTGAAATACTCTTTTATTTAAATAATATCCCTTCAAGCAAATTTTTTGTTTGCTTCTTTGTTTTCTTTATCCTTCTCCCACCTTGATCTTGCTAAATCCTAGTTAATTGAACTTGATGCCTTCCAGCCCAAATTCTATGATGCTCAGGAAACACCTCCTCTATCGAATAGATGAAGCCACCAATAGCCAAATGAAATGCTCAAATGTAGCAGAACATTATGGAATAGGTAGAAGGTGGAAACCCCAGGTCCCAGCTGTTGGGTTCTCCTCCACATTCCAAACATCTTGGAAGGCTGATATAACAGAATGGCCCTTCCCAAGCAAATTGCCATTAGCACCCTTCAATGAGGAAATATAATTAAGTTTCATCTCAAGACTCATAATTGCCCTATTTACTTAAAAAGGTAAAGTGAGTTCAGCTCACCAAACGCCACAGAGGACTTCCATATTAAGGTAAATTTACTATTGACTATTAAAACCTGCTCCTGTGTTCTATTTTCATTTTAAAAATTGGTCACAAAAGGAAGCTTTCATTAAAAATGTGCAGGTCTACAACTTTCTATCAAACCAAACTTCATTTGTGGCAAAATCATGTAGCCAATGGTGTCATCATGGCAATGGCATGCACTTTTTAAGTCGAGAGAAAAGGAGGGCATTAAACAAAAGAGGGCCAGCATGAGGTCCATCCATTCCCAGCCCTGAGAAAAGTCACTCTTGCCAAATGAAGGGGAAAAAAGAAGATGGACCTTAAGGTATTAAGAAAGGAGCAAGCTGTGAAATGAACCAAGGAATAGAAGGTATGGTTCATGACCCTGGAGTCTCCTAACACACTCCTCCTGCCATACGATAGCAAATGAAGACAGCTAGAGAATTCAGCACAATGATGTTGGGCGTTAGGATGTAGGAGGGGCAGATAGAGAATTTTCTTAACGCTTTTATGAAAGGAAAAAGGAAAGGCCAGAATGGTTCATTAAGTAAACTTCTGTTGCTATAGTCTATTTATTAATTCACTACTAACTGGGTAGTACAGGATTGTTTACAGTGTTCTAAGTAAAATGAGGCATAAATTACATTAAAAAACTGTTTTCCTGAAAACCACAGAGAATTAGTAACAATAGGAAGAAATCAAAGTCAGACTGATTCTAGGCTCTGATGTTCATATGAAATGAAATATTCAAGCAAAAAAAATGGGTGGTGGTGGAGTGGGATAGAGGATAACACTGATTTAGGAAAACTGCAAAAATTCTCACCATAAAGCTCATGTTCTAAGTACTTCTTTCCAAAAGAAAATCAGAATATGTATTAATGACAAATAAACACACAAAGTATGCTGATACGTGAAATATGTCTCGCACCACATGTGAAATGAGACCTGAAACCTTCTTTCCACTTTCATGTTAGCTGTCTTTTCTTCTTGACAAATGAAATGAATAATTCCTCCTCATGGCAGTCTCTCAAATTCACAAGGTTTTTTTTCTTTCTCTCTGAACCTATTATTTTTTGTTGCATTAAAACCCATCTCATAAAATAAACCTCTCAAAGTTGTAAATTAAAAAATAAACATTCTTGAGAAAATGTCAAACGCAAGCCTGAAAGAAAGGCCAAAAAATCCATTTAGGGGAATATTGGAGTGAATCTTTTCTAGGGAAACTGGGGGCAAATACTCCAAGAAGTGATTGAATATAAATTCACTGCCTTCAGCCAGTTTGTAATGAAATGAACCTTTACGGGGAGGTTGCTAGTCTTTTAGAACAGACTGTAAGATGAGACTGAGCCACAGTGCCTTCTGAGATAAAAAGAAGCATCAGAATATTAGAATAAAGGCAGAAATACTGAAACAGAGAAGCCAACCAAATTGTCAGGCCTCCTCCTTAAGGCCACACGTAAGGAATGCAAACATTTTACAAAAGCCAAGAGTAAGAGCATTCTTTCTCTCTCTCTCTTTCTCTCTCTCCCCTTCTCTTTCTCTCCCTTCCTCCCTCCCTCTTTCTCTCCCCCCCCCGCTCCCTCTCCCTCCCTCCCTCTCTCCTTTCTCTCTCTCTCCTTCTGCCTCCCTCCCTCCCTCTCTCTTTCTCTCTCCCTCTTTCAGTCCCTCCCTCTCTCTCCCCATCTCTCTCCCTGTGTCTCTGTCTCCTCACTCTTCCCCCCACCCAAGGGCTCATTTATAGTTAGTTAACTCTCAATTATCTATGTTCCTATTGCAAATATTCTCTTTATTTTTAATCCTTGGCTCATTTTAATTATCTTAGGATAAGCTTAAACTGATACATTAAAAATATGTAATGATTATCAACAGCAGTCGCAAAAGTCTTAGTGCAATCTGAAACTATTAAAACTGCTAAATAGCTTACTGAAGCAGGCAGCTACATTGCTAAGTGGTTAGAGCTCCAGCCCAAGGGTCAGGAAGACCTGAGTTTAAATGTGGCCTTAGATAATGACTAGTTGCATGACTCTGAGCAAGTCACTTAACTTGTATTTGCCTTAGTCTACTGGAGAAGGAAATGGCAAACTATTCCACAACTTTGCCAGGAATACCCCATGGACAGTCTGCTCCGTGGGGTCACATGGAGTCAGTCATGACTGAACAACAACAGAATAAGTATGGAAGTTATTAAATCTTCAAACTACACAAAGATTTTTAGGACAACCTCTATCATATTTAGTATATGAGTTCCTTGAAGGCAGGGCCTGTCTTAATTTTTGTTTTTGTACCCCAATTCCTACCCTGGCAGATGCTCATTGATTGGAAAAGTCTATGTTCATCTGAGTATATGTGAATATGTTTATAGAGTGTGCGTATGTATACATGTATATTTCTATATAGATATCTAGCTACAGATACACATGCACACACATAGCACTGTGGAAATGATTTGGGGGCTATTAGGGCTGATGATGTTGTGAAAAACATTCATGGAAAATATTCTGCCAGAAAGGAGGAGGAGAGGGAAGTCTTCACGGAGGAGACGACCTTGGAGCCAGATCGTAAACAAAATGAGGGCTTTCTGCAAGCAGTGAGGGAGAGGGAGAGGGAGAGGGAGCAGGACAGAGATAAAATCAAGGTGAAAATCCTCAGCCTTTATGGAGGCAGAGGTCCGGCCAAGTGGCAGTAATTGAGGACAATCAACGGGCAAGAATTGTCCTGGGTAAAGGATAGTAAGGTCAGGATCACTTTTAGAGTATCAAAAACAAGCCTGGATAAGAGAGGTAAAAGAAATTGATGTCACCAAGTGACTAAGAGGCAGATCATGATTGGAATCCTGGTCATCTCACTTCATATATAGAACCCTGCCTCACCTCTATTTTTTGACTCAGAGGATGAGAAAACGGGGGTTTCCACTCTTGTTATAATAGGAGCTCAGACAAGTACCCACATGTTTCTGAGCCTCAGTTTCCTCAGCTGTGAAATGGGCATGATAATACCTGTAGCACTACATCACAGAGATGTAGTGATGATCACAGGAGACACAAGTCTTAGCCTAAGTCTAAGACTTTTGGGACACCCTGTGAATGCAAAGTACTTTACAAGCCACACTGTCACTAAGGTGGAGAAAGAAAAATTTGTCCATTTAAAAAATGAAAGTGAGGAAGAAATTAAAGCTATCCAGAGTCATATGAAAAAATGCTCTAAATCATTACTGATTAGAGAAATGCAAGTCAATATTACTCGGAGGTACCACATAACACCTATCAGATTGGCTAATGTGACAACAAAGGAAAATGGTAAATGTTGGAGAAGATGTGCGAAAATTGGAACACTAATGCATTGTTGGTGGAGTTGTGAACAAATATAACCATTCTGAAGAGCAATTTGGAACTATGCTCAAAGGGCTATAAAACTCTGCATAATCTTTGGCCCAGCAATACCACTTCTAGGTCTGCATCCCAAAGAGATCATAAAAATAAGAAAAGGAAAGACATGTACAAAAATATTTATAGCAGTTTCTTTTTGTGGTGGCAAAGAATTGGAAATTGAGGGAATGTCCATCAATTGGTGAATGGCTGAACAAGTTGTGGTATATGAATGTAATGGAATGGACTTGAAAAAAACCTGGAAAGACTTATATGAACTGATGCTGAGTGAAATGAGCAGAACCAGGTGAACACAGTAACAGCCACATTGTGTGATAACTGACCTTGATAGACTTAGCTCTTCTTAGCAATGCAAGTATCTAAGACAACTCCAAAAGACTCATGATGGAAAATGCTGTCCATCCAGAGAAAGAACTTGGGAGTCTGATTGCAGATGGAAGCATACTATTTGCTCTCCTTCTATTTTGTTCTTTTGTTTTATTTCTTCTTTCTCATGGTTCCTTTCATTAGTTCTAATTCTACTTTATATCATGACTAATGTGAAAATATGTTTAATATGAATATATAATTAGAGCCTATATAAAATTGCACACTGTCTTGGGGAGGAGACAGTAAGGGAGAAAATTCAAAACTCAAAATCTTATGGAAGTGAATGTTGAAAACTAAAAATAAATAAATTAATTCACCCCCAAACCCAACAAAGAACAAAAAGTGAAAATGAACAAGAATGACCATTATGGAAGAATAAAAATATTCTGATTAATCCATATTTAAACTCTTCCTGGTGGGCAGCTAGGTGGTGCAATGAGTAGAGTGCTGGGCCTGGAGTCAGGAAGCATCTTCCTGAGTTCAAATCTGGTTTCAGACACTTAGTGGCTGTATGACCCTGGCCAAGTCACTTAATCCTCTTTGCTTCAGTTTCCTCATCTGTAAAATGAGCTGGAGAAGAAAATGGTAAACTGCTTCATTATCTTTGCCAAGAAAACCCCAAATGGGGTTACAAAGAGTTGAACATAACTGAAAAACACACTGAATATCAACAACAACAAAAAACTTTTCCTGTATCAAAGTATCTAGAATTTGTGTTTCACAGCCTGATAGATTAAGGGTTTAATCAACCTTTTCGTTTTACAGGAAAAAAATGGAGGCACAGAGAAGTTACATAATTTGCCAAAGGTCACACAGCCTGTGGTAGAACAGGGATTGATTTAGTTTCTTTGTTTCCAGTGCAGACACTCTCTCCAATGGGCCACACAGACTCCTAAAAGAGTCAGGTATTGACAGAAAAACAATGGGAACCCCTCCTGAGTCTTTCACTGATGAATAGAGTCCTTTCTCCCCTAAAGCACCTAGGGCAAGATTATGAATGCTGTATAATTTATAAAGATTAATCATCACTGATGCTTAACCTGTAAACATATTAGTTAGCCTGCAATTTCCCTTATTGGGTTGGTAAGTACTGTGCCTTTTATTCCTCAGATCCAGGTCATCTGTGAATGAACAATGTATTTGTGGCATTGAGATGATTTAGCCGATGTGTGTAAGGGTAAGGCTGTGAAGAGGAAAGGCATCAAAAAGCTTATTCTCTTATTCTTGGCTGATTTGCAGTTCACATTTTTATTCTTTTTTAACTTTGAAAAGATTGATCAAAGCTCCTTCAAACAATCAAGAATTTATTAAATTACTATTAAAGTAAAACAGGTCTAAGGTTACCACCTAGTCAGTCACCCGATAAGCGTTCAAGTATCTACTGTGTGTCTGGAGACACAAGGACAAAACTTGCAATGGTCCCTGGCCTCAAGAAGCATACCTTCTATAGGTGGTGAAAACAGGCACACGATTAAATATATACAGAATATATATGAAATAAATAACAAAAAGTAACCATTTCTTCAGTTGCCATGGTCAAGTTCCTGGTGATGAACCCCCTTCAGAATCAGCCAGGAATAGAGGGATTTGTTTTCCTTCTCTATACATGTGTGTATCAGGGTTTTTCTTGTTTTCTCAGTTGGTGAGTGGGTGGGAGGGAGAAAAGGGAGGTGAGAAGGAAAGAATTAAAGGCATCAAATCAAATTAAAAATTAAAAAAAAAATGTAGCCAGACTGGTATTCAAATAGCCATTCAAGTCACAACCTATTTTTACTCCATATCTCTTCGACTTAGTCAACAGGCATTTTTTCATCAAGTGCTTACTATGTAACAGGCACTGTGCTACTCACTGAAACCTGACACATCTGGTGCTCTTTCTGGCAAAATTCACCATCACTTCCACAATAATACAAAGCGTGGGAGGATGGTATTGTTGCAGATGTGTCTGCCCAGAACTTTTAAAAACAGGCCTTGGTTTTTAAGATCTTGTTTATTATATGGTACCTTCAGCACACATCAACATAAGTAATGTCAAGGGAGAATTCCTTTGTAAAGAACCACCAGGATATTTATGTTCATTCAGCCTCAAAAGGAGTAAATTAAATTTCTTCTATTAATCAAGTTAAAAAATCACGAAGGAAGCAATTAGCAAAATCCAGCTGTGAGCCTCTCCTCTCCTGGTGTTGCTATATTTAGCTGGTACAAATGATCACGCAGACGCTAAAGCTGCATCCCATACCATGCATACTCCATCAGACTCTAATGGCTAATAATTCTCCCTTGAACACCAATGGGGAGCCATTCACCGAAATGTTTTGGCCAAGAGCAAGCACCTGTTGAAATATATCAAAAAGGAGATCAATGTGGGGGCTCTGACTGAAAAACCTGATCACAATTTGTGTAGTCGCTGGGGAGATTTTCAAAATGGTCTTTGTAATGATTTGGAGAGCGACCATCTACCTTTCCCTGTGCCTTGCCTTTATCAAATGGGACAATCGGATGGACAGAGCAACACACACACATACACACACGCACACACACTCACACACACACACACACACACACACACCTTTCCTCCTCTCCTGCTAAAACTCAGCCTCTCAATTCATTTTTAACAGGAGCAGCAAATATATTTTGGCCAATTCCACAGCGTCTCACGTATTTACCCTAGACTAATATTATAAATTACCCTTCTGCAGTATGAGATACTATTTGGCAAACACTTGATGCATATGTGGACTGTGGGCAATGGAGGAGAGATTTATAATAGGTGCTACCGAGAGCCGTGCACCATATTGGAATACAATTTCTAATATACACCCTGGCATCAGGTGTTCCAATAAAACCTTTTGTTTGTAATACAATCTTATTGGGGGCAATCCAATTAAATGAAGTTCAAACCGCCATCCCTGGGGCGAGGTTCTAGGCAAGAGGCTAACTATTAATAGCTGTCTGCACGCTTCTTCTCCACCTCCACTGGCCTGCCCGGAGTAGCCGCTGCTTCCTGTCAGTCTTATGACCCCAGAATCAGCTGGGCCTGAATGTCAGCCTGGGACGTGTGACAGCTGCAGCAACAAGCCACAGGCTCCAACGTCATCGTAAATAAGGCGATTCTATAACCTCCCATCCTGGGATCTGGTCTCTCAGGAAAGCCTTGGGGTAGAAGGACAACCAAACAAATAAATAGCAACAAAAAAGGATCAAAAAAGACATCCAGCTCTCTCTCATTCCACTAAAACGAGCAAAGAGAAGATAATATTCCTCAAGTAAAAATCTCTCCTGTCTGTAGAGGAAACACGTTGTTAAAACTGGTTCATGAGAGGCAACATTGTCTTTCAGCTGAAAGGATGGAGTCCTTTGGTAGTTCGTTTGTCATTGCGCCATTAGGAAATTAAGCCTTTTTCCATCGAGGCAATGTGAAGATTTGGCTGTGGGAGTCAGGATACCTGAGTCCAACCACAGCTGTAACATTCACTGGCTATGTGACTACAGCTAGGTGTCTGTGCTCACCTGAAACACGGGGATAATTATTCTGATGCCTACCAGGGTTGTTATGTCAAAAATTTGGTGTGAACCATAAATAGTATTTAAATATGAGTATACATAGCAGTTGGATTGACTGTCTAGCCCACAAAAGCTTATTTAATCTATAACAGCAGAAGATAGTACTAATAATACTATTTCAACTGGAATCCATCAGTATTCAAAATGATGTTTTCATGGAAAAATGCATTCTAGATTTCAATTTGGGTTATCAGCAAACCACCTTTTACCACTCAACAGGGCTAGGGTTGGCAGAGATTGGGGAATGGTTTCATTAGGTAGACCCTCCTGGGTACCAGTAATATTAATTCTGATCTGCTCTCCACGTGCAGAAGAGAAGGCTGTTCTCTAGGGCCTATCACTTTGCACATGTTCTGAATTAGGGAACCAAATATGGGGACCCAGAAGGCTAAAAGTTCTGCAGGCAGGACTCTCTGGATGGCCATTCATAGATGTCAATCATTTATAAATCTGATGCTTATAAATTAGGGACTGCATGCAATTTGCTATCTCAAAATAAAACCCCTCTTGGGAATTTAATTTTGTTTCATCAAAGAAAATCCCTTTAAAATCTGACTATTTGGGGGTGATAAGGAGGAATGAGGGTCTCATCTGTGGTTTTATCAGCATATGAAATTTCCTATGTACAAAATCTCTCCATTGACGCAGATTAACTCTTTCATAACTTTGTGTCTGTTCAATCGTTTCAGTCATGTCCTACTCTTCATGACCCCATTAAAGTTTTCTTGGCAAAGATAGTGGAATGGTTTTCCATTTCCATCTCCAGATCATTTTATAGATGAGGAACTAAGGAAAAATGGGTTAAGTAACTTGCTGAGGGTCATATGGCTAAAAAGTGTCTGAGGCTGGATTTGAATTCATGAAGAAGAGTCTTCCTGAACGCAGGCCTGACCCTCTACACACTATGATGCCACCTAACTGCCATTGTAATTTGTAGACAATCTAATAGTAGCAGTAGTCTCAGCCATGCCTGACTCATCATGACCCTATGGGCCATAGCACACCAATACTATCCATGGATTTTTCTTGCCAAAGATGCTGGAGTAGTTGCCATTTCCTTCTCCACTGGGTTAAGCAAACAAAGGTTAAGTGACTTGCCATGGGTGGCACAGATAATAAGTGTCTGAGACTTTAAAATCAGGTCTTTCTGACACTCCGGCCCAATACTCTATCTACTGGGCCACCTAGATGCCTGTAGTAGTAGTAGTAATAGAAGTAGTGGTGGTAGTATGTCTGACAAAACTTCCTCAGGTGTCTAGGGAACTGAGAAGTTAAATAAGTTGCCTATGGTCACACAGGAAGAAGGATTTGAATGTAGTTCTTCTGTCTGCAAGGCTATCCCTCTATCCAACATAGCTAGGTTGCTTCTACTAAAATAAAAAAAAAACAAACCGAGAGAGAGAGAGAGAGAGAAGAGAGAGGAGAGACATACACAGAGACAGATAGAGAGGAGAGACAGAGACAGAGACAGAGAGACACAGAGACAGATAGAGAGAGAGAGAAGAGAGAGGAGAGACAGACACAGAGACAGATAGATAGATAGAGAGAGAGAGTTCCATCTCACCCCCACTTTTAAAAGGAGAATATTTTGTGGATGCAAGATAATAGATTATTATGCTCTTTTGAAACTGAACCTTTTTGATTATAGATTATCTCCTTCCAGTTGCAGAGCACTGAAAATAACCCAGTTGTGAACACACAAATAATCAATAATGTTTATTGAATTAACTTGGAGCCATCTCACATGGCCATGAATCAATGACAATGCAAGAGCACCTCTTGGTAACATTTGCCATTCTCCACTCAAGAACATTCTCTGAGCATCCGTCCTTTACTTAGCTTGTCCAAATAGCTTAGAGACTGGATATTGACAGCTCACCCCCTTATTTCAGTCTATGTTAAACTCCACTGCAATTGAGAACAGATGGAAACAAAAGTGATTGCTTCCTGATTATTCACCATAATAGATATTTTCCTTTCCTAACAGTCAATTGAAGAAAGAGATCTCTGATTATCACTAGCATAAAATACACCGTAGACTTCTGAATGGCTGATGAAAGAAAGTACTCATAAAGAAAAAGGCCAACAGAAATCCTATGAGAATTAAGGTAAGAGCTATGTCACGAAACATGCGGTAGTCACTTTTTTTGAGGCCACTTTATTCTTTTTCTTTGAGGAAGACAAAAGAAAGAAGAATACACTAAGAATAGGTGATATAAAGAATTTCAGCTTGATTCATTTTTGTGAGCAGGAATATATTTGCACCCTCCCTTCGCAAGGCAGTTCGGTATACTGGGGAATAGATGAGCCCTGTGCTCATAAAGGCTGAAGCGTTTATAGGGCAGGAGAAATTTATTTTTGAGTTCACCAGATGCTACCACACCAGTCATCACAACTCTATTACAAGTTTATGGTAGCGCTCTATTATCAGGGCCATGTGTCTGGTGTATAGTTAATCAACTGAATACATAAAGCTATGAAGATTAAGGTAATGTAGATCAATTGTATAGAATGGTAAAGAAATATCTGATGATCTGGTTTGACTATCACTGTCAATTCTTGTAAATTAGTAATAAAAGGCTTTAGAGATGAAGGACAGAAATAAGAAGTTTAATAGTGATAGTTGGAGCCTACTGATAATTCAGGGATTGTCCACCATGTTACAAAGCAAGGCTACAGTGGATATAAACACTGGACACGAGTTAGGAATTTGACAGAACCTGGCTCAAACACAGGTTACAGCATTGGAAACAGGAGTTCTATTTTTGATGACTCCTTATTTGGTAAAGGACTTTCAATGAGAAATCCTATTTGGCTGACTCGTGGAAAAGGAGGTGATCAGGGTTTCTTGGAGGCTGCTCCAACATGGAGTGGGATCTGGTAAATTCTACCTGCCAATTTTTAAACTCTCTGGGTACAGACCTGGTCAGCAATGGACTACGTATGGAGAGGTTCTTCATCAGGTCAGCCAGAGTACAAGTGTGACCAGGGATTCTGAACATGGAGGTCACAGAAGTCCAGTGGGCATATGGACTGATTTTGGAGGGTTTGTGAACTTGGATGGGGAAAAAAACACATCTCTATTATCACTAATGATAACTAGGTGGTATAGTGGATAGAGTGCCAGATCTGGAGTCAGGAAGATCTGAATTAAAATCCAGCCTTGGGCACTTACTAACTATGTAACCTGGGAAAGTCACTTAATCCTGTTTGCCTCAGTTTCCTAATCTGTAAAATGAGTTGGAATAGAAAATGGTAAACCACTATTGTATCTTTGCCAAGAAAATCCCAAATGGGACCACAAAAAGTCAGACATTACTGAACAACAAAATTTTCATCAATCTGTAAGTGAAATTAAGCACTTCATTCAATTATGAATTTAAATTTTTTTTAAAAAATTAAAAAAATAAACCATTAGTTTGAGAAGGGGTTCATAATCTTTATCAGGTTGCCAAAGTGCTCCAGGATAGGAAAAAATTAAAGCCCAAACTTACAGGAGATGTGTTATTCACACGTTATAAAGGATGGGTTTTACAATATAGGTACAGAAAGAAAGAAACCAGGAAGAGTGTAAATGATGGCATAATTAAATAAGCTTAATAAATTTCATAGAATTTGTCGTGTAATTCAATAAAACAAAGGCTTTTGCCTCAACGCCATACCTGCAATGTGTAGAAAGAGATTCAGAGAAACTGACAGCCAAACACAGATACAAGAGAACTCATCATCCCAACGAAAAAGCAAAAGGCAGCTTTATGAAGAATTATCAAGTAATTAACAATCTCTCTGGCAATGATTATGTGTGACTCACAGATCCCATTTTCCTTAAGTGAATTTCAATGCTATTATATATTCCCCTGCCAATAATCAGCACATGAAATACAAACTAGCAGCTTTCGTGCAAAAGAATTTTATCTTCATTGGAAGAAAGTAAGTGGATAAAGCTGATGTACAGTTGCGGAAAGATCATACTGCAAAAAAGCGTGGCTTAGTAAGCAAACAGGAAAAATAATAAAAAAAAAACATGACGGATAATGGGGCTGGGAAGATGTAATTGCCTGGTAATGGGACGCAGAGCTTCTAGGTTACCAGTTTGAATCAGGCCTAGGTGGGTCATAAGGCAGCTGCTCTGTAGTCTGTACAAGGTCCAACGGATGCTGGAAGTGGGCATCTTACTCCAGGTGCAAGCAGACAGCTAGAGAGTTCAACTGTTTACAATCCCTCCTCAACAGGTGCCTCACGCATTTATCAGTATAAGACCTGATAAGAGCAAGGAGTAGTAGCATGGGAGAGTAGATCACAAACTGTCCGTGGAGCCTGGAAAAACTAGGTTCAAATAATGATGCTGCGATCCTCGCCAAGTCACAATCTCTCAATGGCTCAGACAACTTTCTTATACATCAAGTGGCAAGGAGGCGAACAATTTGCATTGGTAAAGGAAGCCTCCTTTTACAGGTATTTCTTATACTGATCAAATACTGTGTAGGGATAGGAACGAGTCCAGTCTCTAGTCCTATCCAGCAGGCAAAAGCATTTCAAAAATCAAAAGAGCCATGGGCGGCTAGGTGGTGCAGTGAATAGAGCACTGGCCCCGGAATCAGGAGGATCCAAGTTCAAATCCAACCTCAGACACTTTAATACTTAGTACCGTGTTTCCCCGATAATAAGACCTATCCCGAAAATAAGCCCTCCCCTTACTGTGTAAGATTCCTCTAAAATAAGCCCTCCCCCGAAAATAAGCCCTATTGAGATTGCTACATTTTTTTGTTCACATTTACCTGTTTATTAAAATTGCTGTCAATGTTCATTAAAATAAGCCCTCCCCTGAAAATAAGCCCTCTGGTGTTTTTCTGTCCAAAAAAATTAATAAGACATGTCGTGTCTTATTATCGGGGAAACATGGTAGCTGTGTGACCTTGGGCAAGTCACTTAACCCCAATTGCCCTGCCTTCCCCTTCCGAAAAAGAAAAAAAATCAAAAGAGCTTCCAGAATGAGTGTATCTTTCACAGGACTAATGCTCCCAGTGCATGAGGGTGGGTGGGACAACAGAAAAGTGGGATAGTGGACACTTTGGAACATGAATTATTGTAAATCTACCAGGAAGACCAATATAAATAACTTCAAAAGGTATGACATTGACAGTTGAGTATTCTCATCCTATGGAAAAATGGTATTAAGTGAAAATAAAATTGTGGGGTAGATCCAGAGGAACAAATGTCCTGGTCCATTGACCAGATCATCTTAAAGCCGGGATTTCTGACTTAACAATGAGCTTTGGCTATAATGTATTGATGATATAATTGTCAAACAATATTGGTTGGAGAAATGTTATGCAGATGATGTCTGTATTGCTAATACTGTTCCAGGTCCCACCAAATACACAGAATAGTTTGTACAAGTACAAATAAATCAACCGTGGAAATATAATAGTTGCTTTTATGTTCTAGTAAAATGGCTTCTCTAAAATCAGGGTACATCATAAATCTTTCCCCATTTTATGCCTCCAGCCAAATGAGCATCTTTTCCAACAGGAACATCCAAGCTTATTCATCCGCTTGAGGTTATTCTAAAACGTTTATACTCAAGACCTCAGCACTCCCTCTCCCCCTTGGTGGGTGACTTTGGCTGCTACTTCTCAGAGGAGATGGAGGCCAGTGGATAGGATTCTCTCCAATTTGATCTTCTACATTTCCAGACACTTCTATGTCTTCATCCATCTAGCCATCCTTTGGTTCCATTTCTACTAGACATCATGGTGACTATGTCTACTAGACATCATCGTGACTCTCCCAGTCTACTTACTCAGTGTGGAGAGGAACAGGGCTCTTATTTGTTGTTGTATTGTTGTTTTTCTGATTGCCCTAACATATCCAACACAGTGCCTTGGATATCATAGGTACGAAATAGATCTTTATCGAATAACTATCCACAACAATGAGAAGCAAGACCTTCATTTGAATGGAAAAGAGCCCAATGCATATTGCCTGAAGGACATCACATTATTGTGGCCTTAAAACATATATAAATATATACTACATAGCTATTAAGACAACTATATATATTTGTATGTGTATACACACACACATATACTTTTTATTGAGGGGAGGGGAAGAGAAATCTAAATGTCAGAAATTCAATCTTCAGAAGAATCATTCCAAAATTTCTGAATTAGAAGTGATATCTATTAATGGCCAGTCTTTCATATCAATGTTATTCTTACTATCCTCTGGCATAAAGAATTGCTTGACTCTAAATAGGGTTTTGGAGGAATTCTGTATCTTATTATAGGCTCCTGTACTGGCAAACAAAACCAGATCCATATTGTTTGAAGACAGAGAAACAAAACTTTCACCAATAGAATAAGCCCTTAATTAATGACAGAAAGCCAAGAATCTTAAATAAGATGCCATTTTACATAATCATTATCTCCGGGTCTCATGAGATTTTGGTGTCTTCCCTTTTTATTATTATTTTTTCCTAAAAGGTGGACTAATCAGTTCCCAACAATGAACAGGATAGAGACATCAGAATTAAATGATCTCAGCTAATTACTATGGAGGATGTCTTTGGGTCATTTCAGAGAAATTTTACATTGTTGACATGGATACTTTCAAAGCAATCTGTCTTCTTTTGAAGCCCAAGGGAAAACTATCCTTTATTATTATCTAAACTGCCCTTTCTATATCTAAACAAACCACATTCTTGAATTTCTCCAAGTGTCTGAAAAAGGCCAACGTGCTCTCTGACCCATTATCTGTTTTGGTCTTGGAGGCAAATGCAGAAAACTTTCCCGAACCCATCTGGCCTTCCTACCAATTTCTCACTAATTGCGAGAAGCAGGGACATTTGCTGCTCATTAGTCAAAACACACATCTTGGAAGCTGTTTTTCAACAGGACAGGCCACAGAAGCATCACCTAATGAGAAGCACAGACATGAGACAATTCCTCACTTCACATGCAGCAGGCAGTCTAAACCAAATTGAAGGCATGGTGACTTGAGGTTGATTAGTCCCAAATCGAGATGAACCTTCATTATTTTTTTAATTGTCAGAGGAGTTCCTTGGTTCTCTTTCATTTACTCTGTATGTGCACACCCATGGAAAAGAAAGAACAGACTAATGATTGAGTGTTCACGGCTTGTCCAACTAGAGTCAGATTGGACCAACAGTCTCTGGAAAATAGAACTGCCCAAGAAACCCAAAAGGCCTCTTTAAATGGAACTGAATTTGCTTTCAAGGACGAAAAAAAAAATTAACAGCTAAATTTGATGACAGAACAGTCATCAATGGCTAGTATTTATATAAAGCTCTAAGGTTTGCAAAGTACTTTACATGTTTTCTCATTTGATCTTTTTAATAAGAAGCCTGTGAGGCAGGTGCTATCATTGCCATTTTACAGGTGAGGAGACTGAGGCTGAGGGGAGTTGAAAGGATTGCCTAGGGGGATGGAGTAAGTGCCTAAGGCAGAATGTGATTCAGTTTTTCCTGATTCCAAGCCCAGCACTCTAGCCCCTGGCTACCTAGGTGCCTAGAGTTAGTACTGGTTGAAATAATCATATCCCACGAAGAAAGGAAGAGAGTATATGCTATATTGACCTGGGGTGGAAATGTGAGAAATGAAGCAAGGGTCACCAAAAACATGCATTTAGCACCAGGCTCACTGTACTAGGGATGGGGGACATAACAAAAAATAAAACAGTCCCTGCTTTCAAAGGACTTACATATTCAATAGGTAATTTTCACCTAAGCTTATAAACATGATGGTAAATATCACTGATGTACAAATTATGATCCTCTCATCCTGTCGGCCACACTACAAGACAACAGGAG
This sequence comes from Petaurus breviceps papuanus, assembly GCF_028583685.1. Lineage (NCBI taxonomy): Eukaryota > Metazoa > Chordata > Mammalia > Diprotodontia > Petauridae > Petaurus > Petaurus breviceps. The sequence continues at coordinate 39,655,213 of NW_027185761.1, read as the reverse complement.
GCAAGTTTGCAAAGAGAATTCCAAAGGACCCTCAAGATATCCTTAGCATAAAGACTTCAGAAAATTTCTTTGCATTCTTTTGTGATGGATACTTCCTGCCCTGTCTGCCATTTTTAATTCAATGCTTTAGTCATCTGGATTATTTCAGTTACTCAGTGGGCTTCTGACCATTGTCCCAAAAAGAGGCAACTGGAAAGAGCTTTACCATTCCCTTTCCATGCCACCACTGGGCAGTTGTATGTCCCATGAGGGTATCCTTATTAGACTTACACTTATGCCTCATTCTTTCTCAATCTCTGTGTCTGTCTGTCACACATATACACACACGCACACACACACACACACATCCAGATATCTTAATCTTAGTAAAACTGGAATGGAATCAACACAAATGAGATGTCATTTAAATCCCCATTTTCGAAAAAGACTAAATTGAAACACACATGGACACTGGTTACCTGTCTGATGGAAGCTTTGTTTTCTGCAAGACAAACCATCATAGCCCCCATGACCGTTGCAGAAGGAAAGAGCCTAACCCGGGCCTCTGGTACCACTGGCTGAGCCCAACAGCTTGAAAAGAAGTCGCTTGGAGCCTCACAGTTGAAGTCTAAATCAAATGTAAAAGGACATCTCGACCAAAGAGGGTAACAGGTACCATTTTCAAAGAAAACTGCGTCTCTCTCTCTCTCTCTCTCTCTCTCTCTCTCTCTCTCTCTATCTCTGGTCCTGTTTACACTGAAATCTGGAATCAGGTTCCTGTAATGTGTCTGCCAGATCAGGCTCACAAGTTCAGGGCTAATTTGGCTTGTTTTAGGCAAGCTGAAGGAAGTGGCTTGGCTTCCCCAATGACCCATGCGCTAGGCATCCCATGTGACCTGCCTGTCAGCTTCCCCCACCCCCCACCCTTAATACTACATGCCAGGAGAAAAGGGACTCTTCTCAAGTTTCAGATGCTCACTTAACATCAAATGCATTCTCCACAGGCTGCTTAGAAAGAATACTTATAAACTGTGTCACTAATGAAGTTGGGGACTATATTATGATAATAAGTAAATGAATGAATGAACAAAGAAATAAGCAAATAAACATGCATGTATATACATATATACACATAAATACACATATGTATGAGTACATATTGTTGGTATTGAGAATTGGAATGATATAGTGGATGGAGGACTAGCCTTTGAGTCAGGAAGACCTGGGTCAAAGTATTATCTCTAATATATACCAGGGTCACCTAACTTTCATTTTTTTTAAATTTTTTTTTTTTTGCCTTTTGGAGGGCAATTGGGGTTAAGTAACTTGCCCAAGGTTACACAGATAGTTTCTTTTGTGTGGGTGTTAAGTGTCTGAGGCCTGAATCGAACTCAGGTCCTCCTGACTCCAGGGCCGGCGCTTTACTCACTCACCACCTACCCGCCCCCATCACCTAACTTTCTAAACAAGATATTTGTTGTTGTTCAGTCATTTCAGTCATGCCTGACTCTTTGTGACCCCATTTGGGGTTTTCTTGGCAAAGACATTAAAGTGGTTTGCATTTCCTTCTCCAATTCATTTTACAGATGAGAAAACGGAGGCAAATAGGGTTAAGTGACTGGCCCAAGGTCACACAGCTAGTAAATGCCTGAGGCTGGATTTGAATTCAGGTCTTCCTGACTCTGTGCCACTTACAAACAGAAGGTACTAATCTGCACTGCTACATAGAATTTTTTCCCCTCCTAGTGTTCCATATATCAATGAAATTACAGGTTTAATCCCTATTGTTATAGCTTGCATTTTCTTTTTTTTGTCTTTTTTTTTTCTTTTTGGAGGGGGAAAGGCAGGGCAATTGGTGTTAAGTGACTTGCCCAAGGCCACACAGCTAGTAAGTGTTAAGTGTCTGAGGCCAAATTTGAACTCAGGTCATCCTGACTCCAGGGCTGGTGCTCTATTCACTTCACCACCTAGATGCCCCTAGCTTGTATTTTCTTATCCCAGTCCCCACCCTACTCCCAGCCCCACCCCTGGAATATTATTGCAGTAATGGGAAAGACTTTTTTCCATTTTGTCTTACTATCCCTAGCATCTAGAACAGTACAAGGCATATATAAATGCCTAATGAGTAATTACTGATTATCTTCTAGGTGTTTACAGATTTCTCCATAATGTCCCAGGCTCTTCCCTCATCATTCTTGGTAGTGCATTGGGAAGTGCATTATATTTTGAGTTAAGGGAGCTGTGTTCAAATCCTGGCTCTGCTAATACTACTTGGTGACTTTGGGCAAGTCACCTTATCTCACTGGGTCTCAGTTTCCTTGCTGGTAAAATAGGAGAACTGGATTAGATCACTTCTAATGTAACTTCCAGCTCTAACACAATGGTCCTCTATGATCGGTGGCACACAATATGTTGGAAGCAATAACCTAAAGACTTCTTTTTAAAAATGGAGCCACAATGGAACCCTTGATAAGACGGTGTATCAATGCTTCAGACCTTTGTGTGTGAGGTAACAGAGAAAACCAGATTTTTCACTTAATGAACAAATAACCTTGTTCAAATTCAACATGAAAGCTTAGCACTAGACCAACCAATGGAAAGTAAACCCCTTGAGGGTAGGGGTCAGTTCAGCTCTTTATTTTTGTATGGCCTGTACTTAACCTAGTTCTTGACCTGAGCACACAGGTGGACCCTTAATAAATGCTTACTGCATTGAAGAGATAACCCAAAGTTATAAATTTTTTAAAACAATGTTCCATCTCTTTCTTCACTGACCATCGGTACCTATCTGAGTTAATGTACCTTACATGGGCTCCTAAGGGTTATCGCTTAGAAGTGGTGTTGGAGCACTTTGAGCCTTCGTCCACTCATTCAACTGAAGGGAGTTTTGGAGAAGCTGAGTAGCCAGCCCAAAGTCACAAAGTTAGTATGTGATAAATCAGGGATTGGAACCCAACTTCCCTAACTGTAAATCGGGGATTTGGCCCACAGCACCATTCTGTGTTGAACCTTTTGTTTTTACCAGAAACTAAACGATAAAGTTTGCTTTCATCATCTACATATTAATTTCATGCTAGTTGCTTATATCTTAAATTAAACGTGTTAATTAACTCACTCATTTTGTCTCAATGCCCAAACCCCTAAACCCTGAAAAAACTTATTTTCTTTTGTTACTGGAGAAGTTCAAACCTGAACTACTGCTGCACATTTACATAAAGCTACTCTAGGGAAGGCATGTGAATATAATTTATGTTTGCCTTATGCAAGGTCATTAGCTCTCATACAAAACACTAATAAAGAACTAAAGCACTTCATATAGCATTTATCAAGGGGAATTTTTGTAACCTATGAAATAGTATTTGAAAAAAGTTTTACGGCAACTGCTTATGAATTATTTTTTTATTAAAACAGAAAAGGTCTACTGGTTTTAGACAAACTTCTTTTCTTGAGAACTTTAATTTATAAATTAATTTTCACCCAACTATGACTTGCTTTTGCATATTTTAAGCATGTTCATGCATCCTAATATTCAAATAATCCCCTCTCCATGTATCAACCAGCATCAAAAGACAACTAAAAGGTAAAACATAGAGAAGAAATAATGCAATTATATCTATTTGTGGGGAGAAGAGGAACAAAACCCAATAAACAAAAATCCAGCCTTATAAAACCACAAGAGGAAAGTATGGGATAGGAGAAAGGACTGGGCTGGGAGCCAGAACATCAGGCTTCTAGCTGCAGATCTGTCGTGGCTAGCAAATATGAGAACTGGGAAATGATATAACCTCTCTGAGTCTAAGTTTCTCTAGCTGTGAAATATAGGATGATCTCTAAGTTCTGATGACTTAAAAACAAAAATTTGCAAAAAGTCTTTAAAAGGAGAAAAAATAGTCATTTATGAAATGGGCTACCGGAGAAGGTAGTGGGTTACCCCTCACCAGAGGGGCGCTATCTGTGTGAGTACTGCATGAGTCAGTACTCTTTTAGGGAGTGATTCTGGTTTAAAGTACAGGTTGAACCAAAGGGCTTCAGCTGTCACTTTCTGAAATTCTATTTTGAAACCCCACAATAATGTCTACAGCTATAAGTGGTCTAATACTAAAAAGAGATTATTTTGCACTAAAAACTTTTCAATTGCTAAAGAATTATAGGTTGTTTAGGTTGTGAGGATACTCTGTTGATATGTGTATATAAAAATATATATGTATATATGTATGTGTATATATAGATTTGGATATATAGGTGTATATATTCACATACCTATACTTCCTGAGTATAAATTCAGGTATCTGCCAAGAAAAAATAGACTAATCTAGCATCAAATTAAAAGAGGTGGTTTTAGGAGCATTAGGAACCTGGAACACTGAACATTAGGAACCATTTTTAGGGGCATTAGGAACCTGGAACACTGCAAATCCCCAAATCTAGAGTATGTCCTTTCTCTTTTAAACTCTCAAATGCTCAGATAACATTGACTGAAATGGCCCATCGACATTGAGGGGAAGGAAGAATCTGTCAATAATGCTTATTGAACACATGTCCTGTGCCCACAGCTGAACAAGAAATGTTATTAAAAAGAAAGAAATGATGCCACAGAAAGGAGCCCTGAATTTTGGATCAGGAGAACTTGGTTTGAATCCCATTTCTATTTCTTACTCCCTGTGAGACTTTGCGATAGTCATGTGACCTCTTTAGGGCTCAGTTCTATTATCTCTAACATGGTGGGGTTAGTCTAGATTGCTTTTGATGTCCCTCTCAGATTAAAATCTATGATCTAAATAAGAAGCCCCTGGGATCCTTGGGAAAGGATCAAAGAAAAACTCACATGTCAATGTTTGACTTTAGGGCCATGAAGCCAGGAATAGAGGAAACATATGCTTATTTGTGAAATGAGGGCTGTGGTCTGATTCGGATTGACAGCTGGGAAGGGGAAGTGATGATAGAGGTAGAAAGGCTTTTTCTACCATGGTTTAAGTGTCTTGTGATCCCGTGCCTCTCATGTCCCTGAAATTGATTATGACATTAGTTATTACACTCCTCAGTATGAAAATGATGACTCACACTCATAAGGCCTTGCTTCCATCTTTATAAACCTGAAAGTGCTACAATGGTCATTATCATCTCAGTTAGCCCTCTGTTCACCAAAATGGCCCAGTGAAGCAAGACTGTACCATGATTACATTCTTTACTTGTAGGAGTCTTGGGGGAAGGAGAATTGAAGTGTGGGGGGAGGGAGTATGAAGGTATGATAGCTATCATCAAGAATCTGCAGGGTTATCCCTTGGGAGAGTCATTAGACTCTTTGTTTGACTTTAGACTGGCTTTGCTTGACCCCAGAGAGAAGAGTTAGAAACATTTTTATGGAAGGTGGAAAGATGCAGATTTGGGCTTGGTAAACCAAGGAAAACTTTCCAACAATTATAGCTTTCCAAATATGAAATGGTATACCTTGGAGTCAGTTCTCCCTCACTAGATGGGACTAGATGCTGTAGAGAGGCTTTCTGGGGATATGTGCTGGACTGGATGGCTTACAAAGTCCTGTTCAATTATGATTCTGTTATTGATTGATGATGAACAGAGATTTTCCTTCCCTAAGCCATTAGTCCCTTCATCTTGAAATTAATTTGGTTAGTCTTTGAATTTACTTAGACTATGTTGTTGCTGCCTCCCATTCCTGGAGTAGAATGTAAACTATCTATAAGGATAGTAATCATTTCATTTTCATCTTGTTATCATCAACACCAAGGACAGTGTCTGAGGTCCCCTTGAAAGTCAATGATTCTTTTATTTATTCATTACAATAAGTTCCTTAAAGACTTCTAGTTACATGAATTTGAAAGTTTCTAAAGTTAGTGCCATGAAAAGAGTGTTCTATTTCATTAAATCATCTTGGCTTTCCCCTCAACTACTAAGAACTAGTGTAGTTCTAATACAAGAATTCAATTCTAAATTATATCTAGAACTAGGGAATGATGGAATGTTTTAACATCATTATGGGAAAGCCCAAGTTGACAAAGAATTTTAAGTTCCCTGAGGGCAAGGACTGTTTTGTCTTTGTATCTCCAGTACTTGTTACAGTGTAACATAGTAAGTAACTATAGTGCACATAGTAAGTCGTTAAAAAAAGTTTGTTGAATGAACAAATGAACCAGGAACACCAATCTTAACCAGGAATGGTCATTTTTAGAATTCATAAGTGTATGCATGTCAGCAATAGATGAACTAAATAATATGGTTACTCCCCTAATCCAATGTGGCTAAAAGACATTCAGAGTCTAATTTTCCAGGCTTAGAAATAATGGAATAAGTCAGTCCAAGAGAGGGATTGGCTTTGAACTTGTTTATTTTGCTTTCCTAAGAGAAATGCATGATTCATTTAAACCCAGTAATTCAGAAACATTTATCTTACTCTTCTTTTCAGACAAATGTGAGTGTGTGTTTAGAAAGCATTAAAATATATGCTTTTGACATGGAAACAACCAAAGAAATGCTGAAATAACAACTTGGGGAGGGAGAGGAAGGGCTTAATCCTACAGTACTTTATTTATTTTATCTATTATCTATGAAGTGGAACAAGCCAAATCATTTATAAACTCCTATGTTTCTTAGGATATGGTCATTTTCAAGACCCAAACTTTCTTAAAGTAAATGTCCCATATTACTTAGCAATATGGAATGGCAGAATTGGAAGGGCCCCAATGGCCATCCAGACTAGAACCTATCCTGAAGCATGCTTCCCATCCATCACATTCACATTAAGTCACCATACAACCCCTGCTTGAAGGAATACACTCATGGCCACTCTCGGATAGATCAAAATATTAGGAAATTTTCCTTAGGTTAAGCTGGAATATGTCTCCACATAGTTTTTTAGGGGCTATAATCCCAATTTTACACTCTAGGAATAAACAGACTTTGTATAGGACCTCTCCTCTATTAGAATACAAACTCCTTGTGTTCCAGAGAACGGCAGATGAAGCATATTACTTACCTCTGACCGGGAGGCAAATGCAGAATGAATTGGTGGCATTTTGGGAGATGGTCAAGGTGGGAATTTGTTTCTTTTTCTATATTTGGTACAAGGGTTTTGTTTTTCTTTCTTTTTTGTTTAAATTTGGGGGAGTAAGGAGAGAAGATAAATGCTTGTTTATCAATAAAGAAAAAGCAAACCCTAAGCTTTAAAAAGGAAACAAAAGAAATGTAATTTCCTTGAGGGCAAATCCTATTTCAGCTTTTTTCTTTATATCCCTAGTGCTGATGCTATGGCTTCACTGCTTAATAAATGCTTGTTGATGGGTTGTCATTATCATCCACAAATCTGGGATTTGTTCTGTGGAGTTTCGATTCAGTCAAAGGACTGCACTTGAGGACCTGGAGAGCCACATAAGGCTTGAAGGCTTCAAGTTCCCCACCCTTGGACTAGAGAATGAATTTTGAAATTCTTGATAAAGTGCTGAACTGGGAGGAAGGAAGACCTTGCTTCAAATCCTGTCTTTCACTTACTCGCTCTAAGAATTTGAGCAAATTATTTAATTTCCCGAGGCCTTAGTTTCCTCTTTTGTAAGATGGAGATAGTACCTGCCTCCTTGGAGAGCTGTGAGAATGAAATGAAATTTTACACATACACACATGTTTATATATAAAAATTTTATGCACACACACATTTACCTTAAAGCACTGTGTAAGTGTTAGCCAGTGTTATTACTATCATCTATAAAATGGGAATACTCTTAATACCTATCTCATAGAGTTGTTGTGAGACTGAAGACATAACAACGGTAAAGTGGAATCTTGGCTTTCATTATTAGACAGACGGACAGATAGATTGGAAACACTTCATAAATGATCGATTGTTCTATGTGTCAGGCTATGGGTGGAGCAAACCAGAAAATCCCTACTCTCAGAAAACACTGTGGGAAGACAAAACATAAAGGGTCTAGAAAGATGAGGGAGATGGAAAGGGAGCCAACAAGGGGAAAGCGGCTGACTCCACAAGCAACTGCCGAAATGATCCTTATACTATTAGTGGCTGTTATCTTTTCCTGGCTATGGCAGAATTCCAGGGAATCAGATAAGATTATTTCCCCCACTGCTGCATGTGATGCCTGAAAACACAAGCTTACAATAGCGAGCAGTGGCCTGATTTGATAAGGCCTGTCTTAATGACCAAGCCATCCTTATCATTTGATTTCTGTCCTTAATCAAAATGGTGCCTGGCAATCTGGCAGAAGAAGCGTGAGACCCACAAATTTAGAGACATCTCCACTCCAAATGTTCATATGGACTGTTTGTGCCCTACCTGTGGAAGAGCTTTCCAAGAGCTCATACTGGCCTGATCAGACCCCGTAGGACACACTGTACCTTGTCCCCAACATAGTGATATAATTTTGGTCTTTTTTGAGCATGAAGGACAACAGTCAAACAAACTAGCCTGCCAGTCTAATCTCTCTTCTGCCCAGGGGCACACTTCCAGGTTCTTTCTGCTTAACTCAATTTACCAGGTATGTATTAAGTACCCACTGTGTGCTTTACACACAGTATCAAAGATACAAACCCAAAATAAAGCGATTCATATCCTCAAAGAACTTTTATTTTACTCAAGGGACAACAAAACTTAATACAAACACAGGTAAATTTATATATAAAGTAAATCAAAAGTCATTGGAGAGAAAGCATTACTACCTAGGGGTAGGAGAGGATTCAAAAAAGGTCTTATATATAAGGAATCGATAGAACCGAGCCTAGAAAGGAAATCAGGAATTCCAAGAGGTTTAAAGGAAGAAGGAGAGCATTCTAGGCAGGGGGTACAGCCTAGGCAAAGGAACTGTGGCAGAAAATAGAATGTCATATAGAGGAAACTTCAAGTCAGCCAGTTTGGCTCAAGAAATGCATAAGGCATACAAAGATTTTTGCTAGGTTTTATACAAGGAATAAATTTGCTAGTTAGTAGCAACTAGTCTTTTGTCATTTCCTCCTTTCTAAGATGATATCTCCCCCCCTCCCCCACATTGTTTTGGGTATGATGGACATCAGCATGAGAAAAGTCACAGCTTTATCTTCTGTGTGAAATGAATTTAAAAACTTGAAAAACACAATAGCCCCATACTGTTGTCACTTCTACCTTTTCTATTTTCCATCTAAGTACTTAATGAGAATAAGAAATACAAAAGATCAACTAGTTTGCCTCATTTCCCACAAATCCTCCCATTCTAAACCACATCCACCAAAAAAAATGAATTATTACTCTATATTCTTGAGGTCTGTAACAATTCTTCAAGGGAAGAGTTCATGGAATACTCAAGTCGGTGAAACCAATATGTTGGAAGAAACTATTTCACAGCCATTAAGAAAGTACACCAGGGTATTATATAACAAGTGGTAAAGGAAATCAAGTTTTCCAAGGAAAATATCATGTCAAACACAGAATTTTACAATGAACTGATATAATGAACATGGCTGAACATGCACTCTGACATCTAGTGATTTCGATGGAGTATTTTAATGATAGAGAAAACTTCTGCTTATGTGGATTTCTACAAGTGTTAAGTATCCGAGTTATAACCAACTACCTTGTCAGAGTAGCTCCCCATTTGAATGTGAGCTCTTTCAGATCAGGAGGTCTTACTTTTTCTATTTCTATGTTCAGCCCTCAGAACAGGTCTTTGTACATAGTAAACACTTAATTGGGCTGCTAGGTGGTGCAGTGGATAGAATGCTGCTGGGTCTAGAATGAGGAAGACTCATCTTCTTGAGTTCGAATCTGGCCTCAGACATTTACTAGCTGTGTGACCCTGGGCAAGTCACTTAACCCAGTTTGCCTTAGTTTCCTCCTCTGTAAAATGAGCAGGAGAAGGAAATGGCAAAACCATTCCAATATCTTTGCCAAGAAAACCCCAAATGCGGTAACAAAAAGTCAGACATGCCTAAACAACAACAAAAAACACTTAATACATGTTTCATTCATTCATTTCTTGTACTGACTATAGATGGGGAAATCCCCATCTAAGCCATCACATAAGCGATCACTCCTTCCTCTGACCTGTCATAAAATTTTGTGCTTCTTATTGTATTTACATATGGATTTAGTTCATTTTTGTGTAAATGTCTTACTTACATGAAGACAACTCCTACTTCTCTGTGTGTGTGTGAGTATGTGTGTATGTGTGTCTGTGTGTGTGTACTTGCCTACCTGCCTTCAATCCCAAATCTCCAGCTACCTATTGTCACCCTCTCAAAGGAGACTTCCTTAAAGGCTCCCTCCTCACATTTCCCCTCTTCTTTTTTCTGTCCTTTTCTGTGAACTTTTATTTGCATACAAAGTCTTCTTACTAGCTATATATCCTAGAATGCTTAAATATCTGTATATGTAGCCCAGACCCAGTTTACTCTGTGTATGTGTGTACGTGTGTGTATTGGGAGAGTAGGGAGGGATGAAAGACACACCCTCTCCCGAATACTGGCACATTTCTGGGCTATTGAAGAGGGAGTTAAAACACCCCCAGGATAAGGGCACTACCATCTAGGGAAAAGTTTAGTGGCCCCGCTTAGCCACAGGCCTTTTGACTGAACTCCATTCTCTACCATGTTGTTGAAAAAAAATATGCTGCAACCTAATTGATTATAAGGTAAATACCATAAATTAAAAATATAAAAGCAATAGCAGGCATCAGAGGTATAGCCTATAAGACACAGGACTGAGTACAAAACCCTTTCTTCTCTTGAAATTAGTGCTTTTAAGACAAAATTATCATTCTATTTTTATATTCAATTAGATTTTTAAAGTGTTGACCCTTAATTTCTCAACTTAGGGAGTATAAACAACACTCTTTAAACCTATATCATGATTTTCATCTAGTTTGAGAAATATATATATATATATATATATATATATATATATATATATATATATTTATGCTAGCTAAAAAACCATCCTTTAAAATTCTTCAGTATTTTCCCTTTTCAACTATTTCTATTTGTTTTACAACATACAAAAAGCTTCCGTAAATGCTCTGAGAAGTGTCTTTGTTTTAAAGCATCCCTTATAAATGCTTCCATGTTTGCCTGATAACATATGTTCTGTGTTTTTGCTCTGATGTCCTTGTAACACAGGATAAGAAAGGCACCTCTCGGTGCATAGAGTGCCAGGCTTGAAGTCGGGAAGACTCATCTTCCTGAGTTCAAATCTGGCCTCAGACAATTCTCCGTTGTATGACCCTGGGCAAGTCACTTAATCTTGTTTACCTCAGTTTCTCATTTGTAAAATGAGCTGGAGAAGGAAATGGTGAGCCACTCTAATGTCTTTGCCAAGAAAACCCCAAATGGGGTTAACCAAGAGCCAGACATAATTGAAAAAACTACTGAATGACAACTTTATCTAGGTCAGGATGTCAAGCACTCAGATGAAATATGAAAAATTTGGTCATTCATTCAGATATTCCCAATCACCAAGACCACACCCCCTCCCCCGCCAACAATCTGAAGGACTCCTTGGTCCTCAGTTTCCTCTTATCTCAAAGGATTATGCAATGTGGTCTAGTAGGTGACATTTTCTCTCTGTACTATACTGCCATCTTCTGGGATATGTAAGCAATTGCAATTCACTTCCCAGAAAACCAACTATAGTATTAACAGAGAAACTTTAAGCCAATGAAAGTGAATAAAAAGTATACAAAACTTTTCTCTGTTTAAAAAAAAAGATTAAGAAATCTAAATCCAGCAAACTGTGCTGGAATAGCTAGAGGACCTGTGTGTAAATGCTGACGTCTAGTGTTTTATATCAGAGTTTCTAAAATAAAACTTTTCTTTCAATCCTACATGTCCTCTGCTGTAAAAACTCTGACATTATTGCCACTCCATTTTTATTACCAACAACTTTGGTAATTCATTTCACAGAATTGGATAGCTAGGGAGTAGTTTTATTGGGTATGCTAACTGAAGCCAAGCCTTCATATAATCAGATCATAAGCCCATGCATAGATTTAGAGGTCATCTGATTCATCTCCTCATTTTTCAGAAAAGGACTAATACCCAGAGAGATAGAAATGTTCCTTGATTCATTTGAAAGACTCTACCAACGTTCTCAAGCAAACTTGGGTTTTCATTAGCAACAACTATGTCAAGCACTTGAAAGTGCACAGGATAGTTGTTGGGTTCCACACTGAATTGGTTATTTTTAAACCCCAAGAAAGTAAGAATTCATGCATACCAATTAGCCCTGTTGTCCATTCACCCCAGTTCTCTGAAAACTGAAAAACACTGTGCACGTCGACTTCAGTTTGCAACTTCTGAATAGAGAGGGCATCATCTAATGCTATTTGCCAGGCACTTTGCTAGCCTTAAACAAGAAACTACAAACACATTTCCAAAAACATAACAGCTTCATTGTATTTGAAAGCAATTTTCTGAATGACACCGTGAATTTCTCAAGTAATTTGGTCCCCGCTAGAAACTTTTTTGGGAAAGAAAGACAGCATAGATTAAGTTAAAAAAAATTGCACACATAAACCACATACAATTGAAGCTTTTATTCCAAATTGATACACAGATCAAATTCTGCTCCCTGACAAGGGACAGAATTTAGCCCTGTGTGTTTTTATCTAGTACATAAAGGCTGTGCATTTGAAGCATAATTCTGTCCATTAGTGAAACCAAGATCTTTGGGGCTGTGATATTAATGTTTCCTTAAAAGATGGATGGAGAAGGGAAAGGTTTCAGTGGTGCTCCAAATATGGAATCCAATTCCATGTTGTAGACATTTCTATTCCTGCTTATTTGGTGCATGGAAAGGAGTTCTACAAAGTTAGCTTCGGAAGCAATGCCTACCTTTGTGGATGCCTTAGTCCCCAGCCCAGACTCCCACCCTTATCTTTCTTTAGTCTCACTCTCACCATTAATTAAAACTGTTATGTAGTGAGATTCATAGGAATATAGTATTAGTAAAAGCAAGTATTAGGTAACAAATGAACTCACAGAAAATTTACATGGGATTTAATAAGCAGATAATGGGTCATTAGTTGCAAGGCTAGAGAAATGAAACACATTGTTCTGGAAACATAAAGGCACCATTCAAGAAGAAGAGATGTTTGTTCTAAGTACTTCTCTGCTCAGCAAACCACCTGTGCAAATAAGGGAGAAATTCAGATGGACAGGCAGGATTTTTATTGCTTAAGTAGAAGGTTTTCATCTCCATGACAACTTACAGAGTTCAAAATAAAAATGTTATTTTCTGTAGTAAGAATCCAGTATCTCCTAATAGTCTTGAATTCTGATCTAAAATGCATTTCAAGTCATTGGTTGACCATCATCAAATATGGCAGCACCTGCCCCGTGATTATTGATTAGTGTTTAGGAAGTTTTTATCCACAAACGATGCTGAATACATTTCTTAAACTTTTAATTTTCTACAAATGAAGTCAATGTTCTTTGAGTCAACAGCTCTTCACAAGTGCCCATGGAAAAATCTAGGGTTTCTTTTTTCCCCCTTTTCAAACTGTATATAGCTTTTCATTGGAAAGTTTATATCTAGATAAGATTAATTTGCCCACACTTCATAAACATCAGCTGTGCCAAAGTAAATTACATCCATGCATATATTTTAATATTGAATGACAAGATTTAGAGTTGTGGTAAACTATATTTTTTTAAAAATAGTATTATATATATATACACATATATATGAAATTTCCATGAGAATTTCTCAAAATAAGTATGGAAAGTAGCAATTGAGTTAAGTCATTAAAATTCACATTATTCCATGTCCACTTACCACTTCAACACCAGGATTTATCTTTAATCAGATAACGGAGAAATGCAGAAATTAAACAAAAAATGCTCTCCATTTCAAGGAATAAATATGCTTACTCTGGAAGAGAAGCAAGGAGTTGTTTTTATTAAGTAAAGAATACCGAGAACTTTCTTGAATCTGCCTGCAACTGGCCAGCCAACTGACCAACATAGATCAGAGCAATTATGAAACTGGACCCAGTCACATTCCTAACATGGAAAGGAGAGCGGACATTACAACTTCTTTCTGATTCCGGCTTCAGGATACCCTAACAAGATTTTGATTCACTGCCAGATCTTCACTCCTGTTTTATAGTTAGCTTTATTTGAGAGAGACATTTACAAATATGTTCAGTATAAGATTAAGGCACCAAAGGCCAAAAAATTTTTTAAATGGAACTTTTCAGTGACCTTTGTCATGTTGTGAGGCTCACATGGGTTTGCCTCTATTTGGTCTGGGGGCTGATCTTAATTTTTTGATGAGGTGATGTTTCCTGGCCTGTGAATTGCAGAAGTAACCTCATCTGACCAAAGACATTTGAATCTACTCTCTTCTATGTTATTTAGGTTTCTTGGGGATGCTAATGTTGGGGATGGTTCTTTTCTCTTTCTTAAGATCATTTCCTTCCATGAGCCATTGGCTTGAGCCTTTTGGTAAGAAACTCGTAGGGCAACCATTAACACAGCAACATGGGGATTACTTTTCAGAGCTAAAGAATCATTTTGTGTGTGGTTCACATTTTAGAATAGAATGTACATTAACAGGTCCTTAGATATTTTTGACTTGGGACCTAAATGTAAAATAACACTTGTAGGAAAGAAAGGAAGATGTTTGGGGGTTTGTTTGTTTTATTTGTGAGCAGACCTCTCCAGTTCTAGGTCTAATTTTTTATTTTAGAGCAGACAGCACATTTGACAAAGGATACAGATTAAATGGGAAAATGTCCAGAGGAGGACAAACAGGGTGATGAAGGGCCTCAAGCTAATGCTTTATATTGTTATTATTATCAACATCATGTATTTATAAAATACTTCACACACAATAATAAATGCTTATACTCTTTTACCCTTTATCTAGGGTAGATTAGAAACAGTAATTGGAAAGGATTCTGCAAGAGGAGGTACCTGAAACCACAAGAAATAACAGTGACAATCTGACAATAAGTATATATTAAAAATATAAAAAATTAAAATTAAAAGTATAAAAAAAGTATAAAAAATCAAGAGAACTTTGTAAATACAGCAGTCTGGGGCTATTGGGGGGTTGATGTGGGCAAAGGATCCTCCTCAGCCTAATAGACTGAGGGCATTATACTATCACCACATGATACAATAACTGATGTATATACTAATAGCCCAAAGGCTTAATAAGAAAATGGTTAAATTACATTATATATATATATATATATATATGCCACTTAAGGCAAATTAGAGGGTAGCAAAGGTTTGATATAAAATAACTAAAATAAAAGTCTGAAGGGTAAACGTGAGTTACTCAGAATTCCTTATTTTCTGACAACAGTTACTGTCATTTCATTTATAAAAAGATGAGACTGGGGTGGCCAGGTAGCACAGCAAGTAAGAGCACCGGCTCCAGTGTTGAGAAGACCAGGAGATCGAATCCCGGGCTCAGACACTTAGCACCCACCCAGAAACACCTGGCCGTGTAACCTTGAGCAAGTTACTTAACCCCAATTGCTTAGGGGCAGCCAGGTGGCTCAGCGAGTAAGAGCACCGGCTCCAGTGTTGGGATGACCTGGATCAAATCCGGGCTCAGATACTCAGCACCACACCCAGAAATAACTGGCCGTGTAACCTTGAGCAAGTTACTTAACCCCGATTGCTTTAAAAAAAAAACATAAGACTGTAGACCTGAGTTTACCACAGTACCTTAATCACTGTCGTAACTGATTGCTTTGGGGTCCTTTCTGCCTAATTCCAAAAAATAAAATAAAAAATTAGACCTAGGACTGGAAAGGTCTGTTCAAATAAAACAAACAGACCCCCAAACATCTTTTTTTCTTCCCCACAAGTGTTATTTCACAGGAAAGTCCCAAGCCAAAAGTATCTAAGGACCTGTAAACGTATTGACATACACCCAAGACAACATTTAAAAGTTTCCCTTGATGGAGAGAAGATATGTTTATCCAACCTTCTACCCTAAACCCATGGCTCTGGTCTGCTTGGTCTTTCCTTCCATTCATTAGAGATGAGGTGGCAGCACAGCTAAGAATTCTGAGCTTGGGAGTCAGAAAGACTTCAATTCTATCTTAGATACTTACTAGCTGTGTGACCTAGTGCAAGTCACTTACCCCCTTTTTGCCTCATTTTATACATCTGGAAAATGAAGGAGTTTGGTCTCTTCAAATTCTAAACATATACTCAAAAACCTACTGTGGTCAAGCGCTGAGTAAATTATTTTCATAGGGAAAGATGAAAAGGAGACAGCACAGAATTTTGAAAAATAGGACCTGGTGTCTAATCCTAAAAAACCTCCCGGTCTCTTTGTCAGAATGTAATAATTATAATAGCAGATGGCAATAAGATAACAACAACAATAGTAATAACTGATGTCGCTACAGTTTTCAAAGTCTTTCCCATTTCTTGCTGCACACATTCCCTCCAAGATTACAGATGACAATCCATCCTTGCCTTTTCTTCCTGCATGACTCACCCACATCCTCCCATAAATCTTGCACAGGGCTGAGGGGGTGAAGACAGGTTCTCCCAACATGCTGCAGGCTTAACTCATGCTATTTTAACATTCCGTGGGTATCAGTGCAGAACGAAGGCTGCTCATCTGTCATCCTTTGCTCTTCTACCATGAACTGTCTATTGCCTTTTCTAGTCATACATCTCTTTGATTCTATATTTTATGCTACTCCACATACACAAGTCATCATTGCTAATATGTCATAGCCTAATGAGAGATGTCTCCAAAGAATCTCGATCATGCACTCTGCAGTACGGAACAAAGACTTCCAAGAACAAATTCACTTCAGAACAGGCACCTTCTCCCTCATCTCCCCCCCCCCCAAAATGAGGGCAGCAAGGAGGGGGAAAGGCCAACAGGTCTATTACATTTGAGGTTCATTTGAGGGACTTGGGATGTTTAGCATGTAAGAAGAAGGCTCTAGGGAGGAAGCCACTGGTCATTTTTAATACTTGAAAGACAACCTCATGGAAGAGTAGAGGACATGCTTTATCTGGTCTGAGATAGTGAGTGTAGGAGTTATGGGTCCAAAATGTAAAGAGGTAAATTTTAGGCTTGATGTGAGGAAAGAAATAATGTCCTCAAAATTGGAGCTGGATGAAAATTGGACTCATCAGACTGAATTGGCATGCCCTCGCTGAGGGTCTCTGAGAAAATTCTAGAGGGGTGAAGCCATAACTTTCATTTTTCTGGGTATAGGTTGGACTATATGGCTATTTATGCCCCTTCCAGCTCTGAAATCTCCTGATTCTATG
Organism: Petaurus breviceps papuanus; assembly: GCF_028583685.1. NCBI lineage: Eukaryota > Metazoa > Chordata > Mammalia > Diprotodontia > Petauridae > Petaurus > Petaurus breviceps. The sequence continues at coordinate 39,637,984 of NW_027185761.1, read as the reverse complement.
AGTTAGCCTTTATGAGTGAGATGTGTAAGTGAAATCAGTGATATATTAAGTTTTTGACACGAACTGTCTGGAATCAGAAGACATCATCATCTAAGCAGAGCAGCAGTGAGAGCCCTGGACCTGGAGTCAGGAAGACCTGAGATCAAATCCAGCCTCAGACACTTAGCTGTGCAAACCTGGGAAAGTCACTGAACCTCTGCCTTGCCTTGGTTTCCTCACCTGTAAAATGTGTGTGCCTACCTCTTATTATAGTGCCTACTAGATTATAGTGCCTACCTCTTAGAGCTGTTGTGAGGATAAATGAGATGAATGTTTGTGAACCATAAAGCACTCTCTATATGCTATGATGAAGACAATGATGATGGTGTCTAAGCCCACCCAGCTGTGTGATCTTGGGCAAATTGCTTGGCCTCTCTGCGCCATAATTCACTTCTCCATAAAATGAGGGAATTTAATGAGCTGATCTTAGTGTCTCTCACATAGCAGGCACTTAATAAATGTTGACTGAATGGAATTGATTTCTAAGTCTCCTTTCAGTTCTAAATCTCTAAAGGAAGACTTCTTAACTGAGGTTCTGTGAACTTACTTTTTAAAAAAATCTTGAAAATTCTTTTAGTACAGTTGGCTTCCTTTGTAATCATACACATTTTATTTTATGCATTTAAAAATATTTTCTGAGCAGTACTCCTTAACAATAGTCTTTACTAGACTTCCAAAAACATGCATATAAATATGTTTATATTTACATATACATACTTGTACATATATACATGGGTGTATATGTAGATGTGTATTGTATATCTACAATATTGTAGATATGTATTGTATATACATATGTGTGTGATACACAAGTATATTCCAGCGTTTTCTGTGTAACTTTGTTTTCAGCCAGACAGGGGAAGCAGGAAGCTAGAGCCAGTGAAAGAAAAGCAAACACCAAGATCCCACAACTTTCAATTCTGTCATCACTGGGGCCAATTCCAGTGAGTAATGAGGAGGTTGAAGTGGTTTAAATAACAAACAAATTTTAGTTTTTAGTCTAGATAAAAGTTTTTATAAACTTCATCATCTTTTCTTATCAAAAACCCTACAAAAAATCCCAAATGACCACTAGGTGGCTTCCTTGAGTGAATTTGTGCAAACTGAAGACGTCACTTTAGCATTGTGGTGATCCCAAGCCTCTGTTCAGTAGGGGTCCCAGGCTCTGGTGAGCTCCATCTCCTCTACTCCAGAACCCTATTTCTAGAAAGTGAAGACACATGAGCCAGGTCCCTTCTCTAGACCTTTCACTCAAATGAGTCGAATGGAAGCAAACATGGCAAAATTATATTTTCCAACAGAGTGGCAGGGTCCAACATGAGGTCTTGGATTTAAAACTGGAAGAGACCTTGGAGTTCATCTAGACCAAACTCCACATTTTATGGATGAGGAAACCAAGGCAAAGAGAGTTTAATCAACTTGCCCACTACTTAGCAGTTTCTTCATCAGCTGATTGATGGATTGCTCAAGGTCACTCAGGAACGACTGGCTAATATTCAAACTCAGCCCTTCTTACTGTGATTTGGATGTTCTCAGACCCCACACAAACAAAAGCAAGCAGCCAGGCCAGAGAAGGATGTATGCTTTCATATAGAAAAAAAAATAGAGTTTAATCTTTTGAAATGGGGACTCTTTGTGTATTTGGGTGGCCAACATTTGGCTTCATGGTGCCTCTCTCAATTTCTCTTAGTTTCTTTGCAGTATAGATGATCTCACTTCCTGCTAAATTCAATATCTTTTATGGCCTCTGTTACTTATCTGATAAATAATTCTGTGATGCTTTTGGCTTGCTCTGGTCTGTCCTTGCTTCCTTTCTTGTTTTCAGCTCCTTGACAGCAGGGCCTTATGTATCTTTGTGTAGATGGCGAGATGGCTAGGTAGAAATTAGAGGCACTTAAATATTTTTAAAGTAATTTGAGTGACAATATGGACTTTGTTCTCCCCAAAGTCTTAGCAGCAAGGTGGTACAGTGGTTAGACCTACGTGCGACTCCGGCCTTAGATACTGTGAACCCAGCATGAGTCACTTAACCTCTGTTTGCTTCAGTTTCATTCTATCAAATGGGGATAATAAAAACACTTCCCTCACTGGGTTGTTGTAAGGCTCAAGTGAGATGATAACTGTAAAGTATTTAGCACAGGGCCTGGCACGTGGTAAGTGCAATATAAATGCTAGACGGGATTATTATTATTCATTGATTATACAGATGGCCATGGTCCTTCCCAAACCATAAAAACAGAGTACAAACACTATGTCCTGGACACAGACTTTCAAATTTGTTATAAAAGAATCAATCTAATAATTCGGTACAGGAATGACCAGCAGACTGCCCACTGGACAGCCCAGGGGAGACTCCTTTGGAGCTGGAGACCGCTGCCATGATGCAGAAGGCAGGCTAACAGAGGGTACTAAGAACCACACAGTGACTTAGTACTCACAGTGTGAGGTTTTTATTTTTTTTTTGCAATGACTGACAGGTTAGCTACATTTCAGGGCTTGCTCTGTGAGAGGCTCCTTTCTTTGAGTGATTATGAATATCAAACAATACAGGAAAAAACTAAATGGATGAAAGATACACATTACCCAGACTGAGACACAGAGATTGGATGATCACTGCATTAATGTGTGTGTGTGTGTGTGTGTGTGTGTGTGTGTGTGTGTGTGTGTAAAACCTGTGTCAAGCACCACAGACAGACAGTAAGCTGTGCCCAGCAGAACTGAATCCTGCAACCTGGATTGTATCTGGGAAAATGTACAATGCTATTAATGATTACAACCTGTTCCCCAGCACAAAGAATCATCTTGTTACCATAAGTCTTCTTGTAGTAAGGATGTGTAGATACAGATCTTGGAATATCACATTAGAAGAAGAGCTAAGGGCACTGGAAAGTCTCCTGGCAGGCGTAAGTGGGCTTCTACCTATCTGGCCCCTCCTTCTCAAGTCTCCTGTGTTGAATCCTCATCCAGATCATGCCCTCTAACAGAATGTGTTCCTGAGGGTTCTGAAGACTCTGTCTTCTCTTCCTCCTCTCTTCCTTCACTAGATGATTTCATCAATTCCCATGGATTTAATTACTATCTATATGCTGAGAATTTTCAAATTTACCTAGCTTGCCCCAACCTCTCTGTTGACTTCCAATCCCGCATCTCCAATTGTCTTTCAGATATTTCCAACTGGATGTCCAGTAGACATCTTTAAAATGTGCAAAATGGAAGGAAGTCATTATCTTTTCCCCTCCTAATTTCCCTATTACTTCCAAGGGCAAAACCATCCTTCCAGTCCTGGAGGCTCCTTACTATCTCTCACCCCTCATTTCTAAGCTGTTGCCAAAGCCTGTTGATTTTACTTTTGCAACGTCTCTTGAATATGACCCCTTATCTTTTCTGACATGGGCACCCCTCTAGTATAGACACTATGTCCTGGACATAGACTTTCAATTTGTTATAGATTTGTTCATGTCGTGCCTGAACCACTGCAACAGCTTCTGGTGGGTCAGCCTGTCTCAAGTCTATCCTTATTCCAATTCAGCCACCAAAATGATTTTCCTAAAGTGAAATTCCAACCATGTCACTTCCTTCTCAATAAACTCCAGCATCTTATTTTCTCTAGGACCAAATACAAACTCCCCTGTTTGGTGTCCAAAGCTCTGCATGACTTAGTCCTCTCCGACCTTTCCAGTCTTCTTATACTTTACTCCCCGCCACACACTTAGTCCTCAGTCTACTGACACTGGTCTTCTGGTGATTCCATTACCAAGGCACTCTACCTCTGGGCTCTGGGCATTTTCTCTGGCTATCCCCCAGACCTGGAACGTTCTTCCTTATTTTCACCTACTGGCTTCTTTATCTTCCTCTCAGTTCCAACTAAAATCCTACCTTCTAGAGAAAGAACTAGAAAGAACAGAGTTTGAATGCAGATTGAAACAAACTACCTGCTCTCTTTCTTTTTCTTGTTTGATTTTGTTTCCTCTTTCCCATTGTTCATTCCATCCATTACAATCCTTCTTTATAAATTGACAAATGGGGGCGGCCAGGTAGCACAGCAAGTAAGAGCACCGGCTCCAGTGTTGAGAAGACCTGGAGATCGAATCCTAGGCTCAGACGCTCAGCACCACACCCAGAAGTAATAACTGGCCGTGTAACCTTGAGCAAGTTACTTAACCCCAATTGCTTTAAAAAAAAAATAAATTGACAAATGTCTAATGTAGAAGTATTTGCAGATCCTATACTTGATTGCATGCTGCCAATGGGCGGAGGGAGGACAGGGAGGGGAAAAAATTTGAAACTCAAGGGATTGTGGAACTGAATCTTGTAAACTAAAAGTAAGCAAACAAATTAATAAAGACAAAAAAAAATAAAATCCTACCTCCTTCCAGAGAACCATTCCCCAGCCCCTCTCCATTCTAGGGCCTTCCTTCTGTGAATTATTTCCTATTTATCCCAAATATAGCTTGTTTGTACATACTTGTTTGTTGCCTTTAGACTGTAACTTCAGAGAGGGCAGGGACTGTTTTTTTGTTTTTTGTTTTTTGATTTTTTTGCTCCTCAGCACTTAGTACAATGCCTAGTGTGTGAGGAACCCAAAAAAGGCCTGAACTATAGAGTATGTGAAGGACAGCAGCATGTAATGAAGTGAGAAAGCAGGTGGTAAATGGTTTCAGTGTCAAACTGAAAAGCTGATATCTGGCCCTAATGGTAATAGGGAGCCAAGGAGTTTAGGGAGTCAGATCCTCACTTCAGCAAAAACATTTTGGCAGTTGTTTGGAGGATAGGTTGGAGTGAATGATGACAACACCCATCTCACAGGGTTCAAAAGAGATCATTTCCACAGGTCTAGTCCCTCATATGGACTTCTGCCCTCTGTGATGTTCTTAAAACACGGTGCCCAGAGGTGAACTGAATGTAGCATTCCAGATGTGGTCTGATGGGGGAAGGCTACAGAAGGATCAGCACCTCCCTCCTTTCTGATTCTCTGAGTCTCTTAATATAACATTCCAATATCACATTAGCTTTCCTAACCGCACCATCATATTGCTGACTCATTTCAAGCTCACAGTGCACTAAAGACTTTCCCTCATACCAACTGCTATGTAGCTGTGCCCCACACTCCCAGCTTATACTAGGATTTAAAAAATCAACTTTAGAAGACTAGAACTTAACAGGAATCCCTATTGAATTTCATCTTACTAGGTTTAGTCCAGCTGATCTTTTTTTGGATCCTGATTCTGGCATCTCCCACATCATCCATCCCTCCCAGCTTTGTGGCATCTGCCAACAGAGCGAACCAGCCTGAGAAACAAGATGGCTGTCCACATAGCCTTGTTTTGTTTGAAAACGTTTTCCCTAAGTATTTCGGAGCCTCTCAGCTGAGAGCCCTGGGCTCATTTCGCCTGTGTGAGTGATTTAAAGGAAGCCAGTCCGAGTGGTCCTAACTTTGTTTTGATTGTAGAAATGCAACTGGCCAAAGAAATTTGAGTAAACAGGACAGAACTTCCTGCCTGAATCATGGTACCCAGGCAACCTCTCCTTCCATTATGCATGTGTAAACTTCTGCCAAAATGCCTAGCTGAGAAAAGTTGAGCACCACTTCCTTCTCAAAGTAATAGACACAAATTTGTGAAATGTTTGGTTATCTTTAAATATTTGTTGTGCTGTCTTTAAAATACACACTTAACATCCCCCAAAAATAACCAGAGGAAGAGGAACTAGATTAAAAAATTTAAAAACAATACTAATCGGTAAAACAAATATTTCCTATGGGTGATGAGCATTTTGACTATCAGGATCCTTGGCTCACAGATTTCAAGCTAGCAGAAACCTGAGAGCCGATCTAGTCCTGGGCTTCTCAAAGGCTATTTCTGATTATGCTACAAATTGAAAGGAACTTGAACTTGTATTTGCAAGGGCATGCAAGTCTCTGTAAATTGTATGAACTCACTTGCACTTGCGATCTCCAATGCATGCCCCACTCTCTCATGGTGCACCTCAAATCTGATCAAGGACCAAAGGTCTAGTCCAGTGGTTCCTGTTAGGGGTTTTTGCTAACAATCCTTTAATAGTGTCTTAAGTAGTATGTAACCACCAGGTTATGTTGAAAATATTTTTCCCCCTCTGTGACAACAAGGAAATGCATAGTTGAAGCATTATAGGTTTGTTTCTGCAGCAATTCAAAGCTGTCATGAGCTTTCTTGGGCAAAAGTTGTCACTGTAACTTGATTTTAGAGACTTACAGAATAAATTTAAAAAGAGTATTATGATTATACTAAATTTCTCTGTGGGTTCACAGTACATTTTATGGTTGTTGTTGAAAGTTGTTCCTGGAAGAAAACCATAGGAGATTACCAATCTAATTTAAATCTTCATTTAAAAATGAATGACTTGTCCAAAGTCAAGTGGGAATAAGGAAAGTTAGAATTTGAACCCAAGTCCTCTGACTCTGCATCCAAAGCTCTTTCCACAATCCTCTTATTTTTACCACCAGCTGCGCAATTATCCATGTTGTGGATTAACAGGGGTCTTTGCTTCCCTTCTCCAGCCTCGACCCACAACTTTTGTGGTCTCCGCTTAACAAGAAAAAAGGTGGAAGTTCCATCTGTGGTTAAAAGGTTTTATGGGTATAAGCATGATTGCTATTGGCAGAAATTAGGTTTAAAAAAACACTCAAACCTCAGTCCTGGTGATAATCGTATCTCACTATGAAGTTGTAGTAGCAGTAGGAGGAGGAGGAGGAGTTGTTAGCATTTATATAGTGCTTTAAAAATATTGTTCAGTCATGTTTGACTTTTCATGGCAAAAATACTGAAGGGTTTTTCCACTCCTTCTCCAGTCTATTTTACAAATGAGGAGACTGAGGCAAACAGGGTTGTGACTTGTCCAGGGTCACACAGCCAGTAAGCTTTTGAAGTCACATTTGAACTCAGGAAGATGAGGTTTCCTCACTCCAGGACTGGCTATTCAGTGTACCATCTAACTGCCCCTATCATCTCATTTCATTGTCATGATGAGCCTGGGAAATAGATGCTATTATTACCCCTGTTCTGCAAATGAGGAAACTGAGTTACAGAGAAGTTAGGTGATTCGCCCAGGGTCTCAGATAGTAAATGTCTAAGATGGGATGTGAACTCAGGTCTTCCTGATTCCAGGTCCTAAGAGTAGAGGCTGCAGGACCACTCTGAGTATATTGTGATGGGGATTTCTTTCTTAGATATGGATTGGGAAGGTAACTGAGGTCCCTTTCAATTAGAGAACTCAGTGAAAGTTAAAATACTCTAGAAACCCTAGGCAATAAATTAACATAACCATGGCCTGACAAGAAGGGATGGTCCCCCGCCTGGGGCTATTGTTAGGAGCCAGGCTTGCAACAGGCTTTCTCTTTACCTGGATAAGAATCTTCTGATCCTTGCAGGATACTGCACTGCTAAAGTCTTCCTGACAACACATACTGCTTGCTTTATCTTGGCAATCTGCCAGAGTCCAACCCGAGACACATTGGGGGAACAACACAGAACACATACTGCTTTGGTTGTGCATCTGTCCTTGGGTCGGTTTTGTTTCCATTTATAGATTGTTTTGTTTTGTGTTTCAACAAATCTGCCCAAGACATTTTCTGTACCGGGACTGTGCAGCACTGGTCTCTGAATACTGTGGTTAGAAGGATGAGCTTCTCATGGGCTCCCAAGAAAGCATGACAAGCCCTATGGAGAGGGTACAACCTGGACAGAGTATTCCAAGAAAACAAATGTGGATAGCGCCATTTGTAAGAGCCCAAATGTAACACTGGAGTCAGCAGCAAAGACAAGAATGGGAGGGAGGAAAAGCAGCTTGTGCTTGCAAATGGAAAATAAATCCACACATTTGGAGCCAGGATTTGCTGTTTCATTTAAAACAGACACCTCATTGTATTCAATTTAAAAGATGCTAGAACAGTGGTGCTTTTTTTTTTTCTTTTTTTGGCCTGACAGTTAAATCAGAAAAGCCTCTATTTACACTAACTAGTTCCAATCATCTGGGAAAATACATAATATTTCTTTTTCACAGAAACCATGGATGTCAACAATACAGAAGCTTTACGAAGCAGAAAGTTAATCCAAGATTAATGAGAGTATGTTTGAGATCCAGGACTGTGTGTTTGGGAAGATTTACAACAACCCTCTTGTAAAGAAAGTTTTGCTGTTGTTGTTTTCAGAGTCAAGCAATGACTAGAATAGTCCAAAACACACATATTCACATTTTCCCAGAATGTTCCTCCTCAAACACTGTGATCTCCTTTTCAGACCATTTAGCCATTTGGTGCATTAGATCTGAAGCTGGATATTTCTTCACCGATGACTAGGGAGGTCAGGTTGGTAAGCCTCCTAGAAGTTAAACCATTCCAAAGTCAGACAGGAAACACCTGGAGTTCAGTGTTAAAACATCACGATGAATGTACCATACATTTGGGAACAGATGATTCTGAATTGTTAATAAATATTTGTCTTGCTTCAATAAAATACTCTTTAACAAGTTTCATAAACCCTTGATAGAAAAGGCTTTCTGGATAGACCCCTAGAAGCCCAAACTCCTCTAACATTGTACATATTTACATGAACAATATCCTGATAACATAAAATCCATAGAAGACATTTGAGTCACAAGATAATTTCAGATTTGGTGTCCCATTTGCTTTTTCTATAAACAAGCACCAAATAGTAACATCAGTCAATTCTTTCACTTTGACAAAGATATACTGAATGCAATGTGAACCAGCCTCAATCTGGCATAATTTACTTATTGCCACTCACACAGTAAATAAGACCCAGACAGACTTTTTTGGGAAACTTTGAGGGGAAAAAAAGCTTTCACATAATTAGCCATTAAAACTCCAGCAAACAGGGTAAAAGTCAGACTTGCAGCCAGGCAGCCAACAATTTCTCATCCATAAAAAAGTCAAGTCCTACAAAATGTATTTCCTTTTTACACTAAATTGTCAACTACTCAGGTTGGAATGTTTTTTTAAAGAAATAATTTAGCTACAGAAAGGGAATAGAGCAGGAGGGAAAGTGAGCCTTCTCAGAGCAGTTTTATGAATGTCTTACTTTACCCTCAGATTGGCAGCACATGAGAAACTGGGGTGCTAGGTGAGATATACCAGCCAGGATATGGAGAGCTTTAACTGGGGCGGGCCATCAGAGGTCTGCACAGGGAAGTCAACATCCAGAGGGTGCATTTCCTTCCCAGGAGGTTTTCTTTTTCCCCTGAATAGTCCCACATCTTGCAGAAACCGTTTACACCACCTGTAGCCATGGGACTGCTGATCCTCCATCAAGCCCCTTCCCCAAGCTGCTATCACCATGTGCCTTGGCAGGTTGGAGGTCCTCTTCTCACCCCTGCAGGGACAGAGAAAAGTCCTTTCCCTTGACAAACTTCACTGGCAGTCAAGAATGGGACTGTCCTCTGCACTGACTTTTTACTGCCTTTCCCACAACCCTCTCCCAACTATCACCTCCGCATCACTGTCCCCATTCTCATCCCCCGAGAGGAAATCATGTTAGTTATTGCTAGTTCTTTGGGAGAAAATCACAGATAATTCATCTAGAATGTGAAATATTGATAAACTTGCCCCAAGGACACTGGATGACATAGGACTTCAAGAAAGAATTCTGGAACCCTGATACACTAAGCAGAAGCCAGCCAAGACTACAAAGGGTCCTAAACATGGCAAGTAGGGGAAGGGGACAGGATGGAGCATTTATACAGCACCTGCTGTATACCAGGTCGTACGCTAAGAGTTTGACAAATATCTCATTTGATCCTAACAACAACCCTGTGGGATAGGTGCTGGTATTGCAACTGCCATTGCATTGCTCCCAGACTGAAGACTAGAGAATGTGGCTTCTTTCAACAGGTGGGACTTTAGCAGAGATGTGAAGGAAACCAGGGAAGCTAAGAGGCCTGCCTCGCCATGTTACTGATGAGGCCCAAAGTGCCCCAGGTCATATGGGCAGGAAGGGCAAAGCTGGGATTTGAATCCAGATCATCCAAGTCCCAAACCATCCCCCTTTCTCAGCCCTCTCTACCTTTCCAGGCTTGGCCAAAAGGGTCAAGAAAGTAAATGGAGAAGTGGAGAGTGAGAGTTTCAATTCTGAGACACCCTAAAAAGGTAAGGATTATTACTGAAGCGTTGGAGGGTTTGGCAACTGTAGCCTCCAATTTATCAAATGCCCATAAACTGCTTACTTCATTTGGTCTGTATCTTTCAAATGTCACCAAACTGCCCCTGAGCTAATGCAGATGAATTTTGGGGAGTTTCTTCAGACCCATAAAAGGCAGTAGTTAAAGGTAATGATAAACTAATTCTGAATACACTGGGCCACAGAAGCTTACAAGGGAGGTTAACCATTAACAAGATATTTTACCCAGTTAAGAAGTTACTTAACTAGCAGCCTCAAGAAGCCAATTTGTTAACATTCACATGTCCGTAAGTGTATTATTCATAGTTTGTCTGCAACACGAAGATCTACTGAATTGTGACAACTTCCTCTCAGCTCTAAGTCTTAAAAAAAGAAAAAAGTACAAAATCCAATGTGCAAACTAAATATATAAAAAAAACAGACAGCAATAAAATTCTCAGGGAAACTTGAACTTTTACCCAAACAAAGAAAAATTAAAAAATTTGGCTATTTCACCTTAAATGAAAAGACCCAGGTGAATGCCCTATAAGTAGAAAAAATACAGGTCAATTCTCCTTGGGGATGCTCCCACAATACCTCTGAGGTTGGTTCAACTGCACTTTATTGGACTGGTAGGGTCTTCATTAGCAACAACTTTGATAAATGGTCTTTGGGAGCTGCTCTGGCAGAAAATAAATTATGACACTATGGCCAAACAGGCGATGAGGCTCTCTGAACTTCCCCAGACTGGGTCTTCCATCCCTTTCTAAACCCTTACTAACTCTTATCTCTTACCACTGTTTGGGCCTTCTGGCAGTTATACTTCAGTGGCAAAGTCTTCAAGGACTTGGGTCCCAATCAGTCATTGGAATAAATGCACATGGGTCTTTTTAAAAAAATATTCTTACTTACCACAAGGATTCTTTATTTACTAAGGCAATATTTCTGTGAAGATGACTATATAACGTCGAAGGACATTTACAGGCCAAACTGTCTACAACAGACCAGGTGGCCTTAAAAGCAAAGAACCATTTAGGGCCATTTAAGATGAAATGTACTGTCAACACATTTAACAGAGGGTTATTACTAATGCAAATAATTACCTTTTGTTTGGGATAAGAAGAACAAACAATGGATTACTTACAGGTGCCAAAGGAGAGAGGTTGGGGTTTGAAAAACTTTGTCCTAATGACTTTGTAAGCACTCCCATCCCCACCTGCCACAGAACAGAAAAGCTTTCTCTCCAAGGGGAGGAGATTCTCTTAATGTTGTTTATTTCAAGTCAGAGATAATGGTAATAAGGCTTTAAATGCTTAAAGGTGAGTGTGTATTTAAGGTGATACAAATGGTACATTTTTCATTAAGGGGCTTTTAACATACTCGTTTGCACTTGGTACAAAGACCCATCTCTCTATTTAGATAGCAGAATGAAAGACCGACTATGGACTAAGACAGCAAGGGAGATAAGGTCTCCCCCCACCTCCCTTCTTTAGGGAATTATGATTCCTTCTATCATCAAGGCTACTTCCTTTAAGTAAGAAATATGACCTTGCTTGGGGTCATTAGTAGACAAGGAAAAATGAATATATGCTTGGATTTCCACCTTTACGCCTTTGAGGCAAATACAATTAAATTGTATCCTAAGAAATTTGCCGAAGTACAAATGAATTTTGCAAAGGACTGTATTTCACAAACCCCAAACTTAGGCTTCAGTCAACACCTTCCCTTGCCATCACCTCTACATAAACTTATGGATGACTAACCTTGACAATGGAAGTGTAATCCAACCTGATTTATCTTTGGCCAGAGCATATGTACTTAACTAATGCCTTCATCTGACTAAAGGGTTTTACTAGTTCCCATAAAACTTGTTCTTTGGAGTCCTTTAAAGCCGAGGTGTCAAACGGGCTGCCTGAGGGCTGAACGCTCTCAGCCAGATCCAGATAGAGACACAACTGGGAAATGTAGAACAAAATAAATAAAAATACAACACAGCACAGATAATGTTCTTCTGTAGTTTTCTGAGTCAGTATGATGCAGGATGCTGTTTCCTTTGAGTTTCTCTCTACTCCTTGAAACCACTTGACCTAAGATAATCAATCAATGAGTTAATCACCTATTATGTGTCAGGTGGCACAGCAGAAAGAGTGACTGGCCTGGAGTCAGGAGAATCTGAGTTCCAATCTGGGCTCAGATGCTTAGTGGCTGTGTGACCCTGGGCAAGTCACTTAACCCTGTTTGCCTCAGTTTTCTCATCTGTAAAATGAGCTGGAGAAGGAAATGGCAAACCACTCTAGTATCTCTGCCAAGTATACCCCAATTGGGATCGTGAAGAGTTGAACATGACTAACTGACCAAATGACACATTCCAGGCACTGTGCTCGGTCCCTGGAATATAAAGATTAAAATGAAGCAGCCCCTTCCCTCAAGAAGGTCACACTCTACAAAGGAAGACAAATACAATAAGTACAGAGGTAGGGATTTGAGCTGTGATTTCATTGTTATGGAAGTTCCCTCAGAAGAGACAGAGAGACAGAGAGAGACAGTGAGAGAGAGAGAGACAGCGAGAGAGAGAGACAGAGAGAGAGACAGAGAGAGACAGAGAGAGAGACAGAGAGAGAGAGGCAGAGAGAGACAGAGAGAGAGAGACAGAGAGAGAGAGAGACAGAGAGAGAGACAGAGAGAGAGACAGAGAGACAGAGAGAGAGACAGAGAGAGAGAGAGAGAGACAGAGAGACAGAGAGAGACAGAGAGACAGAGAGAGACAGAGAGAGAGAGACAGAGAGAGAGAGATTCTGAAGAGAATAATGCAAAATAAGATGGGAAGGGAGTCAGTCTATGAAATTTCAAATAGACAACTGTGTATCTGACCCTAGAGGTAATAAAGGTGATAAGTAGGGGCCTCTGGAGTTTACTGGACACAAAGGAGGTGCAGCCATCAAACTGGGGCTTTAAAGGAACATCCCTTTGGCAGTCCAGTGAAGGGAGGATTAGAGTAGGAGAGAATCATGAAACAAAGGGATCTTTTTCAAATTTCTGAAGTTTTGATGTATTCTTATTGCTTAACTAGAATGTACTTATCAGTATGAATCCAGCCAATCAACTCCTTTAAGCTTATTGGGCCTGAAGGAGAATAAGGGAGAATTGGCCCACTCTTGCTGTATTGTGGTTAGCTGAGGAAGGGCAGATACAACGCTAAGGGAGCAGGTCATTCTAGCGTCTCACTGGTGGGGGCCATTTCAAGTCTTCTGTCTATGCCTGGGGATTTTATTACTCTTCTGCTACAACTTTTTTAACCAGATTGTTCCCACCCATTTCACAGATTACTTTAAGTTAAAAAAATTAAATTTACCTTTTTACCTAATGTGTCAATAAACAAAAGGAGTGTTTTGGCAAAGTTGAGTGACTCTGGTTTTAATAAAACTCCACCCAGGGCATTATGAAAAGCTTCATTTCAACAGAAAAGTAGAGTTGAGCCTACATAGACCCAGATCAAAGTCTACTTTGGAAATCAAATGTGATGTGTCGTTGGTCTCACCACTCCCAAAACAAATTCAAACCAGTTTTCTCTGCTTTGTTTCCAGGACAAGTGTAAATAAAGTTCATCAGGTTAGAAGACTAACATCCGACAACTATATTTCCATTAATAAATCAGTACTTCTGGGCATGAGTTACCATGATAGGCAGTGAACTAGAGAGGAATTAAAGTGTTAGTACAAAATCTAAAGTCTGACAGTATAAGTACCAGCTTTAATACCTTATGGATATGAATACTGTTGATGTGAGTACTTCACTAACAAAGATCACAAACCCTTGAGACCTCAGCCAGCTCATAAGCCACCCTGGCATCATTATATGCACATGACTCACTCCTAAATCTATTTAACTAGACCTTAAGTCCTACAGCACCAACTGCTTATTGGAATGTCCTAAAGACATCTTACACACCATGTTCAAAAATGGACTCTATATCCTCTCCACTTTAACATGTCCTCCATTCTCTTTTCTCCCTATTTCTGTTATATAGCCTTGGCATCACCTGGGACACTTCACTGACCCCACCCATCTGATCCCCACTGTCAGATCTCACCCTCTCTGCCTTCAAAATATCTCACGCGTGAGCCCTTGCCTCTACACTTAGCAAAAACCTTCATCTCCTCTCCCCCCGGATTACTAAAACAGCCTCCTCTCTGGTCTCCCTGCCTCAAGCTTCTCACCACTAAAGTACATTCTATACAATACTGCCATGGTCATTTCTATAAGCGTAGATTCAACCATGCAATTCCCCTATTTAATCAATAGTGCCTTCTTTTTGCTTTGAAAATAAAATAAAGAGCTCTCTAAAGAACTAAAAACCTAGCCTAAACCTATCTTTACAACATTATTGAACAGTTCTCCTCTCACCCCCAACTCTGCTATCAGGAAAATCAACCTTCTTTCTGTTCTCCCATAAATGTCAGAGTTTTTCTCTTTCTCAAATAGAAACAGATTCCTGCAGGAAACCTATTAACTTAGAAAACCACCAATTGACATCATCTATGTTATATTATATTTTTACTTATTTTGCTAAACATTTCTCAATTACATCTTAATTTGTTCATGGCAACTGTAAGAGTTTTGTAGCTGCGTGGGCATGGGGGGCCTGAGTGTGACATCTTCACCTCAGTGCACAGCTCAAGCATTGCCCATTCCATGTAACCTTTCCTGATATCTTCAACTGCTAGGGCCCTCCCTCCCTCCCTAATTCACTGATATTTAGCTACTCTTAATATACTTGTATTTATTCTTTTATACTTAGGCTGTTATGTACATCTGTATATGTGTGTATGTATGGGCTTGGCATCTCTCCCATTAGAGTGTAAGTAGGGATTTCTTTCTTCTTTGTGTTTGTATTGTCAGTGCCTGACACATTCAGGTATTTAAACACTTACTGACTGATTAATAACTTAGCAGTTCTTTAAATGTTGCTGTGGCCCCAAACTTTGTCACTCTGAGACTAAGCTAGTGAGAAGCTTCTTCAAACTTAGGCAGGATGGCCTTCAGATAAGAGAAGGAAGAGTTCACCACTATGCAGCCACCTAAAAGTTTTTCAGCCTAGTAGGATCCACTGGAGGCTATACATACTAGCAAAGTTTTGGGGAACCCAAGGGATCCTTTCAGTCTAAAATGGGGCAGGAGAGATGGAATTTTATAGGACTTAATATGTACTGTAGGTGACTGGATCAATGGAAGGGCATGGGCACAGGTGTGCCCAATAGACAGGCAGATGCATCGCATAAAAATAACATACACTGTGATAAGATGGGAACTATGTCCAAAGTACAAGACCAACCCTGGGCAAAGTAACTCACAAGTCTTACTTTTCAACTTACGCTGATAAAGTTTTTAAAATGTGGATCTCTTTTTAAGATGATATCTACTAATCCAAGAAGACCTAACATTTTTTAAAAATTCTATTCTAGACCTTCTCCAGAAGAATTTTCTAAGTCCATTTATGGTACTGGCTGGCTTTTTTTTTTTTGCACGAATTAGACCCAAGTCACAAATACTCTTTTCAGGTCAAAACCATTTCCAAACAATAGGAGCTATGTACGACTAAATAAGTACACATTCAGATTCAGTCTTGTTCCAAGGAGGCAAGAGAAGATCAGTAACTCATTCTGGGTCAGGTCGTTGAAGTTTTTTGTTCTATTCGTGACTGATGACCTATCTGTTTCATAGCATTGGCAACTGATGTCCAAATATCACCAGCAAGCAAGGAGAGATATGCCAATCTGAATTTGGGGAGGCCATAATTAGTGGCTGAAGGAATGAATGGGAGAAACCCTAACTTGCAAGTAACTCAGTGTTTCCCAAGTGTAAATTTCACTTTATATTAAATCTTTCCAAAACTACTGGGCACGAGGCAGGTCTGTTTTTCGTAAAGAGCTCTCTCTGAAATCAATAGAAACTTCACATGCATTATTAGTGGCACCTTAAATCAACATCTAGAAGAGTCATTAGAAAATACACTGCTAAGCTCCTTCTAAGGTCTGAGGAATGGCTAGGAGACCTGAAACAAATAATGAAATTTCTTGATTTATTGCCACCTTTTCCTTCCCCACAGAATGCCTGCTATGATGGAGGTATATATATGTTAGAGCCTTTCCCCCCAAAAAACTGCAGGAATGAAAACCAGAGCATACTTGCAGAATCTGTTGCCATGGCAATCAAAATATTTAATACACTATATAATTGAATCCATATCTGTAATTTACACAACATCTGCTTTGAAAATTGACTTCATATTTCACAAGCAAGAATATGTGGGCTCTTTGCAATTTACTAATACTTTTAATGGACCAAAACATGCAAGCATTACAATTATACATGGGCTGGGGAAAAATATCAGCTGACTTTATATGCATCATGAAAATAATACACCCTACCCCCATATCCCAACTATTGGACAAATAGGTTACAAGTTGGGCATCAAGAAAATAGAAAATGGCATTGTACAAAGCACTTTCTCGTAAACTTTCACGGGTAAATACTGTGTTGGGTAAGGGGGCAAGGAGGTTGGGCATACAATACAAGCAATTACCATCAGCAGGAAATAGATGTTTAAAAAGAGATGAACAAAACAGGGAGGAGAGGAGGATCGTTATTTAACCACAACCCTATTTGGCTCAGTGATTCCTTCCTTTTTAGGAAATGACATCATATCACCATTTAATTTCATATTTCCCTCCCCCAAAAGCATTATATAAAACATGACTTTTAAAAGGCATGTGAAATTGAGCTTAATTTCTCTTTGTGATTTTATACATATATTTTAAAAAGTCACTGAAAACACAGAATACGGGAAACAGTTAGAAAGGATCATAACGAACATCCAGTCCAAGTCTTCCATTTTACAGATGTGGGAAGTGAAGCCAAAGGGCTTAGTGACTTAAGGCAGGTTGAGGTCCTGGGACTTCAAATTCAGTGTTTTTTGACTGCCTCTTCCCCCTAGTCTGTCCCCAAACAAGGGACACAGGCACCGTGTTTTTTAACAGAGTTCCTTCGGTAGGGAGGAAAGAAGGTGCAAAGGTCCTAAGAGCCAGCTCTCCAGCCCACTCCACACCAGAGCTCTAACTGGATACAAGATGGGAAGAAGATCATGAAGACCTAAGAAAACCACCAGCAGAGAATCATCCTTCCATGCCATCCAGGAGTGCGCAGTAAGACAGACAAGACTTGGAGAGGGGTTGTGCTGGGAGGGAAGAATCCGCGAACCATCTCTGCTAATGAAGCATCCGACCTGCAGGGCACCCCGTGTGCCTGGGGGTGGGGGTGGTCTGAAGCCCAGGGGACCTCAGCACTGTCCTATCAGAGCAGCAAAAGGTGACAACGAATAACTGGGAAGATTCTGCAGCCACAAAGGGATAAAGGACCATTTCAATAACCAGCTAGCTGTATGTCCCTTGCTAAATGAGCAGCGGTATCAAGGGCTGTATATTTACTCAGAAAACCACAAACTGACATTATCTGTGGCATTGTAGTTGTATTTATTTGTTAAACATTTTCCAATTACATTTTATCCTAAACTCTGGAGTACTGTGGACTGCTTGGCTCCTCTGAGAGTCTGGCACCTTTAGCTTAGAGCACAGATTGAACCTGGGTTCAGAAAGACCTGAGTTCAAATCTTGCCTTCGTTTCTGATGATGTGATCCTGGGTAAGTCACTTAACCTTTATCTGCCTCAATTTCCTCATCTGTAAAATGAGGACAATAACAATACCCATCTTACTGTGTTGTGAGGATCAAATAAATCTAAAATGCTTGTACAGTCTTAAAGTGATACACAAATGCTAGTTGTTATTATTGTCTATGACATTGATTTGGGATATGTTAGGGGCACAAAAGGGGGACAGATTCAATTCCAAATTTGGGTTCTCTCTGAGGAGGAGAAAGAAACGGGGTAAAGACAAACACCCATATCAGGCCACCAGGAATCAGAGAAAGAAACCGGGGCCTAGTACCAGACACCTCACCTACAGCTGCAGGGCCCTCTGATATACAGAGGGTCAGGACCCAATAAGGCCTGCCCAAACCACTCAGGAAGTCCAGAAGCGGCAGAGTCTGGACCTACAGCAAAGCCCCGCTTTAGGAACTGAGCCTGAAAATATGAGTTAACAGAAGAAAATCTTGAATAAAATGAAGCATTATAGTTGAATCCAGAAGAAACTACAAAAGAAAAAGGCTCATAAAAAATCCTTTACACTACAAAATAAATGTAACCCTACAGGGGGAAAATGTACCTTTAATCAAAGAGAGAATTTTCAAGAATTCCTGATGGTAAGACTAGAGCTGGGCAGAATCATTAAAACACGTGTACACAGGAGACAAGACAAGTCCAGAAGGGGGGGAAGTGAGAATGAGCAGCTTATTCTTTAATAGGGGGATAAGTCACAAGTGTCCCTTTGAATTCCACTATCGTCAAGGGTCATAGAGACACAGTGTCTAGGGAGGGCTTTATTCTGTCTTGTTTGTTTTATTACAGGAAGAAAAGGTAGGGAAAAAAATGTGCAAGTCAAGAAATGAGAAAAAAAAACTTGCTATTTCTCATAATATTGGTGAATTTGTTGTTTTTTTTTTTTAAAAGAGGAACATATAGATATGAAAGAAGGGAAAGATGGAATGGGTTTATGATATCATGAACAGCACTCCTATCTGAGCCAGGCAAAGGAGGTTTGAAGGCAAAACACATACTCAGGATTTGGCTTAGAAATATGGTAAATTCAATAGGAAAATGGGTGGGAATGGGAGAGGAGGGACAGGATTCAAGAGGAAGGGTAGAATCAGGGAGGGTTTTCTCGACTTCAAGAGGAGCCTTTTGTATGTAAGCTCCCTGAGAACAGGGATCGTTTCGTTGTTGTGTTTGGGCCCAGTGCATAACACAGTACTTGGCATACAGGCGCTTAATAAACCATTATTGATTGATACTGTTCTCCTCTCTTGAATCCCCAGGCCCCTTATCATTTCACTGATTATGACCTGCCAAGGCTCAGTCTTTGATCACTCCCACCACTCATTGCCTTCCCTACTATACATGTGATGCTTAGTTATGGTGGAGAAAACCACACAGCCATTCTGAACGGGGTCACTACAAATCTGTGTCATACGATGTCAACTGTGCTCTTGCTGCTGCTAGGCAATCCTTTCATACTACCTTATCAACTCCTCAAGTCTCCCATGGCTCCCCTTTTCCTACTCTCCCAAAGCTGAGAAACTTGCTAGATATTTTATAAACAAAAATGAGCTCCCTCTCCCCCCCCTTTACCCACCTCATGTCACTTACATGCTTTCTGCCCCTCCCTCCTCCTTCACTCCCATCTTACTCCATGAGGCCTTTGGCTCCTTACTGAGACTCTAATTGCTCATTGACTCCAACATTGTTATGATTATAATTAAGCGGCATTCTCTTTTGTGGTGTCTGCATTCCCTGATATTTTTAGGAATCTGCTGTGATCTGATCGAGGGACCTAAACCAGAGTCTAAGGGGATGGAAGGCAAGCAGAAAAAAACACTAATGTGGCTTTTGGCATGCAGTACACAAGGGCTCATTTCAAGTGAGCGTGGTCTGGAAGGAACAAACACAAAAGACAAAAATCGAGAAATGCTGCCAACATATTTTTCCCCTGACAAATATTCAGCTGATGGTAAACTCTTTTAAGTGGTCAGTGGGATTTGTAACCACATCAAGTTCCCTTCAGGTTTGACCTCTGCAGACCCATTGTCAGGCTGAATGTCCCAGAATAATTGGTGCAAGGTGGTGGGACAGTTCCTAGTCTGCCTCAGTCACCTGACCACTGGTGTGACCTTGGTCACATCACATAACAGTGAGCCTTAGTTCACTTATCTCTAAAAAATGAGAGCATCAGGCTAGATTCTTTTTCCTTTTTGATTTTACTATGGGAATTATATTTTCTGAAGCAGGTCCTTTTCAGCTCCAAATCCATGGCCCTCTGCTGAAGACCCTTCCATATTACTTCCAATTTTTGAAGAACTAAGATCAGCTATGAAAAGTTTAACTGAGTGCAGAGGATAAATGTATAAATTTGGAAGGAGAAGAGAGAGCATAGGATTAAATGTGACTTTTAAAAAATGTTTTTATTTCATTATTTTCCAATTTTATTTTTAACAAATTTAGCATTTTTTTTAAATTTTGAGTTCAATATTCTCTCCCTCCCTCCTGCCTTGCCCCCACCCTTGAGAAGGCAAGCAACATGATATTGATTATTGATGTGACATCATGCCAAACATTTTTCCACATTAAGGGTGCTACTTTTCTGAAAATTAATTTGTATTTTATTTTCAAATGAAGATCTACTTTCTCTCCCTCCCATCTGCCCTTTCTCCCAACTGAGAAGGAAAACCAAAACCCCTGTTACAAAAACGTATAGCGAAGTAAAAAAAAAAAATTCACATTGACCACATCCAAAAAAAAAAATCCATGCTCTGAGTCCATTCCCTGTCCCTCAGGAGGAAGGCAGAATGTTTCATCATGAGTGTTCTGGAACTGTGGTTGGGCAGAGTTCCCAAATCTTGAACAACTATGTGTCTTTTCATTGTTGTTCCTATTGCATTAATTGTTCTCCTGTTGCTACTAGGAATTACTTTAAGGGCTTGGCTTTTTTCATATTCTAATGAGGTACATAAAACTTCATGGGGTTGGTCTGAAAACTTTGGAAGAGAGTAGGGCTATTCTGGCTGAAATGGAGGCTCTCTGAATTTGTAAACCAAGTGTGCCCCTAAACTGGACATTTACAAATGTCACAGAACAGGAAGGTTAGGTACCCCTCTGCCAAGAGCACCCCAGAAGGGATGGTATTGAGGTCCACTTGGCCGTAAACCTGAAGTTTCCACTCATGGGATGGGAAAGGTTGAGACACATTGGATGCAATGCAAACCACTTCATTTGGACTACAGGTTTTCATTTTAAACTTTAACAAACATATGGAGCTTCAATGAATTGGAAACTCCTGCAGATGCTGATGGCTTGGGAAGATAGGAACTTTCTGAAAGCAACTAGTCTGTTAGTTTTAAGCTTTTCTGTATTTGAAAGAAAAAACAGAGATGTTTTTATAGCAAAGCATGCATTTTTCTGACCTTGGATACAATAGGGGAAGACATTTGTTACTTATCTGAGTTAATATATGTGTGGAATGCTTATTTAGTTTACAGAATACAGGATTTAAAATCAGAAGGCAAAAAGGCAAGGGAGACACTGCCCTCCTAACTCCTAATCTGTTCCTCCAATTAAAGCTGAGGCCCATTTCTTGAGCAAATTCCTTCCCTTCTCTGGCGCTCACTTTCCTTAATTGTAAAATGATGGGGGTTAGGAAGACCCTCTCTAAGGCCCCTCATAGATCCAAATCCTGTTCTCCTAATTATTTTTCCTCTTTGTATTAAATGTAGTAATCTGTTTTCTAATACAGGTGTACCTGGGAGATGATGCAGTCTAGGGCCAAGAAGGGCAGCTCATGTTGATTCAGCACTTGACAATTATCAGTTATTATGACCCCATTGCATTGATTCAGAGAATCAAGGCACACACACTCACAGTCAGGCTGAAGGCGACCCGGGAAAGACATTAATCAAGGCCTTAAGATTCTGGGTCAAAGAGTCTTCCCCATGGAGGCGTGTTATTGTAACAATCAAATAAGAGAATGGAAATGATTGCAGTATCAGAACCCAAGAGTGGGCGGTAACCTTGGAGGGCATTCAGTCCATACCCCTCATTTTACAGAAGAGGAAACCAAAGAGATATCCTAGAATTCCTCTCTTCCTTCTAGACCCGCCTCTAATACCACTTTCCATATAAAGGCTTTTCTGATCCTCTTCCTCCAATTGCTAGTATTATTTCTTCCTACCTTGTATTGGTCTTTGTTCTTTTTAGATTTATTCTATATGGGCATGCATGTATAGATATATGTATGAACATAGAGAAGCATGACCACACACCATAGAGGTCTGGCCTTAGAGTCAGCAAGGTCTGGGTTCCATCCCTCTTCTAGTACACACTGACTGTGTGACTCTGGACAAGTCACTCAACCTCTAAGCAACTCTGAGACCATTTGTTGCAAAGAAGGTACTGACTTATATTGGTGAAGTGACTTTCCTCACCTGGGAGGTCCTCATATCAATAGGTTCAGTCCCTAGGTCTACACTGGCAGATGCGAATTTTGTTTCCCTCATTAGAATATAAGCTCTTTGAGAGGAAGAATTGTACAATCTTTGTACCTGTATCCCCAGTGCCTAGTACAATGTCTGGAACACCATGGGTACTTATTTTGTGGTTGCTGTTGTAACTCAGACATGACAGACTCTTTGTGACCCCATGGACCATGGCACGCCAATGCCAATGCAAAGATACTGGAGAGGTTTGCCATTGGGGCTGCTAATTAATTAATTAATTAATCTGTGTAGGCAGCTCCCAATGGGGTAACCCAGCCCACTGAGGCAGGCTCAGCAACTCATCTCTGCCACAGTCTTACAGAGTTTACTGGAGGTACTGAAGGTTTGGGCCCTTGCCCAGTGCCACACAGTCAGAATGTAGGACTTGAACCTGAGTCTTCCTGACTCCAGCCTTAGGGCTTCACCCCCTGGATCATGCCAACTCTTCCAGAGCACTCGAGGCAATGTTCACATACAGTAAAACTAGGCCCATGGGACCAGCTGGCAGCTGGATTGTAAAGAACACATTTAGTCACTCATCTTCGAGCAAATCCACTTCTCAGTGTGATGGGCTAATGAGCAGCTCTTTGTGGGAGTTTCAGACCTGCTGCCCAGCTCTGATGGGAAGCGGCTTCCTTTTGAAAATGAACAGACTGCATTGGCTGAAAGGAGCCAGGAGTGTCTGGAACACCAAACTGTAGATGAACAAATGGCCAACATATTTGCTGGAACAGCCAAGTGGGTTTAAGAGTTCTGGAAAAATGAATTTCAGGTTTGAGAGTGGAAACGTATAGGGGATTATAAACATGTGTATGCGTGCACACACACAGACACACATACACAGACACCGATCTTGAAAGAGACACGTTTTTAACACCAGCTTTCCAGGGATGCTCCAGGACCACAGAGTTATTGGAGAACGGAAGCAAGGCTCACCCAACGGGTAAGAGAGAGGATTCACATGACCTACTTTGTGGGGAGGGGTAAGGGAGGTCCCACATTGACTATCACACAAGTCAATGGAGACACAAATTTCTTATGCACCGAGACTAGCAGGCATACTTATTATTCTATTAGGGACAATTTTTCTCACATCCCCCAATTCTTCCCTCCTCCAAAAAATCATAGGATTTTAGAGTTGGGAGGGATAATTTCACATGAGAAAAAGGATTCTTTTTATACAGTGGTGTCAAATTCAAATAGAAAGGAATCCCTGCCCAAAGCATATTGAACAAGAGAACCATTAATTAACATTATCTATGTCCTATAGCATTTTAATTTCATTAACCAATTCCCTTTGTTTGAAGACTTCCAGTGAGAGCAAATATACTCCTTCCCAAAAGAGCCCATTCTTTATCACTGTGGCCCTGTATAGCCAAACCTCTCAGACTCCATTGCCCTTGCAGTCAAGATGGGACCACTACTTATGTCTGACATACGACATGTATGAACCTAACTGATCACAATTCCACCAGATGATCATGCCCTCCTCATCACTAGAAAGTACACAAATACTTTGTCCTGATTTTGTACTTGCATATTATATAAAAATATATTTAATATAATATAAAAATTTCTATAGAATATATATATATAGTCCCCCACTTCATCCAAACATAAAATAACAATTATAATAGCTAGCATTTTAAGGTTTTCAAAATGCTTTACATATATTAGATTTCATTTGATCTTCACAATGACCCTGGGAGGTAGGTGTTATTATTATCTCTATTTTACAGATGAATAAACTAAGGCAGACAGAAGCAAATGACTCACCCAGGGTCACACAGTTATTAGTAAGTGTCTGAAGCAGGATTGTAAGTGAGCTCTTTCCTACTCCAGACCCAGTGTTCTATCTACTGTCCCAACAAGCTCACTGACAGGAAGAATTGCTTCATTCTTTGTACTTATATTCCCAGCACCTGGTACATAGTGGCACTTGACTGATACTTATTGATTGATTAATTGGATAATTACTGAATGAAGAAATGAATGAATCCCAATCCACTAACTTTTAATCATGTTTATATGGCAGCAAACAGAGAGACTAAACACAGTAGCTGTCTTTCACTAGGGAAGTTTAAGCCCTCCAGACTTTGAGGAAACAAACAGACCTAGCTTTTCAAAATTTAAAAACTTGGGGATGTAACCAGCACAACAGCATCTGTTTACCCTTCATTACCCTGGGATGTCAAATTATTTTCTAATTCTCCCAAAGACATAAAAAACTCCTTTCTAATGAAAACCTGAAAAAAACCATTGTGTATGCTCACCCCACTCAGCATCTAGAAGGCAATCTCAGTGGGATTTAAGTTTCACTTTGATTAACAAATTAGTCCCTTCTAAACAGATCAAGTTTAGAAAAGTCACTGACCCTTGAAAGCAGGCTTAAACCTCCATTGGGCCATTTATCACAGGCCACTTGTTCTAGATACAAACAATGTCAGGTGTGCCCCTACAGATCAGAAAAATCTCTCTATTAAAAAATGAAAGAACGCTTGTTCTTCCGTCGCCACTTTGATGTCAGATCAGTAATTCTTAATAAAAGGGATTTTCAAGTATGAAAAACCTAGAGCCAGAGCCTCTATTTAGAAAGGTGTGTTTTCACTGACACTGTCTAATTTAATTATTTCACATATACAAAGAAGCATTCTGAGTGAGGGACTCTGTTAATTGAGCATGTGAATTTTAAGTGAAAGGAAATGAAGTTTGCATTTGGCGGGGAAACAGACAAGTATTGCAGAAAGTCAAATCTATCCAGGATGTGTTACGGAGATATTTGGTGAACTTCAATAAATGGGATGCCTGCTTTAAAAGGCACAGGAAGTACTTGCTTAAAGATTTCTAGGAGAGCTTCCTGTGGTCTGTGAGGGCTTGTTCTGTTTAGAGCAGAGCAAATAATTCACCATTCATGAAGTTTATGCCTGGCATGTCTTAGCCTTTACAATGATGAGGCTCTTTGGAGTACTATGAGGTGTGCTTCCTTGTTTGAAGTTATAACTAGGAAGTCGAAGAAAATGTATATAAAACAAAAGAACACCACGGGCCCCGTTAACACATGTCAGACTTCCAGGAACGAATGCCATAAAAAAAACCCCTGGAGAAATACCGGGAAGGCAATGCTGATCCCTCCTTGGTGATTCCCATTCTGTGGGGAGAAAAGAAAGACCGTGAAGCCTTGAACACTGAATCTCTTTGGGGTTTATAACTTTAAGCATCAGGCAGGAGAAACCAGCTAAGTTCTTGGGAGATAACTGGTGACTTAAAAAAAAAAAAAACAAACAAGCAAGTGTGAATACTTGATGTTAACCTGAGACAATCCTTTTGTAACACATCAGAAAGGGCTACATTTGCACTAATAATACTTTTAAAAGTTCTGCTTTTCCTTTTCCTTTAGCAAATGAATCTTAACAATAGCTCTCTGGCATCAGTGGGGCAGGTGATATCATTTCGATTTTGCCAATGAGAAAACTGAGATATACAGAGGGAAGGGGCTTGGAATCCAGAGAATTACGATTTCTAACTAAGCTTAAAGTATGGAGGTGGAAAAACATTCTATGCCAGATCAGATGCTGCTCTGTAAAGTGAATCTTAAGAAAGTTGCTTGAGGCACTAAGAGTTTAAGTATTTTGTCCAGGGTAACTCAGCTAGTATAGGTGAAAGATGGGCCTTGAACCCAGGTTTTCATGATTTCAAGGTTACCCTGCCTCTATCAAGAGGGCTAGGAGAGTCACTGAAGATAAAATATGAACTCTGTAAAGTTTAAAATGCCTAACATATACATGGTGATTTAATGTTATCTCATTTGACTTGAATCATCTGAAGCATCAGAATTCAAACTCAGATCTTCCCAACTCCCAGTTTATCCAATATGTCAAATGAATTGTATATAGGGGGAAGGAGGAAGTGTGGCAGTACACCTACCCATAGCTCTTAGTTATGACCCGAATTTCATCAATATTAAGCAGTGTCACAAAGCCAACAATGGGGTATTGGCATGGAGATCTCGCCCCTGGTGAAAGACTATGTTGAGAGAAGAGTACAGCGTTATGGAGAATCAGCCATGGACACAGAGTTAGTGATGTGGTTGGAATGATTTAGCTGATTCAGACAGTCCCAGGCAGTAAGAGAACAGCAGAGGGGACAGAGTGAAGGCATTCAGGGTGGAAGGTTGTGGGTGACTGGGCATCAATGCTGTGGTGGTTTGAGTTGCCCACAGAGTGAACCCTGATTCCCAGAGAAAGAAAGGACAACTGAATTAGGGGTCTTTTAGGCTCTTTTTTGGAAAGAATCAATCAGGCACATGGAGAAATTAGGCACAAGGAAGGGAATGTTTTCCTTCAATCTATTTCTAGTTTCAGTAATTTCAAAACTATTTAGGCTGTTGTTGGAAAAGACCCATCCAATCACTGCCTTGGTAAGATTCACTGAGGGCAGAACTCTGAGAATAGGGTGGGGATTCAGATGTCACAAAAATGAAATATGTAATCTTCTGTTAACATTTTTCAAGTCATACAAGAAACCAAGAGGCATACAGCAGAGAGAGGGGGTTGTGCATAATTTACGGAGTGCTAGTCTTGGGAGTCAGAAAGACTCATTTGAATCTTATGTTTTTGGAGTTTGGCGGCCATTGCTGTGTGACCCTAGTCACGTACCTTCACATTAACCTCACAAAGTCTTGGTTTTCTCATCATGCATTCATCCAACAAGTATTTATTTAAATTCCTACTGCATACCAGGCACTGTGCAAGGTACTTGACATTCAAAGACAAAAAGACAAAAGGAAAGAAAGATGTCTCTCCTATCTACCACAGAGAGAGGATAGAAAGCTAAATGAAGTCATGGAAATAAACTGCTTCAAAGTGTCTGATATAAATGTCTGATACTATCCTGATCATAACAATAGTTCACATTTCTATAGAGCTCTAAGATTGCAAAGCATTTTACATATGTTCCCTTATTTAATCCTTATCATAACCTAGGGAAATAGGTGCTGTTGTTACCACTCTCATTTTACAGATGAGGAAAGAGAGAGGCAAAATTATGTGACCTGGTCAGAGTCATAGAGCTGGTAAATGTTTAAGGAAGGATTTGAACTCAGCTTATATCTTTTTCTGCCTCTAAATTCCACTCTACCATCTACTGTCTACAACAAAAACAAAACAAACCAAATTCATTCATTCATCCATCCAATAAACATTTACTAAGTGCCAACCATGTGCCATCCACCGTGCTAAGCCTAGGGAGGGAAATTACTGGGAGAAGCTAGTAGATTCAGAAAGATATGACTTCCAATCTAGCCTCATATATTCACTAGCTCTATGCTTCTCAGAAAGTCACTTAAACCCTGCCTCAGATTCCTCATCTGTAAAATGAGGGAAATAAAAGTACCTTCTTTCCAGTGTTGTTTTGAGCATCAAATGAGATCGTATTTGTAAAGCCCTTTGCAAACCTTAAAGCGATACTTAATGGTCAGTTACTATTACTGTCATCATTATTACTATTATACTTGAAAAAGTTCTCAAGGAGAAATAAATACAGCTATCCATTTCACATTGCTGGGGTTAGGGGCACGATGCCCCCCTGATCTGGAAAATTCATGTAAAATTTTGTTGACCCTCCCCTTGTACCAGAGAAGAAGTCTGAATTAATGTGGCTTCCATAAAACTCCCCCCCAAATTCAATTTCTTATGCTGGCCCATGATGCAATAGGAAAAGTCCTGACTTGGAAGGGATAACTATATAAGAAACAGACACAAAAGGTGAGACAAAATACGCAATCCCTACTGATGACATTTTTTCCTCAGTTTTACAGGACTATTTACTGTTTATTTTAAAAGGTTGCTAACCTTCCAAACCAATGAGGTCTAAGAGCTGGTGTGTGAATGTACAGGGGTGCACGTGCACATACACACACACACACACACACACACACACACACTGACTGAACAAATTATTCTTACTGACATTCAAGGCTACAAAAGTCAAGATCAAAGTTCAGTGCTTTCTCAGGTCCAGGGCTCTTCATCAGAAACCAAAGAAACCTGTGGGGAGGAGGGCTCCTTATGGCCAATTTGGCTGCCCTAGTTCATGCTTGGCTGAAGCCTGACTAGGAGCCCTAGTGTGTCTTGTTCCCCCACCCCCATGTGCCCAGTTTAAAATATCTGATGGTTAATCCTTCAAAGCGGGCAGCTACTGCTTTCAACCAATATACTAGGAAGATTAAAAGTACCTGACAGCCCTTTTGAACTCCAGAAGAAGCTAAGGAGCTGGCTTAACGTCTGTAATTGTAGATAAGAACAGCCAGTAGTAATCACATTTAACATGGAGATCCTGGAAGCAGGACATTAAGACAAGCACCCAGTCATTCTTTAACAAGAACATTAAGTAAAGCAATTTGAATAATTCAGTAAGTATCAAGTAAATGGCCACTGTTTCTGTCTCAGGGTTAGAGTAATGCTGCACAACAAGCAAGCTCTTCCTTGGTTTCCTCTCAACTATTCCCAAAGAAAGGCTGGCAAGCCCAAACAGCATTCAATAGAAAACAATTATTTTCCACCCATTAGGTGCTCGTTATGGAATCATGAAGTAACGTGCAATACTTCAACTTCTCCTAAACGACAGATTAAATGTCATCCCTGATAACCACCCCAATGATGCCATTATTACGGTCCCATGTATTGAAGCTTAAAACATTAAAGGAAAATGAACAGTTTCTATAGGACAAGGAAGACTGAGCAAGAATGTTTCAAAGGACTTACTTTTTTAGCTTGCTAAAAATGGTTAATGAATCGGGTTAACAGAGTTTAATGTGAAGAATGGCTGAATGAAAGGGTCATTTCACATAAGCCAGCCAAAGAGACTTTGGGCATCAAATTGTAGTATAAACCCATGACCTGCTTTCTTTGCAAGTGAAAAAGAAAATCGTATTTTCAGCTCTAACAGGGCTCTCTCTGGAGTAACTCCTGGAAAGGGTAATTCTCAAGTCTCATATCCTAGAAGTAGTTAAGCCAAAGGGCATATATATTTGAATGCTACAAAACCTGCTCCTCACATAACCAAAGCTCATCTTTAAAGAATGTCAAAGAATGAAAGTATATCATTAAATCGGAAAAGATTTACGTAAAAAGGAATACTGAATAGAGCATCGCTTACAAGTGAAATTGTCAAGGAATCTTTCTTTTCTAAGACCTTTCCTTTTTCAAATGTTTGGTGTTGGCACCTTGGTTCAAATGTTTTGCTTATGTTTGTTTTTAAGCCTCAGTCTCCCCATTAAGCCCAGGCTGGAAGTGTAAGCAATGCTCATGGGCCAGTGCCACTGTGATTGGGCATGTGGGCTTTGACACTGTTTCTCAACCTGGACTGGTTCATTTTACCTTATGCAACCTGGAGTTCTACCCTTTGCAGCAGCAAGCACCCCAGCGTTCCCAGGGTCTCTGCCAGCACAGGTTCTTGGATCTGCTTTGATAAAGGAAAGCAACTCAAAATGGGTTAACAAGCTTACTTTAATCAGTCAGACATATATCGTTTACCTTGTTCAGGGGAAAAAGGTGAGCACCCTGAGCTTCAAAGTATACAGGCAGAATTATCAAGACAGAAACAGATCAAGTAGATAGCTTTCCAAACTGTCCAACCATTACATCCATACCAAATCAACATCTGGGTTTCAACATCTGGGTTTTTCAAAGCTGGGGGGTGTAAGGGTTATGGGATTTAAAGATCTTCCATGCCCCATTGGACTTGCTGACGTAGCAGGAAGGGGCGGAGCAAGAGTAAGCGGAAGCAAAACTAGAGTTCCTGCGGTGGCGGTGGTGGCGACGGCGGCAGCAGCAGCAGAGGCAGCGGCAGCGCAAAGCCCTTTTTGAGTTAGCCAGAATTTCTGCTAAGGACTCCTCCTGAGGACTGCCAGGGGCTGGAGCTGCTGGGAGCGCGCTTCCTGGACGCTGGGTGGTTGCTGTGAGTGGGGAGAGGAGGACCTTTGCCTGAGGTAGCCTGTTCCGTTTTAAAGGCTTGAAAATGTGGGTGCTTTCTACTTTATCTACCTGTGCCAATGTCATAACTACTCTGATGGCTTTCACTTTCTGGTTTTGGGACTCAGTCTTTTGGTATCTTAATAAATTTTCTAGTTTATTCCCCCATATGGCAAGCATGACGTATTTTGTGATGAATAATTATATCAGCATATCTGTAATCTCCATAGGCATTGTGAATATGGCATTGCTGATACAGGGGGCTCTGGACAATGGCTTCCCAGAATCCATATCAAATCACAGAACACTTCTCAAAGTGAGCCCCAAAACAAAGCCTCACATCAGGGCTTACATAGCCTTCTCCTGGCTCAGAGAATGTAACAACCTTTTGGACCCACTGGCCAATCAAAAAGTATCTACTGAAAAACAAGCCTCTCACCCCAGGCTCCAGGTGCACTTTAGCCTAGGGGCAGGGAAGATCTTTAAATTTACATTCCCATTGCACCCTTTCAGGGGGGCTCACCAAAAGTAATACTGGACTTAGTGTGGATACCCAACTGGTTTAGCCCAGTGCAGCTCAGAACTCCAGAGCTCAAGAGATTTGCTATGTACAAGGTAAACTCATGGAGTAGAGCTTATGGCCATGCTCCAGTATTCCTGGTGGGTCTCAATATTTTGAGTGGAAAACAAGCACTTAAAAATAAGGCATGTATTCAATAATCTTGCATGCCAATAGGGTGAGTTTTCCTTTAGTCCCAGTGTTTTAAAATCAGGGGATCACAGATTGAGAACTGGAAGGTATCTTGGGAGATTTAATCCAACTCCTTCGTTTTAAGTTACCCAAGGGTAAACAGTTAGGAAGTGATAAAGGTGGGATTTGAACCCAAGTCCTCCGTCTCTTAGGTAGCTCTTTATACACTGACATCAACTAGACTTGGTGTTAAAAAGACAAATCCAGCCTTGGGCACTTATTTGCTGTGTGGAAAATGAAATCTGGGTAGAGCACTTTGCAAATATCATGTCATTTGATCCTCACAACAACCCTGGGAGGTGGGTGCTATTATTAGCCCCATTTCTAGATGAGGAAATTGAAACAACCAGAGGTTAATTGACTTGCCCAAGGTGATGCAGTTAGTAAATGTTTGAGGTGACATTTGAGTTCAAGTCTTCCTGACCAGTTGCAGTGCTCTGTGCACTCTGGTGCCTCCTATCTGTCACTTCACCTCCCTGGGCCTTAGTTTTTCCCATCTGTAAATGGGGATAATAATACCTGTTGTGAGACCTGCATGAGAAATTAACTTCTTAATAAATTACCAGGAATGATGCCTCAAATATTTTATTAAAAACGCTGTATGGGATTTTCTTTTTAAGATAAGATATAATTTGAAGACCCTAGTGATTATTTTCCTTTTCCTACTTAGTGGGTCTTTTAGATTACTGGAGTAGTAACATAATACTTAACTACTTTAAGGGTACACAAAGAGTCCAGAGCTGTGGTTACTCCCTCCACCAAACTCCCCTTGTCTTCTATGCTTAGTAAGTAGTCTCTGTGAGGTATCTGGCTGAAAAATTCATCACCACCTTTCCCTTCCACCAGCCAACCCGGTAATAAGCCTCTCTAAAGTAATCTAGGCAGGGACTGAGAAGGCAAAACACAGACTATTTCCACAGCAATACTTAAAGCTTTTCCAACTTGGCAGCCTCAGTCTGAGTTTGGGGGCCTTAGTTTTTGACCATCCCAAGTGACTATCCCATTCTGACAAGGCATCAGAGAAGGACTTCAGAGGAAAAGTTCACAGGAGGGCTCTGGGGGCAGGGAGGGGATGATACAGTGGACAGAAAGCTGTCCTTAGAAAGACTAGGGTCCAAGTCTCCACCTGGCTAAGTCAGTTAACCCCTTGATATCCCAGGCAACTCTCTAAGACTATATGTTATAGAACAATGGCTGAGGGAGTTTCCTTGCCAAGAGGAAACTCCCTATAGAAAGAGTCAGAAAAAATACAAAAAGCAGTCATAATCTTGACAAATCACGGCACTCTGGAATCACTTAGCACCAGGACAAACTCACATTAGTAGCCCCCATGGGGGGCATCTCTGTATTACATCACAGTATAATAACTGATGTTCATAATGATGACCATGAACCATCCAGATCAAGGTCAAGTTCTATTCAATTATACTTTTATTTAAGAAGGGAGGGGAATGGGGAATTTATTTTAGAATGACTTCCATCCCAAATTATTACAATTTTAAAATGGCATGATGCTGGAAGGAAGAAGCCTGAATTACATGGGAAACTCACGGCATGGATAGTCTGAGAAGTCAGACAAATGAGATGTGACTGCCTGAAGATAAGACATGCGGCGTATACGGTCACCTCATCCACCCAGGATGGTGTCACGGTGGAAAGAGTCTCTCTTCCTCATGTAACTGAGCATGAAACCAAATGTTTAGCCAGAACCAGGAAGCAGAACTGAGTGTGTTTGATAGGATGGTTCTTGATACACGACTTTGGGAAATACTATCATTTTTATTTTTTAAGTTTCATTTTTTAATGAATAGAAATCTATTTTTATCTCCCTCCAACCCCTATTCCCCTGGAAAACAAAACAAAATACAAATTGCAACATATGAGCATAGCCAAGAAAAACAAATTCCCTCATTGGCTACGTTAATAAAATATGTTTTCCTCTGCCCTCTAATCCACCACCTCTCTCTACCAGAGAGAGAGCTTCAGCGTGGTCCTTCTGTGATCAAGCATGGGCACTGCATTCATCATAGTTCCTATAGCTTTTTTGTTGTTGTCTTTATGGTCTTGTACAAATTCCAGGTATTTGCCTCTTTTGAAGGTATTTTGAAGCAATAACACACGAAACTTTGAGCTCATTTTCCTTTATTCATTTACCCATATTTCCTTAGCTTTTTGACAACCATGATATGAGAAAAAAATCAACATCTATTACTTAGGAATAAGATACTACTACTTTTTTTTTTTTAACATGGAGGAAGGTTCTGAATTTCTTGTGATGGCCCTGACTGGCAATATCCCTCCCCTCCAGGTAGATGTTAACTTTGGAATGCTACAGTGACAACGAAGACAGAGATAAATGTCAGGGCCATTGAGTGAGTGTGGCCTAGACAAGGTTTATGATTTAACATCCATGCTAATAAAAATTAAATAGTTACACAAGACCACTACCAAAATGACAAACCATTATTACATTCAGAACCCTATGAATTTGCTCAAAGCAATAAATGCCAGCCGAAGGTTAGGCATTAATATTGGGGGCACAGATACCAAGGTTCCCTGTGTTAAATTATTGGTAAAAGTCAAGTCAACTGTCAGTGCCTTTAGGATTTATCCTCCAATAAATATGCTCATCAAAGTGATCTTATAAAAATCCTTATAACCTTGTTATCATAAATTCCGGTCAAATATGAGCCTCCAAATGGCCTTTAAAATTGTGTCATTCATCGGCTAAAGTGATAGAGAGAACAGTCCTGATCAAATACTCTTTTTGGTAGGTTTAAACCAGAGCCAATTAACTGGACTCTTAGGGACAGTGAAGGCTTTGGTGTCTAGATAAATTAATGGGCACCAACAGGCAATCTGGGAAGAAGGACATAACGTCACTTCTCTCTGTTGCTTTACTTGTTGTTTTCCCATTAGACCATGTGCTCCTTGAAAGTTGGTGCTGTCTTTTGTCTTTCTTTAAATCCCCAGAACTTAGAACAGTGCCTGGCACATGGTAGTTATGTAATGCTTATTGACTGACTGTATGAGCTTGAGCAGGTCACTCGCTCTCCTTGTAAAACAAAGACAGTCCCTCTTCGGGTTCATACAGTCAGTCAGTGGCTGGCAAAGAGCAGATGCTTAATAAATGTTTATTGTATTGTATTGTTACTACTACTTGCTAATAACAGCTATTTCACCTTGGACAAGGTGTTTGATCCTGCAATCAAATCAAAGTGCAAGGTCAACAATGTACTCATTACTTATGCAAGACCTCTGATTAAAATAGCCAGCATTTGTATGATGCTTTAAGGTTTGCAAAACTTTACAAACTTTGTCTCTTTTGATTGTCACAACTGCCCTGTGAAGAAGGTACTATTATTAACCCCATTTTAGAGATGAGGAAATTGAACTTGCTAAGGTTCACTCAGCTGGTAAGTGTGCAAGGCTAGATTTGAAGTGCCTCCAGATCCAATGTGCCACCTGGCTGCCCTCTAGATAGAGAAGAGAAGGATCACAAGGTCAGATGAACTAAGGACCAACTTTTGCACAGTATTCTCACTTCCATATTTTTTCACTTAAATAGAACAAACCATACATGGGATGTTGGGATTTGGAAAATGACCAGTCCATAAGTTTCTAAACCCTTTGCCTGGGTAGGTACTGTCAGACCTGTCTCTGTGGATAAACAGCCTAGTGTGGTAATCCAAAAGGAAATATATAAACAACAGTATGGGTTCTTGAGTCCTATAAGAATGGATTAGATTATTTCTCAAGAGTATGATTCAGTTCTGCAGCATTATGATTTTTGGTTAATGTGGAACTCACCAGGGAAGAAACCAAAATCTGGCTGTTTATTGCAAACTTGAGCAAAAAAATGCCAATTAAAAAAAATTTAAAGCAAATCTTAAACTTTCATTCAAAGTCCCCTAGTTAATGAATCTTTGCTCTGACATTCTAAAAGTTGATTTTAATCCTATTAGTTCAACATCAAAGAGTAAAAAGAGATTCATTGGCAACATTAAACAGTCCGACAGTGGAGTGTTCTAAAAAAAGAGAGAGAGACCCACCACCCCCGGCTGCTGTTCTTTCTTAATTAAGTTCATATCTTACTAAATACTCTTGGCAGAAATTAAAGCCCAGTGACCTAAGCCCACTTTAGTGCACAGCGAATTTTGTTTTTTCTGCTCATTGATTCTGATAGGAGTTTCACAGTCAGTCATTATGAACTGTCCAACTTGTGGCTTCTTGGAGAGTTGGTCTGCCATGTTCCATAAACAACTCAAGGCATTTCTCTTGCTGTAGACCTAACCTAACACTGACTCCCTGGTCAGTGGCTGGTAATTATCTATTGTCCCTCTCAATATTTTGTGTGTGTGTGTGTGTTTGTGTGTGTACATATCAACTCTCCAATAAAGTGTAATTACTTGACAGAAGGAAATATTTTGCTTGAAACCAGGAAATCTCTGACTCCCAAGTCCAGGGTTCTATCACTTTTGCCAAGCTGTCTTTCATCTGAGGTAGCATATCTGCATACTTGATGCAACATAAAAATATTTAAGCATGCAAAAGGTTACCCCTATAACATTATGGAAATTTATTCCCTTTTTAAAAAAAAATGTAACAGGGTGCTGGCAATTGAGTGCAATGTGCAATTCCCTCAGGGAAGACACTAGGGAGCCTGATTCTGGAAAGGTACAATGAAATATAGTGGAGGCATGCTGGATCACTGTTGACTGACTACATAGCTTGAAATGGGATACATTCATGATGCTGGGCAGCCAAAGCAAGGCCTTGGTTTTGTTCTGGTTTCTTTCCTGGCCAGTTGTGGTTTGTTAAGAGAGACAATGCCCTAAGGGCAAAGGCCTTTGGCCTTTCTCCTCCGAGGTCAATGTGAAATATGGCCCTCTCTTGGTTTTAGGTAAAGGTAATGGCTATGGCTTTGTTTGCTTTAAAAGATTAGGCAAGAATGCCACCAGAAACCTGAGAGATGGAGTCTTGCTAGGATTTGCCAGAAGTCAGATGGTCCGGCATGAAGTTCTAAGTGACCCACCCCCCCCCCCCCCCCCCCCCCCCCCCCCCCCCCCCCCCCC
>NW_027185761.1:39484030-39601701 GCF_028583685.1 Petaurus breviceps papuanus | reverse complement strand
CCGCCGGTCTAACCCTTTGGTCATGTTGCATTTCAAAGTTAAATTAATTGGGCACAACCTTTGTAGAAACTGTGGTAAGTCTGAGCCCACTCTGCCAGGGAACAAAGGTGGTCCATAGGGTGTTGGCGGAAATGTTTGCACTTCTTTTGTTTATAATTTGGGAGTGAATATATTTTGTAAAAGCTAATGGCTGAACTGGTTAAATGGAACTGGCGCACAGTCACTGGTGGTTAATAGTAGGGTAAACACAGGAGTGGGTGCTAGAGTTGACGGCTTTAGAAAGGAATAACCCCAATCCCAGATTACATATAATATACTGTTAGATCATTATATATAATAACTCTTGTATCCCTGAAGGAAGGATGAAGTTAGCCTAGACCTGGGAGCTTCAGGTGCTACAAGGTGTAGGGGTTGGGAGAATGAGTACGGAGTAGAGAGACATTCATTTTAAATTTTCTTTTTCATTCCAACTTCACTGTCAGGAAACACAAGCATTTCAATATACAAAGAACAAGAAAGACAGCTGAATGAGAAATGGCAAATGCTTGTGATATATTATTTTAAAGTGTATCTATTATTTTTTAATAAGAAAGGAATGAAATGGAGAAAAGAGACCTGAATTTGAAGTCAGAGGCCCTGAGAGTGAATGATTTCTCTGTTACTCATTACCTATGTGACCCCACCCCCCCACCCGGGGGGTGGTATTTCCTCTCCATAAGCCTCAGTTGGCTCATTTGCAAAATTAAGGTACTGGACCAAATGACTTCCAAGATCCCTTCCAATTCTAAATCTATCTATATATTTCCAAAAGGCTGAAATGATAGAAGGTTATTTTTGGTAATGATGGAGGTAAATTGAAAAATGTTAACCAAAAACTACACATTAGAATGAAACTATAAAAACAAATAGAGATCATTAGTAGATTTCTGCATCAGTTTTTTTTTTTTTTTGATAAGAAGGGGGGGCGGCTACGTGGCGCAGTGAGTAGAGTGCCGGCCCCAGAGTCAGGAGGACCTGAGTTCAGATCTGGCCCCAGACACTCAACACACACAAAAAAAACTAGCTGTGTGGCCTTGGGCAAGTTACTTAACCCCAACTGCCCTCCAAAAAGCTAAAAAAAAAATTGGTAAGAAGGCCCAGTTATTAAAAGAAACCTAGAGCTGGAGGAATCAGGCTTTGTATTCTTTTGTTTCTTTTAGGATTCTCTGAATTCTGCTTTAAGGATTTCAAACATTTGGTCTTAATGGGAAATGACATTGGAGTAGAAAAAAATAATCTCAGCAAGGCAAGATCAGGAAAAATTAAATTTTTAAAAAATTGTAAGCTGATATATGTATATGCATGCATGTATATGCATATATGTATGTATATACAGATGTCTATACATCTATATATATACATATATATATATATCTCACACAAGTTAAATGCAAAATTCCATGTTGTCATGGCCAAAATCTAGAGCCACAGGCAGAGTGGAAGCAGCAGCCAGCACAAGATTCTTGAAGCAATCCCTTATTTTGGATCCCAAGTTCATTATCACAGAACCTCATAATCTGAGGATCATGTTATCCTGAGGCTTCTGGGTAGTATTTATTAAATAGAGACATAGGCATGACATTATGCTGGGTGCTGTCCAAAGCCATTCAGAGATGTTGTGCTGGTTCCTGCCAGTGAACTCTCTCTCCTTGTCTGGAACTGTTAGCAGGAGCCCATACTCCATACATAACAACCAAATAACAAAGACCAACCAGATGAGAGCAGGAGTAATGCATTCAGGCATGAAGAGCAAAGTTTTAAGAAAATGTATAGGAAATTAGGGAGCATTTAAATTTTTATTTTACTTAGTTGGGAAATTTTTAAAATTTCAAATATGTATTTTTATATTTCAATAAACAAATACTTCAGGTTGATACCATATAACATAATATATCATATAATACGTGCAATATATAATAATATATACAATATAGTTGGGAGGAAAATGACTTCATCTCTCAGTATTCGAGGCAGCTCACTAGTTGGCCAAAGCCATCCAGGTCTGGGGTTCAGAACTTGATTTAAGAGTCAAGGATCGTGTAGAGTGGAACTGGTTCATCAAGAAGTCAGGGCTGAAAATGGAAGAGCATAGCAAGAGCTGGGGGGATAGCTTGGGAAAAGGCAGAGGAAGGGGTATTATGAGGAGGAGGAAAAATAAAGTGAAGGGCAATATGGCATAGGGAAATAGGGAATGATAAAGATTATGGTAAGATGCAGGAACTTTGGAGTTTTGAAACACAGAAGAGGAATCCTTCTTGGTGATGGTGGCAAGATTGAGTCTTATGACTTCTGTGTGTAGCTGAGGGAGAGGAGGAGAAGGAAACAGGAGCTGAGTAGACTGAGAAATGCGTTGTTAAGTGTATCTGAGGGAACATCAGCATGCACGGTGATGTTCCCCAGTATGAGGGCAGAAGTCGGAAAGGAGAAGCTCTGAACTCACTGAGAAAGGAAGGAGAATACTAGCTAGTAACCACCTGCATATGGGCTGGGTGAGAAATTTGGGGACAGTGAAGTTCAGAAGAGGAGGGTTGATTGAGGGAGGGAGTCTTGAAGTGACAAGGGGGGTATTGAGGGGTAACTGAATTGCCCCACCAGGAACTGTGTGTGTGTGTGTGTGTGTGTGTGTGTGTGTGTGTGTGTGTAGAGGGGGGGGAGGAAGGGCATGAAAGAAGGTCTAAATGGTGATGACAAGCATGACCAGGGGTACTGTTATCATCTAATGAGAGCCAGGTCTCAGAGAAAACAATATGAAAGAACTATAAACTGCAGAGTAGCTGCTGATCTGTACTGGTGGAGGAAGTTTTTATCATATGTATGTATAGGTAGATACATAGATAGATAGATAGATAGATAGATAGATAGATAGATAGATAGATAGATAGATAGATGGACAGACAGACATATAGATAGATATACACATGTACATATATACACATACATATATACATATATATGTATATATAATACATGAGAAAAGGGAAGAGGAAACAGGGAAAGAGAGAATGGGGGAAAGCAGGGAGAGAGAAAGAGGGGGAAGGGAAGAGAGAGGAGAGAGACGGGAGAGAAAAAGGAAGGAGAGAGAGAGGAAGGAAGGGGAGAAAGAGGGAGAGGGTAAAAGAGAGCGGGGAGAAGGGGGAGGGAGAGAAAGAAAGGGAGGAAGAGGTGGAGGGAGATCTGTGCTTACATTGATATATCGAATTCCAGGATGGAAATGGGCTATACTATCTGTACTCCTAGTTAGAAAGAGCTGCCCAGGGTTACATGACCTATATACACCAACAGTTTCAAGGGGAATGTTCTCTTTTGAACTTAAGAGTTATGAGCAGATGGCAGGAGAAGCCTGAAGAACATCACTGCAGAAGGATAGCCTCAAATTTCAGAAGGCAGATACAACCACCATGATACAGAGAACTCCCCTGAGAAGGTTAAGTTGTTGATGACATTAATAGGGAGCCAGCGATGGGCACTAGCAAGATTTGCGCAATAGGAAAACGCTAGAAAGAAAGCTGGAAGCTGTGCTAAAGTCAGGGAGATGCAAACAGGATGTTGAAGGCATCAAGCTTCCCTGTCAAGGGCTGAATGACTCATAACTTGCTGGCGGTGGGGGGTGGGTGGGAAAGGGATGCTACTGAGTTTGGGAGGGACCAATGGGTATTAGGGACAGTGACCAGAAAGAGCACATTGATCTTCCAAAGGGTCTTACCCTTGGTGCTCAGGAGGTAGTTTATTCTCTGGGGCAGTCTGGGTAGTGATGCTTTCCTCATGGTCTTCATTTGTTTGTTTAGTTGTCTGATACACTCACAGATGCCAGATATATACAAGCAAGGTAAATGAGATCAGATTTTTGCCTGCTCTTACTCGATCTCCTTCTAAAACTCCAGAGAGTGTAATCTCCAAAAAAGGAAGAGGTAAAAACAGTGCCAGAAACTAGCAGTAGGATTTTAATGGGATCCATTGTAATTTGTCTATATGGCCTAAAATCCTCTAATCAAGAGGCAGATTTAGAGCTTGAAGGGAGCCCAGGGCAGCTAGTTACAGAATCACAACATATTCCAGAGTGGAATAGGACACCAGTAGCCACAGAGTCCAATCGGGAGGTGAAAGGAAAATGTTCTTCATTTCAAACCCAATGAGCGTTCATTGGAAGACCTCCAGTGCAGTGGAACCACCACCTCCCAAGTCATCTGAGTCCACTTTGAGAGGGCATTAAGTGTTTCCCTTCATGCCAAGCTTATGCCAAGAGCGAGCCAGGGGTGGGTGGTGGGATGGAGTGGGAGAGAAGGAGTGAGCAAGGCTACTGCAGGAGGATTTGAGCTTAGAAGGCCAGGGAAACCAGGCAGCCGAAGTGAAGAGAGAAGAACCAAGAGCATTCCAGGCATGGGGTCTAGAGTTGGCAGATGGAGTCTCATATGTGAGGAAGAGCAAGGGTCAGTGTCACTGGATCCCAGAGTACACAGATGGGGGGCAAGAACAAGAAGACTGGAAAGCTAGGAAGGGACCAGGTTGTGAAGGGTTTTAGTTCCAAAGAAAACTTTACCTCTGATCCCAAAGGTAGCATGAAGTACTGAAGCTTACTCATTTGTGGGTGGTGGTGGTAGAGGGGGACATCATTGACC
The DNA here is from genome assembly GCF_028583685.1 of Petaurus breviceps papuanus. Taxonomy (NCBI): domain Eukaryota; kingdom Metazoa; phylum Chordata; class Mammalia; order Diprotodontia; family Petauridae; genus Petaurus; species Petaurus breviceps. The sequence goes on along the minus strand of NW_027185761.1, from coordinate 39,597,046 downwards.
TCCATTTCAGGAAAATCACCTTGGCAACTGAATGGATGAAAGACTGGAGAGAGCTTGGAAAAATGGACTACAAAGTGGCTGCAATGGAATCTTCATGGTGGGAACGATGTAGTGGTTAACGATGCTTAGTAGGTCTTACTCACAAATTCCTTTATGCACAATGGCTAGAGGAACACATCTCTTTGGTTTTATAATAGAGACCAATGAGGAAAAAAAATGCTTTACCAAAATTCGTGCTGGGAAGAATCTATTTCATAAAGGTCAGAGTCCCCACAGTTTTAGAGTTGAGATTTCAAAACAAAAGCTCTAGAAAAAATCATCAGAAACACAAGTTGGCCATTTTTCTTTTGGGTAAGTCTTTGGGAAAGAGTTTTCTCTGACGGCTAGATTTCAAATCCTAGAGATAAATTTCAGCATGAAACTGAGAGCTGTTCCACATAGGATCTATAATTAGGGTAATCACAGCTTATCATACGTTTCCGAAACTGTCATCTAAACTCTGGTTTGAAGTCCGTTGGAGGCCGTATATGCAAAGTATGCCTTTGGGATGATTTATGAAATAACACTTATTAAGCCTCTACACACTCTGGGCATGGTACAAACAAGAAGGGAGACAAAAGCCATACCTCGGAACATATTCATTTTGGCTTGTGCTCCAGGTAGAGGGGAACTAACAACGGCAAAACATGGGTGTTTTTTCAATCGTTACATATTCCATGATATCAATGTCAAAGGAAATACTACCCTGAAATAAAAATCTGCCAGTGCTCTGCAGACATTTAAGACTCTTAAAATATATGTAATTGAAGTAAAAGAGCCAGAGTGGTCTTTTAATGCTAACACGACCAAAGAAGCTTGCCAGAAACATTACTGCAATTTCCTGGCTTTGGCCGCAATTTTGCTCGATGTCATAAATATAAATATTTGTGCCTCCTCACCCCATTCCATGGTAACCCATTTATGACAGATCTTGGCATATGTCTGCCTCCTATATAACTACCAGGCACCAAGGCACATACCCCTGATGTCAAGAACTTTTATTAAATCAAGATTATTGGTAATAAACATCCAGAGACAGCAATGGTGGACAACATTCTCCTGTAGCTACACACCATGTAGGTTTCAGCTACCATTTCCACATAAGAAAGTCCTGTGGAATCAAAATGTCCCTATCCAGTTTTCCAGGTATGTTAAGACCAGACAAGATCCTGTCATAGATATAGAGATGACTATTCAGGGACTTGCTGAGTACCAAGCTCAAGGGAGGCATAAAACAGAGAGATGAATGCTCCCAAAAGATGTCAGCCACTGATATGGAGAAAGTCCTGTATAAAGGCCAAATGTAGGTGGGGAAAAATCTTCCAATTTTCCTATTCGCAACTAACCTATAATAACTAAAATAATACTCTGAGCTTTACAAAGCCTCCTAAATGAAATCCATAATCATTTGAAAAAGATCAGACTAATCATCCAATTTGAAAATGGACAAAAAATGCATAATACCTGGATTATGTCCTGTATCTGAATGTTCAATTCACTGTGAGAAGGAGGGGGGATGGGGAAGAGGGAGAAGAGAAGGGAGAGGAAGAAAGGAAGGAACAGGGAGGGGAGAGTAAAGGAGGGAAAGGGAGAAGGGGAGGGAGAAGAAGAAAACAGAGAAGGAAGAAAGGGAAAGGGAGAAGAAGAGGGAGACAGGTAGAAGAGGAAGGAAAGGAAGAAAGAGAGGATGAGGGAAAAGGAGAAGAAGAGGGAGAAGGAGAAAGAAAGGGAGAGGAAGAAAAGAAAGAAGAGAGGAGGGAAAGTGAGACTGTAAATGTCCTAACCTGGCATTTTAGATATACAAATGATCTGGAGTTTCTAAATGAGCTACATTAAAAAAAAAAAACGCAGGTTATATAATAGATACCCCAAGCATTGAAATAATATTCACAAAAAATTACAAAAACCTAAAGATGGACAACCAGAGCACTGGGTTGAATATCTTTTATGGAAGATTTCTAAAAAGAAACATAAAACAAATTAATTAAAAAAATAATAAAAGTTGAGAAAAAAAGAAACATACACAAGATGAGAAGAAAAGAGGAAACCGAGAGGAGATGACATGGGCTTGTAAGCTACACCTGCATCTAGGATCTATGGTAGAATCAAAATCAATAAGCCTCCTATAGGACCAAACCACTCAAAGATCAATCCAGATACTCATCTGTCAATCTCAAATTTGACAGAAGCAGGTTTAAGTCGAGGGCTCCATAAATGTGACTTATCATGATTTTGTTCTACATGAATGATGGCTACGTGAAATTCTAGGAGCATCTGTTGTACCCACAGAGAAAACATTCACAGAAGCATCCAAAGTTTTTGCCTCTTCTGGAAGATTTCCAGCTGCTTCTAATCCCGGGTACTGGGAACCTATTTTTAAGAGACAAAGATCTCTTTAACCAATATCTATAATTTGGAAGCACCATGGAAAGTCCCATGTCTAGAATGTGACACATGTTCCTCAGCTGTCCATTCCATGAAATCCTAAACATTTCAGATCTGTGGGGAAAAGGAACAGACTTTCTATCTGGCTTTAAGAAGCTATTCATATATAAAGCTTTCTGTTGCTGCATTGTCAAGGAAGGAAAAGAAGGGGGCAGCTCCAGCAGGAACGTAAGCAGAACGATCTTTCCCAAAGGGCTTCTTAATCTCTTTAGAAAACACCTTCAGACTGCCACCAGGGGAAATCCTCAGGGATTGGCCCCGGCGATTGACAGAAACCAAACACTAGGTTCACATGATGACAATGTGGAACAAAAATATGATTTCTGTTTTTATTTAGCTCTGTAACATCCTAACAATGACATTTAATTAGTGCTTTAAAGTGCATTACATGTTAACTCATTTGATGCTCAGAATTATGTGAGGCAGGTGCCAGGTGGGCCAGTGAGTCGGCTCAGTGGATAGAGCCCCTGGCCTAGAGTCAAGAAGAATCCTCTTCCTAAGGTCTAATCTGGCCTCTGATACTTTTCTAACTATATGACCCTGTGCTAGTCACTTAACTCTGTTTGCCTCAATTTACTCATCTGGAGCTGGAGAAGGAAAAGGCAAATCACTCCAGTATCTTTGCTAAGAAAACCTCAATAGGGTCACAAAGATCTGGTCAAAGACTCAACAACAAGGTGCCATTATTACTGACATTTTGTAGATGGGGAAACTGAGGCACGGGGCGGTTAAATGACTTGCCTAGCATCATATAATCAGTATCTGTCTGTGGTAGGATTTGAACTCAGATTTCAACTGACTCCAAGTCCCATGCTCCATCCACTGTGTCACTTGGCTGCAACATTGGAGATCATGTCCAAGGAGCCGCCTTTCAACAATTTTGGTGGGGATTATGTTTCCCAAAGCTCCCTGCTCGTTTATAGAAGCACACCAAGCAAGCAGTTTACCTGAAAAGATGGGTCAGTTTTAGTGAACCATAAACTTAACAGGAAGCACCATGAGCTGAGATATGGAGCTACCATGTTGGACTGTTGCCTCCTGCCTTCCTTCAAATCCCAACTAAAACACCACCTTCAGTAAGCAGCCTTTCTCAGTCCCCCTTAATATTAGTGACTTCCCCTCAAATTAGCTCTCATTTAACCTACCTATGTTTTGTTTGCATATAGTTATTCAAATGTTTGTGTATAGTTGGTTATAGGTAGACTATATGCTCCTTGAGAACAGGGACTGTCTTGTCTTTCTTTGTACTCTCAGCCTCACTGCTTAGTGCTTGGCACACAGTAGGTGCTTAATAACTTAGCAACATAGTAGGTGTTTGTTGATGTGACACGCCACCCAGTATATGGAAAGAGAAGCTAGTATTATGTCATAGACTAAGAATTTAAATAATGAATTGAACTTTTCCTCTTACCATCTGAATGCTCTGGAACAAAGAGGACCTAGTCAGTGATGACACCTAAAACCAGTTCTTTGCTTTCTGTGCAGAGGACCTTTCTCTTATGTGTAGCATTTTATGTCAGTGACTAAAGTTGCCTGTTAATCAACAAATTGCATGAGTGTTGTTATCAACTAGGGAACTTTCATGTAGTTTGTTAACCATGGTGGAATCCATTGGGACAAAGAGTTCAGCGGAATCCCTGAATGATGGCTCTCTAGATGATAAGCCCACGCCCGAGCTCCAAGCAGCAACACTAACCTATGCCGTGTTTCCACCTCTAATTTTCCATTTGACACTGCCATGCTGTACCCCTTCTGGAGTCAGGCCACCATTTCGCAGTGGTCACAGGAGACATAGCTTAATTGATTCTGAATGAGGAGCAGAGGCTTTTAATTATCTTTCATTGCACGAACACACACTGGTCACACTCCAAGTACAATGTGGTCTGATTTTTTTCTTCTTCTTGTTGGCACTGTAGGGTTTTTTGGAATCAAAACAAGAGTCCAAAAAAGCAATATTCTTTGAACCTGCAGAACAAGTTTAACTAGAATGTCAAAGGCTTCTCCTGCACATGTTTATATGACGTACTCACTGGTATGAGAGATGGATCTTTCGAATGATAGAGCACAGTAGGCATTGTGCATTCTATATTAACAAGGATATATTTTTACATTGTGTTCTTTCCTTTTGTGGTTTTTCTTGAAGCTACCATACATTTGCATTAGTCTCTTACTTCTTCCCCTGACCTGGGAAGGGCGATGTGAGTACAAAGCACACACAGTTTTGTAACCTACCCACTATATCCATTCATTATTCCTTGCTCCCCACTTTTTTTTTTTCTGAAAGCATGATTTCGCATCTGGCTTTAATATTCTACAGTCGTGTAGGTAAGAGAAAACTCTGAGACTTGGCAAATAGACCCAGGGCACAACAGTCTTCCTGAGGAACATGAAATGTTTCACAATTCCAGGAAAGATATTTTTTTAACACTACAGAAAATGGTCATCTTCATTTTGTTTCTTTTTAAAATTAAATTTTATTATTTTTTCCAATTAAGCATTTATTTTCCCTCCTTACCCCAAATGAACAATACAAGAAAAGAAAAATCCTTAATGCAAATAAAATTAGGTAAGGAAAAAAAATTCCACACTGGCCATGTCCAAGAATATATTAGATCTTACTGGGTATTTTAAGTGCATCATGACCTCTCTGGCTTGAAGGAGGTGAACTATTTCATTGTCAGTCCTTCTGACTCATGCTATGTAACAGCACTGATGAGAGGTCTAAAGGCTTTCCAAATTTTCTTTTAAAATGTTATTATCTCATTGTAGAAATTGTAGAAAATCTTCTTGTTCTGCTCATTTCCTTCTGCAATAGTCCTTGTTCTATTCCAGTTTCTACTAAGGATGGTCCATTTTGTAATTTCTTATCACACAATAATATTCCAATGATTTTTATTTTGCTCCTAGGTAATTACATGATATTGAAGGCTCCCCCTTCTTTCTCTCTTTTTCATGTCCAGACTACTTAACACTGAACCTAATATTAATTAGGTTGGCTCTTTTGTATACATGATTTACATGAAATTGAAACAACGGCCTCTCAGATCATGAGATTAGAGAATATTAGGGATGTTGTTTTAACATTATTAGAAAATTACATATTAGAATAATCAAGCTGAGTATAGTAGTGGACAGCTGTAATCTCTACTTCTGGAGGAGGTGGAGGCTGGTGGACAGCTTGAGTTCAGGAGCTCTGAGCTGCGATAAGGCTAAAGTAAATCAGATGCACTTACTAAGTCTGACGTGGCAAATCCCCAGGAATGGCGGGGCTTTGATGCTGCCTAAAGAGGGGTAACTGGCCTCAGCCAACAAAACTGAGCAGGTTAAAGATACCATACTGAGGTCAACATTGGGATTCAATGGTTGTTGCACTTCTAACCCAGATGAGACAGGGGGACCTAGGCTTTAAATTTTAAAATCATCTGAATCCAATGTCTGCTCTCCATCCTCTTGGATCTTATAGACCCCCTTTTTATATCACTCCACTTCTTTACTAATTTATTAACTCCTAGCATTGGCTACCTGCTCACGGGTACACTTATCTTTTCTTACCTCACCTAGACCGTAAGCCCCTTGAGGAACCTGTCTCCTTTCTAACCCAGCCTAATATCTTATACACTGGTGGTGCTTCACAGGACAAAGACTCAAAATTACAAAAACATCTAGGGACATGTTTTCGGATTCTTTTAAAAGGAAAACCATATAGTCTAGGGATGCCCCAAAAAAGAAAGTCCCCCAAAGTCTCAAGAATCTCAGGTAGGTCTTGGTAGAATGGCGCTGAGTACTAGGGTCCAGAGCAGAGTAGGTGAAGATGGAGAAGGGGTTCTCAGACTTATGTGCTCTCCTGAGAATTTGGCCTTAGTGGTGGGGGAGACTTACCGGCAGAGGATCTGGCCCCACTCTCCTTATTTTAGAGACATGAGGAGGCTCAAGTCCACAAAACGACTTGAACAGCCTCCCTCAGCTCATTTTTGGGCAAGTTGGGGTCTCTCATCTCAGCAGAGCCGTTATTTCCATGAGGCCAGTTAGGATTTTTGGCATATTTATTTGGTACAACCCACATTCACAATAACTAACACACAGTGCCTTAAATTTTACAAAGGATCATAAACTTAGATCTGAAGGGGACCCTAGAGGTCATTGAGATTAAATGCTTAAATTTATAGATGAGGAAACTGTGGCCCATAGACATTAAGTGACTGGCCCAAGGTCACTCAGCTACTAAGTGTCAGAGGCGGAATTTAAACTCAGGTCTTCCTGGCCCCATGTCCAGTGTTAGAGACAGTACACCAAACAGCCAAAATGGGGGGGGGGGGTTGAGGGAGAACAACATGGCAAAAAAGGCTTCTTTCCATTTTATTTCTTATAAAAAATGAAATGCCCTACTTAGAAAAATTAATTACTGCCCTAAGTCTATAGTATATGCCAAAGTAGCATTCTCTAATTCCTTCATGGTTTTGACATTAGTGTATAGAAATACTCACATTTCATCCAATGGCCCCCATAAAGTAATTTTTCAATCTGTTTAAAACAAATGGCCTAAAAATGCACCCTAGAAAAAAATTAATTCCTTCAAACAATCCTCTCTGCTTCTGTCTCTCTCCCCTCCCCCTTCCCTCCCTCCCTCCCTTCGTTTCCCCTCTCTGTTGGCAAACCCTAGCTGACACATTTCCATCTTGTTGCTACAAAGTGCTTCACTTTGTACTTGGCAGAGCTGTCAGATGCCCTGATTTTTCTATTTTTGTTATGACAGTTCTTTGCATTTGAGACCATCAGGAATAGAGTTTTGCAATTCAGGTAATAGGATACAGCAGGAGATCTCCAGCAACTGTTTCTCAGACTGTTCATAAATAACATGTGAAAAAATCTTTCATATATAGGCATGAGAAAAAGGGGTTGTCTCTCCAACCACTTTGTCTAAGATTATTCTAGGGGGAAAAAAATCAAACCCAAACATTAATTACATCTGGATATGTTTAAATGTCATTAAAATATGCACTGTGTGAACTCTGGGGGACTCATGTTACTTCCAAAAATGGAGTCAGTGCCGTGGTTTTCTAACGCCATCTCAAAGGATGGTGGTTTCCTTCTCTGCACAAAGCAAACGCTTTGGCACACTCCAAACACGACTTTTCAGAGTTATATTTCACCTGTACAAATGGAAAATACCTTAACAGATAATATCAGGATTTTACTCATGAGCTGTTTCAAGGAGGGAGAGAAGAAGCCATCCAGAAAGAGGCCACAAGGGCTCTAACTAGCTTTCTGTTTAAAAGTATCTAAGCCAATGGTGTGCCAAGACAAACAAAGTCCAGAGTGGAGGGACGTTATGGGGATCCTATTTCAACAACCAAGCATGTCAGCAGGCACTGCAACTCAGAGACCAAAGAGGGAGGGAGGAATAGAATGGTGGACATCCTGAGAAAACCTGGAGGCATAATGGAGTTTATACAGCAACAACTGTACTGTGAAATGGAAAAGGATGGACAAGATTGGAATATTAAATTCATAGAGGAGGAGGATGAGACCTATTTAACCCAAACTGAGCAAGGATGGGCTCTTCTACAGAAATGAGAGGGTCTTTTCTTGTTGTTGTATTCTTAATTTACTTCTTGAGCTGTCTGATCTTTTGGCTTGGTAGTCTTTTGATAAAACCTAAGAAAGGCAAGAATCTATCAAGAAAAAAAGGATTAAGTATTTTTTTCAGGTTTTTGGCCTCTTGGACATTTATGAGGAGAGGTAGCCAATGGTTCAGCAGATGGAGTACTGGGTCTGGGGTTAGGAAGACCTGAGTTCAAATCTAGTCTCAGACAATTCCTAGCTGTGTGACCCTGGGCAAGTCATATTTTAACCACTGATTGCCTGACAAAAAGGATCCACCAGAGAAAGAAATGACAAACCACTGTAGTATCTTTACCAAGAAAATCCCAAATGGGGTCAAGAAGGGCCCGGCACAACTGAAATGACTGAACAGCAACAACATTTATGAAGACTAAAGGACAGCTACATACAATCTGTATTGACATAGGCAATGGTGGTATCTTACCAAATAGAACTTGTTATTATTGTATTTGGGAATAATAGGAAAAGTAATTAAGCCTCTCAATTCCTCGAATTGTACTAAGACCTAACCGCCAAATTTGTAAAGTTTCAAGGGAAATAGTAACAACTGATCTTAGAAAATCATGAAGGGATTTTGGCTGAATGATTTTTTTTTTCTCTCTTCAGTATTCTGAGACTAAATTTTTAATTATTCAAGTTGATGTGTGATCTTAAAAGACTGGAAACAAAATGGGTTCTTTTGGTATTGTAGAATTAAGATTTCATTGAATTGATTTTTATGATTGAAGGAATTGAATTGTTTAGTTTTCATGGTATTAAGAAAATGAGTAAAATGGTGGGGTTGCCTTTTAAAATAATTTATTTTCATTCTGCAGCTAAAAGGGAAATTGACTTCTTTTTGATTAAGATTTTGGCCAGGCCAGGGACTGATGTATTTGGAGTGAGTTGTGCCCTTAGCACATTAATGTATTAATGAATCTCTGAAATTGAGTATAATGGAATCCCACCTGGATGACTGAATTCATCCCAATGCATTCGTCTACTTGTTAAGTCATAAATTCTGTAAATTTTCTAACATAGTGTTTCTTTAAATGGATGTTAGCACAACAACACAACATCTTTTATAAGGAGGTTCAGATGTGATCACAGAGATTTAGGTTCTCAAAAACCAAACGTGTGGTTACTACATGGATTAACCAACCAGTCTCCTCTTGGGTCCTCTTTATTCTCTTTTCTTCAAAACTTCAAGAAATTGTGCCATCAAATAGAGGCCAAGGAATTCTTCTAAAGCAAGACTTTAAGGCATTATGAACTGGAAAAGTCTGATATCTACTGTTTCACAGAGTTCTAATAAGGGATTTAATAAACTGCTCTGCACCTTCAATGTGCAAAAAAACATTCAACAAATATTCATTGGTAACCTAATCTGTATAGTCATTTTATAAATATACAAGTACATTCCAGGACTCTTAAGATGAATTTGCTGTAGAGGAATTTTCTTTCAATGCTTAAGCTTGTGAATCTTCTTGGGTGTTGTTTTGGTGGGTGGTGTGAACCATGAGATACTCAGGTACAGGCTGGCTGCCTCACTTAGCTCTCCCTGTTTCCTGTGCAAACAGCATAGTGAGGGAGTTTCGGTGTGGGATGAGCATCATATGACTTGAGATCAGAGAAACCATTTTTTCGGCATAAAAAGCATTCATTCTGAGAATTGGTTTTTAACAAAGTCAACCAAATACTCATGCTGCCTGTAGGCCAAGCATCAGAGTAACCAAATTATAATGAAATTTCTGTCATGAAATTGACCTTCCTTCCTTCTTTCTTTCCCTTCCTTCTCTCAAGTCCCGTCTCTGGGACATGGATTGGCTTTGTGACCCTGTGCATGTTGGTTAACTTCTCAGTGCCCCCAGAAGGCTTCCTGAGACTGTTAGGTAGAGGGAGCTTCCTCTACCTAACTCCCTTCCTTCACTCTGTTCTCTCCTTCCTTTCTCTCTCCTTTCCTACTTCCCTTCTTTCCTTTCCTTCCTTCCTTCCTCTCTCTCCCTCACTCTCTCCCTTTTTCCTTCCTTCCTTCCTTCCTTCCTTCCTTCCTTCCTTCCTTCCTTCCTTCCCATACCTTCTTTCTCCTTCCCTTCCTTTTTCCCCCCAGAACAACTTTATCAAAAGTCAGAATGTCACAAATCAGGTAGAAAAAGAAAAAGAAAAAAATGGAGAGGAAGTAGGAGTGAACTTGTGTGTATCTGTGAAGAGACTCAGGAGTTGTCCGTGGTCTCACCTCTCAGCTCATTAAAGAGAAATGCATCCTACTGCTCCCTCATGTACAGCATGGACTGAGATTCCCTCAGGAAGAGAGGGTACACCCACTTAATGTCAGCCATCTGCACCTTGGCGCCCTTGTGCTTCCAGGAGACTAGGCTGGCGGCTGTGATAAGCTGGACGGCTTAGCAGAGAGAAGTCTCCAGGTCACCATCATGTAAGCATGCTCACTCATCTTCACATCTTCCTGTTCACAATGGATTCAGAGAATCTGCTTTATGTCCTTCTCACTATAAGGACCGGTAGAGACAATGAGCCAGAGGTCAACGGGAATCCTATGGGGGCTCTGGATTCTGGGGATGCCGCGGTTGGTGGCCATGATCAACAAGGGAGCCATGTTACTCTTTAGGGCCCAGTTGAGTTAAAAATAAGCTCTTGATGTCAAGTATGTGGACTTCACCTATGAACAGCACCCCTGGGATGGTCTCTGTTTTGCCCTCCTCTCATCATTCGGCCATTTTGGCGTTCATCTACTCCCACACCTCCGACTTGATCTTCCCTGTGACACCTCAGAAGAGTGCCAGGAAGCCCTGTGTGCATGAGTTAATGATGTTGATCTCATGAAGAGACTCATTTCTCTTCTGAAGTTCTCCATATGGGCCCATGGCATCATAGTCCCGGAAATACATAAAGGAGCAAGCCAACTTTACTATCTTCTCCATGGCCTAACTGATGGTGATGACATCTCCTACTTGGACCATCTCCTTGGTGAGGGACTCAATCATCCTGATGCCCAGATCACAGGATGGTCTCCATCTCTGTTGTCTTCAGGGTCAACTTCCCCACCTTGGAGCCAATACCTGTAGCAAGATGGTCAGTCTGGATCTCCAACACTTCTGTCCCCTTCAATGATTTCTGTCTCTTCTTTTATTCAGACCCCAATATACCTGCTGAAGGCCTGGGTCGGTATCCCTGTCTTGCTCATATCCAAAGAGAAGATTTTACTGCCAGCAACGGCAGTAAAAGGCATGTCAGGTCCTAGGGCCTGGGCCATGTCCATGGTGATGGTGGTCTTCTCTGTGCCAGGATGTCCAGCAATGAGCGCCACCTAGCCAGCTATCTTTCCCTCCTGGATCATCTCTTAGCACCACACCAACAACCCGTGGGGCAGTCAGCTGTCCCACCATTCCCTGGGACATCTGTCTTGGCTCCATAGCATTGTCCAATTCCAAGCCTTGGATGTGGGAGTGAGCACAAACGTGGTCAATTCGTGTCATGTCCTACACCTTGGGAACCTTGGTAATCAGGACTGTGGTGATCATGTTACACTCCCTTGTCCTTTCCTTCCTTTTACCAGGACTGGTACAGGGAAGTCCCATGAAAGAAACTCCCTCCACCCAACAGTCTCAGGAAGCCTTCTGGGGCACTGAGAAGTTAACCAACATGCACAGGGTCACAAAGCCAATCCACGTCCCAGAGACAGGACTTGAACTCAGGCTTCCTTGACTCTTTGCCCAATCTTTTCTCTCTTGCATGCTGCCATTCTTTGCTTCTAGTTTTGATTTCTAGACTTGATGACATAGAAGTCATTCTTTTCTAATTTGTGAAAAACATTCTACAACCCCTGGAAGAGTCAACATTTCCTATGAACAGAAGCTGTAAGTTTAGTTCCTTAAAACCCATGAAAAAAAATCAGTGTTCTGCATCTCCTTTTCTTTCATCAGGTATAAAAAACCACTGAGAATAGAGCAAGTGCTCTGACTTCAATACTAAAGGTATTGAAGGAAGAGAAAGAGGAGAGCCCAAAGATGAATTGGTTTATGCAGTCAATCGAAGAAGAAATGATTTTAATTATATGACTATGTGAGTGTATGTATATATGTATATATGTGTATATATGTACGTATGTATACATATTTATACATACATATACATATATAAATAATATGTATGCACACATTTCTTAGGGAAGCAAATATACCCATGTCCAGCAATGGGCTTGTGTATCTGTAATACACACGTTACACAGCACCAGATCCTGACCACTGACATGCATATCAGTCATTCCTAATAACATCAACAGGTGGGAACATGCAGACAGCAAGGCAAGTAGTAACTGAAATGATATTTTAATAGGATTCACATAATTCATCATCTTAGGACACCACAGACAAACATCTGACATGCTCCCTCCCCAAGTAAGCTGAAGACTAGAGGTGATGACCAGTGCCATTCCTGAGCCTTCTACTACTGCAGCCAATCTGAACCTCCAAGGTGAACGCTTCTCCTTCTTTAGGGAAGATCAGGCTCCTCTGACGGACCCAAATCCAACACCTATGGACTAGACCAGAGTCTGAGTGTCGACTACACTTCCATCAAGGTGAAGTTCACAATCTGTGGCTATTAGGGGATACTTCCCTCAGTACTGAGGCAGCAAGGTGGGGAAGTGGATAGGGCAACCAGGTCTGGAGTCAGGAAGACCTGAATTCAAATCCAGTCTCAGACACTTACTGGCTGTGTGACTCTGAGCAATTCACTTTGTCCTGTTTACCTCAGTTTCTTCATCTGTAAAATGAGCTGGAGAGAGAAATGGCAAACCACTCCAGTATCTTTGCCAAGAAAACTAACAGCAAGGCTCACAAAGAGAAGGATATGACTAAACAAATCCCTCACTATTAGAGAGGCAGCTGGATAGTGCAGTGGACCGTTGGACTTGGAGTCAGGAAGATGTGACTTCGAATCCTGCCTCAGACACTTGGTAGATGTGTGATCCTGGGCAAGTCACTAAAACTCTCTCAGCCTCAATTTCCTCATTTATAAAATGGGGATAATAATATCGGTCTCACAGGGTTGTTGGGATGCCTTGCAATACATTCCATATTTTTATTGCACTTATGAAAACTGCTTTTGTTATATGATGATTATGATTATGATAAGAATTATACGGTATTTTAAGGTTTGCAAAGCACTCCACGTGTGTGAACTCATTGGGTACTCACAACTAACCTGTGGAGTGGACACTATTAGTATCATGGTGGCTGTTGTTCCCAATTCGTTCTCCTCCTGGCCCTGACTTTCTAGACTTCAAAACCAGACCTTGTTTACTCCTGCCTCATCCTGGAGCTTCTTCTCTACTTTCTCCCCTTTTCAGCTCCCTCTTGGGGAGTGCTTTTCTCTGTTAAAATCTGGGTATCTTCTGGGGAGTCACTGTGGAGTACCTCACATATAGTAAGTTCTTAATAATGGTTATTTCCTTCCTTCCTTCTTTCTTTTCTTCCTTCCTTCCTTCCTTCCTTCCTTCCTTCCTTCCTTCCTTCCTTCCTTCCTTCCTTCCTTCCTTCCTTCCTTCTTTCCTTCCTTCCTTCCTCCCTTCCTTCCTTCCACTTCACAGATAAGGAAACTGAGGCACAGAGAGGTTAGATCTTTGCCCAGGGTCACCCAGGAGGATTATGAAAGGAAGGGAGAGAAAAAGAGCTTAGCCTAGACCATGGATTAGCCGTAATTGTCCTTTAAGATAACAAATATGTGAACCACTTAGTACCAAATTTTGCAGCATTTCTGGAGTCAGCTGTTCTCCCAAGTCTTCTTGGCACTCACAGGACTGGATGAATGATGCCCAATTGGAAGAGTAACTGTGTGGAGTTAGGTTGTTTCTAGGAAATCCAGTTAGTGAGACCAAAATCATTGTTATTTGGAGTTTTAATGGGATTAAGGGCCTAATTCCACAGCTCGATAAAAAAAGGTCAGAAAATACCTTTAAAAAATCAATTGGTGATTCTGAAAGCCCCCTGCAGTCTCATGGGTTTGGGGGACCAAGCCAGAATGCAGCATACAGCCTGATTTTATTTACTCTTGGCAAGTCACGACTTCCTGCTTCGAAGGGAAAAAAAAGAAATAAAGAAAAGGTTTAAAAAAGCTCATAAAAAGGTTCCAAAGGCTTCTTGGACACCAAATAGTTCTTACAAAACTACATTTTGATGAGCTCCATGTAAATGAATCAGAAACATATGGATTTCATTTCCTTTTTAATACACAGGGGTTTAAGAATGAAGAGGGGGAAAAGTGTTTGGCAAGATGGTTTCTGGGCTCTGGTGAAAATGTTTGAAAAAATGTGTTTCAGGCATCGGATGAACCTAAATGGGGGTTGGGGGTGGGGGAGAGGATGGCCTGGCTCTAATCCTACTCCTTTTTCTACCTGGCTCACCGCTCATCATTGTGCTGATGACATGGTTTCAAGTCCAAATAAGACAAGAGCCCAGCATATTAAACTCCTTGCTTTTCTTATCATGCCACTCTTAACCAAGATATTTCATATAACCAAAACAAAGTACATGGCATTCTTGATACTGTTAAAAATCACAAGGCCAACAGAGCATATGCAAGCTTTACGGCCCCAAAAAACCCATTAAAGGAAATGCAAACCATTTTCCAAAATAATATATGCTCAATCTGCCATGGAACAAGAGGGCTAATGATATAGATTTTCACTCATTTGCGGTCACCTATAACTAATTCACTTGAGACTCCAATCTTCCAGTCAAAAGTCCAACAAATAACATACTGACCCAATACCTTAGAAATAACAGACTTTTTCCTTATTTCATTCTACTTCATTCTTTTCCCAGGCATGTATTTTATTAAAGCTTGTGGATGAGGAAAGGGAACAAGGACATATTTGAGGAAAGGCAGCAGAAAGGGGGGAGGGATTTTATTCAATTGAATTCCACAAGCATTTATTAAGATCCACTAGAAATCAGACACTAGGCTGATTCCTTGGAATAAAAAACAAAACAAAAAAAGGTCCCTGCCCTCATGAAGCTTACATTCTACTGGGAAGAAACAATATGCAATCAAATAAGTAAACATGAAATAAACATGAAATAATTTTTTGGTTGGGAGGGAGATGCACTAAAAACTGGAAGAGTTAGCAAAGTCCTCTCCTAAGCTATGGATTTTAAGACGTAGATGTGAAGAGGAAGAGGCATAGAGGAGAAAACCAATGCAAAATATAAGGTTTG
Source organism: Petaurus breviceps papuanus (assembly GCF_028583685.1). Taxonomy (NCBI): domain Eukaryota; kingdom Metazoa; phylum Chordata; class Mammalia; order Diprotodontia; family Petauridae; genus Petaurus; species Petaurus breviceps. The sequence continues at coordinate 39,581,726 of NW_027185761.1, read as the reverse complement.
GAGTCAGGGGAGATCTGGCTTAAAATTCTGCCTTTCACACTTGAAAATTTTATGACCTTGGAAAAAGTCACTTGGGTTTCTACATGACTCAGGCAATTATTTGGGACTTGTCTACGAAGTCACTGCAAGACTGGTAGCTTGAAGAATTCCCATACCTGGAGTGAGACTGCCTAAGAAAGAAGCTAGAAATAAATGTCATCACAGAGAAATCAGTCTCCACCTGTTTTAGCTTTAGCTAAACAGCAGATTATTTAATTTTCCATGTCAGAAAAGAGGATGTTTGAATCTAGAAATGGGATTCTCATCCAAGGGGAGGGAAGGAAAACCAAATTCAAGAGAGAAAGCCAAAATTGTTGATGCTTATGTAACTTCAAAAGGACAACAGGCCAAGGCTGCCTGTTTGACAGAAAGGTGAAATGAGTGAGAATGGAGAACAGAAAGACCAGCCCTATTTACAGGAAGAGCTTGGTAGTTTCTTTTCCTCATGATAATCATAAAATCCTTGACCTGGCCCCAAACTGGGAGATGATCCAGAGTTCAACCCCTTCATTTCACTGATGGGTAGATGGGGGGAATAAAACAACAGCAGCAAACAAGCAACAAAAACAACTGAATGGCTAAAATAACGAATAAATAAATACATTCTCTTTTTAGGTCAAATGATCAGTGATATTCAGAGATGGTAAAGGGTACAATTTGCCATTGCGCTAGATACACAAATGTCCTAATCCAATACAATCCACCAAACATATATTAAGCCACTAATATGTCCCAAGTATTGTGCTAAGGACCAGAGTTCCAAAGACAAAGCCATAAGACCTCGTGCCCTCACAGTGCTTACATTTTACATGGACACAGACAAACTAAGTCCAGCCCACCCCACCAGCTTTTATGTGGCTCACAAACTAAGAATGGGGCAAATAACATATACACAGGTAAAAAGATGAAAATATATGCTAAGTAATTCAGAGAGGAAAGGAGACAGAAGAAGGAATTAGGGAAGGCCTTACAGGAGGTGATATTTGAGCTGAGCTTCTAAGGCAGCATTTCTCAAACTTTTTACCCTTGGGACCCCTTTACACTCTTAAAAATTATTGAAGACCCTCCTCCCCCATAAAGAGCTTTGATTTACATGAGTTGCAGCTAGTAATAGTTACTGTATTGGAAACTGAACTCACAAACCCCTTGAAAGGGGATTGCAGACCTCACTTTGAAGACTGCTCGTCTTAGGAAACTAAAAGTACTAAGGGGGTAGAACCTAAGAAATAAAAATAGGAAGCTGACATTGAGCAAGATGAGAAAAGGTCAGCTTTTGGCCCTTGCTCAGAAACTGACCGATTCCTTAGTTAGTAGAAGAATCTGTCCCTGCTGTGTTTGTCTGCTCTGAAAAACCGATGTGATATGTTTTGTATTTTTTAAAAGATGTTTATAATAAGAGTCCCAGAAAGAAAAATATTTAAATCTGAACACGACAGGCCAGGGTTCTGGAGCCTCTCAAATAGTTACAGGCCCTTTTCTCCAACCATTTTGATGCCACCTAATTTTCAAGTGGTAAGAATCTGGATTTCAGTGCAGATTTACTCAGAGTAAACTTCTGTAAGTTAGCTGTTGGGGAGAAAAACAGGAAAAGCCCTATGAACTAGAAATATTTCCACTGAGCAAATGCTTTTTTTTTAAGCAATCGGGGTTAAGTAACTTGCTCAAGGTTACACGGCCAGTTATTTCTGGGTGTGGTGCTGAGTATCTGAGCCCAGATTTGATCCAGGTCATCCCGACACTGGAGCCGATGCTCTTACTCGCTGAGCCACCTGGCTGCCCCTAAGCAATTGGGGTTAAGTAACTTGCTCAAGGTTACATGGCTAGGTGTTTCTGGGTGGGTGCTAAGTGTCTGAGCCCGGATTCAATCCACAAGTCATCCCAACAGTGGAGCCGGTGCTCTTACTCGCTGTACTACCTGGCCGCCCCATGAACAAATGCTTTTTGAGAGAATGGTTGTTCCTTCACATACCATCAGATTAATAAAGGCAAGGTCGACTAAAATCATCTTCTCACATATACAAGCTAATAGAAAATGCGAACCCCTAGCACTTTCTACCAGAAATTGCCAGGAAATTAAGCTCTTCCCCAAACAATCAAGTAAAGCAGAATTATCAAGTCTTTGACTATAATCTTAATTGTGGAACTTTTCCCACAGAATAGATCACATTTTCTTGGCACATTGCATGTGGATGGATGGAGGATGTTTTGCCTGAAGAAGAGAAGGTTCAGGGAGTGCCATGATAGTTGTCCAAGTATTGGAAGGGAAAAGGGTGTAAAGTTTGTCCTGGTTGGTCCCAGAGGAAAGAACCAGGAGCAATCCATGGAAGTCACAAGAGAAGAAAGTATAGACTTGTGGTAAATCTAGGCATGATGTAAGGAAACCATTCCCAACAATGAGAATGACTGCAAAGTGGAATGCATCGCCTTCAGAAGCAGTGGCTTCCCCTACACTCAGTCAATGGCTGGAAGATTGCTTGTTAGTATGCTGTAGATATGAATTTGACTGGATGGTGGCAGAAGTCACTATTAACTCAGAGTTTCTATGATTACTTCACACAGGACCACCCTGGTACTAGCAGAAGTACTACTGTCTTCATTTTACAGATGAGGAAATTGAGGCATAAGTGAAATGGAACTGGCTGGCCAAAGGGGGCCCAGTCCTTACAGCATAAGAGGTATCTACCAGCTGCCAATCCACATGGAGTCTGGTGAACCTGCCTCTTCTAAAACATGATGAAAGGGGTCCTTCCCAATTTAGAGTATGCTCAGTGACCTGGAACTGAGTGTGTATGTATATATATATATATATATATATATATATATATATATATATGTATAAATTTATTTATATATTTAAATTATGCAACATACAGATAAAACTCTCTTTTCTGGGTGCAAGAACTTTTAGGGAGTCTCCAGCTGGGGGGGGCCCTCTGGTCTTTCCTTCTACCTTGTTACCATGTGGTCATAAATACATGCATGGCACTGATGTTTTCTCTGGTGTCCTTATTTGTTCTTGACCTCGGGGAACAGATGATCAGTTACGGAACAGCCCAGGTTAGTGCCTCTTAATCTTTTGAAAGGGTGGAAGGCCTGTCAGAGATCCAACAGCTGTAGACTCTTGTAGTCTCTTGGTAGAACTAGCCCTAAAGAACAAGCTGCTTGAGCCAGGCCAGCTGTGACGGCTGGGTGCTATGTCCCATTTTATCCTTACAAAAACCCTGGAAGGAAGGTGCCATTATTATCCCCATTTTTATCAGGGGAAAAGTGAGGCTTGAGAGTGCTAAGATGCTTGCTTCTAGGGTCACACAGTCAGAAAGTGTCTGAAGCTAGATTTTAAATCTTCCTGATTGCAGGCGGCAGCACTCTAAACCTAGCTGCCTCCATTTCTGGAATGGTCACTTTCCATTCCATACAACTTTGCAAATCATGCAACTTTAACTTGATTCCTTTGGCCAAAAATAAAAATGACCCCAAAACTGAAGCAAGAATTTACAAAATATGGGGATGTGACATTTTTTGGCCACCTTTTCAAGGTGAGGAGGAATCATATTAATTTCCAAAAGAAGTTATGTTTTTGCTTTTTCTTAGAGACGACCAGCAGAAATTCTGAAAGTAAGTGTTGCCAGAAATCATTCTTTCTTGTCTTTGCTAATAAATAATTTTAACTACATTCTGCACTGACTTTGTAAACAAAAGCAACAGAAACAACAGTGGCTACATTAGTATCTATCTATCTGGTCCTCCCTTCATCCTCCGGTGGCATCCTCTGGTTTCTGCCAGAACCACTCCTCCACATGGATAAAGTTTCCATTCACTTTTTCTTTTAAGCTTTTCATCTGTTCTGCTCCTTTAAAATCAGATGTGATTGTGAAGATTTATATATAAAGGGAAATATATATTTATATATAAAGGGAAAAGAACCAATTCTGGAGTAAAAGGAACTTTGTTCAAATCTTATTTCTGACGATCACACTAGTGACCTTGGGCATGACACTTCACACCTCTGGAAGTCTCAGTTTCCCCACCTAAAAATGAGGGAGTTGGAGCAGACAGACTCTGAGGTCCCTTCCTGCTAGACCCGAGATGGTAAAATTTTGTTTATTTCATCCCTAGGGTTTCTGAAGAGTAGCACAAATAGCCATATTCTTTTAAAGGATACCATTTTAGAAAAGAGAAGGATCTATCACATGACCAAATGGCCATGAGGTGCTTGAGTATTTCTTTAAAGAGGCCAAATGGTATCCAAGAAAGAAGGGCACCCTTGCAATCAGGAAGATATTAAAATTAAAGACATTAAATGTGTAAAAACTATGGGACCCTAGGCAAGTAATTTAACCCCGTCATGCCCCATGCAATTCTCTTAAGAAGCTATGGAGGAACTGCCAATCTGTATCAGAAAAGTTCCTAAAAAAAGATTAAATATTTGTCCAGATATCAAAAGAAAATAGTGATTGCAAAAACTACTCACAATTATTCATAAGGTTTTGGGGAAGAAAAATAAGGGAAACCCAACTCCAAACTGTGGCGCTTTGCCTAAAAAAAAATGGTACAAAGTTGGATCCACCCTTTGATTCAGGGCTCAGTGTGAGAAAAGAGGTTCTGTAGCAGGAACCTGTATGCAGTAAGGGAACATGTTGTTTAGCTTCTTAAGATACACAAATACCGTATTTGGAAAACAGGTTCTCAGCATAAGGTAAATTGTTTCTAATACTGGATAAACCAAGAGGTGATTGCTATGGAATCGAGCTGCTGAGCCCAACATTACTTGGCACAGGGTATACATTCTTAGTCAACTGAATCAATCAACAAGTATTTACAAGAGAGGGCTGAGAGCGAAGGTGAATTTTTAATTTTCATGGACGTTTACCCATCAACTTGGCAATCCAGTGGATGCTCATTACTGTCTGTGTATTTGCTATTCACAGTCTCAGCTATAGAAACTTGGCAACATTTTAGTTCCTATTTCTGAATTAAGATATCTTGGGAATTTGATTAAGTTCACCTTAGTTACCAACAATATAATGGGTACTATTGTAGATGGCATGGTGAATAAAACATATAAAATGTGATCCCTGAGCCTTATTATCTTTGCTGCAACTTTACCTTAAGGACCACCAGGCTTGGCTACATGACCTTATTCCATGACCTTTAGGATCTTGGGACCTTCCATTTACCTGGTAGACAAATTCCTCTCATATGTGTTTTCTCTCCTTGTTAGAATATAAGTTCTCAGAGGGCAAGATATAATTACTTTACTACCTCTGTTGCTAGCATTCAACACAGTGCTTTCCAAAGAATAAGCTTTGGAAAAATGTTCTTCCTTCCTTTTTTTCTTTCTTTTCTTCCTTCTTCCCTCCCTCCTTTCTTCCTTCTCTTTCTCCCTCCCTTCCTTTTCCTCCCTTCCCCCCTCTCTCTCTTTCCTTTCTTTCCTTTTCTTTTTCCCTCCCTCCGTTCCTTCCTTCCTTCCTTCCTTCCTTCCTTCCTTCCTTCCTTCCTTCCTTCCTTCCTTCCTTCCTTCCTTCCTTCCTTCCTTCCTTCCTTTCTTCCTTTCTTCCTTCCCTATTTGAAGCCAGAGGAGGATGGTATGGGTCTGATCTTGTCTGTATCTGAGACCTATCAGTTCAACTTCACTTCTCTCTACCTCCAATACAGAAAGCCTTATAGCTGATACCTGAGTTTGCAGTAACTCTAGGTAGGTTGCTTAAATGGATCCCAACACATCCTGCCAAGCAGCCCATCCATCAGTCTACAAATGTTTCTGCATCACTCTCCAATTTTCAAAACTTCCTGGCAGCAGTGTGGTTCTTTGCCAGTATTTCTGGAGTCATTCTGGGCGACAGGACTAGAGGTGAGGAATCTGGTGGAATGAATAGGTTATTATTAAGTTGGTGCAGCAAAGCTAGCTTAACCCCTAAGGATATCAGTGAGAAAGAACTGCTACTTTCCAGGGAAATGATGACATTGTCAAACTCTGTAGAGGACTTGGAACTACTGGAAGGAAAAAAATACAAATGAAATATATCTATTCTTTTATATAACATATATGTTATAATAACTTTAAGGGAAGTCAAAATATTTTCAGCTTCTCGATTACTCTCCATACATAATAGTAGCTAGACTATGACAAACATACTGACTTCTATCCAAATGTCTCAAGGTTCTTTCATAATTCACAGACAGAATGAGTCTCATGGGACCCAAGGGAGACAAGAAGGCAATCCATTCCCCAGATTCACTAGTGAGGGTGAGATCCCTGGCCTGGCAGAGAAAGGAACAGAGCCCAGCAAGCCTGACTGTCGCCTGCCTAATCACTAGACAATGCAAATAAGTCTCAAGGGTGGGGGGAGTGGTATAGTAAATTAAATGTGTCTGTTTTTCCTTCTCAAAGGCAATTAGGAATTTATGGTGAGTTTATTCTTTTGGATTAAGGACTAGAGTCATGCCTCCCCTTAGGAAGATGTACCAAGTATCCCCAGCTATTTTTTCCCCCAAGGATATTACTAAAGCTACCCCATTTCCACCTCTCCCCCTCCCTAGCAAGGTCCAGTTTTTAATATCTAGTTCTGTGGTTGGAAGGATCATTCATTACAAACGGGTAAACAAAAATGTAAATTGTTGCTGACAATTCTCAGAAGTCAGTTATAAAAGTACTTACTATGTGCCAAGCATAATACTAAGTGTTGAAGATACAAAAAAGGCAAAAAAGCAGAGTGTTTGTTGTAATAATCAAACAATATGAACAGCCATGATGGTTATCATTCAAGCTATGAGCTAATTTCTTTGTCCTCCTCACGCTCCTTCTTCTACCTCACAGCACCAAAGTCATGTCAAGATCCCTCAAGCATCGGGGGTTATTTCACCTTCTCCTAATGACTTTATTCTTCTTGAAAGTTACATATATTGTAAAGAGAGGGAGGGGAAGGGAAGGCCTCTACAAAAATATCAGAGTACAACTCAGGGAAAAAGTGTCATACTTGGAATCAGGAAGACCTAGGTTCAAATCCTGCTGACACTAGCTCTATGACCATGAGCCTAAACACTCTGAAGCTCAGTTTAGTCATCTGTAAAATGGGAATTAAGATCATGAATGTAAAAAAAAACCCTTTGCAAACTTGCAAGCACTAAATATATACCAGGTTTATTATTATTTCCATGGAAAAGTATGAATTTTAAATACTTTCTAAAAAGTTCCTTTTCGTTGTTTTCAGGTATCAGGAGCCTGGTTTATAGTGTTGCCCAATGTAGGACTTTTATGTTTTCAGGTAATCTGTAGTTGTATACATACATATATATGTACTTCTGAAGAGAATGAGGACACTGAAAATGGCCTAGGATCATAGATTTAGAGGGTTGAAAGGGACCTTAAAAGTCAAACCTTTCCCAAGGTCATATAGGAAGTAAGTGACAGAGAAGGGATTCCAGACAGTGTCTGTCTGTCTGTCTGTCTGTCTCTGTCTCTCCCTCTCTCTTTTTTTCTGTCTCCCCTCCTTTCTATCTCTACTTCTTTTTCTATGTCTCTGTCTCTTTCTCTAGACTAGGTAAGTCTGCATCACTGAGGCTTTGCTGTATTCTCATATTCCTCAATGGCATAATTGACAGTGGATACACACTGAATGAGATTTGGGTGGCATCAAGGAGGTAGTTAGGTGGCCCAGTCAATGGGGTCCTGGATGTGGATTCAAAAAGATTAGTTTAGATCCTACTTTAGACACTTACTAGCTACAGTGACCTGGGACAGGTAGATTAACCTCTCTCAGCCTCAGTTTCCTCATCTGTAAAATAGAAGTGGTAATAGCACCTACCACAATAGGGCTTGTGAGAGGATCAAATGGGAGAACATATGTAAAGTATTCTGAAAATGCTAGTTATTTATTCCTCACAGTCTATGATAATAATAGCTAGCATTTATACAGTCTTAAGGTTTGAAAAGTGCTTTATGAATATTATCTTATTTAACCTCACAACAATAACCCTGGGAGGTAGGTACTATTGTCCTCACTTTAGAGATGAGGAAACTGAGGCAGACACAGGGTAAGTGAGTTGCCCCGGGTGACACAGTTAATAAGTATCTACAGCAGGATTTGAACTTGGGTATCCATAACACCAAGTTCAGCATTCAATACCCTGGGCCACCTAGCTGTTTACTAACATGAATTATGTTAGTCCACATAGTATTACCCCTCTTTTACTGATGGGGTTAGTAAAAGACTTTGGTCAAAGTCACATGCCTAGTAACTAACATAGCCAGGATTTAAAAGGAGACACTGGATAGCCGTAGTGAGTTTGGAGAGATATTTCTATTATAACCCTGGTTTTCTACCTATTCCTTTTTGGTTATTATTATTATTATTATTTATGAATTAAGAAAAGAAAATTTGTGAAGCATTCTATAGAAAAATATACTGAACTGCCTTCATCTGGAAGCCTTCCCTGACCACTCTAGTTGCTAATGTACTCTCTCTCTGTCTCTCTCTCTCTCTCCCCCCCTCTCTCCTTCTCCCCCTCCCTCTCCCCCCTCTTCCTCTCCCCCCTTCTCTCTCCCTCCCTCCCTCTCTCTCTCCTCTCTGCCTCCCCTTCCCTCCTCTTCCTTCCTCTCCTTTTCTTTTCTCTCTCCTCCCCTTCTCTCTCTGTCTCTCTCTCCCTTTCCTCAAATAATTATGATCACAAATGCTTATTTACATATTTTGTCTCTAGCCCCAGAAGAACATAAGGTCCTCAAACATATTTGGTTTGCTCTTTTGCCTTCATATGCCCAATACCTAAGACTGTGACATCCACTTACTCGGTGCTATTTAATAAATTCCCACTGAATCAGATTGGATACAAGTCTAGTCTTTGTTATATGTTAATATACATATGTTTCATTATACATGCTATGTGTTTCATTTATCTAAGTATGTACATGTACCTAACATATCTATCACAGCTAGCTAGCTAGCTAGACAGACAGACAGACTGACAGATAGACATAAACCCCAGAGGTACAGAAGAATGCCATGGCATGACCTGAATGGTAGCATAACCCACTCCTAGACTTACTTCTTTCTGTGCTTCCATATTCTCACCCATTAAACCAGGGTAATAAATACCTGAGCTGTCTGAGCAAGTTTTTGAAATTTACAAAAATAACTATAAAGATATCAGAAGCACAAATGACAAACATGAGAAGAATAAAGCCAAGTAGACACCTGGACTAGGTCTCCTCTGGGTATACAGACTCAAGATAACCCAAGGTTCTGTTTTGGTTTTTCCAAGTTCCAGCTTTACTAACGAATGACCAGAAAACATTTTCACTTGGTTAGCCTCAGCATCACCACCTTTAAGCTGCAGAAATGATGGCAAACATCTGCCTCCACTATGGAAAATGCAGAGGTGGAATTAAATACCAAATAAATCTGCAGGACACTGCAAGTTCCTAAGGGATAACTGCTATGTGAAAAGAATGAATTACACAGAAGGAGAAACTGAGTACAGAGAGGAAGAGGTCCTTCCCCAAGGCTGTTAAGACAAAGACTTTGCCGACACAGTAAAGATTAAGGCATCCCTACAATTCTCTTCCCGGTGACTGTAATGTTAGCAAAGAAAAAAAAAGTTTGGAATTTACATGGATAAATTTATGGTTTTATTTTATCTGAATTCAGAAAATGAACATCTGCAAACAGGATTTTAACACCACAGAGCAGAGCTTGCAGTCAAATGACGTTTCTAAATGTCATTCCAAAGTCTTTAATTTATGACATTACTCTAATGAATTCAAAAATAGCAAGCAAACTGTGGCCGACAGCTGCTTTTAAAAGGAACCCAACTTACCCTTTATCGTATTAAACTTTCTTTCCCATTTCTGAAAGAAAATACGATGTTGTTTGAAAAACAACAGCTGGTTTGTCTTAAGATTTGTGTTATCTTCTCCTGGAACCCAATAACCAACATTGGGTTATGAAAGCTGGAAATATTTCACCAAGTATTTCTGAGATTATTTCTTCTATCAGGTCTCCTGGTTCTCACGCCAGTCATTAAAATGGATCATGTGGTCACAATTTACTCATAATTCACATTATTAGAAGTATACTTTGAAGCCAGGACCTCACAGGACAAAGTTCAATTCAAAACTCACAAGAAAAAAGTAGCAATAGATAGTGGATTGCAAATGTCATGAAACACGTTAGGAACATCATCATCACCATGATGATAATAGCTAGCATTTATGTAGCACCTTAAGGTTTGCAAAGTACTTTCAGACACAATCAGTAAACATTTATTAAACACCTACTATATTCTAGGCATTATGCCAAGCTCTCAGGATACAAATATGAAAAAGTACAGTCTCTGCTGTCAAGGGGCTTACTGTCTGATGGAGGAAGACACACACACACAAGCTGAAAAGGGGTGGGGGAGGACCTGGAACTTAAGCATCACAGAGAAGTCAAGAAATCTAAAATAAGTGCAGCTGGGTAGTAGATGAGAAAGTGTCCAAGGAAACGTCTCTCCTTAAGTGGAGGAGAAATATGATCTTATTTTATCCTCACAATAATTAGGGCAAGTAAGTGCTATTATTACCACTTCCATTTTACAGATGAGGAAACTGAGGCCAAGAGAGGTTAAGAAACTCATTCAAAATCACATAGCTTATAATTGTCTGAGGTTAGATTTGATCTCAGGACTTCCTGCTAGACTTCTAAGTCTAGCACTCTATCCAATGTGCCACCTAGCTTCCTTCCAGACATTAAAAGTAACTGGATTTTTATTATTGGAAACTGGAATTTATGGAGAATTTTTTTCTTAGCTGTATGCTGAAACCTCTATTCAAAAAGCTGGGTCCTGATTAGTGAGAACTATGAAACCCATGAAGTGTTCACCTGTATTCAAGCTGACACTACCTGAAGTTATAATTATGTAAAATGTGGTCATTGGTTCCATTGAAATAGAAATATGTAAAGTCAAATAATGTGATCACTTTATGCGATGCACTATTGCCATGAAGAGGGATCCACAAGCCCATAAATGTGGGATCTCCCTTTTCTGATGTAGATGGCAACACCCACACCTTATGGTCTTGTGCATGTTCTTCCAGAAATCTTCCACAGAAAATGCTATTTTCTTTCTTTATTTCTAGTTTGCCTATCCATGAAAGAGGAAAAGGTAAAAAAAAATGAACCTTGCTTTCTCCAGTCTTCCTAATATAATGTAACTTAGAATACAGAAAATTATTAGGAAGTGAGAGTAGATTTTCATTTAAAGACATTTTCTTTTCTTTTTACACGAACATTTCCTATTCAAAATTATCCTCACTCTTACGCATAAAGGAAATTCATAAGGCAGAGACCCTCCTAACCATAGTGCCTATGGGCTTCTAAGCATCATCCACTGCCTTCCTCACTGTAACATCCCCATTGAGAGGGAGTTGTGGCTATCACACGGTATGTACATTGGAGTTGGAAAGACCTGGGTCTATTTCCCATTTCTGAAACACATTGCACAAGTCCCAAACTTTCTGAGCACCAGGCGACTCTCTAGGAGGATAACTGCAGAACGGTTGTTCATCTGCTCTGGTAGAGTTGGATAGTTTTTGAAACTATAAGCATTTCAGAAATCTGAGAGGCAAATATAAAAAGTATAAGGCCACGTGTCTGCTGGATTGAATTTCTCGAGACAATCCACATTTCTGCAGTCCCTATCCCTGTTCTCACTCCCCCCCCCCAGCTTTACCAATGACCAGAGAAGCACCTTCAACCCTATAGCCTCAGCATCACCACCTTTAAGCCGGAAAAATAATGGCAAACATCTGCCTCTACTTTGGAATACGATCAGGTGTTCCCTCCCCCAAGGAAACCATAGGTTCATTGGATTCAACACAAAACAGAAACTGAGAAGCAGCTTCTATAGTGCCAGGGATCTTAACCTATTTTGTGTTATGGACCCCTTGGCAGTCTGGTGATGCCTATAGACCCGTTCTAATCAAAATGCTTTTATATGCATAAATACATGGGATTTATAAAGCAAAACCAATTATATTGGAAAATAATTTCTATCCAAATTTATATACAAATCCTGTGATCTGTACATGGTTATCAAAATGTTAAATAAATAAAAACAAAAACAAATTCACAAATTCCAGGTTAAGAAAAATGGGTAGAGCAGATATGGAGCTTCAGAATCAGGAAGACCCAGATTCTGACAAACTGGCTGGGTAATTAGGTCATGTACTTAACCCCCTCAATGTTCAAGCAATTCTCTAGGAACATAAATAACAAACAGGTGCCATTTTGTATTGTCAGGGAGGAGATTCCCCATCTGGAGTTTCCTGTGCCAGTAAAAATGTGAGGGACAAAAAACAAATACAGTAACCCAAGCTACCATGTGTTCAACTGTGACTGGACTGCTCAGCTAGATGAGGAAAGTATCAAAAAAGAACTAATATTAAAGAATAATACCCCAAACGATTCCATTTAACATTGGAATGGAATCAGGGGAGCATGCTTCCACAAACCTAGAGGACCCACAAACTTTCTTCAAGAAGTTACCCTCTTTTCTTCTCAGGTGAATTCCCCTGCCCAGCTGGGCACTATGGATAGAGACGTCATAAGCTTACCATACTTGAAGAATCCACTTAAAAGAACTAACAGCTCTATACAATCCCTAAAAGGCTAATAAAGGTACTCCATTATTAAGAAAAAACAAAACAAAAACAAAACTAATCCTTTGTCCAAAGCACCAGCTCTGCCAGGCCACATGTTAACATACAGGTTTATTAAAATGAAGCATTTGCTGATAGTATTTATTGCCATTCAAATTCCCCATCTTATAAATGAGATCTGGTTGGCCATTTCCATAATCCCAAGGCAGCGAAACCTGCCAGAGGAATGTGGCAACACAATCTTTTTTTTTTTCTTTCAAAGTTCTCAAGGATATTTAATAGAACATTCTTTAGTGTCAAATTGCTAGATGAACCAATAAATTCACTCAATAGCCATTTGCTGAATACTTGCGGTGTGCTGAGCACTGGGCTGCCTGCAAAGAAGACACCGAAGAAGCATAAAATACACCTCCGCAGAACCCACGATCTAGTTAGGAAAGCAAGAATAAAACGCCTAACAGAGATCCGGAACTCAGAGAACTCCGAAATAGTGAAAGTGGGTCGATTCCACTACCTTGTTAATGTTCATCAATTACCCATGCATTATTCTCCTTCAATAATCTCAAAAGTTGTTCTCAGGAAAACATTTTCTAAAGCCTAGAGGGAGTGGTTGTCATCATTAATAATCTTGTCATCATCAATTCACAGAGGATGCCTATGCATGTTTGTTTTTGACATTTCTGTTTATTTTGATTTGGTTTATTTTGATTAAATCTGTCCTCAGAGGCTTTACCCAACAAAAACTTTTGGCTGGGTCTGTTACACAGATTCTGTTATCTACTGTTTTGTTCCCCAAAACATGGTGCTGAAATGGAAAGAATACTGCATTTTGAGACAGATCTCCCTGAGTTCTTATCCCAGATCACTGCCTCTGGGGGTTTGAGGAAGACACCCTAATGGCTCTCTACTCCCACCCCTGCCTCAGTCCTTGTGCATGATCCTATGGCCACCCCATTGTATACAGGAAGAATCTCTAGGGAAGACTGCAGTCCTAGGTGTCAGTTACTAGTTTACAGGACAACACAAGTGAGAACCATGAGTTTATCAAACGCATAACTGAAAAGACACACTCAAAAATAAAAGTAAATTCTCAGAATATTTCCGTAGCTTATTAGAATAGCATACTTCCATGAGAAAGGCTCATATACAAGTTAGCTATAGACCCCACTAATATTTCTTTTCTTCATGAATTGTTTCTAAATTTACAGAACACCATCATCTAAGCGTTACCTACTGAAACAATATGCTGGATACCTGACAGAGAATCCATATTTGCACATAGGCAGGGACCCATAGAGACTAGGAAGTTCCAACCACAGGGTCACAAGAAAATATTTGTATAAACAAAAAGCTAAAGCGTCTATAAGTACAAAAATATTTTGTACCCAGATCTTTATGTAATAGAAAAGAACTGAAAACTAAGGTGGGTGCCTATCAATTGAGGAATGGTTGGACAAATTATGGAACTTGTGCTAAGGATTGCTATTGTGCTGTAAGAAATGACCAAAGGGGGACGGATAGGTGGCGCAGTGAGTAAAGTGCCAGGCCCTGAGTCAGGAGGACCTGAGTTTGGTTCTGGCCTCAGACACTTAACACCACAAAAAAAACCCCCAAAAAAACTAGCCATGTAACCTTGGGCTAGTTACTTAACCCCAGTTGCCCTCCCAAAGGCCAAAAAAATGCCCAAAGGGAGTTGTTGTTGTTTAGTAATTTTTCAGTCACATCTGATCCTTCATGACTCCATGGACCATATTGTCCACAGGGTTTCCTTAGCAATGATACTGGAGTGGTTTGCCATTTCCTTCTTCAACTCATCTTATATACATGAGGAAACTGAGGCAAACAAGGTTAAGAGACTAGTTTGGGGTCACACAGTTAATAACTGTCTGAGGTCACATTTGAACTCAGGTCTTCCTGACTCCAGGTCAGTACTCTATTGACTGTACCACCAAGCTGCCTAACCAAAGGGTTAAGTTAAAGAAACCTAGGAAGTCTTATATGGAATGAATGACACAGAGTAAAGTGAATAGGCCTAGTAGAACAATTTATTCCACAATACTATTTTAAAGACGAACAAGTTTGTCTTAAGACTTTAGGACTTTAATATTGATCCTAAGAACTTTAACACTGATTGAAAAGTCTGATTCATGAAATGGCCAAGTGTGATTTCACTGGACTGATGAGGAAACATGCCACCCACCTCCTAAAAGAGAGAATGAACTCAAACTGCAGTCTGAGACATACACTGGACATGACCAATGTGGAAATTGGTTATGCTATACTGCAGATTTATTAAAAAGAGGCTTTTTCCTGTTTCTCAATTGGTGGAGGGAGGTAAAGAGGAAGAAAAAGTAGATTTTTGTTAATTGTAAAAAAGTTTAAACAGAAAAGAGTTGTATCCAAGACCACAGATCTTCGATACAGACTCCTAACATCTCCAGTAATTCTCACCAAGGCAGGCCAAATACCACATCTAATATATAAGGGTAGGAATGATTTTAAAAATATCTATTCAACATTACTCACTTTATATTTCCAATGGAGTGTTCCTTACACAGTATTTCTTTTCATGGTGCATGCAGAGACTTTTCCAACTTATCACTGACAGTTAAGAAAAACCAAAAGCCCTTATGCTGAAAAATACTGATTAGCTTCATTCAATGATCCTTCCAATAAACACCAGAAAAGTCACAAATCCTTGCACGCAAAAATGTGTTCAATAAATTGCTCCTTTCCTTACTGAGTTAATGATGCTGTTTGGAGAATTTTTAAAGCACCATTTCACCACAGTGAGCATTGCAAAATATAGAGTAGAATGTCTACTCTTATTTGCAGAAAAATGCTATTACTATGCACCTCCGTAGCCAAATATGAAAAACACATCAGTCTGTTTTTGGCCTTCTTTAGCCTTAAATGCTTTTGCTAACATATTATGTGCTTTTCTTCTGGGCAATGTAGAGCAAATTCTTTTATTCTCTTGAAATGAAAATAAGCAAAACATTTAAGGGGTGGCCAGGTGGCTCAGTGAGTAAGAGCACCGGCTCCAGCATCGGGATGACCTCGGGATCGAATCTGGGCTCCGACACTTAGCACCACACCCAGAAATAACTGGCTGTGTAACCTTGAGCAAGTTACTTGACCCCGATTGCTCAAAAAAAAAAAAAAGAAAAATATTTAACTTTTGCAGAATTGCTCTCTTCAAAGGTAGTGAAATTACTAAGGTGTATACCCTTCCATGGTCTAACTTACAACTTAAAAAGCTCCTCTCCAAATCCCACCACCATTCTTCAAGTAACAAGTATTTAGCAATGACTTGGAATTCAATGTTTCAGTTCATCTGGTTACCCTGTGATTTGGTGGTCAACATCTATATGATGACCCAGATGTTTCCTCACTTCACATCAGCTTCCCCATCTTCTCCTACACAAAACTAACTGATTTCATTCTTTCTAGCTACCCTATTTTATAACTAATTTTTACCTGTCTCTGAAGTTATTTAAAAAGAGAGAAGTCAGTCAATAAACATTTATTAAACATTTATAAAGAGCCAGGCACATTGCCAAGCCTGGGGGGTCAGATGGGAGGGATATAAAGAAAGATAAAAGATAGTCCCCTCAAGGGGCTAAGAGCCTAACAAGAGAATGCAATCCATAAAGGTAACTGAAAGCGGAAGAGATATGCCCAGCTTGGGGGGAGGGTTTCCTCCATCTTCTCCAATCAAAGAAAGAGGTCCCAGGGATAGGGAGTACTTGGGGAGGTGTGAGTTTCAGAGTGATATGGGGGACCATGAAAGAGTATACACCTTAGTAATTTCACTACCTTTGAAGAAAGTAATTCTGTGTAAGCTAAACATTAAGAAGACACAAAAGTAATTCATACCCTAAGAAAGACAATTTATCTCTATAGATAAATCTTTTTTTTCTCCCAAAATATGGAGAGACATTGACAAAACTACAGAAAAAGAAAATCACATTATTTTATTCATTCCTTGATAATTCCATAATATCATTTCTGAAGTTTTGAAGTGAAAGCAGGAAGAGGAAAAGATAAATTCTAAACTTAATCCTTACTCCAAATTGTAATAGACATAAAGGGCAGAGAAATAGTAGTCCCACAGTCAAAAAGAATGGGTCCAAATAATAGTCACTGCTCTGTGACTTTGGGGAAATTCGGTTCTCTCTCAGTCTTAGTTTCCTTGACTAGAAGAGGAAAGGCACTGAATAGATCTTGAAGATTCCTCCCAGCTTGAAATCCTCTGAAAATAAATGGCTTCCAAGAAGGCTGCTTCCAGGGACAGGCTCCAAAGAAATCACTTTTCTATTGCCTGAGGGTTGTCTAAACTCTCGATTTTCTAAGGAACAAGTTGCTTCTGAATCTTCTTTGTATTTCTAATTTCTAGGAGAACTAGTAACATAGTTGGGAAATGACTTTTCACTACTACTTAGAAAGACTGGAATGCCACCAATAGGTACATTCTCAAAGGCCAAACACACCACAAAATTTGTATGTAGAAGGACATTGTCTTTAAAGAACAGGTTTTCTATGTAGTGGAAGAACCTTGGAACTTCCATTGTTGATGTTCAGTCATTTCATGTCCAACTTTTCATGACCCCATTTGGGATTTTTTTTGGCAAAGATACTAGAGTGGTTTGCCATTTCCTTCTCCCATTCATTTTACAGATGAGGGAACTGAGGCAAACAGGGTTAAGTGACTTACCCGTGGCAGTAAGTAGCTGAGGCTAGATTTGAACTCACGAAGATGAGTCTTCCTGACTCCAGGCCTAGCACTGCCCAATATGAAACTAAGGCTTGCCCAAAGGGCAATGAAGAGACACATGGTTGGCATGGGCAGGCTGAAGGAGCAACAGAGCAGATGTCATTAATGCGTGTATGAGTGATGAGAATGAGCTGGTGAACGAGATATAGAGAGACTGCAGACTTCACTAGTGTCAAGAGAGCTTGAGGAAGGCATCCAGCAGTCTGGGAGAATCTTCTGCAGAGATTTCTGGGAGGTCACGGTAAGAAGATGCACAGGAGGAACAGGCATGGACAAAGTGCCATTTGCATCACTGGAGGGCACATTACATTGACATTCCTGGCACAATCCTTTATGTAAAGGTCCATTTGAATAATGTCTTTTGAGTTCTATCTGATTGGGAAAAAAATAATCACACAACAGCAAGACTCTTTCTTGGGTACATTAAACAGCTAAGACATTTTAAGACTACATGCAACTCTGTCATCATTTCTGCTCAGGTGTCATTTTGTGTTTTCTTACACACCAGGAAACATGATATGACAAATCACGATCTAGCTCATAATTCCAGTATGTTTTCTTGTCCTTTCAATGAATTCACCCATTTTATCCACCCCTTTTCTGTGTTTCCTTGTTCTGTAGCATTTTTAACAATCTCATGGTTGAAAATATCTTAGGTCCCTCATTTTCACTGAATAATCACTTTAAATTTACTACAACTGTAATTTTACAAAATGCATACATCGACCACTGTTACTTTTCTTCTAATAAAAAATTAGTATTTATTATTGAATCCCTTACTCCAGGCAGGTGAATCTTTTCATGAAGATTTTCAAGTCAATATTTTCCTGGCTTGGAAAGAACTTCAACTCCTGGAAATCATCATAAACAGGCATCAGTTATAGACAAGATAAACTTGGCCCATTTAGACACTCTAATCTTAGAACAGCTTTTATACATAAGAAAGTAAGCAATGCATTTGGAAGAAAAACTCACTTATAATTAAAGGACCTACATGATATAGGAATCTTACATAATCCAACAAACATCATATGCCTACTATGTGCAAGGCACTGTCCTAAGCATTTGGAATACAAAGTACAAGAATGAAAATCATTCCCTATCTTTAAGAAACTTTCATCTTTCTTGGGCATAGATGATAGATATAGATGAATAAATATAAGATAACTTGAATAAAGAAGACTCCCTGACAACCAGAAGATTAGGAAAGGATTGAGAACAATGAGCTTTGAGTGAATGTAGGGATTTTAAGAGGTAGAATTTAGAAAAGAATCCATTCTAGACAAAGGGGAGAGTCAGGGTAAAGGCAGTTCTTAATAAGGTTATGCTTTATTATTTGTTTCACATTAACAACTGGAAGCCTGAAATAAAATCCATTTCATATATACATATACAAACATATGTATATATACACATGTGGATGTATATGTATATACCTAGACTACAGCATGGACTGAGTATTCCTGTCTCAAGACTCTTTCCATTCTATTTCATCCTCCACACAATCTCAAATGGAATGGAAGTCCCTTTGGACCTTGGACCATTTTGGTTTCATCAGAAGGTCAGAATCTAGAAAACACAGTGGACCCTTAATAAATGCTTAGATTGCTAAATTCAGTGGTTGATATTCATGTAGCAGAATGAAGTTTTCTAAATGTTTTAGATCTCTCCAAAGCCCTGTATGGTTATTACTATTTTCATTATATATATATATATATATATATATGTATGGAAATGGAGGCTCAGAGAGCATAAGATTAGTCTGTGGCCACAAGCTAACCAGTGTCAGAGGAAGGATTCAAAACCAGGTCTTCTTACCTAAAGTCCAGCACTTTAACTATTACCCATAACAGTAACATAAATATAGGACTCATTTATGGCATCAAGAGCTGGATTTTCATTGAGCATTCAGAGTATGTCTATATATGTGTGTGTCAGAGTATATCACAGTATGTCAATCAATCTTCTTGATCAACAAACAATGTCTCATTTCCACCATCACTATGTACTATAAGACAACAGCTACCTTCAGAATTACAGCCAGAATAACTGGGACCACTGCAAAGGACCTGTGAAAATGTCACGGGTGCTAGAGCATATAGTCATATAACAAGCCTCACAGAATGAAAAATTCCATACAGTAGCAATGGGCATCCTATGCCAAGGGTCATGTCTTTTAAAACCTTGACCACACACACTCCTTTATCAGATATTTCCTTAGACTAAAACTGAAAATGATCTCCATCTGGGAAATAAAAATGAGGTGCTTCCAATAAGTACTGAAATATATCAAATTATCCAGGACTCCATTTTGGGGGAAGACTCAATATTTCTATAAATGACTGCCATGAACTTGTCCAATGGTTTTCTAGGTAACCCCAGAGAAGTAAGTGACTTAGATACAAAGAGGCAAAACTATCAGTTCCTTCTGACTCCAATTCCAATGTTTGCCCTAGTTCAAGGTAATATAGAACTCTACCAATTCATAAAGAGTTTACCTATAGCAGTATTATAAATAAAATAGCAAATCCACATAAATATTGGCAAAGTTTAATCCCAGTTTGTATAACTGGTGGCTTGCCTTGGCCCTCCTTTTTAAAGTGTACTGAGTGTATCGTGGACTACATGCCTGATGAGCAAATCAAAAGGGAGTCAAATAGCAGGGGTTTTGCATTCATTTTTCAAGGGAGAAAAAAAATGAAATCTTTGCCCCCTCTGCCTCCCCAAAAACAGCTAAGAGCCACTGCATTCAGTTCCCAGTTAGCACTGATCTTCCTCTTGCCTTAAGGACAGGGTAGATGACCTTTAAATGGTACTGTCAACATACTCTATTTCTAAATCAGCTTAACATGTTCTTCTATAAATGGAAACCACGTTTTTGGTATTTCTGGTGGCTGTTATTGAACTGTGTGTACTGCAACTTGCCAAGCAATATTATTATATAAAAACAAGGTAGAAGAACTGCATGAATCAAAAGCCGTCTTTAGGAGAAAATGAAGAAGGTCGATCTGCAGGAAGCAGACAGACGTTCCTTGTAATCACATCGACAGAGTCTCATACCTTTTTATAAACCAATAAGGATTTTCTGCAATTGACTGTGTTTACAATTCAAAGTCTGGTCTGCCCTCCTATAGCTACGACTTCAGGCCGTTTCCTTTATGAGCCTATGGAGAATTGCCTTCTGCAATTTTTCCAAGGCCAATTAAAAACTGAAAATTTGTTCCTAAGATGCTAGATTTTCAATAGACTACTCATTCAGATTCCAATTCAAAGTATAAAATTATCATCTGGGTTAGAATAGAAAGCACTTAGGAAGCCAAAAGGAAACTACAGGGAATCCCAAATTTCAATGAAGCAGAGCCAACGCTCATCGAGGGCTGTGTGCATGTACTTTTAACCCAGGTATTGGCCTCAATTTAAAGGGAGAGAAATTATTCTACATCTTATGAGGATAAATACAGAGTGGTCATGAAAACTCAGGGCGGGGGTTGCTGCCAGTGCATCTTATTTGATGCTGGCTAGATTTGAACTTAGTAAGAGCTGGTATCAAATCCTGCCTCTGACACTGGGCATTCCTGGACAAGTCGCTTTCTTTTTGCCTCAATGTCCTTCTCTATAAAATGGGAATAGCAAAAAAGCATCTTGTTTAGTTGTTTGACTCTTTGTGACCCCATTTGGGGTTTTCTTAGCAGAGATACTGGAGGAGTTTGCCATTTCCTTCTCCAGCTCATTTTACATATAAGGAAATTAAGGCAAACAGGGTTAAGTGACTTGTCCAGGGTCACATGGCTAGTGAGTGTCTGAGGCCAAATTTGAACTCAGGAAGATGAGTCTTGCTGAATGCAGGACTGGTACCACTTAGCTGCTGCCCCTTTAAAAAAGGACCTACATTATAGAATTATTGTGAGACTCAAATGAGATTATGTATTTAAAGTGTTTTCTAAATCTTAAAGTGTTAAATAAGGCTGGCTATTATTATCTTTCCTAGTTATTATGAGCTTATCTAAAATGAAGACTAAGTTAGGATTACATCACTGGGGCTCAGTTCTCTCCCCATAAAATCCAACATCCTTTTATTAAGACCATCCCATGTAGTATCTCAGTAAAGCATAAGACCTCAGAGTTGGAAGGGCCCCCAGTGGCCATGTAGAAACAATAGCTGACATTCCTAGAATCCTCTCAAGTTTTCAAAGTTCTTTAGAAAAATCAGGTCATCTGACCCTCACTAAAAGGTTAGTGTGTCCTTGGGGTCACATGGTTAGTAAATGTCTAAAGTATGCAGGTCTCGCAGACTTCAAGTACGGCACCCTAGCCACTGCCTGCTGTAGTCTCTACCTGTCTAACCTGTATCTGAATACAAATATTTGACAAATGGTTGGCCAGTCTCCGCTTGAAGAACTCCAGTGGTCCAGTCACTTTGGTTATCTCTGATAGGAGGTTCTCCCTTTGAGCAAGCCTGAATTTACCCCATTTACAATGTCTACCCATTGTTTCCAGTCCTGCCCTCTGGGTTTAAACCTAACAAGTCCAATTCCTCTTCCACATGACAGTTTTCAAATACCTGAAGTCAGTTACCATACCACCACCTTCCCCGCCCCCCACTCTCCAAAGTCATTTTCTTTCCAGGCTCAATATCCCTAATTCCTTCAACCAATCCCTATCGGGCATTATCTCTCAGTGCTGAACCCAAGGGCAGGCTTAATAAATGGTTGCTAATTTTAACCGAATTGTTGAATCAAATGAGTCAATCTGTCAAGTTCTCTCCACCTCTCAAATCAGAATTAAAAACCACTGCCTCTGAAATAAGGAAGAATGAGAGGACGAATGAATCTCAAAGCCTTCACAGAGCATCCTGAGGACTAGACAAAGCAGGTCAAACCACTTCAATACTCAACCTGGCTGGGTGCAGAGGAGTGGGGCTGTTGAAAAGAACAGCCCTCCTCAGCTCTTCATATAAAAGCCAGGTTTGGCTTCATTCCTCAAATCATTTCCTGAGGCTTATCCTGGGAGATCAGGATTCTTCAGTCATAGTGATATCTGAAAACCCTTGAACGGCTGTTGCTTTTTAAAAATTCTAATACCATAATAAAGGATGAAGACTCTTCCCCTAAATTTAAGTAGAGATTGTCCTACAGCACAAACTCCTAAGGTAGTAAGAGTCACAACAAAAGCCAGGCCCAATACGATTTTAAATTCAAAACACCATGCTCTGATGGTCCAGAACATTTTGTCTCTTGAAAGAAAGGGGAGTGGCCTACTGCCTTTTTTTCAGCTGCCAAAATTAGACTCTTGCTAAATAACTTCCTACCAAAGTTCCTAAGAGGGACTAAATCATGTCTCACATAAGGAACATAGTAGATCTTAACTAAGGGATGAATATTTTGGCTTAACACTGACGGATTAGAACAGTCGATAGTGGGAGACATATGAATCTTGGACCAAGCATATACTATGCATCTAAGAAGAGGAGGCAGCCACAAAAGTTGGTTTAATCTTCTCCCTTCTGCATCTGCAGAAGTCATAAAGAACTTGACACAAAGAGAAGTTAAGCAGAACCAGAAAAACCATATTCTTGACTAAAGCAATGTAGAAGGAAAAACCTGCCACCAAATTATCCTGAAAGCCAATGCTACTGAACTATAATGACCACACCCCAAAAGAAGCCTGATGGGAAAGTGTCTTCTTTGCAGAGCCGGGGAGATATGGGTATTCATATTCAGAAATTTTTGATGTATTGGTTGGTTTTGAACTGTTTCCTTCCCTTCTTTATTCTTTGTTAAAAGGGATGACTTTCTGAGAGGGGGAAAGGGTAAAGAGATGAGGGGAATTATAGGTGATGTCAAAACACATTAGTAATTAAAATTATTTTGAAAAAATTAAAAGAGAAAAATTTGTCTCTATTGGGGACTCCAGGGATAAGAGGATCTCATTGTATTAAGAACACAACAGCTTTCTGTACTCTTTTTAATATTTATACATGAATTTGTCATCTTATCAGAGGATAAAAACACTAATTTAATAATAATATCAATAACGATATAATTATAATCATGTGGGGCAGTAGGAAAAAAAAACACTGACAGATCAGAAAACCTGAGTTCAAATCCCATTTCTGAGGACTGCCTGCCTGTGTAGTCATGAACAAATCACTTAAATTCTCTAGGCCTCCACTTTCTTGTCCATAAAATAAGAGACTTGGGCTGCATGACCTCTGAAGTTCCCTCCCACTCCAGAGGAAGGATTCAATGCTCTTGTGAACTGACATTTATCTTGTGCTTGAAAGAATATCACAACATCTCTGGTAAAGGTGGAGGGGTGGGGGTAGCCTGCAGAGATCGATGGTTCTGTTAATGACATTTTTAAAGGAATTTGCACTCTTATTCTGAAAATGTCCTTATTATATAAAGTGAGACCAGGCTTTTCTGCTGTATAAATACAGCAGATAAATATCAAGCGGTGCTATGAAGTAACACACTAAAAAAGAGACCAGTTTTCAAATGTCCAGTAAGCTTGACCAGTCCAAGCTGCCAACCCAGATGAATGAAATTTATCAATGCTGGCCTAGATGATACTGGGTCAAGAAGACCCAACCTCAAGCCTTTTTTCTATCTAAGATTCTTTATCTGTAAAAATGAATGACACTTCCTTATAGCATCTAGGTATGGATTAAAAATGGATTATTGTAAAGCTGTATAGAAATGCTGAGTGTTAGTGTTCTTAGAAACATAAGTTCAAAAGCTTTGGTCCACAGTCACAAGCCTGGTATTCAAAGTTTTAAATTCTCTGGGGTTTAAAAGACTTGTCATGCATCAAAGTTGATGATAAAACAGATTGTATCAGGAAGACTGAAACGATCATTCACTTTCATGTCAGCACAATCAGTAGGGCTTCTGATGCACCAGGCATCATTCATTTTCTCCCAGAAAATGAAGACAGGCAGTTTGGTGCCCTTCCTCTCTCTTCTGAGAATCAACAAGACACTTACATAAGCTTTATGTCATAATACACCCCCAGCCAAATATTTGTGTTGAACAGTCCCCCATGGCTGTTAGGTCACTACCATCACAAGCCCCGCTCAAGTCCTCCTGAGATATCTCATTGAGGTGGGAAGTTAAACACACATTCTCAAAGGCTATGCCAGGAAATAAAAACCTAGCAATGGGAGAGGGCACCATGCTATAAAGTTCATCCCTTGGCTTAAAGACACTCTACTAGGATTAGGATGAACCACCTTTCAAATGCTGCCTCAGTTTCCTTACCTATAAAGGGAATAATGATAGCATCTCACTCCCAAGGTTTCTGGGTAAATACATAACAAAAGATATCATTTGTAAAGCACTTTGTAAATCTTTAGGTGCTATATAAATGGAAATTATTATGGTTATTATTATATTAAAAAAAAGTTAACATCTTCTGAGGGAGTCTGATTCCCCACAAGACAATGGAAGAAACCCAGCACATCTCCTAACCCTGGGGTGGAATATGTTTCTAGATGATGTACTAGATGCCATTTTTCTAGATCAATATGCTTTTGCTTCAGCTGTTTTTCCAGCAGTCACAGATGCATAGTAGCCCCCAAGCCCCACGTGCTTCCCCTGTAGGAGCTGAGGGAAACATTGGCTGTGACAGCATGTGGGAGCATGGAGGCAGCTTGGAATTTGCTGGCAGACAGTCAAGTCCACTTTTGGCATCCAACTCTGGGGACCCTTTTCAAAGGCCTAATTACTAACAGGTGATACCAGCCATATAATTACATCAACATTACAAAAATCAGCCACAACACTAAAAGAGAAGTAAAATCTGGCTATAAAACATAAAAGAAGCAAAGGGTCTCGGTTTATGAGCAATACCTGAAGGAAGGTATGAAAATATTTCCTATGAAGCTGAAAGAGGTTGGCACTCTTTGTGTATCCCTCTGAGAATTCGGGAGACCTCCATTTTGGAGAATGACAAATGAAAAGCAGGGAACCCCATGTAGGATTGGAAAGGAGATCATTCAGATAATCATAGCGTTTCAGAGTTGGAGAGGACCTTAGGGATCACTTGGTCCCTGAGGATGAGGAAACTGACATCAAGGCAAACTTGCCCACAGTGATAAAATTAGTCCTTGGTAAAGCTGGGGCCTGATGGGGATCATGGAATAATGGAAAGAGACCTAAAATTGGAGACTGGAGACCTGTGTTCAAATCCAGTCACATTTAATAACTGTGACCATAAGTAAATCCCTCCTTCTCTCAGAGTTTCGATTTGCCCAGCTATAAAACAGAGATGATGATGATGATAATGGTGATACTTACACCTCATAGATTATTGTGGAGAAAGCCCGATTCAAATATAAGACTGTTATGACTATTAGAACTCTGGTCTCCTGCTGCCCTAAAATGCTGTCAGTTCAACAAAATTTCAATCTTTATAGTTAAAACTATGTGAATGCTGGGTAGAAAGTCAAATCTCCTTTTAACTAACCATTCATACAAGTGAGAATGTGAAATTATTCAAAGCAAGAAAATAAAGAAGGTGGGGTTGTCACTGAGTCAGTAGCAATCATTTAAGTGCCCACTATGGTCAGGTCCTGTGCTAAACCCTGGGGATACAATGCAAGCAAAAATAGTCCTTGGAACTCTGGGGAAAAGGAAGTGATTGTGGCTATTTCCCCCCACAAGGTTAACACTCTAACAGAGGAGACAACACATTAACAACTATGTACATATAAGATATATTTAATATAATTGGGAGATAATCTTGGAGGGGGCTAGAGGGAAGAACCAAGGAAGGCCAGTTGAAGAAGATAGGGTTTGAGCAATCTTTAGAAAACTAGAAAAACCAGGAATGGGAATAAGGAAGGAGATTATCATGAAAAGGCAGAAAAAGGAGATGGATTATGACATGTAGCTTTGTGGTACAGCAGATAGAGCACTGGACTTGGAGTCAGGAAGATCTGAGTTCAAATCCAGCCTCAGATATTTAGTAGCTGGATGACCCAGGGCAAGTCACTTAACAGCTGTCTGCCTCGGTTTCCTCACATGTAAAGCAGGGATAATAGTGCTGACCTCCCAGGGTTACTGTGAGGATCAAATAACATAATATTTGTGAAATCCTTGGCACAGCTTAAAGTGCAATGCAAATGCTAATTGTCATCATCATGTGTTAGGAAAAGCAAGAAAGCTAGTATCATTGGATCTAAGAAGACTGGAAAAGTAGGATCATAGGATTTGGAGCTAGAAGGCCCCCCCAATTTTAATCTGTGTAGGTTCATGGGAAGAGCACTAGACTGATGATGGAGAATATGGGTTTGATTCCTGGCTCTGCTGTGTGGTCCTGGGAAAAGTCACTTGACTCTCATAGGTTTTTTCATCTACAAAATGAGAGCATTTACCTAAATGATCTCAAAAGTTCCTCAGAGCCCCCAAATTCATGATCCTATAAGAATTTTCATCAGGAAGTCCTGAACCAAAGTCATAACAGATTGTTGGTTAAGTGGCCAAAGATGGGGTTTTGATGCAAATCGCCCAATTCTGAATACCATGTGCTCTCTTCTGCCTCACTCCAGAGCTTCAGACCTGCATAATAAAAACATTACTCATATCACACATCTATCACATGTAATCAAACCTCATTTTTTGAGGTGGCTTTATTCCAGAAAAGGGTGAAGAATGAATCACATTTTTATGAATCAATTCATTTCTGATTGACCTTTAGTGGCACACAAAAGGTCTTCAGGCTCTCAGTGAAGGTGTTATAATCTGTAAACAATTAGTCCAATTCACCAAAAAGAACTACTTAAAAAAAAGACATCTGTACAAGGAAAAATCCTTTCTTCCTTAGGATTATGTTCTAACTTATCAGTGGCCTAAGTTCAAATTTTTTCTATCAGGTTTTCCCACAGGGCACCTTTTGTACCAGTGATGATCTAGACAGGGAACTAGAAAGAACAAGCCATGTTATGTGTATGATCTCCACTAATCTGGTGACATTATTACTTCCATAATGGAGGAGAAATACTGGAAGGCTATTAAGATAATTAACCCAGAAAAACCATCAGATTCTAGAGTTAAATCTAGGGGGGGTGGGGTGGGGCTGAGAGGACATCTAGTCCAATTCCCTTCATTTTATAGACAAGAAAACAAGTCCAGAAGTTAAGTGATTTGTTGAAAGTAACATAGGTTCTAAGTGGTAAGCCCAGTATTTGAACCCAGATCCGCCACTGCTTCCTCTCATACCACTACTTTACCACTTTAAGACTTTACTAGGGACATGAGCCTTCTTCGGTGTGACATAGTGCAAAAAACACAGGTCTGGTCAAAAGACTTGGGCCACCTGTCCCTTATCCTCCATTGACACCCCAAACTCCTAGCTAGCTGGGTAGAGACCTTGAGCAAGTCACTTCATTTTTCTTGATTTTTTCATCTGTCACATGAGGGTGTTGAACTATATAACCTCTGAGGCCCATTCCAGCTCTACCTAATCCAAGGTACCTAAATTCATTATAGCTCTTACTAGGTCACAAGTCATTTCAATTCAACAAATGTTCATTAAGTGCTGTGGGCCATCAGTGATATAAAGATCCTGCATTTAAGCCATGAGGGCACGGGGCTTTCCCGAACCTTCAGCTTCATTTGGAAGCATCCTTTTCAAAGTCAAACCAAAACCAAAATAAGCTCAACATAATAAACAAATAGCTTCTGCAATGCAACACAGCAGGTATGGTTAAACTATCAGTTAACAGGCATTCTTATTTGGGAGGGATTTACCTAACAGTAAGATACGGGAGGATACTGTAAATACTAAAACAGGCAGTGATCTGGCATATTTAATTAGTGTAAAAATTTCTGTGTAAACCAGGGAGTTCACAAATCAAATGGTGATAAGCATCTTTATTTGCTATAAGAAGCATATTAGAAATAAACAGAGGCAAATGAGGCAGCTATATCCCAATATCAAAACAGATGGACAAGAAATAATTCCCTCCCATAATCCAAATTTATCTTATTGCTGGTATCAGCTAAGCAGGAAAATTTGTGTTAAAAGTAAAAAGCCATAAATTTTTCATAATCAACTTAATTGCCAATTTATTCCATAGGTCATCCTGGCATATGGAATTAACTGTTTTCAGAAGGATAAAACACACGACTATCCCATCCAATCCATTAAATGCTCATAATTACACACAGACATAGTGTTTGTACACACACACATATATACACATGCCTACACATATACATATAGATCTGTATTTGCACGCATGCACAGGTATGTATGTACACACAAACACACGTGTGTGTACATATACACATACGTATTGCATAAATGCACACACATAATGCAACAACATCTCTGTTGAAAATTGTAAATATTTAAAGCTAATGTTTAAGAAAAGCAACAAAAATCAACCAGTAATGTATGTCATCAACTTCCGGTTTCCGTTCTGGGTCTATTGCTTTTTTCCACCTTATTACCCACTAATGTTCCTATTCCTGCTTACATGATAATCAGTCAAAGTGCTGCATCAACTGCTTGTAGGTCTAGAAGCCAGAATCGTCACTGTAAATGTCACTGCCACAAAAACTCTCATTACCTGAAAATGCTGATCTTAACACACTACTCATCCATGTGTCAAAATCTCCTTGTTCAAGAGTAACCTCATTTTCACTACAAATCCCTAAGCATATTAGTATAAGACACATTAATAGCAAATGCTTTCAACAAGAAACAATTCTGTTTCAGCATAGATCTTAATTCTAAACAATGATAAAAATCCTTAAGTAAACACCATTTTTCCAGAGGCTGTGCTGAAGCACATTTTTCAAAGCCTGATTCCATTTGTTATGAAGTTGGCGCTGAACCTTCGGCATACCTTTTCAATCAAAGCAACAGCTGCCAGGTTGACAGAGTACTATCCCATGAGAAGAATGCTTACACGCTTACCTCTTTAACTGTGAAACGCACACAATTAAAATGGACACGTCCGTACTTTAGAAGTGGTCAGCTGACAAAACTAAGCATGAATTTTAGTGTTCCAGTCCCTCTGTAATAAATACAGATTTATGATGCATGGCCAATGGAGACACAGTGCTTGGCTGAAGACCTCTCCTACTGTTTCTTGCTATAGACTGTGCTAAGGAAGTTCATACAAATACAGCAATAAGGACTGGCAAAATATTGAGGACTCCTGGTTATTAGAGTCCATTTGCTTCCATTTTCTAGGAAGTTTCTATTCATTTTCCATCCCACAATGCTGCTTACTGAACTTTGTTCTGCCTTTCTTCTATGCTTGACCAGCCTTTCACTTTTAAAGCCTATTTTCCTGTTTTTTACTTCTATGGACAGAAATCTGTTTTGGCTTGTTTTTCAAAGTCAAAAGAAAATCTCCTTAGCTAGATTTGATTTAATTCAGGTTTGAAAAACAAAAAGCAGTGTATTTCAGGAGTTCAAGTTTTGTGTACAAAGAAATGAAAAGTTTATTTCTTAAAGCTCTCAGCCTTTTAAAGTCTCTGATTTTTTTCAAAATCATTTTGGCCACATTCTTAAAAGTAAAATAAAGTATGAAGTCTATATAATGTGCCAAGAAGACACTATTGACAGTAACATCCACTGGCAGTAACATCCACTTTGTATTTTCTTTCTGAAACTTCAACTGTGCCTCCTACTAGATTATATAACCTAAGAGGCTAAAGACTGGACTCATTTATTTCCTCTTTATGTTACAGTTACCAACCTCACAGCACTCTGTATACAATGAGTGTTTAATGAATATTTGTGAGATAAAGAAATGTACATGTATGATCAATATTAGTTACATTCCCTTCTTATACCTTCTCAAAGTTTTATGAACACTTAAAATAAAATTCTTTCAATAATCTTAAGTTAACATCAACTATCTTTGCAATTGTCAAAATGAACATGGTCACATCGAAAAGACATCTGCTATCCAAATAAATTGTCAGCCTATATAAGTGATCGCATGTATCTGAAATAAGTCAACTTGAAAAAACAAAAACAAAAAAATAAACATCTGGATCAACTGGAAACTGTCATTGGCCATTATGTCTCCTGCAGACAATGTTACTCCTTCATGTTGTTACATTAATCCTTCAAGGAGTTAATCAATGTAACTAAGTGAGTTATCTAGGAACCACCATCATAAATTACACCTGACATCCTTACTGTCATTCTCCATAGCATTCAACCATATCTGATTACTTATCTGGAAAACATAACCTTTGTTTCCTGCATGTGAGCGAGAATAGAAACACTGAAAATGGAGAAACCTTCACCCAGAGCCAACCAAAGGGGAGAGCAGGAAAACTGTCGAGCATCTATTAGGAGTCATTTTCATTTTTAAAAGTAGCCACAATAACAAAAAAGCGTATCACCTTGGCTCCTTTTTGTGTACCTTCTGGGTAAACAACATAACACATACCCTACTCAAACCTGAATATTTGGTGGAAAATTCTACAGGCTAGGGCCTGTTCAACAAATAATTCTGGAACTTTTTGTTCTCTGCCCCCCAAACTGGAAACCAAAGTTTGAAAATAACACATAAGCCCATCAGCCTAAATCCTCACTGTGCGCCCAGAAGACTTGTCAAAGTCTCAGACCAAGCTAGCAAAGAGGTCTGTCTTGTGAATTGATAACCGGCTGGAAGAAAAAGGGCAGTATTGGCTTTAGCATCCGGCTTTATTAAAACAGATGTTTTAGAAAATCTGATTAGTTTTGCAAGCCCAGGGGGGTTGCTTTGGGATTGTAATCTGAACCTTCTGGGCCGTTCTTGCTCTTGACAGACATGGCCCCAAAGTAGACAGACAGGCCTGATGTCCAGGGGCCTCCAGATTCCTGGAGGGACACAGAGAACAGGCATGGCACCCTAGGGATGGTTTGTTTTTATTAGAGGGTGGGGTGAGGGACAAACTGGAATGCAAGAACATGTTAGGCCACTGGGCAAAGTAAGAGACATCTGAGGGCCTAAGGAATTGATGAACCCTGAAAAAGTCAAACCTCAAAACGTAGATCAGACCCAGACCCTTCGGGGGGTTGGGGAGCACATAGCAGCTGGAAAGGAACCAGCAAGTCCCTGAAACCATTTTCATTCCATAAATCTCTGCCTAGAGCCAAAGGGTCCATCAGTCACCACAAGCCTTTAAAACAAAAAACTGAAGACAAACCATTAGGGCATTTTATCCGGTTTATTACTATGCACAACTACAGGGCCAAAGCTCACATGAATAATGTAGGTCATAAGAATCAAAACTGAATATACTGTAATGCTTTAAAAAAAATAATTCAAACCCAGGATAAAAGGATGTTACCACAAGGTTCACACAGCCTTTACTCTCCTGGCTTCTTTCAAATGCAAACACTCCTGCTGCCAGGAACAGTGTGCAGTTAGGGTGTTAGCACATGTTCCAGGCATGAGTGGTTTGAAGGATGCAAGAAGACCTGAAATGCATTGGGCAAATGTTCTTTATCTTAATGCAACAGCCAAGCAACAGTTGTCTGGGCTGGGGAGCCACTTTTGAGGGCTGGAAGATATTTGAAACTTAGCCTGCGATTCAAAACAAAACAAAACAAAAAGAGGAGGAGAAATTACACTGTGCATCTACATTAATTACCTTCTTCTGCTAAAGTCTTCCCAGTAAGCACACGGCGTCCACTTCTAGTCTGCCTCTTGACTGCTAATCTCCTTAACATCAAAACCCAAGCACCTACATTTGACTCTCCTTAATCGCTAATGCTCTATAAAACTTCCTAAGCCAAGTTCGCCATTGGACTTGGTTACTCAAAGGCAAGTGTGCACAGCTGAAAAACTGACCTAAATAAATCCTGGTCTTCAAGTCCTTAAGCCTATACAACAAGACTTCTTAAAGTGAAATAAACTGATCACTATGGAAGATTAGCTTCTTTCTTTTTTTTTTTTTTTAAAGCAATTGGGGTTAAGTAACTTGCTCAAGGTTACACGGCCAGTTATTTCTGGGTGTGGTGCTATCTGAGCCCGGATTCGATTCCCAGGTCATCCCGACACTGGGCCTGTGCTCTTACTGGCTGAGCCACCTGGCCGCTCCTAGCCTATTTCTTAAGAAAAAAAAAAAAACCTAGTGCTGACCATGTATGGAACAGATAGGAGATTTTAAAAAATATTTTATCTTTTCACATTATTTTTACTCTCTTGACAATTTTTTTTTTAGTAAATTGAACTTCAGCAAACAATACTTTTTATTTAGTCATATTTTCATTTTGCTGTTTTCAACTATAATCTCTTCCTCTGCTAAATTTCCCTCTTTCTATTAAGGTGACCATTTTGAAATAATCTTCCTTGACTATTTCTTTCCCTTCCCTAAGTCCCTCTAACTGAGTACCAGGGCTGGAGTCAGTAAGACTCATCTCCTTGAGTTCAAATCTGGCCTCACATACTTGTTGTGTAGCCCTGGGAAAGTCACTTAACCTTGTTTGCTTCAGTTTCCTCATCTATAAAATGAGCTAGAGAAGGAAATGGCAAACCACTCCACTATTTTACCAAGAAAAACCAAAACATGGTCACAAAGAGTTGGACATGACTGAAATGGTTCTTTATTTTTATCAATGTGGGTGGGTATTTCCTCTATCAATCAATCAGTAATTACTTATTGGCTGCAAGGCACCAAGTAACCAAATACAATGAATAAAATAATGTCTATTTACAAATAACTAGCTTACATTCTAATGGCAGGAGACAGCGAGGTCATATATAAGCACATAAAGAATAAATAATAAGTGAACAAATACAAAGACGTTATGTAATGGGGGTCCATTCTATATAGCTTGTAGGGATTTGTCCTTTCTATTTGTTATATCTGTATAAATAATATACGTGTGCTTTATTATATGACTAGTTTCAATCTAAACCTTGGAAGCTTTTTACTAAGCATATAAGGACAACATAAAGTGTTATGAAATAAGATATGAGAGAAATCACTTCCATATGTGATTCTGGGAAGGCTTTTTTGTAAGAGTGGCATTTGTAAGAGATAGTTCCTGGAGGTGGACATAGCTTAATAGAGATCAATCAATAAGCATTTATTAAGCACCTGCTATATACTAGATATTGTGCTAGAAGTTAGGGATAAAAAAAACTGAAGAGGGATCAAACAACCACAACATTAAATGAATCTTTCAGCTGCTTCCTCTTCTCTCCCTTTATTCAGAAGCTGGTTTGGGCCCTTTTTGACTGTACTCTATAAAACAGCAGTCCTCAAAGGGGTCTCCCTGCCTCCTTTCTCTCTCTCTTCTCCACTCACTGGCTCTTCCCTATTGTTGCCAAACTTATATTTCTGAAACACGTCTATCTGATTTGAAAATCTTCCATCCTTCTGCTTCTTGAAGAAAATGAAAAACTCCTCAATCTGGCACTGAAAACCTGGCATAGTCTGACTTTTCCCACATTACTTCCTACTTCTTCCCTTTCTACCTTCTCCTTTCCAATCACATTGGTGTGTTAATCCACTGAATTCCCTTTTCTGTCCCTTGCCTTGCCATAGCTCAGATCCACCCCCTCACTTCTGCCTCATAGGATAACATAGCATCCTTCAAGGAATAGCTCTCCCTTGACTTCCTAAAGAAATTTGTTCTTTCATGATTCTCCTAGAAATTAACATTTTCTTTTTCTTAAATTCCTTTATATCTGTTTTTATGATTCTATGATAGTGTGAACACCTTGTATCTCACTAGTAGAATGTAAGCTTCTCGAGGGTGGGAACTATCTTGTCCTTTATTATTTCCAGGGCTGAACACAGAATCTGGTGTAGAGCAATAATTGGTTATTTATAATAAGTAATTATTATAAATAAGTGGTTATTTAGTAATAATAATGATGACAAAGATGATGGTGATTATAGTGATTAAATGATGATGATGTGGATGATAAATTTACATAAAACTGAGACAGTTTAAGTGACTTGCCTAGGGTCACATAGCCTCTAAGTGTAGACAACACAAGGAGTCACATTTGAACTCAGGTTTTCCTGATTCTAGGTTCCAGTTCTCTACCTGCTGAATTTTCTACCTGCCATAATAATAGCTAGCATTTAAATAGTGCTTTAAGATTTTCAAAGTGGTTTATATATGTTATGTCATTTGATCTCCATAACAAACCTTTTCAGTAGATGTTATCATTATCTTAATTTTATAGAAGAGGAAATGGAGGTAGAGAGGTGTTCAGTGCCTTAACAGGAAGCACAGTTTGTATGTATCTGTGGTGGGATTTGAACTCAAATCTTGCTGGCTCTAATTTCAATACTCTATTGGACTGAACTGAGTTGAATTTTGTACCTTTCAATCAATTATCTCTGTGACCTTGGAAAAGTCACAACCTTTCCAAGATTCAGGATACTTATTTGTAAAACAAAGAATGATAGAAACCGTTCCCTAAAAAAGTGAACAACCTGGAACATCTCAAGTGCCAAAGGACTTCAGGATTGCAAATAAAAAGTAAAAGTAGAAATTTTTTAGAAAACTGTTGAAGTTCAATTAAATTATCAGAAAATACCAATAAACAATAAAGAGCTTATTTTACTCAGAATGAAGAACAGAGAAAAATAGATAAAGACTTAAATAATCATAGAAAATATGTTAATTCAAACACAGTATCAAAAGTCTTCTGAAGGTCAATTTGAGTTAAGCATATCCTACTTGACAATACCTGTAGGCCACAAGGTATACAGTGAATATAGGTCTGGGCTCAAGGTTGGGAAGACCTAAGTTTAAATTTGGCCTCAGACACTTACCTGCTATAGGATGTTGGACTTCTCTTGGCCTTTTTTTATTTGTAAATTTTTTTTTACATTTTTTTACATTTTACAAAAAATTATTTTCTTATTTGTAAAGTGGAGATAATAACAGCACCTTTTGGCCTTTTAGCCCTTTTGCTGGCCTCCAGACTTGGAAACCTTGCTTCTACTGCTGTTTCATCCTGGAATTACCTCACTGTTGGGGGCCTCCTGACCCTAAAACATACAAGCACTCTTGCTTACTTCTCAACTGGGACTATCCCTCAGTGAGGTCTGCCCCATTCTCCAATTTGGGAGTTCCTCCTGGAGTCTCCAGGTGTGGAGAAGGCCAGGCTGGCCTTCATTCCCTTCCTGGCACTGTTCTGGACCTCAAAACCATCCTGATGTTGTCCCAACTTGGGACTTGGCTTAGTACCTGGGGCCTCCTCCCCCTGAAACATCCAACTGTCCCCTCAGCTTTCCTAAACTGTAAGGTTCTTCTTCCTTCTGTAAGGCCCCATTCCTTCTCTCATTGGAGAGTTTCAGCTGCTTTTTGGGGATTGTCTTCCCCCATTAGAATTATAAGCTCCTTGAGGTCAGGAACCCATCTATTTTTTTTTCTTGTATTTGTATACCCAGAGCTTACACCCAGAGGTAGGTACTATTATGACTTCCATTTTCCAGATGAGGGAACTGAGGCAAGCAGAGGTTAAATGAATTTCCCAGGGTCACACTAGTAAGTGTCTGAGGCTGGATTTGAACTAAGGTCTTCATGACTACATGTCCAGGGCTCTGTCCACTTGCCTCAATAGTTGTATCTATCCTCTATGAGTACAGACAATAAAGGTGACCATGTTTCAATTTACTTTGACCTATTTAGAGAATTGGAAGAAACAATGGCAGCAGATGGGCACAAGAAAGAGTACATCAACTTGATTTGATGCATAGAGGAACTTTTTTTTTCGGTCCAGATTTTCATTGGTTGGGGAGCTCCCAGGGTTCAAATTCTCTCTGTGGGTACCGATCTACAAGTCATCTATAATGTACAGTATTGGAGAGGTGCCCAAGGCACCCCAGGGCTCTGTACCTTGCACAGTCACCCAGCTGGTAAGCATCAGGTGAAAGGCATGTTGCAGGCTCTTCCTGACCCCAGCACTGGTCTATGCCATGCTACCTCTCATGGATAAACTAGTGTCTGACTTCTTTTCTTGAGTTAATTGTCATCTATTGCCAACACATCAGTGGCCAGTTTTCATTTCTTTCTCCTTTAGCAAATATGGCTTCCTTCATCCAACACAATACTAAAAGGTGGGGCAAACCATAGAGAATTACAATCATACAAAATGGGAAAAATGATTCTGGAACAGTGACTGACTGATGGACCCATATGGTCAGAGGTTAGTTTTCTGACAAAGCCTTGCATTGGCAGTAGCATTCTGCTCAAAGTTTCCATATGAAAAGAACACTGCCCGTCCTTCTAGTTCTGGGGGGGGGGAAGACAGACAGGGGGCAGGTCTTTTCTTCTGTTACTTGCTCTTTAGGCTGCAGAACCCAAGAAGAACAAAAGAGAATGCTAAAAATTCCTAGAAAAAGGGCTATTAGCAAGGCTCAAAGAGGAAGTATACCTGTAAGTTAAATGGATTTGGAGAATTAAGTAAAACATCTTTTTAGAAGAAAGACAGAGAGAAATGAAAAATTGCAAATTCCTAATGCAGTAATGAAGGGGAAACTGTTTGAAAAATGGTCAATACTTAAAACCACAAATTTATACATGTATTAATATGTGAAGGGGCATCTAGGTGACATGGTGCACAGAGTACCAGGTCTGGAATCAGGAAGACTCATCTTGCTGAGTTCAAATCCAGTCTCAGATACTTAATACTGGGGTGACCCTGGGCAAGTCACTTAACCCTCTTTACCTCATCTGTAAAATGAGCTGGGGAAGGAAATGGCTAACCACTTTAGTATTTTTGCCAAGAAAACCCCAAATGGGGTCCCAAAGAGTCTAATGTGACCAAAGCAACTGAACAACAATATGTAACTATAATATATAAACACATAAATAAATGTTTATTAAATCAACATTCATATAAATAAATTATATTTTTTAGTGTTCCTCTGTTTTTATTTAAGAGATTCTGCAGTGTTCTAGAGTCAGATTTAATTGGTCCAAATGTCATCTGCAATAGGTGCATACAGAAATCCTCCTAATCTATGAAAAGGGTTTTATATTTTGGTAATTTATTTCAATGTATTCTCTTTCCTTGGTATTCCTATGCATTTTATTTTATGCATTTAAAAACATTATTTTGAGAGGGGACATATGGGAGATCCCTGATACAGAAAATGTTAAACCAAACCAAACTGCATGTATTTGAAAACCCCCTTTTTTTCGATTCTGTCTGAATTTCTGCCATAATCCTGACAAACTCCTTTAGTGAATATATGTGACTCCTGGTATGTCTTCACTGATATTAATAATCAAAGGACCAACTAAGGTTATCTCAGTTGTTGCATCTGTGAAGTATTCTTGAAGCATTCTAACATATTCTGGAGACAGCCCCCTGGAGGAAAGCTGTTAGGGAAGAATTTTGCTCTCACAATCAAATGCTTTCTATGGTCAAGAACAGTGGGATTTGCCAGTCTGACTTTCATTCAACTGTGTGATGGTAAAGACGTGTTCTACTGTTAGGGGGGAAGAATAGAGTTTGCCCTAACTATCCACGCAGAAAAGAACCAAGTGGCTAAATAATGCCTTTTGTCCAGCCTGGGATATGCAGCCAGATGTACAAACTATAGTGCTTGTCCATCAGTAAATACAATTTGGACAGACGCTACCAAGGGACATTGAGCTGAGGCCAGGACTGAACAAGATGAGGAGGTTTGGCTGGATAAAGGCTCATCTCTTTAAGAGCAATGTTTTGATGATGCCATATGGCCATGAGTCTTTGATGCTACAATATCTGGAGTGAAGGCAAGGCTCATCAAAATGGGCAGAGTGGGTATGAGTTAGGTACAACATATGACTTATGAAGGAAAAGAGTATGGAGGGTGCTGCTGAATATGTACGATTGAAAAAGCAGTTCAGCTGATCATGTGGTGAGAGCAAGAGAAGCCTAACAGTCAGGTCAGCCTCCACCTGCCTCGGATATATGATGAGTGCAGACATTCTTCTAGTGCACACTTACTTTGATTTAGGGGGCTCTGCTGTGCTCTGGGGATTGACCCAATTGAGGAAGGCTGCTAGCCCACTGAGTAAATCCCCTGTGGTAAAACAGACAAGAGCTACAAAGCCTAGGCAGGCATGGCTGCATTGTAATCTGTGTCAATAGAATATGTGATGACACATGTCACAAATCCACTGGCATACTGCAGTATTATGATTTTGAGAAATCCATGAAGTGTAGAAGGCAGAAATACAAAAAAAAAAAAAGAAAGAAAGAAAAGAAAATACCAGATACATGAAGTACCTCTTGTATTGAGGGCAATTTGGTGGCCCGGGGGGATTGGCCTTGGAGTCAGGAAGACCTGAGTTGGAACCTGCCTCCTACACTCACCAAGCTGTGTGGTCCTGGGCTAGTCATTTGATCCTTCTCAGACTCAGTTTCCTCATCTGTAAGATGGAGGTGATCTCCGAATAAAAAGATAACACATATAAAATGCTTTGCAAACTACAAAGCACTATCTAAATGCTAGCTGGAATCATTGCCGTTATATCTGTTACTATTATTATGACTCAGGAGCACAAGAAAGTCTGGAAAGTCCCCAGGGCACTTGAGCAGCATTTGGTTGATGCTCCTTTTGTCCTTCCAGAGCTGCTGGCTAGATGCTGGGATATGAGGATGAAATGCCAAGTGTTACAATCTATTTGTGGTGGAAGGAATCTTTTTTGGGGGGGCAGAGGGAAATCAATGGAGGCTGCGTGTAAGAGGCAGTACCTGATCCATGGCATATGGAGGGATGATCACCCTGGGCATAGGTGACAATGTATGCAGAGGGCACAAGAAAAACAAACAAACCAGGGCATCAGCCCAGGGTGGCTGGATCAGAGCAAAGGGGAAGAGGGAGAGAAGCACCAGAGGCTGGAAAGGGAGGCAGGGTGGAGGCAGACTGCAGAGAGCCTCAGTGGTGTCATTTCCTCTGCAGGAGCTATGCCATTAGCTATGAAATACATGTTTACATCATAATATTTAGACTGAACCCTTTTCGACATAAACATAAAAGGTTATGGTTTCACCTTAAAGGGTTACAGTCAGAGGGGAATCCAGATCATTAAATAACTGTTGTGAAGGCAAAATTCCCAGCCTAAAGTGAGGGAAGTCAGCAGCTCTGAGCTCACACCTCTCCTCCCTCCTTCCACTGATCATGCTGCTTATTATTTGGCACCTCCTACCTTCAGGGCAAGAACAAGGTTTCTGTGTTATGATAAAGTGTTCACTGTAGGCATTTATTTATTTTGCTTCAAAATGGGGCTGGTCCTTGGTGTGGGAATAGGTTACTTTTCAATAGTTTTGTCTAGGGTCCTGAAAAAGAGGAATAATATCCCGTTTCCTATTCTGCAAGTCTGGTCACACTGCCATATCAACTTATGATGATAGACATAATATATAAACAGACTTTTCCCCCCTTCCTATGTCCTAATGAGCCCCGCATTCTCCTTCCTATCAGCATAATTACTTTTCCACTATTCATTCAAAATGACAGTGGTAAAACACTATTCACAACAGAGTGGGTTTCAGCATAAGGCAGGGCCGTCTTGGACTTTTTCCAAGGGGCCTTAGTTACAGGAGTACCAAAAGGGCTTTATTCATTAGGAGAGAGGTTCACCTATCAGGCAACCCTGATGGCATGGCGCCCAAGGACAGCACAAGAGGGAGGAAGGCTGCACTATATTCATTTTATTTCTATGCAATATACGTGACTGGCCTCACAGAGCCAAGTGAGTATCCCTCGATGGATATGCAAGCCAACTCCAATGACTGGCTTTTCTATAAGAGAATCCAACTGTGTCTTGCTATATACCAACAATATTAAAATGCTTGAAACTAATCCTGAAACACAATATAGAGGCATTTACAGTCTTCTTGTGTCAATCAAGAGCTGCCACATTGCACACTCAGAAACAGCTAGGAGCTGGTTTATATTTCATCAAAATGAATGTGTGTAGAAGAGAGGAGGGGGAGGTAGAAACACAGAGAGAGACAGAGAGAAAGCAAGAGTGAGTGAGAGAGAGAGAGGGAGAGAGAGACAGAGAGGACAGAGACACAAAGACAGACAGACAGACAGAGATAGAGAGAAACAGAGACAGAGGTAGAATGAGGAGAGACAGTCTCATACACACACAGAAACAGACACAGAGACAAGACAGAGAAAGAGAGACAGAGACAAGATGAAACAAGTATAAAATGAATTAAGCAATTTGTGGTTTGCATGGGTATAAACAAACAAGGATCTAATGGACTCATTGATCTACAGACACAGATGGGCACAGAGGAAGCATATTCGCGTGTCCTCACCAAAAGCAAACAAACAAAAAAAAACAACTGAAAACAAGCTAATGGCAATTCAGTTATCCTTCTTCACAAAAAGAACTCCATTTATGAAGAACTAAGTTTCTCTTTCCAACCATCTCGAGTGGGTCAAAAAACAAACAAACAGCTAGTTTGGTGTATAAATTAGCCAGGGGATCATTTGCCACTTTTTCCATCAGCATTTTGAAAACACTGCCTCCATATGTTATCCTGTCATTCTATATCCAGCAATGTTACTTCTATGCATCCCAGGCCTTTTACGATGCCAGTAACAAAGTCAAACATCCATGTTAAAGGTTCACCATGCTACATCTGACCTTGATCATGTGTAGTTGTGTTATATGGAGAGGCACAGCTCAGCCTATCATTTACATAGATTTGACACAGGAATACTGGCAAATACACATAGGATCTGTGACTTTGCCAACATAAGGACTTCTCTGAGTGGGAACTCCATCTACTGGCCCAAATAGCAATCCTTCTATAACTTAGTAAAGAAGTGCTAGAAAGCTAGCTGACCTAAGTGATTGACCAAGGGTCCCCAGCAAGAAGTGGAGGGGCATGCTTGAATTGAATGTGGTATTTCTGTCCAAGCCCAGCACTCTATCCACCATGCCTTACAATAACAAACCACTGACTGAAGCAGTGAGGGGGCACAGTGGTTAGAGTGTTGGCCCTAGAATCAGGGGAACTGAGTTCAAATCCAGCCTCACACTTATTAGCTTCGTGACCCTGAGAGAGTCATTTAACCCTGTCTGCCTCAGTTTCCTCATTTACAAAATAAGCTTGAGAAGGAAATGGTAAACCACTCTAGTACCTTTGCCAAGAAAACCCCAAATGGGGTCACTAAGGGTCAGACAAAATTAAAAAATGACTGTACAACGGCAAAACTGGCTGGGGCAACAGAACTTTAGAGTCTTAACATGTCAATATAATTCATTCCGTCTCAATGCATAACTACAATTACATGCAGAAACATACACCTGCCTCCACCAATGGCCAAATGATGAATCAACCAGTATGACTTGTGTCCAGTGTTCACGAGGCCCCAGTTTGAAGGTTCACAGTGACTGGAGAGCATCTGGTCCAAACTCGAATTTTATATAACAGGAAACCCAGGAGCACAGTGGATCTGCGTAGGCCATCCAGGACACAGGGAGGAGGGCCGAAATCCAAACCCGGGTCCTCCATATCCAAATCCAGGGCTCTTTCACTGGACTAAGACATTACATCTGGTCCACCACCACCAACAAAGACAACATCACCAGAACCAAGGCTCATCACCCTCCTTAAGAAGGTATATATGCTACATATGTATTATGGGGCATATTCATTTCATCTGCAGACCTCAGAGATTTCAGCGCCACTCAAATGACAACTTTTTTTTTTACTAGAGAACTCTAAAAACCAAATTGTTTGCTAGAAAATGTATCTATTGTCACTTTCTAGTGTTCCTCTAAATGAAACCTAAAATTCTGTTCAGTTTCAGCTTCAGCCATATCCATGTAGGTGGTCTGTAACATTAAACCATCCACAATTAGCTTTCTGCTTTCACTTCCAGTACTGGCAGCAGCCCCTTTTCCCCCTACTGACAAGGCTAGGACATTCTCTTTGTGTAGCATAACAAACAACTAAAAAAGCCGCCCACTTGTGGCCCATTAATGTTTTTAAAATCTCAAATCAGACTTTCCTTCATGGTACTATCCGCTCTTATCATCACTCCTGGACATCAAGTAACTACAATGTTACAAAGTTGAAATAACAATAAAAACAACAAATCCCACTCTCCACCTCCAAACTTTAAGATTAGGATAGGTAGAATCACTGATTTTTTTTTTTTTGCACATGACCTTGATCCCTAAAAACATCTTCATTGTTTAACTAGCTAAGCAAATGCTGAAGGATTTGTTAGGTAGTGAGTGAAGAGATGAGTTTATATTTTAAAATTCAGTTACCTAAAGTTTTCTTTTACTTTGGGGAGGGAGAGTTAATACACAATAAGAGATAAATGAGGGTGGAATTTGTTTTTAGGGAAAAAAGAAATCCTCAAAGGGCAGCCTGAAGACTACTCTGCAGTTATCACATTAACACCTCTGTCATTCTTTCTCAATTAACCTTGGATAAACCAACCTAATGAGCTACTTCTCAACGGTGACAAATAGCTTCTGTGTTTTGAAATGACAAGCTTTCCCTACATAAAGATAAACAACAGTATTCTTTCATTTTTTAATTCTCAAAAGTAACAAGCTAAGCAAAATTGTCAATAACATTGCTGTTGAATTCTTCTAGCATTTGAGAATTTCAAGATTCCAGAATCCTAAGTATGCTTCAAATGAAATCTAAAAGAGTTCTGAAGATGTTCAGGTCAGTGGTCTTTAAATTATTATACCTAAAGTAGCTATTTAATTACTTATATTAATATTGATATCAAATCAATAATTGAATCATATTATTCAATTAATCAAGCTTTCTATTATTAGGGCTAAAAGTTTAAGGAATAGCCTGAAAACTGTATTTATTTATTCTTTTGTTTTACAAAGTGAATCTTCACATACAGAAATCCCTCAAACGTCACATATATTCACATGAATCCATGCTTTGGGATGTTTTAGGACCTAGCCAGAGGCTGGTTTTGACCACATTCCCCTCCCCCCCAACTTTAGTGGCTAGCTTCAATATATGCAAAACAAGGACCAATTCTAGTCTCTCTTCTTTACCAGAGTCAGTATAAAACTTGAGATATTTGCATGGCCAAAAACCTCCAATGAAAAAAAAAAGAGAGACAAATGGGGGGGGGGGGGGGGGAGGAGAGAAATTAATGCCATTTCAAAGTTAGAGACTGGTAATTTCAGTGTTAAAAATGACAGTTTCTGGGAAGATAACTGTTTGAAGTTTTCACTTGATTTTTCATTTTGATCCACAGTTGCTTATAGGAGGGGAGGCAAAGGGTGATTTTTGGCCTGGTTATCTTACTACAGAACAAAACTGGAATAGTTTAAAGAAAAAAAGCAACTGCCTACAATTTCTAGCCTGGTTCTACCTAAGCTATAGCCTTAAATTTTATTAGCAGTTAGTTAACAGTTAAAAGAGAAAATAGAAGCCTGTTCCCTACCCTGGGCCTTCTCTCACTTCCAGGCTCACCCACCTCATCTAATTCCTCCTGAATATGAATGACCTTCTGGGACTGCTGGCCTGGTGGCAAAAGGCAGACAGGACCTTTCCCAAGACCTCCATTTCCAGCTTCCATTTGCATTCCACTCCAGGGACAGCCTGAGTCAATTCAACTGGGGTTTATCGCTCCAATGACAGCTCTTTAATTAAGCAACTGTGACAAAAGCATCATTTCCTGAGCCTTACAGGGTAATTCTTAAGGAAACCAAATGGCTAAGCTGTCTACGAGTAATGGTAGTGGTAGGAAAGGGTAGGCATGTATTAATTTCACATACAATGAAAACATGGGATTCCAAGATAACTGGGTTAATTCTAAAAAACGACTAGTGACCATAGCCTGGGTTCCCTGTATCCTAAAGAGATTAGAGACCTAATGAGACTGATTTTAATAAATATTCCCAAGTATGGCAGGCATGGATGCTCCCCATTTTGACATGATTAAAAATATACCAAAATCTAAGAGTCTTATCTTCTTATCTAAATGTAACTAAAAGGGAGAAAAAAACCTTTAAAATGACAATTTATGGGTAAGAAAAACTTTAATATCTAAAATACACTTATGTGGCTCCTTGGGGCTGTCTAGCCCAATTCCCTCATTTTACAGGTGAGTAAACTGAGGCAGA
The DNA here is from genome assembly GCF_028583685.1 of Petaurus breviceps papuanus. NCBI lineage: Eukaryota > Metazoa > Chordata > Mammalia > Diprotodontia > Petauridae > Petaurus > Petaurus breviceps. The sequence continues at coordinate 39,537,210 of NW_027185761.1, read as the reverse complement.
GGAAGGTTAAGTGACTTGTGCAAAGCCAAGTAGGCAGTCAATGGCCACACCAGGATTTAAATCCAAGTTGCATAATTCTAAGCCCCATAGTCCTTCTACTGACCACAATCTGGTGCTACATTAATTTGTTTCCCGGGGGAAAAAATAGGATTTCTTCTGGGTCATCTTCAAAGAACCTGGGGTTTAGGCTTTCAATTATAGCAATTTCTTTTCTTGGGGGTGTTCTATGTTCCTCCTGTATCTGGTGTAAAAACTTTTTCACATATCTTTCTACTACACTCCCACAAAAGGAGCTGATATCCTCAGAAGTGTGTGTGTGTGTGTGTGTGTGTGTGTGTGTGTGTGTGTGTCCCCATACATACATCAAATCACTCCATGAGCCAAGGCCATATTTTCACCTTGGCTTGATACCATTCCACTTGGGCCTGTTTTCCCAAGGCACATATAACCTGTAGATCTTAAGCTTAGGATTTCCCACAGCACTTAGGAAATAAATGTTTGTTACATTACACAGATATGCATAGAATCACTCAAACCCGAAACTGGAATTATACAAAATGAATAACTCTCCCAGGGAGAAGGAAGCTTATAGGTCATTTATTCCATTTCCTCCTCCTCCAACCCAGGAATTTCAGAATCTCCTCTATAATGAGGAATTCACAGAGCTGGAAGGGCCTTAGAGACAATTCAGTTCAAAGTCTACCAGGGATCTGGGATCATGTGTATAACAAACCTAGTATGCTGGTACATGCGGACCTCAAATAGACGGTGGGTTCAGTATCATCACCCAGCCCCCATGGAGTCCATCCCACCTGCTGAGAATCCAGAAATCTTACTTCCTACACTGCCTGCCCATTGCTTGTGCTTCTGCTCTCCAAGGTACTTGGGAGTCACTAGTACCCGAAAAGGAAAATGAGGGACTTGTCTGCACTCAGACCCATGGTCTAAACGTCAATTTGATAAGTATTTATTAAGGGCCAACTATATGGTAGGCATTTTGCTATGCACTGAAGACACAAAAAGAAAAGTCCCTGCCTTCAAGGAGCTTATAATCTAATGGAGGAAATAAAATCCAAATAAATCTATGCAAAGCAAGTTAAATACAGGATAAGTAGGAGATAATTAACAGAAGGAAGTCACAAGGAAGAGGAGCTGGGTGGAGGTTGTTGTGACGGTTGTTTGTCCTTCATTCTTGAAGAGGGCCATGACGTCAGGGAGGAGATGCCATGACATGCAAGCAAAGTGGATTTAAGTGAGGTAGGGCTGTGCAAAGTCACCAGCCTCACTTTCACTTCCAGAACCATCTGGGTCCAGTGACAAGATGTAGATCAGGATCACTGGAGATAGTTCTCGACTTAAAGGAAGCCAGAGAGGTCAGTAGTTAGAGTGGATGAGGAAGAGCATTCTAGGCATGGAGGACAGCCAGGGAAAATGTCTTGTTCATGGAATGGCCAGGATCAAAGAGTACATGATGGGGAGTATGGTGTAAGAAGACTGGAAAGGTGAGGGGGGGGGGGTTCGGTTAGGGCTTTGAACACCAAAGGGGAATTGCATTTGCTCCTGGAGGCAATTCCATTGGAGTTTACTGAGTGGGGTGTGTGTGACATGCCCAGATTTGCATTTCAGGATAATCACTTTGATGGAGGAATGGAGAATGGTCTGTAGTGGGGGAAGACTTGAGGCAGGCAGACCCACCAGCAGGGTATTGCAGCAATCAAGGGATGAAGTGTTGAGGACCTGCACTAGAATGGCAGCAGTGTCAGAGGAGAGAAGGAGGTATATTTGGGAGATGTTGTGAAGGTGAAAACAGTAGGCCTTGGCAACAGCTTGGATATGGGGAGTGAGAGACAGTGAAGAATTCCCGAAGGACTCCTAGGTTGTGAACCTAATCAACCAATGTTTAGAGGGCAAGACAATGAAGAGTCAACAGCAACAGAGAAAGTTTAAAAGAAGAGAGTTTAATCTCACAATTAAAAGAAACATTTTTTTTCAATAGGCTTCCCCTTCAGCTGAGAGCCCCAGAAATGCCCTTTGCTAAGCATCTAAATGATGCACTCCTTCCATTCTGGGACACCCAAGTTTACTCAAGGGCTGCTTGGGCTGTGTCTATTTTTGCCAGTAACAGGTTTTCAAGGAATATTTGAATTGGAAATTTCTTTGCATCTTTTACAAGGAGGCTAAATACAACTTCTAAAAGCTAACTTAAAGCCCATAATTCCTTTAAGAAGGAGCCAATATTCTACCTGATTCCCAGTGAAGCATTGGAAGAAAAGGAGACCTTACTTCCATTTACAGGTTGTTACTATTGATATTTATTTCAATTCAACATGTGTGAGATTTCCTACAATGTGCCGAGCATTTTATTTAAGACTAGGGATAAAAAAAGCAAAACAAAACAGCAACAGCAAAAGAATCTCCCTCCAAGAAACTAACATTATATTAAGGGAGAACAGCATGTACCTAGATTGGTGTACACAAGCCAAATACAGAGCAAAAGCAAAGTTATCCAGGGGATGGGCTGCACTAACAACTCGGGAAATCAACATTTTCCTGTGTGGGGGTCTCTAGGGCAGGCAAATTAGTGAGGACGGAACCTCTGAGCTATAGCTGCTGTGTTCTAGTCTGGGTTCCTATACAAGTTTCAAATCCCTTCAAAAGATCAATGATACATACAACCATTCCCAGTCATTAGACTTTCTTAGCTCTCTCCTCAGTGAATTGTTACTTGTATTTCCTCTGGCTAAGAGGTCTCTCTGGATGGTTTCAGTGGACAAATGGGAGATCTCACAGTGGTCCTGTCCATCCAAAACCAATGTTATTATGCACTGACACTTCCTTTCTATTATCCCATGGTCCCAAATAACAAAGTATTCTCTCCCTTGGTGGAGGGGAGAGAGTATGGTATATAGTATATACCACATAGAGCAACTTGTTGGCAAGTGGATAGAGTGCCAGGCTTGGAGTCAGGAAGACTGAACAACCTGAGTTCAAATCTGACCTCAGATACTTACTAGCTGTGTGACCCTGAGTATGTCACTTAACCCTGTTGGCCTCATCTGTGAGATGAGCTGGAGAAGGAAATGACAAATCACTCCAGTATCTTTGCCAAGAAAATCCCAAATGGGGTCACAAAGAGTCAGATACAACTGAAATGACAACAAAAACATACCATATCGTGGTAATTTCAGAATGCCTAAAGTGCTCTTATACAATCTTAAGAGCTACTACATTACTGAAAAAGGAGTAGAGTCAAAGCTTCATAAGTATCTGAAAGGCCTGACCTCCTGATATATGAGGTGATGTGACTTTCATATCCTTCTGGCTTGTTTCATTCCCATGCCTCAAAACTGCATGAGAAAAGATTGGATATAAAAGGGATGGTGCCTGATATTTTCCTTTTATCAAATGTATACTTCTTTATAGTTGTTTAAAACAAAAAACTGCCAGAAGCAGCTAGGTGGTTCAGTGGTTAGTGTGCTAGGCCAGAATTCAAATCTGACCTCTGACATTTACTAGCTATGTGACTCTGAGCAAGTCACTTAACCTCTGACTGCTTTAACTCACTGGAGAAGGAAAGGGCAAAACACTCTACCATGTTTGCCAAGAAAACTATATGGACAGCATTGACTTGATATGGTCAATGGGGTCATGGATCATTGGACGTGACTGGACAGCAACAAAAAATGCATACAACTGGGATAAATTTAAACAAAAACTATTTATAATTTTGAACAGTTTAAAAATTTTTGTTCAAAAGCAAAGTAAACATCACATAAATTTAATAATTAGTGCTTAGTTTAAGAGAAAAAAAGAGAATGCAATTTAAATAACAACCAATTTTCATTCACTGCTCTCTAAAAATCAATTTGATGCTTCTATCCCTTTCTATTTTCTATTAAACCTAAGAGGTCAAAAGGAAAGGTACACACTTTGACAGGTACACACTTTGTTTATGATGTTTTCTGGAAACTAGCAGAGCAACAAAATAGGAAGGGATGACAAATAGGAAAGAGATGATAAAATTTGGCTCTCTGAATAAAAAAAAAGCAATGTTCTTGCCACCAATATGCCAGCATCTTTCTGTTATTTCTTCTATAATTTTATCTGATCCACTTTTAAATTATCTGAAGAGAAATTCAAAATATTTAATCATAATTTAATTCACAGAATTGTAATGGACATCAAATGAATAATTCACAATCAAATCCTCACTGAAGCCGTGTGTGGGCAAATATTTGTAGATATCACGTCAAAGGTTGTTTTTCCCCCTATACAAAGACTCCTCTTAAGCAAGAGCCATTTTTCCAAATGAATTTGAAGTTTCATTCATCAGAATATAGCAGCTTACCCAAACTGTTGCCACTAGAAGTTTAAAAAAAAAACAAAAAGAGTTCTGGACTGTGTTAGATTTAAAGGATTGAGACAAAGTGATGAAAATGGACAGTAATCTACTTCCAACACACGGTTTTCTGCTATAAGTAACCGTGTAAAGACAATGTTTCTGAAGGCATGAGTCAACCAAACAAGGTTTTTTTTTTAGTACATTTAATTCTGTTATGACTCCTTTTCCTCAGGTTTCAGTCACTAACACCAAGACCCCTCTAAGAAGTCAGGTTTCTCAACCTCAAAAAGAAAACCATCATCCAACAGGCTTCCATGATCTTTCTTGCCTATATTATTTAAAATAAAAAAGAAAACAATAAAGAAAAGGAAACTAAAGGAATAAACATCAATAAAAAGGATGTTAAAATATCATGAGGGTTTAGATGTGGCCTGGCATAGTGGAAAGAGGTTAAAAATGCTCGGTTCAAGTCTTGACTCTGAGACTTACTAGATATATAAGCCCAGGCAAGTCATGTCACCATTAGATCCTCCAGACAACTGACTCTCTAAAACAAGAGATCTTAATATAGAATCCAAGGAGCTCCAAGGGATCCTTGAATAGATTTCAAGGTCTGTGAACTTGGACAAGATAAAAAAATCTTTATTTTCACTAACATCTAACTGAAATCCAGCATTTCTTTCAAGTAGGAACATAGCTAATAGACTATATTATGAGAAGGCATCAGTACGTTTCACCAGATAGCCCAAGAGGTCCATGACACAGGAAAGATGAACTTCTTCTGCCCTAAGACTAAATGATAGAGAGGAGACTGATCTACATTCTTGGAAAGTATTTCCTCATCTGGGAGTTTCCTAAATTATTGAAATCAGATGCTAAGTACCCACTTTTTATCCTATGATGGTTTATTTTTTTTTTCAAAAAACCCAAGAAAATAAAAAAAAATACTCAAGTTTACTTCTATGAAATTAACATAATAGCACTGCCAAATCATCAACTTATTAATTTATTTCCAATTTAAAAATAAAACAGTAAAATTGGTAAAGAGAAATTTTAGCTAATGAAATCTATTTTAAAAATCTGGGAATAGGGGGCGGCTAGGTGGTGCAGTGAGTAAAAGCTCCGGCCCCGGAGTCGGGAGGACCTGAGTTCGGTTCCGGCCTCAGACGCTTAACACCCACACACACACACACACAAAAAAAAAAACTAGCCGTGTAACCTTGAACAAGTTACTTAACCCCAATTGCCCTCCAAAGGGTAAAAAAAACAACAGCATCTGGGAATTAACCTATCAAGGTACGTTATTTTTTACAGAAATAAAAACAGAATTAAATAGAGATATTCAATGTTCATGATCAGGCTCAGCTAATATAAGAAATATGGTAATGCTATTCAAGTTAATATGTAGATTTAATGCTATGGTGATTAAGATACCAACTGCATATTTTAGAGAATTAGGCAAAATACCAAAATTCTATGAAAGTTCAAGTGGTCAAGGGAAATGGGGACTTGGGAGGGGTTAGAAGTGAGTCTTATACTCCTAGAACAGAATACAAAGAAAGAAGTAATTATATAAGGGGAGAAATCCAGTTCATAATAAAAAATAGAAAAATTAGATAGATGAATTCAATTAGATGAGAATGAAATAGAATAAGGTACACGATTTACATGCATATAGGTCTATTTAATAATCTATATAGAGATTGTGTATATATGTACATATATATACATATATAGTCTGATAGTCTACATAGATTTCTATAGTCCATATATATTCTATTTGATAGTCTATATATGTGTGCATATATATGTATCATTTCTATATAGTCTACAGGCATACAGATTTAAGCTTTTTTTTTTTTTTTAAGCAATTAGGGTCAAGTAACTTGCTCAAGGTTACACAGCCAGTTATTTCTGGGTGTGGTGCTGAGTGTCTGAACCCGGGATTCGATCTCCAGGTCGTCCCAACACTGGAGCCGGTGCTCTTACTCGCTGAGCCACCTGGCCACCCCTAGATTTAAGCTTTTAAAGGGTTGAACTGCACCAGAACTTTTGGGATATCCTGCATTTTACAGCACAAATTTAAAAGCATTCTGAGAAGAGGCCCAGTACCTTTACCAGACCACCAAAATGTTCCAGGACACAGAAAAGATTAAAAATCCCCGATTTTTATTTTATTATGAGACAAAATAAGTGATTTTTATTATATAAAAAAATGTCTGCACAACAACAAAAAATGCATCTAGAATAAAAATAAAAGAAACAATGTCAAATATCCAAACGTTACCAAAGGTAATGCTAGAAGTATTCTTACTTCTAACTACTAAAGAATTCTTTGGAGTGAGATAAGAACATCATAAAATAATTTTGAACCTTGATTTCTGGTCCTGGGCTATCAGCATTATCAGTGGTTATTCTACTCCAGTGATTACTATGGAAACTAAGCGTCGTCTGGGAGGGATATTTGCTACTCAATCCAGTCCCTCTTCTGCTAGGGCATGTTACAAAGCAGCAGCCTGGCCCAGTCCCTGAGCTATAAAAGAGCCAACATCACTTGTGGAATCAAATTCGGAATTATGTATTTACTCAAACACCATTTCTTCCCCTTTACTCTCATGGTGAAGACACATAATGAGAATATGCCATACCACATTTTCAGAAATCAAACTGAGTCATGCCAAGGTTCAGCTGAGAGATTGCCAAAGCTCACATTTTCAGAAAAAAAAGCCACCTTTTCCTTAAGGTGCTTCAACTCTCTCCAAGCACTTTCTACAAACCTGATATGTGACTGCAGGATTGTTTTGATTTAATTTTAAAACAGCTCACTCACAGGCCATAGGAGAAACTATGCGGTAACTTAGGGCATATGTGTTCAATTAAAAATGATTGTGAATCTGGGAAGCAGTAAATGTTCTTTAATAAAGACTCCAAGTACTGCTAATCTAGAAATGAAAACAGATAAAGAGTGGTCTGGGTCGCAAATCAGACACAGCATGTTCTAAGATTTACAAAACTTGGAGTAAAATGGAGGATATGGAGTGTAAGGAAAAAGCACTAGCTCTGGAGAGTTGTCGGATCTGGGTTCAAATTCGAACCCGTGATGCTTACTACTTGGTATGACCCTGGCTGGACAAGTCACTTAACCTTCAATGACCTCAGTTTCTTCATCTGTACAATGGAACAGAGAGTCTCCCTTCCCACTGTAGAGCTGTAATCCATGAGTTTTTCATCATTATGCCAATCACTTATTCATATGTCATTCAAAGGACATATGAAGGAAGACACTATCTGCATCCAGAGAAAGAATTGATAAACAGAAGTAGGTATAGAATGATTTTATATAAATATACATATTTGAGTCTAATGGTAGTCATCTCTAGGGCAGGGGAATGGGAGGGAAGAAAAAAAAAGAAACGTACATAATAACTTCATTATATATTTACAAGCAATACCAGGTTGTATATAATAGGTTTGCAGTTTCATGTGCAATCATTTTTTTTTATTATACTATGTTAAGGAAATGCTTGCATTATTTCAGAAATTAAAAATAAATAAAATTTTAAAAAAGAACCAATGTAAAAACAAAATAGAATGTTGTCTACTTTGCAATGTTCTGTTCTGTTTATGGTTAGAGAGGACAGTGATGAATATAGGTAACCCAGATGGTGTCGAACTTTGAGTCCTTAGCATATAGGAAGGGGTTTCAGAAATTGAATGTATGTTGATGGAGAGAAGCATAGAGGAGGGAAGGGGAAGGGGACTATTAAAGTTAAATAGAAACAAATTTAGGTTTGATACAGAAAAAACAATCAGAGTTCCAAATGTGGAAAGGGCTGCTCCAGGAGACAGTGGGCACCTCCTGACTGGAGAGTTTCAAAGCAAAGGCTGATGACCATCCATCAGATATGTTATAAAAGGGATTCCTTTTTGAGTACGATTGAACTAGCTGGTCCATGAGGTTCCTTCCAGTGCTAAAATTCTGTGATACTATAACAAGAACAGAATATGAGAAAAAGCAATTGATTCTTCCTTATTTTAATGGCAGAAAATTTAATTGCTAAAATTAAATCTGAAAGTCCATCATCCTTCTACATCCAATGTAAAGTGAATGCTCTCCTCTAGATTGCTATTCCAGATTTTATGTTCAATACCATTTTGGGGGAATTTATCACTTACGGCTTGATATACTGTGGTTACCTTTTCCTGAGCATGTGTCTTATCTCTGTAACTAGATTAGAGTGTCTAGTGCCTAGAAGTCAGGGATAGCCTCTCCCTTCTTTGTATTTCCCTCAATGCCTTGCACAGAATAGGCAAACAATAGTTTTGGTTGTTTGTTTTTTTTTTATTTGGGGGTTTTGTTTTTGTTTTAAAGAGTCTACCTTTTATAATTACCTGACAAACATGCACCAATCTAAGGATGAATTAACTTTCCTCTACTCTAAAATGGAGAACTCATGCTCTACAAATCATTTCCTCTTCCTATCAACATCTCGTTTAAAACTGTTTGGTGAATATGCCAACTATATCATGATAGCTAATGAATTCTCAAATAAAAGTTCTAGAGACACAGGGGAAAAAAAATGTGTGTTTAGATCAATGATTCCCAGCTGTGGTTCTGAGACACAGAAAGGTTTCCCCCATTATCTCATGGGATATTACAAAATACATGAAGTACATTTGAATTTATTGTAATTATAAAGATGCAAAATGTGCCCCAGGCTCCACTTTGGGGAAGAAAAGTGTGGGTAGGATGAATCCAAAGAAATGTGATTTATCTTTACAACTCCAAAAAAGGTTAGGAATCCCTATTTTAGGCTTGCTTTGGATGCCAGAGCTCTCCGAAGACTCAGTGGGGTTGACAGGAAAGGGGAGCCTTGATGAAGAACAGAAATTAGAGTCAGAGGAACAGGAAGACATTGGGGAGAGGAGCTGTCAACAAGAGATGTCAGGAGAAGAGGAGGAGATGGTGCATTATGCACAGGGAATGATTCAAGATGCAGCGGCTGGTAATCTCAACACTGAAGAAAGGGGCCTAGGGTCTACAAGATGAACAGTTCAAGATGGCGTACTCTTTAATGTGCTCAAAATGATCGAAATTCAAGAAAAAGTTTCTAAAGTATTTTGTATTATCTGAATGTATCAACGGTGTCTTTTCCTCTTCTGGAGGATTTGGACAAGGATTTCCTTCATTTCACCCAGTCTACACTGGGAAAAACAAATGGTCAGAAAAATTCACTGAAAAGTAGAATAATCACTGCTAGTTTTTCTAGATTTTTTCCAAAGCTTATGGATGATTTAATTAAATTTTTTCTATTAAGAGGTAACTATGAAGCATAGTTTTAAAGCTTTTATGAATTCAAAACTCCCATAAAAGTACACAGTGTCAACATGCTGTGAACTTTTATTAAAATGGGCAAGGAATCAGTTCCTGGTTAGTCTCTGAAGGAAGGCTTCAAGGACCCTGGTTCAAAAGTTTTAGCATGAAATACCTTCAGGAATTCTGCGCTATGCCACTAACTTTGGGAGAAGAGGATTTCTGTCTTGTTTTAAAGAAACTTTCATCACTTAACCCCAATTGCCTTGCCTTTCCCCCTCCAAAAACAAAAAAAAAAGCTTTCACAGATTTCTTTCTATAGTTTGACACTTTACCATCTATTTTTTTCTTTTGTCAAGTTTCCTGTTTTTGGGGATAGAAGTTCACATGCCACATTATTCATATCTATAAGAATTAATTGATGAAAAAAATCAACTGGTAAAAAAAAAAACACTGGTTTCCTCAGTAACACTAAATTACAGCAGTGTACCAGTTGAGACCAATTGGGGGAAAGAGAAAAAGAGAAAATATCCATCAAGGTCTTTGTTATTGCTTTATCTTCATTGGGTAGAAAAGTATAGCATTTAAACCTAGGGGTTCTAAACCTGAGGTCAACGAGCTTTTAAAAAAAATTCTGATAACTGAATTTCACCATAATTGGCTTCCTTTGTTATACTATGTACTTTATTTAATGCATTTAAAACATTCTTCTGAGAAGGGGTCCATATCACCAAAAAGGTTAAGAATCGGGAGTTAGTTCTTGAAAATTAAACAAAAAGGTTACAATATTAATAATAGTTAACTGGTTTGTAATAACCCACTACTGGGCTTTTCAGAGGTTAACCAGGAAGTTTATTCAATTCAATTTCCAAATGCCCAAGCATTTCTTAGGAACCTACCATATACAGCATACTGAGATAGGTCCTAGGGATACCCAGAAAAAAAATTGTCCAGTCCCTGCCCTCAGAGCACTTACATTCTCTTGGGGCTATTGCCTAAAGTATTTCCAAAGGTACCCTCTCTATCCTTCTCTTCAGATGTGACAGACAGGTAAAAAGGGAAGAAAATGGTTTGTGGGGAGAAAGGTGAGGAGAAACAGAAGAAGCGATGCTTTGAGGATAGGAAAGTTTTTTTTTTAAAGCAATTGGGGTTAAGTAATTTGCTCAAGGTTACATGGCCAGTTATTTCTGGGTGTGGTACTAAGTATCAGAGCCCGGATTCCATCTCAGGTCATCCCGACTCTGGGGCTGGTACTCTTACTCAATGTGCCACCTGGCTGCCCCGAGAGTTGTTTTAAATAAAAAACTCCAAGGAAAAGAGACTCACTTATAATTTATCTAATATGGTATCATTCAAGAGTTGTACAACCAGACAAGGAGGGGGGCTGGTCATATCATGCAAAGTGTTGGATAAGCTACTTGTCAACATGCAGCCATCAGGGAAACTAGAGGAATGCCTCCTCCCCTTCTCTCCCCCACCCCCTCAGGGCACACTGGGTGAACACCCTGCATAATAAGATCGATGAGATGGAAGGACTTGTGATCAACACCATTGTTGATGAGTACCCAACTTGATAAGATAACAGACCAACCTTGAAGTCTAAATCAATGGCAATGACATGGAGTCAAAAAGTCACTTCTGAATAGCCAGACTTTCAAAATGTCTGCAAAAGGAGCATTGGGACCAAAATTCCACAGTCAAAACAAAGAAGAGGTTTCATAGTAACTAACTAAAGTAGGCAAAAGTTTTTTTTTTAATATTTAAATATTTTAAAGGTTTTTTTTTTAGTGGTGGGGTGAGGTGTGGAAGTTATCCTGGATTATGTGGAAGATTGTTCCACTCCCCCCATTTCACTTTGAAGGGCTTGGAAATAAATTCTGGCACCACTCTGTTAAACAGCAGCATTGTGTGGGCCTCAGTGCTAACATTGCCCAGGCCAAATCTTATTCCTATCTCTGCTTGCTTAGTAGTAAAAACATCTCTCAGGGTTCTAGTACAAAGCTGGGTTCGTTTGTAGATTAAATCAGTATATATAAATGTCAGAGTCTTTGAGGTTGCCCTACTGATGGAATGGAAAATTAGCAAAAAATCTTATGGATCACAGCAGAGAATTTCCCCCACCAACAACAAAAATAACATGGGAAATTTAAAAGCCTATTTCATCCAATTTGACTTCTCTTTTTCTCAGTTAGTCTTATGTAAACAAGGGGAAAATGTTTTTTTTTTGGTTTTCAATCCCCCCCCCCCAAAGAGAGTTACACTACAGTGTTTTAGCATAGTAACTATGAAGTTTTCTCCCATTATTAACAAAGTAACTAGCGAAGTCAGTTTGCTCAGCCACATTCATGGCGTTAAATGAGCTTGGGCAATGGAGGAATGGCTGATCCTTTCTAGGAGATACCATAACTAGACTTGTCTGAAGTGACAGAATTACTAACTCTAATGCAAACAAAAGAAAGAATGACTGACTTAGCCAAATGCCTGGAAGGTTAGACAGCTCATGTGCCTACATCTTAAGGTCTCAAAAATAACAGTACTGACATGTCAGCTTATTTATGGAAGATTATACAGAAGGATGATTATTGGAAATAGAGAGTTAGCGGAATGTCTGAATGTGGAAAATCACATTTGTAATTCACTAAAGAGAGAGCACAAACTCTCTGGTCCAAATAAGTTTCAGACGTCTTAAGCCCAGTATGCAGCATCTCATCCATACAATTTATTACTATAAAAATTCACCTCCAAGATAACAGCAAATAGTTTCATAACAGAATGCTCATGAGAACGATTTTCCCATATGTAATCAAGTAATTCATAAGCATTTATTAAGTACCTACTATATGCTAGGCACTGGGCTAGATGCTAGAAATACAAAGACAAAAAATGAAATCATCCCTGCCCCTCAAGGAACTTCTATACTATAGGAAAGAAATGGAGTCAAAAGAGCTCCTCCAAAAAGAGCTCCCCATGTTCCTCCAAGTTGAGCAAAAAGACTCAATTAAAACCTGAATTCTGAATGGCATCTGGAATACAAACTATAAAAGAAAAGGCCCAGACCTGTATAAAGGGACACCCAGAGATGGAAGAAAGTTTTGAAAACTGGAGCTTAGAACAACTAAATGATATGGTTTCACAACTTACAGGGATTTGCTAGGGATGCTGGGTAAGAGAGATGATTCTCTACATCTTCCAGTGAAGGAAGATTAAATTACTCAACATGAGATGCAAACTTTGAAAAGAGAAATTATGAAGATGGACAGAAATTTCCCCAAACTGGCATGCCAAATTAACCTCATGTCCTTCTCCAACAAAGTCATTGCATTGGCAGTTGAAATTGGGCAGGAAAAAATGACATCTTTATCTCAATATAATTGATTTCTTTTTAATTGTAGTCTGTGAATGGATCCTCAGGTTTCAACAGACTGACCCCACCCCCCCCAAATTAAGAAGCCCTGCTCAGGGAGAAAGAGAGGCAGTTGGGGAATTTATATCCTGGTCCCTTATTCTCAGACGATCTCCCAAAAGCTAACAAGGAGAAAGCAGAAAGATGACGACAGAGTGAACACTGATTCTTTTCACTCTGGTACTTTTTTGAGGAGGACAGATTCAGACTCATGGTGTGGATGGAGAATCTAGTCTGTGAGTTATAATCTAGTTGATAAGAGGCATTGATGCAAGTTATAAAACTCTCCATTCAGCAGCCAGTCCAGATCAGACACCGGACTTAAACTGCCCTACTATGAACCAGTGATTTAATTGGTATAGACATTCCCTCTACCAAAGCAGAAGGTGGCAGGCTGGAGAGATAGGGAAGAGGAAAAGGAGAGGAAAGGACAAAGTGAGCCTGCATTTTCTTATTTTTATTCAACTTCAAAAAGCAGCTATTTCATTCACATATTTAATAGTCCATAGAACAATAAATATAAAAGAATATTAGCAGTATAATGACTGTGTTCAGGACCATTTCTATCTGAAAGGCATCAAACCAGATGAGAATATTTTTTCAAGAATAACAACAAAAAGACCAGCCATTTCTAAAGTTTGCCAAACACTTACGTTACAGACATTATCTTCTTGTACTATCAGCCCACTTTTAAGTGATGAAACTGAAGCCCAGAGAGTTTGAGTGATTTGCCCATGTCACACAGCTTGTAAGTGCCAGAGGCAGGATCTGGACCAAGGTCCAAGTTCAACACTCTAGTGACAAAACCACGGTTCCTTTCCCACTATTTCCATATTGCTATTTCACAAACAATTTTTTTACAGATAAATAGCTTACGTATATTACTTTACACTACCCTCTTTCCCAAATTCCTACCACATGTTATTTTCTATAAAAACTGGATTGAGAGGAGGCAGTTAGGTGGCACAGCGAATAGAGTGCCAGCCCTGGAGTCAGGAGGACCTGACTCAGATACTTAACACTTACTAGCTGTGTGACCTTGGGCAAGTCACTTAACCCCAATTGCCCTGCCTTCCCCCCTCCAAAAAGCAAAAAGCAAGAAACAAAAACAAAAACAAAAAAACTGAATTGTGTTTTTTACATAGTACACTCCTGCTTCTTTTGGGTCTCCACATTGGGGGCCAAATCTAATCACCAGATCTCTGTTACCCAAATGAAGCCCCTCAGAGTACCTTGTGACACCATTCCCTAGATGTGGGCACAGGAGGTCTGAGCCACTGAGAAGTCTCTGCAGGACTCTGCCCTCCTGACACCCAAAGCTGCAATGTTAAATATTAAAGCTATGCCTCGTGTTAAAACAAGACAGAAAGCAGGTGTGCCAGCACGCATTGGTGAGAGTCACTGAAATCTCTGTGTTGCTTCAAAGAGATTAGCAATTGATTGATACATGCGTGATGTGTCAACTGCAATTATCGAGATCATTTTGCTATTGTGACTCCTATTCTTTTCATTCAGGTGCAAGAATGTGATTCATATTTCACATACTGACTAAAGGAAAAAGGGGGCTTACCAGAAACTGTACTGAAAATTCAAATACAGGTTGCCCTTTGCCAAAAGCAAATCCTCCACAGCTGTATATTTCTCATTTGCAAAACAACAGCAATGAAATTCCATTACTTAGAAAACTGGCTGTATGATCATTTCCTTGGCAACAAACACTTCACTTATCTTTCTGAACAATAGCCCCACAAAATTGCTTCTTTTTCAAAACAGGCAGTGAGTAACACATCTTAACACTAATGAAGGCTGTCCTTCCCAGGAAAATTGTTGTTTAATGACATCAAACCCTCTCTGTTCAGAAAGAGATTTACCCTGGAACATATGAATACCATTTGAAGATAAGAGCTCTGTAACTAAAGAAAAGAGACACAATATTCCCAAACCTCACTATTTTCAAAGAAATCAAATGTATGTCAAGGAACAAAAAACTCCAGTTTTTTGATGGAGTTCAGGCAGTTGATCCTTGGGCTGCCCAATTCCTGCCAGTCTTGGGAAGGGCATGTGACCATATTCCAATAGGTGGCAGAAGCTTAGCTCACCACTTTGTGCTCAAAACCATTGGGTATATCATTGGCCGAATAAAAGGATCTTCCAAATGAAGGTGCTATGTGAATGCATATGTGAAAGCTAATGCCTGCTGGTTTGTTTTGTTTTTCTTACAGATGACTTAGCTTCCAAAGAATCCAGCTACTTTTCAGTTTCCTAGACCACTGTACTATTTTCTGGAATTGCTTTGTTAGAAAAGCCAACAGTATTGAGCTTTTATCTTTAAATATTAAACCAGAGACCCAAGTAAGGAGCTGTGGGTTTTCTTCAACCTAGGGAGCATGGCTGATCACAGTCCTAATCTGGCTGAGTAGCTAAATCCTGAGAAGACAGTGAAAGTGCTTAAAGGTGAAGTGATGTGTCCAGGATTGTATGGCAATTAACTGTCAAATGATCAGACAACAAACAATTATTAAGAGATTACTTTATGTGCTAGGCCCTGTGTTAAGCTCTAGACATACAAAAAAGGCAAAACTAGTCACATACCCGATACATAAATACATACGCACATGTATATTTGTGTGTGTGTATACTCTGTGTGTATGTGTGTGTAAGGAAGCTAAGAGGAAAACGCATTAGAAGCTGGGGGCACTGAGGAAGGTCAGCTGCAGAAAGTAGGACTGAAGCTGAGTGCAAATCGAGGAGACCGGAAATTGAATGTCACATGGGAGTGGGCCAATCTGAATTGTTAAGTACATAGAGGGGAGTGAAGGGTAAGGACACTGGAAATACAGAAAGAGCCTTGTCAAAAAGAGGATTTTATATTTGATCCTGGAGGCAATAGGGAGCAGAGCCACTGGAGTTTCTGTGTTTGTAGCCAGAGACATTTCCAGATCTCTGCTTGAGAAAAATCCCTTTGGCTGCTTAGTGGATGGATTGGAGAGAGGTGAGATATGAGAACAATCTGAAAGCTGTTCTGATAGTCTAGGCAAGAGGTCTTCCTGGCTCCAAGCCTAGCGCTCTGGCCACTATACAACACTGAGCCTAAGAAATATTTCAACATAACATTAAGAAAATTGTTCAATTGTTTAATGAAATAAAAAAAACCTATTCAAGAAAACAGACTCGTTTCCACTTAACTCAGAATATCCCCAGTGTTTCCCCCAAATCTCAAGTGCTCCAAAGGGGAAGAGACCTTGTTCGCCAGATGTGCTATTAGAGGGAATGCTAAATTAAACTGATTTGGTGCAGCACAGAAATTAAGATGAACATGCTGACGATAATTGTGGACAAGGGACTTTTCTCTGCACATCTGTCAGAAAATTGTCTGTGGCTATCATAAAAGGAAGCACAAGGGCAAAGCAGACAAGTGATTTATGCCATGTAACCCACGTATGCTGAACTTTGGAGGCCTTTGCAAGGCTCCAAAGCCTTTAGAAAAGTACCTTGGCAAGTGATATAAATACAGTTCCAATGTCCACAACAGAGATTTCACATCTGGTGTTTAACTAACATCCAGACTCCCAGTGGTTTCCTAACAAACTACAAGCAGAGTACACCAAAGAGATGCCTGATCCCATTGAGAGAGGGAGAGAGAAATCCCGACCATGCCACTCATAATCTGGCTCCTCTATATTTAGAGAAGACCTCCTCTTAGTACAGAGACAATCGGAACTCTATCGAACAAAGCACACTTTCACTGTCTCCTCAAAACACTTGCCTTATTCATCCCACCAGCCCTCCACCAAGCAGGCTACCTTGGGTGGATATTCAGAGATGGCATTCAGAGTATGAAAAGGCACTGTCCACTATTCCACATACCTCAATAATCCGGTCATGAATCTGCAGCCCTCCTTCTTTGGCAGCTGGCCCGCTGTCAACTATTTTTGATACAAAAATTCCTTCACTGGATGATCCCTCTTGATTATCCTTTAGAGGTAAGGAAAACAAGATAATATTAGGTTTTCCATGAAATAAACTCTCATACGCCTAAGACAATAATTCCTACTGTCAACAGAGAAAGTAGTTATGGGAAAGCATTTTTGAACAAACTCCGATCTCTCTAAGCCTCCCTGGGTCCCTGAGTGATGAGTCAGGCCTCTGACTTTCTGAGAAGGAGGGCAGTTTACTGCTAGCAAAGTTTCTTTTTCCAAAATCATAAGGCTTAAAACAGACTCAGAAAAGCCTCTTATCTTATACACGAGCTTCACTAGAAACAGCCCTGGAATGAGTTACATCTAAGTGTGTGGATTAAATTTCCACTAATTTACAGATGTATTTATAAATTAAAAAGCACAAACATGTGGTGTTTCCAAACAAAATCATTTGGTAAAATAAATTCAGGATGTTGCACAAATCTACTAGGTGGATGCATTTCAAGTAAGGAGAAGTTCCTGATCTAACTAGATTAGATACCAAGAACCTGGCTGTATATGTGTTTGGGGGGGGGGGGGGGGAGCGCGGTGTAGAGATGCTGGTTTATGCCATATTTCCAGTCTCTGATCATTTAAAAGAATGTAGTTCAATCAAGCCCATTAAAGTCAAAGATAAATATAGGAAGATAGACACAAAACAAAAAACTATATCTCACTGAGACAAAACTAGGTATGAGTAATCTAAATTAAAACTCTTAGTTTAAAGTATACTTCACATACTATTCCATCCCTCAATGTGTACCACTTGTAGAATACAGCTACAAGCTTCAGATAAAACTTAGGCTCATTTTTTTTTGTCATTTCTTCCCTTTGTGACTTTGGTCAAGTCCCTTATTCTCTTTGGTACACAGACTCATCTGTAAAAATCAGGGAACTGAACTAAATGCTCCCTTTGTAGTTCTAATTCTATGAACCCATGAGCCTTTACAAGATGGTGAGGTGTAGACTGATAAAAATAAGGCTAAGGGATTCATAAGTGGTTGAATGACTGGGCCCCAAATCCTTAGACCAGTGTTTGACCCTTTGCCAATTAACATTTTCATCAATAACTTGCATTTTAAAATAGATGACATATTTTCAAATCTGCTGATGACCTGAAACTGAGAATGATCTGGTGCTAACACATCAGATAAGAGAATTAAGATCTAAGCAGTTCAACTATCCAAGACAATGAAGTGAATGTAAAAAAAGATTAAATCTGACAGGAAAAATGTAAAGTTCTGCATTTGGGTGCAGAACTTGGGTTCAAAAGGTCAACTCTGTAAGTAGAGAATGGGGGAAGATATGGTTACTCAACAGACTGTGTGAAAAATAACTGGGAGTCTTAGTGAACTTATGGCATAATGAGTCAACAATATGGCATGTAAGAGGAGGAGGAGAAGGAAGAAGAGGAGAAGGAGGAGGAGGAGGAGAAGGAAGAGGAGGAGAAGAAAGAGAAAGAGGAGGAAGGGGAGAAGGAGGAAAAGAACTCCTTAATGCAATAATCAGCTGCATTGATAGAAGGATGCCATTCAGAATGAGGGAAACGATAGCCTTGCTTTATTCTGACCTGACTGGACCACACACGGAGCACTGAACTCAATTCTACATTCTGGATCTTATGGAAGGCATATTGACAAGTTATAGCACATCCAAAATCAATGAGCAGTCGGAATCTATTTAGTCTGGAGAGAAGACTTAGCCAAAAGATGTTCACCGCCTCAAAATTCATGAAGGACTTTCAGTTCATCAGGTTGTTCTCAGCCCTTATGGGCAGAGGCTCCAAAGAGCCAGGCAGTTTAATGTTCAAAAGAAGGAAAAACTTTCTAAAGCTTAAAGCTTCAAAAATTTCCATGGGATGCCTCCAAAGCTAGGAAGCTGTAGCTAATACTGGAGAGGTTGAAGTGGCAGCTAGAGAACCACCAGCTGAAAAAGGGCTGAAGGCCAGAAGGGAGGTGCAAGAAATTAATTTGGGAATAGCCAAAGAGTCATTTTGGGGAATGAGTAAGAGAAGGAAGGATATGGGCCAGGCCTAAAGCAGCAGACATAAAACCAAATGAAACTTGGAAATCAAGTAAGAAAATGGGCATCATATATACACAAACATTTCAAAAGGGCATTGTCAAAGGATATCATCCCTGATTTGTCTGGATGCTGCTAGAGGAAAATCTCCTGAAAGATCTCCATTTTTTTTGGTCCAGTCTTTCTCTAACAGTCTTACTATTTCCTACCCATGTCTCCTCCTATGTGTGTCATTACTCCTGTCCTGCCTATTTTCTTGAAACCCCATATCTAGATCTTCTATGTTTGGAAGTTTCTGGGCTCCAGAATTCCTGTTTAGTGTCTGACTTCCCCCTCCTTCCATTGCCTTTGACCTCAGGGGCTGGAAACCTATCGGACTCATCTGAGCAGAAGCCCTCTAAAATGCAAGAGCAATTCTGATCCATAAATGGCCACAATTCCTCAGCTGGGCCAACTGCCTAGACTTCAGGATTACCTGAGCTATCATGAAGAAAGGAGTCAGGAATTCCAGACCACCAAGGACTCGCCCTTCTTGTCATGGCCGTGAAACTCCCTAGCTACATCCCTGGCCCCAGGGTGAGGAGCTCAGAGGGATCCCCTAGAACCCTCCCTTTGTCAGCCCTGCCTGCCGCTCCCTTTGGTGTCTGCAGTTAAGCCCTCCCTTAAATATGCCACATAAAAAGGGCTGCTTGCTTTCAAAAGTGACTAAATCATCTAAACCTTCTGTGAAGCTTTTCTAGACTCAGCAAGACACCCTGACAGATTTATTCTTAATAATGCCTTTTAAGTTATTGCTGATAAATATTATCTAATATAATTAATTATGTGATTAGATTCAGCTGGGACTGTCAAGCAAATGGAAGATTCTGGTTCCTAATCCAATGCTGACTTTCTAACAGCATGCAATTACTGGTCCTCATGCGAAAAGTTTGATAAAACAAGTTGTTTCATTAGGGAGATTAAAAGTGAATGAATGAATGATGTAACTTTTGCCTCCTACATGATGTCCCAGATCATGTAATAAGGTACTCTACGCCAAAGCCTTCTGGGTGAGATACATTGTAGCACGACTCAAGCATTTATATAAGGATTCCTTGGAAAACACACACAATCTGTTTTATTACATTCTACATAAAGTACATAACAGTGTGTGGACACTGTTACTTATCTTGGGGTTTTAGCATGTGCTAGATACATTGCCAGATTTTCCAGGCAATAGTACAGAATGACTTTAGGCCCTGGGATGGTATTTCTGCTAATAGAATAGGGGGGGAGGAAGAGGAGGGGGGAAGGAGGGGAGAAGAGAGGGGGAGAGAGAGAGTTAGTTCTGTGATAAGCACATGGCTACAGAACCAAATTTTTCCCTGGGGTACGTATGTGTATGTAAAGTTCCCACTGAAGACTGTGTGAACTGAAAACACTTAAGAGGAGGGTAAACTACAGTCTGGTTTGTTCTCAAATGGGGGGAGGGAGAGGAAAGGGGAGGGAAGGAAGAGAGAGAGAGAGAGAGACAGAGAGAGAGAGAGAGAGAGAGAGAGAGAGAGAGAGAGAGAGAGAAGAAAGAGAGGAGGTGAGAGAGACAGAGAAGAGAAGGGAGAGAGAGGGAGAGAAGAGCTCAGAGCTGTTGATAAATATAAGGTAGACTCTTGTCTCTGATGCTTACCATCTGTTGCCTTGGTCAAGTCACTTTTCCATCCTAGGCCTTAGCATCCTTATCTATAAAAAGGGTGGGGCTTGACTAGAGCTTTGAAGGTCCCTGCCAGCTCTAGGGCTACAGAATGACCACACTGAGATCCATCTCCTGACTGGTTTTCTATTGATTCTGACACAACAAAAGGAGAGCTGTACACTGCAGAATTCTGCCCTTCCTTTCTTCCTCTTAATATCACTAAGTTGGAAAACCCTGAACTTTAGCTTAAGAAACAGGGATCACCCCTCCCCCCCCATTCTAAACGTGTGTTGTTCACCACTGTAGAACTCGTGGAGTCTCTATCCTGAGAGATCTGTAATAGTTTACTGGTACTTGGGTCCAAAGGCCTGGCAAGAATTTCCAAACCCTTCCAAGTATAGTAAAATGCCGTTTAAATGTCTGCAATGAGTCTGGCAGATTTTCATTTTTCTCTAATCTGGTCTATATAGACAAAGTCTGTGATGAGAAGATGTTTTAACCAAAATCAAATGCTAAGATAGCATTTAGCCTCAAGTTCCACTAATTCTCCCTTTGTTGTGGTTCTGGTAGACCCAGTAGGATCACAGGATCCATGTGATTCCCCAAGTTACCTCCCTGAATCCCTCCTGGTCAATTTTGGATTCACTTATCTGTGTACATGCCATAGAATGCAAGCTCTTTGAGGACAAGGATGGTTTCATTTAATCTTTCCATCACTGGCCATGCTCCCTGCACCCCCTGGCCCCATTCGCTTCTCCCTCTCCAGATTTCTCCACCTCCAGGGCAGCAGCCAAGGCCCTGGTACCCAGGCTTCCAGCAATTCTGTGTTTCATCTTCCCCTTTATATTTGCAGATCCATGGGGGGAGGGACCATTTTGCTAGCTTATGTTTCTTTCCCAGGGGTTTAGCATACTGCCTGGTACATAGTAAGCACTCAATTAATGCCACCTCCAATTAATTTATACCGGGCCTAACACAGAGCCAAGATTATAATGTGTTTAATGTTGCCGGAAGGGACCTTGGAGGAGCTTATCTACTTCAATTGCTTCATTCTACAGATGAGGAAACTGAGGCAAATCCCTGAGAAACTGTGAACAAATCAGAATCCTGGAGGTGGGGGTTCAGGGGGAGGAAGAGTGGACAGAGATTTTGTACAAACAAGATAACCAATCCCTAAAAAATTCAGAGTTGGCAGAATAAAAGAGAATCCAGATATCAAGGCTTCAGCCTTAGAATCCAAACACATTCTAATGAGTCTAGGAGAAAGTGACTTATTAACCATACACATCACATACTACTTAATTCAGTAGTGTCTAATTACCCAATAAATGGAAACAACCCCCAAAGCAAACATGTTTAATTCCCTGTGATCCCCAGGACAGTGATATTTGTGAGTGATGAGATAAAGAAGATACCTTATAAACTTGAATATTCGATGATATTAGAAAGGCATTTGCCCCAGGGAATTGTACGAAGCCAGCAGGTTTCTCACCCCTCACCCCCAAGCTCTGACCCATATGGTTCTCTATAACAGGAAAAGGCAAAAACACATTTTAGCAATTAACATACCACACACGGTCGGCCACCAATAATATTAAATCCCAGAGAGCCAGAGTCACGATGAAGGACAAGAGTCATTGTTTTCATTTCTTCACCCTATGGGGAAGAGGTAAATTAATTCAAAAGTTTATTTATCACCAGGAAATTGCCAGCGTGGGTTTTCAATATCAGTGTTTCATTAATTCACAGATCATTGAACTGTAGATTTTCCAACTAGGAGTATTATCTTCATAAGTTTCACCAAGGAAGTTTTTGGTCAACAAGAGGTGTGACCACATCTTTGGTTTGGAGTACAAGCATTTCTAAGTGCCCTAAAGTAGTACCTAAGAGTTTCTGAGGACTGTCCCAGTCAGGATGCCCAACAGAAGAATGTGTAGGGATGTCTAGACATGTCTGAGGCATACTTTCCATGAGTGTGACTCCTGGGTCTGTAAATCCATTTTCAGGCTGATAGCTCTATCATGTGCTGTCTAGACTTCTATTATGTTTGCTTCTCAAAAGCTCAAATCAACAGCACCTATGGATCATGAATGGCTCAAGGATTTGAGCCCCAAGGTTATTTAATACCCTCGCCCCCCACCAACTATCATCAGTATTTATATCATAGTAATAAATGAAAATTTTGCTTTCAAAGTCAGACCCATTTTTGGTGGGTAGCAGAAAGGCTAAAACCCCAATTATCATCCAAAGAATATTAGCAAATTGATGGCATCCATTAGCAAATTAATGGCATCCAGTCTAGGTGAGCCCCAGAATATTAAAAACACTGTTTTCAAGGAAAGCTAAACTCCTTTTAATCAAGAATACTGGAGAGGTCACAAGCATACTGTGCCAGACAATGCAGTGGGAAAGAGGCAGGGTTAGGAAATCAAAATGAATTTAACTTTCACAGAAAACTGTCACCTGATTGTTTGGTTTTTGGTTTTGTTTTTTTTTTTTTTTGGTAGAGAAACTAAGTTTTTTGAGACATAGTTAAAGTGATTCCAGTGATCTAGTAATAATATTTCTATATCACTTTAAAGTTTGCAATGTGCTTTTTCTATCTCATGTGAGCCTCCCAACAATCTATTCCATAAATTCTATTATTATTCCCCTTTTACAAATGAGGAAACTGAAGCTGAATGAGGTTAGGTGATTCTGCCTAGGGCTGCCCAGCTAGTCAGTATCTAAGGCAATATTGGAATTCAAGTTCCTGACTCCAAGTCTGGTGTGCTAGCCACTAAGTATTTCTGAGTACAAAAACTTGTGATCTTCCTGGATATTAATATAACAAATAGGCAATAAGGCATATGGAAATGGAGATTTTATTCTGAAGTATACCACCATAAAGCAAATTATCAAAGTTTGCATAATCTTCCAGGAGAAAAGTAGACTTTTTTTTTTTTCCTCAGCTTGGCAATGAAGAGACAGTAGACCTTTGAATCAGGACCAGGGTTCAAATCCTACCCCTGTCACTAAATGGCTGTGTGAGTTTAGGCAAATCCCTTAACCTCTCAGAGACCCAGGAAACTCAGACTAAAACTTTTACAGGAATGGGGTTATCTACATTGCTTTCCACATGGGAGACTCTCACTGCCCATGAAGTCCCAGGTCCTGACTCCCTATCCTGACCACCTCAAATAGTTAGCTTTCAAAGAATGGCCTCCCTTGGCTAGATAATCCCACGTTTCTGAGCTTTTCTATCCCTTCATTCAAAGTCCTGCTCCACTGACTGCAGCACTTTCCAGCCCACGGCTCTGGCTCCATATTTGGGAAGGATGCCTTTGTCCATGGGAGCCAAATGAAATGAAATCATTAATGACTAATGAGCTGCATTGTGGAGGAGTTTTCATTTCCCAAAGCCCTTAAGAGCCAACAATCCTCCTGCATTGAGTTTGAAAACAGAAAGTTTCTTTACTGGTAAATGTTACAGAAACAGATGCATCACTGCAGAAATCCCACTACAGCAAATTCACTACTTCTCACTGGCAAAACAAACTTTCAGATTCCAGTTCTTTCTAATTAAACAAACGTGGCATTCAAGTGAAAGTTTCATGAGACTAGAAACTTTATGACTGAAGTATCACTTTATGATAAAAACATATAGTACTTTATATCAAAGAGAACCCTATAGAATCTACCAGGACACTTTTTTTTTGGGGGGGGAGTAGAAATGAGTGTTCAGATCTGTTAAACTCCCAGCATGGAAACTTCCTCCATTGGTGTATATATTAACTGATCTATGAATTCTAGTTTGAACTTGTTGCTTCAGAGCACTGAGAAATAAACGACTTGGCCAGGGTCACACAGTCATATGTATCAAAACTCTCTCATCACTGTACCATGAAGGTTCTCACCAACCCAATGAGATCTGAGATAGAGATAAAAGTAAAGAGTTACTGAGGTCACTCCTCAATATCAAGAAGTAAAGGTTAATTACCAGCTTCGGGGGTGGGGTGATGATCCCAGCAAGGCTCCATGGAAGAAGAAAAATCTGAATTGGGCTTTAAAAGGTAAGTAAGCATTTATTAAGTGATAGTTGATATTTCAATCCCTTTTATTGGAAATTTTTTCTCAAAAATCGGTAAAAAATTAATTCACTAGACACCAGTGATCACCAATAGAAACATTTACAAATGGCATTCTTCTTTTTGGTTCAGTGCAAAAAGGTGTTCGGTTTTGAGCATCTGGGTTCAAATCCCAGCTTTACCATCACCCGCTACGAGGCATTTGGTAAGTCACTTCTCTGTAAACCTCAGTCTCCTTACATGCCAAATGAGACAGATGGACTAGAGGGGTTCTAGGATCAGTTTTAACTTTGTATCTTACTGTCCTAAGATCTTAATTTGGTCCATAGACATGTCAGTCAATAACCATCACTGTCCTGCCAGATAAAACCAAAAATCTGCCTAGAGGTTAAGGAGCAGAAACAGTATGGTACTGATTAATATGAGGTACAAGCTATGTAAGAAAAAAAAAATCTCTGTTATATTAGAAAGGTAAAAGAGGTTCATCCAGACATCCGAACAAGTTATCTTATGTGTCTGGCTTTCATAAGCAATTAATGATAGCAGTTGAAATAGTTACTTAATAATGTAGTGCAGATGTTTTTGAGTGGGTGCATTTTTCTCCTCACATGTCAGTTTGAAATTGTCAATCAAATATTCAGAAAGGCTATTTAAGTCATACCACATGTGACCTGATCCCCAGTAACCCTTGCAAAGCTAGGCTTCCTTCCTATTGCCTTGCAGTGTCTTTCTTCACTCAAGATGGTAGAGAGTACCATTTGCAGAGACAGATAAAGGGGGCAGAACTGGGGAATTAGGAGAAATCCATATTTGGTTCCATCAAAGGGCTCCGTTTCCTTAAGTACTTTATTATAAGGAGGTCGAACCCATGAAGAGCTCCCACATCACTACCCTGGAAGGGAGGGTTTTAGCTAAGCTGCAGTGTATTTATCTTACATGTCAAGGAAGATCTAAACAGAGTCCTGGCCTCCGAGAACACTTTCCAAAGTGAAACAGGCCAACATTTGAGAAGCCCAAGACCATGGAAGAGCAAGAGCTCTGAAAGAAAAAGTCTGACAACCACCTGAAATGTCTATTTTCTCAGCTTTGGGTTTGGTTGTTGTTGTTTTAAAAGCTACTTACCTGCCACTGGGGACAAAGAAAAGCATCCCTAATTTTTACTTGCATTTAATTTAACAGACTTATTAGGTACATACTGTGCTCAAAGCATTGGGCTAAGTTCAAGAGTAGAATGCAAAGCTTGGATAAGCCTCTCCCTGCATTCATGGATCTTCATGAAGCCCTTCAAGATTCAGTTGAAACTGACAGGAGCCTCATTATTGCCTGCCCTCTAAGGTGACCTTTCATAGAATAATAATAAAATTCATGTATACACACATCTATAAATATAAATGTGTTCATATATACACATATACTATATGTGTGTGCGTGTATACATATATATATATCCTACATATACATTTTATATCCCATTAGAACATGAGATCTTTGAGGACTCAGACCATTTCTTCCCCCTTTTCTTTGTACTCCCAGAGCTTAGCACAGAGCTTGGGACATAGTAAGCACTTAAATATTTGCTGACTTGACTTACAGCCTACTCAGGGATAACTAGAACAAATGACATGTGATAATTGCATTAGAGGGGTATAAAGAAAAGCACTGTTTATTTATTATCAGGAAGAAAAAGGTTCCTTCCAGCTTCAGGGGTTGGAACGAGGGGATGATCCCAGGAATGCTTCATGGAAGAAAAAAAATCTTTATTGGGCTTAAATAGGGGGGTAAGAACGTATTAGGTGTTGGCAGATATTTCAAGCAAAGAGAAGAGAATGGGCCAAGGTCTGGGTGCCAGGAGTATATAAACCACCATGTTTGGCACACTAGGGAGGCTGATATGGCAGGGAGTTCTATGAAATAATACTAGAAAGGTAGAGATCACACTTGATTGATGGCAGGGACTGCTTTTTGCTTCTTTTTTGTCTACTTAGAACTCAGCACATAGAAGGCACTTAATAAAAGCTTGGTTATTGAAGGACCTTAAGTACAAGGCAGAGGACTGTGAGTTTTCTTTTGGAGGCAACAGTGATGATTTCTGAACAGAAAGAGATGACCAACTCTATTCATAAGGAAGTCTGATAGTAGTATGAATAAAGTACTTAGAGTAGGAAGAAAGTGAAAGCAGAAAGAAAGCAGAAAGACCTTTTAAGAGGTTATTGCAATAACATAGGCAGATAATGACCAGGGCCTACACCAATATACAGCCAGTGGGAACAGAAAGGAGGAATGAGTGGGAAAGGCATTGCAGAATTAGAATCTACAAGACTTAGTAAACTAAATGTGTATGAGAGGTGTCAGTTGTTCGATAGTTTTTTCAGTCATGTTCAAGTCTCTGTGATTGCCATTTGCGGTTTTCTTGGCAAAGACATTGGAGTTGTTTGCCATTTCCTTTTGCAGCTCATTTTTCAGATCTCAACTGAGACAAACAGTTAAGTGACTTGCCCAGGGTCACACAGCTAGTAAATGTCTGAGGGTGGATTTGAACTCAGGAAGATGGGTCTT
This sequence comes from Petaurus breviceps papuanus, assembly GCF_028583685.1. Lineage (NCBI taxonomy): Eukaryota > Metazoa > Chordata > Mammalia > Diprotodontia > Petauridae > Petaurus > Petaurus breviceps. The sequence goes on along the minus strand of NW_027185761.1, from coordinate 39,509,878 downwards.
TCTGACTTCAACACTACACCAGCTAGTCACCCTGACATTAGAGGGGAGGAATGGAAAAGTCAAGACTGAGGAGTTGTTGAATTTCTAATTGCAAGAAACCTGGGAAGTGATGTAACACTACTTTTTCATTTGACAGATGAGAAAACCAAGGCCAGCAAAGGTTAAAGGTAATGCTAAGGTTAGTAAGCAGCTGAGCTGGGATCCAAACCCAAATTCTCCGATTTCAAATCCAATGTCTTTTTCTTTGAACATGAGAGACTGGGTAGGAAGTGCTATCACTGACAGAAATGGTAACATTAAGGTAAGTCATTCTAAGGAGAAAGCTTATAAACCCAGTTTTAGACACGTTGAGTTTGAGGTGCTGGTGAAAGGCCCTACAGGCAGGTGAAGATATGAGTCTGGAGCCCAGAAGAGACATCAGCGCTACAGATGCAGATTTCAAGTCAGCTGAGCAAAGATGAAGGTTGGAGGCATGGGAGAGAATGACATAAAGGAAAGTGAGTGTAGAAAGGGAAGAGGATGGGGCCCAGGACAGTCTTAAACATCCTCCCTTTAATGGGTGAGGAAAAGTGATGACGTAGAGGAGATATTGAAAGGATCCAGGAGGACACGGTCTCAAGTAGGACAAAGTAGCAAGGAAGGGGCAATCAACAGTATCAAATATACCCAAGAGGTTAAAGAGAACGAAAAATGGCAGCCTAGGGGCAGGGCTGGTAGTGTCACTGGAATGGGTGATTAGACCATTTTTGACACGGAAAGAGAGTTTCAGTAGAGAGTAGTGAAAAGCTATAATGCCCAGCGCTAAGGAGAAAGTGAGTGGTCAGGAAGTGGAGGTGCTGGGAGCAAATAACATCTTCAGTGGAAGAACACTGGGACAGTAACTGAATGGAACAAAATGGTCAAGAAAGGCCATAGACAGCTGGAAGGCAGGGAGAGAGGGAAGAAGGGGAGGAGGGAGGGAGGAAGGGAGACAAACAGAGACAGAGACACAGAGAGAGGGGGAAGGAGGGAGAGAAAGAAAGTGAGAGAGAGTGAGTGAGTGAGAGAGAGTGAGAGTGGGGGGGGAGAAGGAAAGGAGGGATTCAGAAGATGTGGGCTCAAATTCAGCATCAGACAGAAGTTATGTGTGTGTGGCCATGGGAAAATTACTTACATCCCCAAAGTCTCAGTTTCCTCATCTCTGCACAATAAGGATACTCATATTCTCTGTTGACTCCACAGGGTCACTATTAGGAAAACCTTTGCAAATGTGAGCTACTATTATTTTTAGGACTGATGAATCTTCATCTGTACAATGACTGGGTTGAATTACATAATCTTTAAAGTCCCTTCCAACTTTAAATCTTATTGGTTCCTGAGTATGGGTATGCAACTGGTATCAGATGTGGCAAAAATAGATACCAACACTGGGGAATAAGTACAAAATGCCACAGTATTGTAGGGGAAATTGCATAGTTGGCAGAATTAAAAACAAAAGAGAAATACTAGAAGTTAACTTGCCTCAAAGTTCTACATTAAATCATTTACAACCATCACTCGCCACATGAATATAAGCCATTACTGGCTGCAACATATAATAAATCAGGAACTTAAAGAAAACAATCAAAAAAATCAGGACCACTTAAGTAGGAAAGGATGATAGGTAGACAGGCTGAGCACTCCACTGATACCCTCTTGATGTCAAGAAGGCCCCCGGTTGCCTGGGTGCACCCTCTATGGTGAACCTAGGAGAGGATGGAGACAGGAGTCACAATCTGTAGCACAGGCAGGGATGCTTGAGCTGCAACCTATCTTACTGCATGGGGATAACCACACTGATGAGATCGCAGCGCTATCTGAATATCTGAGTTTTATTAAAGAAGAAATGCTAACATTGTACTTAGCTTTCTCAGTTTTAAATAAATATTCTTCAGTAGTGTTGATTCATTTTCCTGGCCCCAAGGTTCAAATACCTCACAAGGCTTAAAGGCAGCTAGTTGGTATAAAAATTATATTCCCATCACTCAAGAAATTCATCAATGTAGGAAATACATTAATATCCAATACTCTCATTAGTGCTTTGCTCCTCATGGGTTCAGAGATTGTAAATAACAACAGCATCTTTCCTTTGAAGAACAGAATTATCATCCACAAAAAAAAATATTTTTAACAGCAATAACTTACATTATTGGTCTGCCTTCACCCACCCACCCACCCTCACACACACACACCCTCACACACACACACACACACACACACACACACACACACACACACTGCTGCTGCTGCTCCTTTTCCCCCTATTACTACTTCCCATCCTGCGATTGGCTCTAATGGTATGACAACTGATATACTATATCAAGGTTCCTATGGTGGTACTTCAAGAGAGAGCCCTGTGTTCTCACTGATGCTGGCTCCCACCCCTTCCAGCAATGCTTCTCATCCTCTGGGACTCTACTCCATGTCCTCCCATTAATCTCCCATAAGGAGTGCACCCAGTATTGCTGAGGGCTTTCCAACAGAGAAGGGGTTCTTAACCTTTCTTGTGTCATGGCCCCTTTGGGCAGTCTGGTGAATACAACGAGTCCCTTTTCAGAATTCTTAAGTAATTGAAGGAAATGCTAAATTTCAGTTAGACGATAGTGAAAATAAACATGTAACTTTTCCCCCATCTAAATGAATAGACCTTCCCCCCAAATGTATACACAGAACCCCTCCCAAGGGACCCTTACTCCAGATCTTTATAATGCTTGAAATTGCAGCACCCTACCCCAAATCACTCTGCCAGAGCCAAATAAACTCAAGTGGAAAGTGTGAACGATTACCTGGCTCACTCACAGTCTCTCTGCTACTTTACAATGTGGCTTCCAACTTAAGGTTAGAGTTCTAAAAGTGTCTCCATTTCTCATCCATCGTGAAGAAACTGATGACAACTCATCTTGATCGTAGTTTTCTTTCTATGTGATGTACCCATTTGTGCAGGTCACACACAGTCCTTGCCCTTTCAGCAAGTTAAAAGAGGTTCATCCGCACCTCTAAAACCCTACCGAAAACAGGACAGGGATGTACAACCTTTGCCCTCATTTAGAAAACATCCTCAGGATGGATGAAATCATGTCACCTGAGTATTGGGCAAATCTAAAAGACTGAAGATAACAAAATGTTGAAGATACCCTGGACCTCAAATCCTTTTTGGGATCTGCCATTAAAGTAACCATGAGACCTTGGGGAAGTTGCAATCTCTCTGGATCTCACTTCTACCACTTGTAAACAAGGAAGTTAATTCTGAAAGTTCCTTCTACCTCCAAAAAGGACAAGGGAAAAAATATGAGGGCAACTTTGCCTATTAATGTCTCTCTCTGATCCAGTACTTTCAAAGACAAAAGAACAAACACTGGGTAGGTAAGTCAAGGTAGGGCTGGTAGAGCTCTGTGGTATAAGGCTGGGAGCGAGGGGATATAAGGGCAATGCCAGAGATAAAAAAGAGTGGGGCCCAGCTTACCCAAGAGACAGCTCTGGTAAGTACCCGGCACCAGCTGAGCAGATAAGATTCTAAGCAAGCCCAGGAATGAGAATTGTCAAGATTTTGTTCAGACCTGGGAAGAAATGGATATATGAAGTATAAGACATGTGGCTGATAGAGGCTGAGTACAAAGTGCCAAGGTAGATCAAGGGATGGTGTTGGCCTTAAGGTAGAAGACAGAAGCTGTGAAAGGAATGAGGATGAAAGAGTGGTGAAATGGAGTAGAAAGAACACTGCATCTGGAGTTACAGGATCTTCCCATTCCCTAGCTAGGCAGTGCAATGGATAGAAGGCTGAGTCTTAAGTCAGGAAAACCTGAGTTAAAATTCAGCTCAGAAGCTTATTAGCTGTGTGACCCTGAGCAAGTCACTTAATCTGTCTGCCTCAGTTTCCTCAACTGCATAATTATAGTAGCACCTATCTTCAAGGGTTGCTGTAAGGCTCAAAAGAGATAATATTTGTAAAGTCCTTAGCATAGTGCCTGGAGCATAATTGGCATGTTCTCTTTTCCTCGGCTGGCAGGTTTCCCTCGTGAAGGGAACAGGGATCTGGGAGAAGGGACAAAGGACAGGGTTTTCTGCACCCTACAAAAAGACGGTGTGCACAATGGTGGTTTTCTCCTGTTTTGCAATGGAGATGTTCACGGGTTGTCTTTCTTCCTTTCTTGGCCCTTGAGCTGTCAAATTATCTCAAGTCAGTCTGACACAACACTGAAAGAGAAGCATGAGTTTCTGAATGCTCATCCATAAGAACAAGCACAAGCAAAGAATGAGGGCTGAATAGCTACACTGGTTTGTTACAGAATCATCCACGCTGAATTTAGAAAATGAAAAAGGTCACTCGATGCTTTAAGTAACGTGAAATGAAGGAGAGAGTCTATTGTGCTCAAAGGAAATTCCCATTTGTTTCTACATCAGTAGAACAAGGGAATTTCTTGCTGCAAATCCAGATTGGGTTCAGAACACCATGAATTTAGAGCACGAAAGATGGAAACATATATCACTCCTAAAACAAAAACAATGAAAAATTATTTTTGACCATATATTACAGGGATCCAAAATTTGATTAGTTAACAAAATATAAGCTTAGGAAAATAAGTTTGGGCAAATGAAATGACTGAAAAGAATGAAACCTGTTTCTAGCTTTAAAAAATAACTCTTTCCAGGGACGTTTTAAAAAAGTATATCTTGCTCTGTGTTTATAGTCTCCTTTCTGCACTGTATTATTCTGGCCCCATTATCCTATGCCATTCAAGATTCAAAAGCTTGGAAACTGGCCATATCCAGATGAGTGCAAGGGCTCTGGGAGTCAGCTGATGACAGTGTCAATGCCAGCTCTCCTAAGACTTTTTTCTGCACAAGGATGCATGGCTCCTGATTATCCCTGTTTCCAATTGCCCCAACTGGAAGCTTGCCCAGCATGTTGTGAAAGATGTAACTGACCGGCTGGGTCATGCATCTGGGTGACACCACTGACACCTTTCAGTTTTCCGGAGATTATGCAAAGTTCATGTCCGAAGATGCTGCTGGTGCCGAAGCTTTATGCAGACAGTTGGGAAGCAGCCTGGGGGCTGCTGATGAACTGACAAGAAACACACAGGAAATTTAGAACTCGGTGGTAGACATAAAGGGGATTTTGGACAGTAGGGGGTGGGGAGAAAATGGAAAAGAGGCAGTTAGAGTTGCTGGGAACAGTAAAACAAAAACAATTATGATAATAATGAGAGCTAGTATTTACACCATCTTTCAGGGTGGAGAACACATTTGATCCTCACGACCACCCTGGGAGGTAGGAGCTGTTATCCCCATTTTACAGATAAGAAAACTGACACAAATGGGGTTAAGTGACTTGCCCAGAGTCACACAGCTAGTAAGTGTCTGAGGCCAGATTTGAACTCAGGGCTTCCTGATTCCAAGTCCAATGTTCTACCCCCAAGGTCACAGCTACATATAAAAGATTGCAACAGTGAAGAACATGCATGTCCTCATTCAAAACATTTAAGGGCCATTGCCATAGGTTTGAGTGTCCCCTGTGAAGATCCACATTACTCTCTTCCCCCACAGCCTAAACTCCAGCTAAAGTGACTTTCGAAACTTTTCTCGACATTTTCTCCCTTGCCTCCATGTCTTTCCACAAGCTGTGCCCCACGTCTGGCATATTACTCTTCCTCAAATCACTGGCTCCCATCAAGGTTCAAGCTCCAGGGCCACTTCCTCGTAACACCTTTCACGACACCTTAGTTATTTCTGCTTCCCCACCTGCAAACTTTTGTTGTTGTTCAGTCGTTTCTTTCAGTCATGTCCAAGTCTTTGTGACTCCACTTGGGATTTTCTTGGCAATGATACTGGAATGGTTTGCAATTTCCTTCTTCAGCTCATTTTACAGATGAGGAAACTGAGGCAAATGGGGTTAAGTGACTTGCCCAAGGTTACACAGCTAGTAAGTGCCCTAAGGCAAAATTCTAAGACTGTAAGTTATAGAAAAATTGCAGACTTGCAACAGTGTTAGAAGTTTCACACACCAGACATCCCAGACACCTCCTCCCCATTAAAAAAAGGTTCTTTAAAGAACAGGTCAAAGAGAAAATATTTATGGATGATATGAACAAAAGGATCATCATTGGGGCACTCAAACAATTTGCAATATGGGTATCCTTCCAATGATACAGATGGTGACACATCCATGTCTCCCCATCCTGTGTGACTCTGCTTCATGTCCTCACATCAGTTCACCATGGCAGCCCATCCAACATTCCCCAAGTTCTCTTGACATTCTAAGGATACCAATGGAACATAGAGGCTCCATGAAACAAAAGCAAAAAAATTGGGTTAAGGCATAAAAATAAATGGAGACTGGATACAATGGAAGTTAGTTCCAGATGGCAAGAGTTTGGGATGTGGGCCTTCTACCAAAATAGTACTTAAGAAGATGTGAAGTGATAAAGGGAAGCAGACATTCAGACAAAAAGTGAAAAAGTGGTTCAGTGGATATAGGGCCTACAGAATTTTAAAACATCCAGGTTTAAAAACACCCATCTGATCTGGGCCAGAATTTAGAGGATCATAGATATGGAACTAGAAAAGGCCTCCCAAATCATTGAGTCCAGTGGTGCCAACTCAAAAAGAAATAGGGCCCATTAAGCTGTACAAAAGGATCCCTCCGGTCACATATTGACTTAGAAAGCCACACATATTTCTTTTTTTTTTTTTGACACATCATTGCAGTATAATCAGATAGAAAGTACATTTAAAAATTGTTCAGCATGCACCGGGAGTGTTGTGGGCTGCATGGAGGCCATGACCTCATGTCTGACACCTCTGATCTAGCCTAACCCCTTCACTGTACAGAGAAATGGAGGCCCAGGAAGGCTGAGTGATTTGCTACTAAATGTCTGCGGCTGAATTCAAATCTTCATCTTCCTAAATTCAAATACAGTGCCCTTTTCACTCTCCCATGTCCAAACTACCTTTTTCTTTTGGAAATTCAAATAAAAAGGTATAATAAAGACAAGCTTCCTTCCCAATATTTCCAGTAATAGCCTTGCCTTTTTAGACGTCGTGCTGTTTTCAAATGGCCTCAGCAGAAAACCTCAAGATGTGGGCTTCTCTTTTTTGGCACATCTGTTTCTCGGTTTGTATGGCTGATTTTAACAATGTTCCATCTGCTTTTTTGTTTGAACATCCACCGATATCTAAAAATGAGCGCTTGATGGTTACTGGGAAACCAGAGACAATGCCTTGCTTCCTGTTTTAAAGTAGTCATACATACCTCTTCTTGGGCATGGAAAGAGGTGGTTTGGAGAGGTGCAAAGGAGAAGAGGTTAAAATAAAAATAGCCATTTTTACTATTTGGGGACATTCTTATCTGAAACACAACAAAACCAGAGCAGGCCAATTTCTACTGACAGTGAAGTTGGGAGTTCTTATGACATCACTTTATAGCACAGAAACCAAGCTTTCCAGTTAATTATCTCTGATAATTGGGAACGGCATAAATACAAATCATTGAAATGTCCTGATGATCAGAAACTTAAATTGTCATAAGTCCCATCATGTTCCCTTGGGCCTTTCACCAGACAGGCTAAGAAGCAGAAGAACAGGACAGAACATCAAATCTATTTTCTTTCTGCCCAATGTTGACAATATTGCTAGCAAAGTCATGCAGCTGGCCAGAAGTTTATAATTGGGAGGCAAAGAGTCTGCATAATTCATAAATGAGATAATGCACTCTTGAAAAATGTGTGGCTATTTCTTTTTCATGACAATCATTGCAAATTGAGCAAGTGTTTCTTTAGAAATTCCTATTTTTTTGTGGTTAATATGACTGTGCACATATAGCCTACATCAGATTGCTTGCCATCTTGGGGAGGGGGTGAAGGGAGGGAGGAGAGGAAAAAAATTTGGAACTCAAAATCTTATAAAGGTGAATGTTGAAAACTATCTTTACATGTAATTGGAAAAAAATACTATGATTATTTGGGGGGGGGAAAGGAAATCCTTTAAACAAACAAACAAACAGGAAGTGTAAAAGCAAATTCTTTTTGTAGTACCCACCTCCACTTCTCCAATGTTTTGCAGCTTTCTTTTTTTTGGAGGATAATAGGTATTCAAATACTTTATGGATTAGATATATACTGGAACCTGACTCAGTTCCCATATAGGAGTACTAAGGTAACCTTTTTATGAGCTAGAACCATATCTAGTCATGTGACGACACTCCTAAGAATGGTATTTCTGCAAGACTTCAGGATATAATCACCTACTTTCCATAACTGGTCTCAAAATACTCAAATGAGAATCTCATCTTTAGATTCTAGTTTTGAAACAATTATCCAAAACTAATGTTGCATTGACCATCACATAAGTAAACCTAAATAACAGTCTTTGTTCCAAAGGCCCACTATAAAAATAACAATGAAACCGAACAAGAAAACACTCAATCCCATCCATCATTTTCTCTATATAAACAATGTTCTACCATTTCCTTTTTTATAATAAAGTTACTAGAATATTATTAAACACAAGAAGTCTACCTAATAAATAGTTAAGGGCCTTGTACATAGTAGGTATTCACTAAGTGTTAAAAAAAAAAAAAACTTGATCAAGAAATGATGAGCCATTATAATGCAGAATGGAATATCTGGATGACCCAAAGTTGATTAAAAGCTTTGGATCACATTTCCCCCCAAAAGCGGAATTAGTACTTGAGGAGAGTTGTATTGGGAAGTCTACAACACTAACATTGAAATGACTCAGATAAATCAGGAGGGACCACTGAGAACAGCGATCTCTTCCTGGACTTATGTAGATTTCTAATTACTTGTTGTTTGATCACCCATAACTAACACATTTCCCACAATGTCCTTTCTCTTATTCACTGAACCAAAGAGAACAGATGAATACCACACAAACATAGTCTCTCATTCTGATACAGAATGACTCAATTCATCCTAGAATAAAAGGGCCTGGATTCAAATCCCACCTCTGAACCTTTACTACCTGTGTGATCCTTGGCAAGTCACATTGACCTCCTTGTGCCTCAGTTTCCTCATCTGTAAAATTAGGAGATTAACCTAGATGGCCTCCTTGGTCCCTTCCATCTCTAGATCTATGGTCCTAAGTTGCTAATACCAAAAGATTATGAGAGAAGGTCAGAGTCTTACTACAACACCGCCCTTTCGATGCAGGCATGCTCTGAGGCCTTTTAAGTAGAAGTGTCTTATAAGGAAATGATCTGGGTGTTTTTATTGCATGGACCCCTTTGGATGGGGCCCAAAGTGGATGCATCTTATAATCCATTCTCACCATCTAGCAAATACTCTAAAGGATCATTCTATGATAAATTCTGAAATGAAAGTCATAAAGAGAAGTCAATTCCAACTCCTGGACAAAATTGTTCACTCATCTCTAATTTCTAATATTTGCAGCACATGGGTTCTCAGTGCCTAATTAGGTGCCTTGTACATGATAGAAGCCTAATAAATACTTATCAATATAAGATAAAAAAACAGGGCGGCTAGGTGGCACAGTAGATAGAGCACTGGCCCTGGAGCCAGGAGGACTTGAGTTCAAATCCAGTTTCAGACACTTAGCACTCACTAGCCATGTGACCTTGCATAAGTCACCAATTGCCCTGCTCTGGCCCCCCTCCAAAAAAAGCAAAAAAAAAAAAAAAAGATGAAAAAAGTGTTTTTCCCCCCCCCCCCCATGAGTGGCTGAAATCAAATGGATTGGCCAGAATGTCATTTAATTAACTTATCAACAATATAGGGAGAGCACATTGTGTAATGTTCAGCCATAGAAACTCTACTGAGTGGTGTGCAATTTCAGACAGTTGGCTCAAGGTGTTTCCCACATCTGGAAAAGCTTTTAATACAACTAAACTGTCAATTAGGTTCACTTATTTACAGTAGTTATAAAGAACAAATATATTTATGTGATGTGGAAGCTATGAAAAACTTGCTTTGCCCGGATGAAAATCTTGAACTGAGTCCAGATTGGCAAAATATTTTCTTGGGCAACTATGGATAATGGGGAGGGGGAGGGGAGAGAATAAGATCCATTTTTTTTCAATGAAGTCCATATTGGCCTGGTGATCTGTCAAGCATTCATATTCTCACAAAGGACACAGGTCTTTGGATTTCCAAGGAGATAACAAATAAATGCCCACTCAACAATAGGGCATTTCAGTCAAGCTGACAAGATGGGTTCAGTTGAATCCAGAATATTTTGCTCTCTAGAGAAAAAGCTATCAGTTCTTGATCATTCAAGAGAAGCAGTCTTAGAACCAAATGGGTGAATGACAAAGAGAAGGCCTGAGCCAGAGCCCAGAGTCACAGACCCAAAGCAGATGAGAGTTATAAGAAGCCCCATTGTTTTTAGGATAAAGCAGTGGAGGACTAGAAGCTTTTAAGTGACTGATCGAAGGTCAAACCCATTAGATAGAGTCAACATTCCAATCCCAGCCAGGCAGCCTTTTCCTCTGAATATATTTTCAAACAACTCTGAAATGAAGGGGACATCACCAAGCCCATCTTGGCCCTGAGCCAATGGAGGGGACACCTTTTAATACCTTATTTACCTCCTGACCAGTTTTTTTTCTTTACTATTCAAAGAGATTGCTGAGATAGATTAAATGATATTTGCTCATTTAATGGAATACTTCCAATTCTTTTACAGCTAGTGCTTATATTAGAATGAGGAGGGGGAAGGAGGGCATATGATTTCCTAACTGTAGGGAACTCCCTCTACCAATGCAGATTTGCCACTATTTTGCAACCTACAACCTTAAAAAGCTGCCTGGGGCACCTGAGACATTGAGTGACACTACATGAAACTTGAACTCAGGTCAACCTGGCCCTCTAGCCACTACACATACCCTAGCTGCCTCTCCTAGTAGCTATATGCAACATACAATGAAAGCTGTAAACATCAAGGGAGTAGCATCCGGAATGTAAAAGATAAAAATACTCATCTCTAATTCCAAATTGAGAAAAAGTCTTTTTCTGACTTTGAATTTGAATACTGACTTTGAGTCACAGTAGCACATTCTGTGGCTAATAAAAGGTCCTTAAAAAGTTCACCACACCATAATCTAGTAGTATGGAGTGGCAGATTTAAAAACAAAACAAACAAATAAACAAAAACAACAGTTTAAGAAGGCTTGCTTGGCCAGGGACCATGAAAACAAAGGGTTAATTTGACTTCAGGAGATGGCTTGATATCTTCCAGGTTTCCCTAACACCTAGAATATGCTGACTGTTGATATGTTCTACTTCTGAGACCACCGAAATCATGTGAGCAACTTGGTGTCAGTCTTTTTTTTTTTTTTTTAATGGATGACCTCAATTCTCCATCAGGGGCGAATAAAAGCCCAGAGCTCAGCACCAACTTTCAAACGAGAAGTTTCTCTGTGCAAGATTACATAGTAAAGTCTTGTCCAAACAGCAAAACCCTGCCCATGATCCTCATTCCCACCCAATTGATCTTCAAAACATACAGTTTTGAGTAAATGTATCACATTTTTTGAGTCAGAGAGTTTATCCAAACACTCTAAAATGAAAACAAAAAGGCAAGAAGAAATAATAAACTGGGTTAACAATGAATGATATATGAACTCCAGGGGAGTGAATGGCTTATTTATAAATAAAAGTATCACTTCAAAATATTCAGGAAGTCAGAACTGCAAGACAAACTTTGGAAACCTATTAAGTGCCCACCACCGGTAACACTGGGAGGATAAGCATCAGGTAGGATTAAAAATAGTGTTTCTGTTTTTATTTTGGCAACACACCCTCACACAGCCCTTTTGTGTGCCTTCCGAGCCGAGCCGGTGGTGAGTAGCTGAGCTGTAAATATTTGCCCTTCGCCCAGGGTCCGCCAGCTGCTAAGACTGCAGCTGACAGACAGACATGTCTGTGGGCGAGGAAGGAGAAAGTATGTCTGAAAAAAAAGGGGGGGGGGCTCCTAGCAGACCTTGATGATACATATGCCAGGAAACTAGGGGGAGGGGAGTGGCCCTGGGGGAAGAGTTCAGCACCAAGGCAAAAGTAACAAAGCTACCGCCCAGATCCCCTCATGCCCACCCGCATTCCCCTACTCCCTCCCCATCGGCCCCCGGAGGGTGTCCCAGAGTCCGGGTGGGCTCAGGGCGAAGCTTCTATTCCCAGATCCGCATCTGCTCCAGTTCGCCCCGCCACAGGCAAATAACCCAGCCAAAGCGGCGGCGCCCCCATTACCCTCCCCTCTGTCCCCACCCCCACAACTTTCCCCAAAGCAAAGCATCGAATTCAGCGGGGGTGGGGGGTAGAAGGAGGGGGAGTCTCCACCACCTTTTTTTTTTTCTGCTTGCAAGAAGTACTGGCCAGGAAGCCTTGTCTGTCTCCTCCAACCCCCCACTGGAGAGGGGAAAGAGGGAGAGAGTTTGGAGAGAGAAGGAAGCTGGAGAGGAGGTGATAGGTGGACAGGCGGGGGTGATACTGGGAAGGAGGGGGCAGTAGAGAGTGGAGAGGGTGTGATACTAGAGAAGGGGGGGGAGAACTAATGGAGAGCAACACCAGTGGGGAGGGGGAAGTAGCTGGAGGAGGGGGGTGATAGCTGTGGAAAGGGACTATAGTTGGGAGAGAGGGGACAGGAGCTAGGGAGAAGGAGCTACAGTTAGGGCAAGGGGGTGGCCATAGGAGGAGATGGTGACTGATGGAAAGGAGCGATAGCTGGTGGAGAACGGTCGACAGCAGAGAGAGAAGGACGATGCTTGGAGGAGAGGGGCGATAGCTGGAGGAGAGGGGGCGATAGCTGGGGGGGGGGGGGGAGATGGGACACTAGTTGTGGCGACTAGCAAGAGTGGGAAGCGAGCGATGAGAGCAGGGGCGTGCGAGGGGGGGGGGGGTGGGATGTGGGCCAGGGCGTCCCTCCCCGCGCCCTACCTTGCTGCCCGGGGAGGCGACGCTGCGGCTGAGCGAGTCGAGCCGGGCGCTATACTCTGTGAACTTCTTCTGGTACCGCAGCGCTGTCATCTGCAGCTCCAGCTGCACCGCGGCCAGCTGCGCCACGAGCGACTTCTCGCGCTTGCCCGCCCGCAGCGCCTCCTTCTTGAGCTCCTTCTCCAGACCAGCCACCTTGGCCTGCAGCGCGCTGCTGTGCGCCTTGAGCGCCTGGAAGCAGCAGTGAGCGCCGGGCCGCAGCTCGCCGTGGGTCAGCACCAAGCCGCAGCCCTGCTCGCACAGGCCGGCGGGCCGCGCTTCACAGCGCTCGCGCATGTGGCTGTCCACGTCCTTGAGGTTGAGCACCTCGCCGCAGCCCGGGTGGCGGCAGCGTGCCGGCGAGTAGTCGCACATTTCGACGTGCTCCCCCAGCTGCTGCAGCTTCACCACCCGCTCGCAGCCGCGCCCGTGGTGGTCACACTTGATGTCCAGCTTGAGGATGAGGCTCTTGAGCGGCAGGACGTGGTTGAGCTCCTTGGTGGAGATCCGCTGGCACTGTACCGGGCAGCTGCCCTGCTGCACTACCCAGGGCAGGACGCAGCCGGCGCAGAACACATGACCGCACGGGGTGGTCAAGGGGTCTTCCAAGACCTTGTTGCACAGATTGCACTTGAAGTCCGGGTCCACGTCGCCGTCGAAGCGATCCAGCTCGAAGCCCATGGTCTGCAGGCTTGGATACTGCTTGGTCGGAGAAGGGAGCTTGGGGCCAGCCTGGGAGAGGGGGGCGCGGGGCCGGCCGGAGAGACCACACACACAAAACGCTCAGCCTCAGCCGCCGCCGCCGCCAAAAGTTTCTAAGAAATGCCCAACTCCTGGGAGCGGTGGCGAAAGTGGAGCGGCTCCTCCGCCGCCGCCGCTCGTCATCGGGAGAGGCGTCCCAGACAGGCTGGCTGCGCGGCTCGCTCTCCCCGGACTGAGCTAATTGCTCGAGACTTCCTTGGAAAAGGCTGGAGACGAGTTCTCTACCGCATTTGCGCGAGTTAACGCGCAGCTTTCTGCCGGAGGCAGCCAGCCTCTCCTCCCCCGCGCAGAAGGGGGCGGGGGTGAGGGTCAGGGTGGGGAGGGGGCTGGGGACCCGGAGGGAGGAGGGCGATCGCCTATGGAGTTCTTAAGCATGCGCAGGGGTGAGGCTGGCGATCTAGGTTCAGTTAACTTGGGACAGGGGTGGGCGGGGGCGGGGGAGGGGGAGGAGGAGTGGGCACTTTCCTTCTCTCCCCTCCCACCCCACGTCAAGTTGGAAAGGATGAAAATAAAGCTTAGAGAGGGAAAGCGAGGGAGAGGGAGAAAGAGACCAGCAAGATGCAGAAAACTTCGCTTCTTTTGTTAATAATACCGTGCATCTCAGAAGTCGTTTCAAGGCTGTTCCCCCCCCCCCCCTTTTGCTTTTCTGGTCCTTATGCTAAGAATCTGGAAAGAAGAGTTTGCCAAAGCTTATGTTCTTTATTTCAAGGGTAGTTTGAGGGGAGGGGGGGGAAGTCTTTTCCTTTGACTTTTTGCTGGTTTGTTGTTGTTGTTGTTGTTGATCGTATAAAAAAGGCCCGGAGCAATAAAATCTCTCAGCCTACTTTTGGAAGATGTGGACATATCTGGGTTAGCCATCTTACTGGAAACTTGTCAATCTTTCAGTCAGTAAACATTTATTCTGTGTCCACTCTGTGCCAAGCGCTGTACTCAAGCCTAGAGACGCACAGATAGGCAAAAACAAAACAGACAAAAACTCTGTTCACAGGGAGCTCATCGGTTAATGGAGGAGACGGCAGGTAAACAATTGTATATAAATAAAATATATAAAGGATAAATCGAAGATGATCAGAGGGAGGTACTAGGTAGAGTCCAGAGGGCTGGAGAAAAGCTTCCTGAAGAAAAATAGGATCGTAGCTGGGACTTGAAGGAAGACTGAGGATGAGGAAGGAGAACATTCCAAGCAAGGGAGACAGTCACTGAAAACTTGGACTGCTAATTGTTCCTATAAGATGAAGAGAGTTTAATTGTGGAATTTTCAGTACCTTCACAGCCGTAAGGGTCAACACAAAACAATCCGATAGGTTTTTGGATTGTTTTAAAGCGCTTGATGTTCTAGCATCTTTGGGGATATGGAGAGGTTTTTCTTGCTCCCAGGCTTAGTTCAGGAGTTCAGTCATTTTTTCTTCCCAGTCATGTCCAAGTATTCCTGACCTCACTTGAAGTTTTCTTGACAAAAGTACTAAAGTGTTTTGCCATTTCCTTCTCCAGCTCATTTTCAGACTAGGAAACCGAAGCAAATAGGTTAAGTGACTTGCCTAGGGTCTCACAGCTAGCCTCTAAGACCTGAATTAAACTCAGGAAGATGAGTGATCCTAACTTCAGGCCTGGAGTTCTGTCCACTGCCCCACCTAACTGTCCCTAATAAGTGTGTGTATATGTATGTAAGTATGTGTGTATATATGTGTGTGTGTGTACATACATGACTATTCAAGAGCTAAATAGAACTACTCCCACCTATTTTGTAGTATTTGGAGCACAAGGAGGTTTAATAATAGTATGTAGAAAATTGGTGATTTCCTTAGCTATAGCTTTAAAAAGATAATGTAAAAATCAGGGTTCATAGGAAAGAGTGCTTGATTAGAATTCACTCTTTCAGACCAGATTCGGAAATGTAAAATTCAGAGTTGTGCATAGAAGCATTTCTGTGGATTGCAAGCCCAAAATTGCATCATTTCTTGTGGAATTGCCCTCTTTACATGCTCTCTAACTTTAGGGAGAGCACCCTGACTTTTTAAGGAGAAATGGTTTTCTCCATGATCCTAATAGTTTCTTGTTGTTTAAATGACCTTTTAAAAAAAGGGATAATGCCCATTTGTTTCCCTCGTTCTTGTTATAGACTTTCCCACCAAATTCTTCCCCAGCATCTCACTGTGATATAAAGGTGACTCCAGGTCTTCTCAAACACTGGAGCCGGTGCTCTTACTCGCTGGGCTACCTGGCCGCCCCATAAAGGTGACTCTTAAGTTCTTCAGGGCTAACTTGAGAGAGGTTCATCTCCCTCTCCCCCAGAAAATGGTCATCAAATAAAGAATTTCATCAGCACAGCAACTTATAAAAAATCATCTGCTAAAACAGTGGTTCTCAAAGTGTGGTCTGAGGAAACCTGGGAGTCCATGAGTTCAAAACTATTTGTATAATAATGCCAAGACATTTTGATTTCCATTAGGGTAAGTATCAATATCTATAGTACACATAAACAAAGGTTTTTGAGGAATCCTCAGCAATTTTTAAGAATATAAAGAGTCCTCAGACAAAAGAATTTGAGAGCAATGGTACTAAGTCATGAAGGAGTTGTGGTAGAAAGAACATCCATACTGATGAATTCATAGGGTTCTGAAGGATCATAGTATGACTATTGACAGATTGGATAAACAGAGTGTTTGCAACTCATGTATGTAATGTTCAAGGTTAGGTTTCATTGTTCTCTGGCTTTCTAAATAGGAAGTGTATTGCTTCCACCAAGTTCCACTTTTGGGTCAGCTTCACAAGAATGCTCATTAGTGTGGACAAGGCAATAATTTTCACACCCACATCCGTGATTACAAAGAGTGATGCTCTTTCTGCATAAGGGCAAATGTGTGTCTGATTAAATGTTGCTCCCTAAAAAACTACATCTTCAACACTTTCTAGGCACCAAATGGAGGAATCAGAGTTGTGCTAATGATGGCTATGTTGAGAATGATAACCTCGGGCAAATTCCTACCCTGAATTTCCTCAGCTGTCAGATGACAGGGCTGGGCTAGATGCCTTCAGAGACTTTCTAGCTCTATTTCCATGATCCTATGAGCATAGGCCATTTTGTAATCCAGGTCATTAGACATGCTGAAGCAATGGAATTGTTGGTTTACTTTGGGCTGACCTTATCAAGAAAAAATCAGAACAGGATTCATGCAACTCTTAATTGGTGAACTGGGGGAGAGAAACTCCTTGAAGTGGGAAGGTAGATGCCTTAAAGTTTTGTCCATGCAACCCCTTTGCTTTTCATGGTACCTGGCATCTAACAAATGCTTGTTAATTGATTGACTGATTAAGAAAAGAAATGATAATATCATAGAATACTAGAGCTAGAAGTGACCTTAGCTACCATCTAGACATTTTACAGATGAGGAAACTGAAGACCAAAGAGATTACGATAAAATATTCAATTTAATTCAACATGTAAGTATGAAGGACAGGCAGGTGGCATGATAGATAGGACACTAGGCCTAGAGTCAGGAAGACCAAAATTCAAATGTGTAGACAAGTCATTTAACTTTTGTCTGCCTCGGTTTCCTCAATTGTAAAATGAGAATAATAATAGCACTTACCTTCCGGGGGTCATGAGGAATAAATGAGATATTTGTGCTTAGTACAGAACAGTAGGTGATTAGAAGTGCTTATTCCCTTGACTACTATGTGCCAGGTGCTAGAGATACAAAGACAAAAAAAAAGTCCCTGTCCTCAAGATCTTAAATTCTACTGAGGGAATAGAACCAGTAAACAGCTAAGGAATACGAAGTGATGTTATTTTCACTTCAAAAGTGAGATTAGCAGTAGTAAGCAGATTGAGCCAACAGAGAGCAAACACAGAGATGTGACCTAGCTGGGGAAGAATGTTGAACTGATGAGTTCAGAGCCACCAAAGAAAACAGAAGGAACTACAGGCAGTATTAATGACTAGATCTAGTGGGGCAGGACCTGCTAGAAATGCAGCCACATTTTTAAACATTGAACAAATAACCCCTTGATTTGCATAATCTTTGAAACGGAAGAGAGAAGCCTATATATTCACTTCAACAGACACTGAGTAAAACTATGCACTCTATGAAAAGCATTGTTCTAGGGACCTGGCGTTCAAAGACAAAAACCTAACAAAAACTCTCTGCCTTCAAGGAGTATTCTGGTGTGTCTAGCTTGCTGCTCAATTAGAGCCTGGTCGAACTTTGTAGATTATTCCTGATAATTTAGGGTCTCTTCCCTTCTTTTCCCACCAAATTCTGGTTATTGTCCCAAAGCCAAATAGAAATCCCCATCCCCCTATATATATATATACACAACTCCAAGGCCACCTAATGTAAAACCCCCTTATTGTAAAGATGAGGAAACTGAGCCCAGAGGGAGGCTATGGTGTCTTGCTGAGATGACCCAAGTAGTATCAGACAAACCCAGGTCATTTTTACTCTGGCGCTACTACTCTCTTCACCATACTACAAGATCTCTGGAGGGTTGTATTATATGATCTGCATCTTTCCTTTCTACTACTGTGAATAATCATCACTTAGTGATGTGTGTGTATGTGTGCGGGTGCCCTGATATATAAACACCCAACTTACACCCCATGACCCATACAATTAAGAACACATCAGTTCCCCGAGGCCAGATGGACCTTCTATGCGAGGAAAAAAAAAAAAAAGAGGGGGCACTTTTAGCAAATCTATAGGTTCAGAAATTAAGGAAATGTGAATTTATAAAAATCAGGGGAAAACAAACAGGACCCAAAACCGTTGGGGAAGGGGAAGGCCTGATGCTGGTAAGCACAATCTACCCAGCTGGGGATTTCTAAGCTCAAAGTATCTTTTTTCTTCTTTGCTTTCAATTCTTACTTTGCTTATTAAAACTACCTGAAATTTTACCAATTAGAAATTCACTTGAATTGGCAGGCTTTTTTTTTAATGTAAAGACCTTGAGAAGAGTTAAGGAGTCATTCACACATGAGTATAAATTAGTTCAAGCAGATCTGTCTTCTCCCTAACATTTAATTGATCAGTTTCACTGAAAGATGGACGGATTTTAATTGAGGGAAAGGGATGAGAGATAATTTTGGAGCACTGAGCTCTTCTTGGGGCTAAGGCAGACCAGAGACCTTCCCAGAGGGGTTCAGGGGAACAGAGAAGCACTACAAATATTGGAACCTGGGGCAGCTAGTACTTGGAGCCAGGGCATCTTAAGCATGGTGTCTAGCATATAATAAACACTTAATAATAGTAATTCACAGTGCCTAGCAATCAGTGATGTTTGTTGTCTCTTGCTGCCTCTTGTCTCTTTTTACCTCCTCAGCACTTAGCACTATGCCTGACACATAGTAGGTGTTCAATAATAATTGATTGGCTGATTGCTACTGTCAGAAATCTGATGATTGGGCTTCTTGAGGGCAGAGACCGTCTTTTGTCTTTGTATTCCCAGTGCTTGCTGGCACAGAGTAGGCGCTTAATAAATGTTTATTGATTGATCGATTTCTGATTTCACAATTCCCCTTGTCCCTACAATGTGTTATATCTAGGAAGCTTCCACACTACTTACCCCCAGACTCTGCTTTAACAAAAGGAAGTCAAAGAACTTTGTGCATTTCATCATTTTTTCCTAGGGCCATCTGGGTCCCTGTCCAAAAAAAAGGACACAATGCTTTCTTTGCTTTCTTCTGTCTTTCTTTCTCCTTTTTCTATTCTTTTCCTTTCTACTTCAGTAAAGATGTATGAAATACCTACTATGTGCAAGGCATTGTGTTTATTTCTCTTCCTCTATTTCCTTCTCATTCCCCCTTCATCATCCTACCTAATGCCATTATTGCTATAGTTGACTTACAGCATGAGTTACACTGGCTTTTAATGGATTAGCCTGGGAATCCTACAACCAGGGGAAGATGGTTCTGAGTTCCCCACTATTACCCATAAACTTCTATTACACAGCTAGTCCTCCAGCAACTTACAAATGAGTTTTTATTTCACAATGGATGAGCAAATTAGGGACTACCCATACATTTGGTTTTATAATATTTATGTATTTGTGTATGTGTACGTGTATAAAATCATAGGATAATGAATTTGTAGATGGTAGGAACCCTAGAGACAATTTAGTCC
Organism: Petaurus breviceps papuanus; assembly: GCF_028583685.1. NCBI lineage: Eukaryota > Metazoa > Chordata > Mammalia > Diprotodontia > Petauridae > Petaurus > Petaurus breviceps. The sequence continues at coordinate 39,490,035 of NW_027185761.1, read as the reverse complement.
AACAAACAGTTCTAGCTGTTTTTATAGATGAGGAAGGTGACTCCCAGACCCATCAAAACTGAGATGTGGCATTGGTAGAAATGAGGAAAGTCTGTGTTCAAGTTTTGCTTGTGATACATACTAGTTCCATTGTAGAAAATTTCAGGAAACCAAGAAGGTTATTCTGTTTGTTTTACTTAGACTGGAATGATCCCAGACTGGGTTATTAATTCTAAAGATAATTAATGAAACATTACCTAGAAAAATGCACAATTCATGTATTATATGAGAGAGGGAAACAGAGAGAGAGGAGACAGAGACAGAGCTAGAGACAGAGAGGGAGAGAAACAGAGAGAGAGAGAGACAGAGAGAGAGGGAGGGAGGGAGGGAGAGGGAGAGAGAGACATGGAGAGGGAGAAAGAATGTAATTATTCTGAATTGCAATTGTTCTCCAACTTCTGGTCTTAGAGAGGAGATGATGTCTGGGGACAATTTAAGAGGTTAAATAATTTGACAAATATCACACAGCCAACAAAATGGGTCAGAGTCAGGATCCAAATCCAGGTCTTCCTGATCCTCAGGTTTTTTTCCCCTTCCATTCACTACCCAGTGCTACTTCCCAATTATAATTTACATTTTTTTAGTAATAACCAAGTGATCATACAATTTGGGATTTAAAGCTGGAAAGGTCATCAAAGTGTAGTACAGAGTCCTAGATTTGGGGTTTAGGGGACTTGAGTTCAAATTTTGCCTTGACCATTTACCACCTGTCAGAATTTAGCCAAGTCATTTAACTTTGCAAGGACTCAGTTTCCCTTTCTGTAAAATGAAGAGTTGAAGTGCATGAATTCCAAGGACCCCTCCAGTTCTAGATTTATGTTCCTATGATCCTAAAAGGCCAGAGAGGCTGAAGGGACTTGCACAAGGTCACAGAGATCGTGGATGACAGAACCAGGGTTTGAACTTGGGTCTTTCACCCCCATATCTAATATACAGAAATCTTAAGGACTTAAGGAACTTCAGAAAAGTGAATGAGAGATTTTCTGGTTTAAACAAGCAGTGCAGTTCCTATAATATTTAGCAGCATCTTAACGTGTAACTATAGGAATATTTCAATTTGGACATTACATTTTTCAGTCATTTAATTTCACTGTGTTGGTGTATGTATGTGTGTATATATATGTATATTTAATATTTAAATATATTTAAATAAATATATTTAAATAAATTAACTTTTAAATAAATCTGCTCTTTGAAGTAGGTACAGAACCACATTGGGATCTAGGAACTCATTAATTTTAATTTCTGCTCTGGTGCAGACTCCTTTACTCTCATTTACTCTATAAAATTGGCATCATCATCATCATCATAATGATGATGATAAGAATAATCCTGTCTTACCTAACGTATCGTAACGATGGCTGATTAACTAATTTTTATTTATAAAACACCCTGAGGAACTCCATCTAATTATTTTAAGGTGATTAGGAAGACACAGTCTTCTGCTTTCAAGTATGACAGGTTACATTTTAATTTTACTCTTTCCATAGGGACAAAACATTACAAGCTGCTTTCATCTGTTGTCCTTCTGCTGATTTATTTAACTGACAAAACACAGGAAGAAGATAATAGTGACTTTCCCTTGATGCCTGGTCTTCCAAACACCAAATGTTCTGTTTTTATTATTCAGCAGAATTACCGCATCAAAAAATGTAGAGAAGATAATTTTCCATGCATAGTTTCAAACTGCAGAATGGATGGACCTGCTCACAGCTCTACAATGTTATACTAGAGTATAATTATCTCAATATTCTGTTATCATATCTAAGGCTTTCTAAAAAAAAGAAATGGGCTGTCTTTGGGGAAAATAGTCTGCCCTTCTCTTGAGGCCTTCAAGTAAAGGCCGGATAACCCCTTTTCAGGAACAATCTAGAAGAAATTTTTAGCTGTGATGTTGGCTAGATGGAATATAAAGCTCCTTCCAACTGGGTGGTGTAGTGGATAGAGTTCCAAGCCTACAATCAGGAAGATTCCTCTTACTGAGTTCAAATCTGGCCTCAGATACTTCCTAGCTGTATGACCCTGGGAAAGTCACTTACCCCTGTTTGCCTCAGTGTCCTCATTTGTAAAATTCTGTAGAAGGAAGTGGCAAACCACTCCAATATCTTTTCCAAGAAAACCCCAATTGGGGTCACAGAGAGTTGGACAGGAGTGAAAAATGACTGAACTTAGACTATGAGTCTGCAAGTCCTGTTACTGAAAAATAGAGGATTCCTCGAAAAGTCTTACTTCACTTTTAAGCACTAAGACTTTTTGGGACAGCCTGTACAAATCACTCTCTTAACTATCAAAAGACAGTTACAAGTGTGAGCATGATGGTTTCTAGGCCAGATAGAGAAATGGATGAGAAGCAACTTGTTATAGTAGATGGACACTTAAGCTTGGAGTGTGGAGGACCTGTGTTCAAAGTACACCTCTGACTCTCAGCAAGTCACTTCACCCGTGGCTGCTCCAGGTGTTCAGCAAAGACTAGAATTCACAGTAACAGCTGCAAATCTGCATCGTTGAAATCAGAAATCTCCATTAAAAAATAAAAGCAGGAGAGAGCTGGATAGTGGGTCCATTAATTCCTTCCATATTTGTATTTTTCAATTAAAAAGTATAGAGGACACAACTTATTTATCCTTAATGGTGCCTGGTTGATATTTGCTCTTTGGTATGCTATATTTTTCTCATATCTAATGATGAAAATGATTTCTATTCTATTTAGTATTGGTATAAAGAACTATAACATTGAAAATGTATCTTATTTAGGCTATTTTTTGGGGGGGAAGCGGGGCAATTGGGTTAAGTGACTTGCCCAAGGTCACACAGCTAGTAAGTGTGTCAAGTGTCTGAGGCTGGATTTGAACTCAGTTCCTCCTGATTCCAGGGCCAATGCTCTATTCATTTTACCACCTAGCTGCCCCTAGGCTATTTTTAAAGTGGCACACTCATTTCATAATAACCTTCCTTCTCTCTTAGAACTAAGAAAACCAGTTGATCACAACCATCAGACACAGAGACCCCATCTGATGACATGGGTCACATTCTATACCTACCCTTCTACCTCTTTTTTTGTTGTTTATTTTTTTGCCTTTTGGAGGGGGGAAGGCAAGGCAATTAGGGTTAAATGACTTGCCCAAGGTCACACAGATAGTATTAGGTGTCTGAGAGAGGATTTGAACTCAGGTCCTCCTGACTCCAGGGCCAGTGCTGTATTCATTGAGCTTCCTAGCCACTCCCCTGCTGCCCCTTTACCAAGAGGAGGGAAATAGGTTTCATCATTGATTCTGGACCCATAGCTGGGAGTCGCATAAAATCCAATTTCTGATGAGTTTGGGCATTGTTTCCATTGACATTATCGAAATAATTTTATATATCGTTTTTCTGGCTCTGCTTTTTCTACTCCAAATAAATTCTTGACAAGTTTTCCATTTTCTCTGAACTTATTATTAGTAATATGGAACTTTTTTCATATCATTATTGATAGTTCATATTTCTTTTTTTGAAGTCTACTTATCTATTTGGGACAGATAGAAAATTGTTTAGTCATCTAATAACCAAATGAAACATAACATAATAGTCTAAAATTTTAACTTTCAACGTAGTGGTTTAATTTCACTGTTCAATCTCGTAATTGGTCCAAGGTTGTCATAAAAAAGCAATGAGTATAGTAACATGGTAGCATAATCTACCCCGGGTAACTGTTGTAGTTAAGCAAAAGGAAATAACATTTAACACTTCCATTGCCTGTAGGTATTGTATGGGAAAAGACAAGTAACATAATTACAGTGACTTGCTTTCTCTATATGGACAAAGTTCATTATTTGTAACAAAACAAAACAAAGCAAAAACAAGCTCCAGATGCTGTTCTATTTTCTGCATAGGTAAAGTGGAAAATGTGTTCCAATGCCATCACATTCTCTGTAATTTTGTCAAAGAGTACATTTCATCTTGATGGTCTATGACGAGCTTTAGAAGAGGAATATGAAAAAGATGAAAGGAATCACTGCCTAGACAGACACGAAGGGGACAGTGAATCAGTTTGTCATTGGTGGGAATCTTTGTAGTAACATATAATTTATCTCTGTGTTGTGCAAGCTGAAAGATGAAGATAAAACTAGAGTCAGGGAGTTCGTACTGGATTTTCTCTTCTTCAGAACTACAAAGATGTTGATGGTTCTGTGACCTTTGAGCTGATTTATAAATATATATGCACATATATATTTAATATGAAAAAATGTATATATATATTTATATTTAAAATTGCTTGTATTTTCCAGGGAAGATTACTCACCGGGAGTGGAAATGCCTGACTTCTATTTATCTCTTGTTGAGGTTACCAGGGGTTCAGAGTCTGGAGATTATAGGTTCCAAAACTTGATTTTATCTGTTTATTCCAGGATGATTAGGATGCAGGAGACTGATTCAGGTTAACCACACTCACAGTGGTTTGATTGTCAGATACTGTAGAATGCCAACTTGCTAATTTATATTGAGAAATATCCCAGATGGAAATACTCATAACAACTTGTCAGTTTCTCTTCTCAAGAAGAAAGCCTACTTGGAAAGCCAATTTAATACCAGAGGGTTACTTGGCAAACACAGAAACTGGATAAAGGGGTTTAGCTCATTTTCTGTGCTGTACTCTGAGCCTCAGTTTCCTCATATATAAAATGGGGATAATAATTATAGCAATAATAACTACCTCTTTGCATTATTGCAAGGCCCAAATGAGATAATCTATGTAAAGTGCTTTTCAAACTTGAAGTGCTATGTAAATATCACAGTTGTTTGTTATTTTCATGACATATTTTAAAAAATATTCTCAGTATAGTATCATAAAGCCAGGATAACATAATTCTTCCATTTTCCCTACAGGTCCATAGCTACTAAGTAAAATGGAAAAACTTCAACTTGTCAGTGGTGACCCCCCAGTCCCTGTGGACAGTGTTAGGTAAACAGTAACAAATTTTTACTACCCAACAATCCTTTCTGAATATTTGACTATGTCACTATAAGCTTCAGATATTACAAAATTTATGCAAGACAGATGGCTGTAGTTTCTAAGATTATCTTTTATCAGTTCCATTTTTAATTGATGTCTTTTTTTAGGGAGGTACCCAATTTCCCTGGCAGTGATTTATCAAATGTCATGGTCTTATCAGCAGTATGCTTATAAACCATCTTGTAGGGTGGGTCACTTCTTAAGCCAGCCAAAATGCCATACAGTCTGTCAGTCATTCTTAGTTTCAGTTTCAGAAGGTGATTTTTTTTTCCTTTTGGTCCTTGTCCCCTCATTCTGAGAGCATGGTTCATTTGGAGACTTCATTTCTGCCATGTGCTAACCATAGCAGCCTGTAATGACAGGGATCATAGATTAGCTGTAGCACACAGGCAAGAGAAATAAAGCCAACAGCCTAGAATGTATCTGTCACAAACAGATAAAGAAAGGCCTAGATCTTAGATTTCAATGGATAATGAATGATATGTTCTCTTCTACCAGGTCCAAATGTTCCCCCTACAAATCTCCTGCATAGTATGTCAAAGTTTTGTTTCTCTAAAATCTTCTACCAAAGTCCTACTCCATTGCTTCAGTAAGGCAAGGAAGAGACCCAGTATTCTCTAAGATTATATACCATAAGGCCATAAATTCTGACAGACTTGTTCAAACTGGAAATGCTTCTATCTGGGGCATAAGAATGACTAGCATGCCTAGTCAACATGGAGATACAGGTATGTATCTTTATTTCAGAACAATTGCTGATCTGCATTGGTAGAACGTATTTTCTTTTCTGGCCATTCCCTATGCTAATGAAATCACATGTCTCATCTGGTCTGGTCCCTACACTCTATATACATACACATAACAACATATATAATATACATGTAAACATATATATATTATCTATCTATCTATCTATCTATCTATCTATCTATCTATCTATCTATCTATCTATCTATCTATCTATCTATCTATCTAT
>NW_027185761.1:39439167-39484020 GCF_028583685.1 Petaurus breviceps papuanus | reverse complement strand
TATCTATCTATCTATCTATCTATCTATCTATCTATCTATCTATCTATATCATCAGGCAGCTAGGTGGCACAGGGAGTAGGAGCCCTGGACTTGGAGCCAAGAAGATCTGAGTTCAAATTTGGCATCTGATACTAGCTATATGACCTTGGGCAAGTCCCTTAACCTCTTCCTCTGGAGAAGGAAATGACAAACCATTCCAGTATCCTTGCCAAGAAGACCCCATGGTCAGCGTTGATATGATATGGTTCATGGAGTCATGAAGAGTCAGACACAACTGAACAACCACAACCCACAAGTTATATCTATATAGGGCAATTAGGCGGCACCGTGGGTAAAATGCCAGGCCTGGACTCAGAAAGACTCATTTTCCTGAGTTCAAGGCTGACCTCAGATACTTACTATTGTGTGACTCTGGGCAAGTAACTTACCTCTTTTTACCTCAGTTTCTCCATCTGTAAAATGAGCTGGAGAAGGAAACAGCAAACCATCCTAGTATCTTTGCCCAGAAAACCCCAAATGGGGTCATGAAGAGTTGCACATAACTAAAAACAACTCAGCAACAACTAATTGTGGATAATAATAGCACCTACCTCCCAGGGTTTGTTGTCAGGATCAAATGAGATCAGATTTCTAAAGCACTTTAGGAACCTTAGAGTCAGTGGAGAAGCATGTATTAAGCACCTACTATATGCTCTGCACTGTGCTAAGTGTTGGGAATACAAGGAAAGGCAAACACAAGCTTGTTCTCAAGGAGAAACAACATGAAAACAACAGTATACAAACAGCTTATATACGGGATAAATCAGAGATTACCAAGAGAGGGAAGGCACGAACATTAAGGGGCAATCAGGAAAGACTTCTTGTAGAAAATGGGATTTTAACTGGGACTGGCAGGCTGCCTGGGAAGCCAAGAGGCAGAGATGAGGAGGGAGAGCATTCCAGGCATGGGGGACAGTCAGTAAAAATGCCCAGTCTGCAGGTAGAGTGTCTCATGTAAGGAAAAGCAGAGAAATCAATGCCACTGCGTCAAAGAATATGTTGTGTGGAGGGGTGTTAGGTGAAAGAAGACTAGAAAGGTAGGAGGGGATTGGGTTATGAATGACTCTGTATACCAAACTAAGGGTTTTATATTTGGTTCTACAGGTGAGATAGTGAGTCTGGTATTTTTGTTTGTTTTTTGCTTTTTGGAGGGGGAAGGGCAGGGCAATTGGGGTTAAGTGACTTGCCCAAGGTCACACAGCTAGTAAGTGTTAAATGTCTGAGGCTGGATTTGAACTCAAGTCCTCCTGACTCCAGGGCTGGTGCTCTGTTCACTGCTCCACCTAGCCTCCCCCTGATAGTGAGCCTGTTATTGAATAGGGCAGTGACATGGGCAGATCTCTGCTTTAGGGACATTCATTTAACAGCTGAGTAGAGGATAGACCAACAGGAGGAGGGAGACACTTGTGGCAGAGGGACCAGTCAGCAGTCTGTAGAAATGCTAGCTATTAGCTATAAAATATATTTTACACATATTTATGTCTATATATTTATATGCATGTGTTTAAACACATATTATATATATATGTTTACATATGTATAAATACTAATATATTCATAGGCATATGTTTATACATATATAAACATGAATAAGTATATGTTTATATATGTATAAACACTCATGTATATGTTGAAATCTATCTTAAACATGGATGATATGTGATTTCATCAGCACTTAGAATTACCAGTATCATCATTCCCTATACCATACAAATTGCACTGGACTACGAGATATTAGCAGCTCATAGCTCATATTTATATAGCAGCTATTGTGTGAAAGGCTCTGTGCTAAGCACTTCACAAATATTGTCTTGTTTAAATCTCACAGAAAGCTTAGGAGGTAGGTGATATTGTTATCTCTATTTTACAGATAAGGAAACTGAGGCAAATGGAGGTTAGGTGAGTTGCTCAGGGTCACACTACTAATGAATGTCTGAAGGACATAGCTGTCTCTTATTAGGTATCCCTGGAGAGTTTCTTGAGGGACATAGAAGTTAAATAAGTTATTCCAGGTCATGAGTGTTAAAAGCGGGACTTGAAGTTATATCTTACCATTTCCAAGCATAGAACCTGATCACCTGTGTCATATGATTTTCTGTTTCTCTCTATTTTTGTCTGTGTGGCTACTTATCTATTTCAGTTAGAATGTAAGCTTTCTGCAAATAGGGATTATTTCATTCATTATATTTATATCATTAGTGCTTGGCATTATGCCTAGGACATAGTAGGGGCTTAATAATTGTTGATTGGTTGGTTGATTTCTCCTTCTGTGTCTCTTGTTCTCTGTCTCTCTTTCTTTCTTTCTGTCCATTTGTTTCTTTGCATATAGCTTTTTTGGCAGTTGTTCTTACTTGAACTAGATGTTCCACATGAATGGAAAGGTCTTCCAGAAACACATGATTGTAGATGACATTGTGTTGATTGCTACAAGTCTTGGAACACTGCAGAGCCTCCCAACAATGAGATGCATAATCAGACAAGTTTAGCTTAGGACAAAAAAGGTGTGTGTGTTAAGGATTCCTATCTTGCAGACTATAGTACATAGTCAGATGGATAGCCTATGGATCAGTCTGTACATGAAACAGACTTGTGAATGGGCAGTGACAATGTAGAAGAATTAAACAACAGGAGGGGAGGAGCTGAATCAGCTCTCAGGGATTATTTGATTCTTTTAGTGATTACAAACTCTTCCTTGAAAGAAAGGTGCATATTTTTTTTCTTTTTTGTTTTTTTGGAGGGCAATTGGGGTTAAGTGACTTGCCAAAGGTCACACGGCTAGTTTTTGTGTTAAGTGTCTGAGGTCGGATTTGAACTCAGGCCTGACTGACTCCAGGGCCGGTGCTCTATTCACTGCACCACCTAGCCACCCCAAAAGGTGCATCTTTTTAACACTAATATTCCTCTGGCAATGTCGTATGGTTGTAGGTAATAGAACACAATAGAGAGAAGAATTTAAATTTAGGATCCATCCTATATTTAGGACTGATACAGGATGGGCATGAACAATTTGTATGCAATATCAATGGGGAATTATGGAGCAGAAATGGTGCAAAATGATATATCAGAGAAATGTATGATCAGAAAATGACATCAGTCAGTCATGTGCAGAGGGTGAGGGATAACAAACAGCCTCCCCACTGCACTGATATCTACTCAATGTCATAAGAATGAGAGAAAGGTCTCCCAGGAGGATGTGGTGTGGATGTCCCCTCTGTGGAGAATTTATGGGAGGACAAGGATCAATTATTTCCATAATCTGGATGGATTGCATTTTTCATCACTGGAGGGGTGACTCACATCAATGAAATCACATAACCATTGAAATATGAGAGTGCAGGACAGTACAATACAATACATATTTATTCAATACCTACTATGAGCCAGACACTGGGCTAAGTGCTGGGCATACAAATAAGCAAAAGAAAGACAATCTCTGCCTTCAAGGGGCTTATAATCTACTGGAGGAAGACAGCACAGAAAAGGAAGAAAACACAGAAGAAACTATCATAAGGAGGGTAGATGGTGGCATTGGAGCCAAACAGTGATACTAGTGGGCAATGAAGAATCAACTGTGCTTCGGAGCCCTCTTTAGGGGAAGGATTTGGGAGGAGTTTCCAGCCCTCTAATCAGAGGAGAAGAGACAACTGAAAGTACTGATAAGGTATGAGGACTGAATCTCTGAGATGATGACATTGTTTCCTGGTGATGAGCTTATCCTGCAAAGGCATGATGATGATGGAGTACAAATCAAGCAGTGTAGCTGATGGGAAATGAAGAATTAGCCTCTAGATTTCACTGACGGGGTCCAATCAGTAACATACAAAGATGATTAGATGAAAACAGTCTACTAACCTTGCCCTAACTTTCTTTCAAAAGTGAATCAATTTCTCACTTCAGGGACCATCTCCAGTCATCCCTATCTATAACTTGCCATTGGACCCTGATGGCTCTGGGTGAGGCTGGTGACCTTCTGAAGTCCTCCTTCACTTAAATCCAACTTCCTTGCAAGTTATGGCATCATCTTCTTGATATTATGGTTCTCTGGACCAAGGAAGGATGAACAACAATAATTTCTCATGAGATGGACTTGACTGCTTTGTTCCAGAGTCATATGGAAGAAATTTGGGAGATTTCATACACGTGATCTTAGACCATGTGTATGGGCAGATGGATAGAGTGACCCTAATTAGCAAATCATACCTTAAAAGAAATGAATGAGTCAAGGGGAAGAGGTCATATTATTGCAATGCTTGCAGCAATGTATGCTCTCTGTCTCTCTCTGTCGCCCTCTCTCCTTCTCTCTCTCTCTCTCTCTCTCTCTCTCTCTCTCTCTCTCCCTCCCCCCGACTCTGTCTACATCTCTGTCTCTGTCTGTCTCTGTCTTTCTGTCTGTCTGTCTCTGTCTCTCATATAGAGTTAGGGATTGGACCTGTGATTACATCGATACAAGGAACTCTCAGGTGAAGAAATTCTCCCCACCAATGCAGGTTGACATATTCTCTACAACATTTAATCTTAGAAAGTTGCTTGAGCACAGAGAGGCTAAGTGCTTTGCCTAGTGTTACACAGCCCAGATGTGTCAGAGATGAGTCTTGGACCCAGGTCATCCTGGCTTTGAGGTCGGCTCTCTACCTAATATGTCATGTGGCATCTCTGTGAATTGACCAATAATGAACCAAATGTTTTTGGATATGATTAATTAGACGCTGACATTTTGACCCTTTCTAAGACTACCTTTATAGAAAGTAGATTAGTATTACAAGATGTCTCTTCATTTTCTCTTAAAGCGCTGGAGTCAATAGCTTACATGGTTATGGCCTTGCAAACCATTCTACTAAAATGAATGATAGGAATAGCATTAATATCAAGGCAAAATTCATACATAATAGTGAACATAAAAGTCTTGAAAAGGAGCCTGAAGAAACCACAATGTTGAAATCCCAAGAAAGACACTCACATTACTGACAAATCTCTTAAATGACCCTATCCTTAGCATTTCCATGTGGCACCAGCCTCCCTCAGGCTTCTGGTAAGACTAACATGAAAGTCAGACAGCATTCTGGCCATTTGCAATACTGCCTTCCTGCACAACCAGCTTTACAGAGGAGACAGTAACAGATTTCAACATATTATATGCTTTGAGTAATTATATCATAGGCCTTTGTCTAACCTGGTGCCAGTGTGTCTAAAGACAAATTCTGCCTGTCCTTGCTTATGTCAAATCTTCGGGATTGCCCATTCATTATATTTGGGATTTTAGAATTTTATATTCTCTTTCCTGAATCACTTAGACCCAGAAAGAATTCCACTCTGCACAGTTGAGAGTACTGTTCCCTAGAGAAGAGGATGAAAAATGGGTAGAAGAGAGCATTATAAAATCAGTCAAAGAGGAGAATTAAAATGACAAAAATGATTTTAGTTGGGCTGAAGGCAGATTTGTATTAAGATAATGGAGGTGAGTGTTTAAATTATATCCTCTCCTCCCCTCCCCTTGCCTTCCCTCTCCTCTCGTCTTTTTCCCTTCTCTTTTCATTTTCTTCTCTCCTCCCTCTCATTTTCCTTTGACTTCTCCTGGATATCCTTCTCTCTCCATCTTTTCATCCTCTTTTCTCTCTTACCTTCCTCTCCCCTCCCTTTTCTCTCTGTCTCTCTTTCTCTCTGTCTCTGTATCTCTCTGTCTGTCTCCTCTGTCTGTGTCTGTCTCTGTCTCTGTCTCTGTCTGTCTCTGTCTCTGTCTCTCTCTCTCTGTCTCTCTCTCTCTCTCTCTGTCTCTCTCTCTCTCTCTCTCTCTGTCTCTCTCTCTCTCTCTCTCCCTCTCTCTCTCACACACACACACACACACACACACACACACACACACACACACACACACCCCTTTATAAGAACCAAGTTGCTAAGTAGGAAAATAGAACTTAAAGGATTGCCAACAGTTTGGTTATATTTGTCTAGGGCCTGATAGCAGAAAAATAATAGCCTATTGACTGGGTATCGGGTAAGGATGAGCTGTTTCTGATTCCTAGGAGCAACCCTTCCCCACTTCATCTTTTTTTTTTATACTCTGGAAAGAAAAAGTCAAGTATTGTTGAAGGCAGGCAGTGAGATGATGCAGTGGATAGGATGCCAGACCTGGAGTTAGCAAGAGTCAGCTTAGTGAATTCAAATCCAGTCTGAGACACTTATTAGCTATGGGACCCCAGGCAAGTCACCTAAACATTTTTGCCTTAGTTCCTCATCTAGAAAATAGCTGGAGAAGGAAATGGCAAACCCCTCCAGTGTCTTTGCCAAGAACACCCCACATGAGTCACAGAGTCGAACACTACTGAAAAAATGAACGAACAGCAGCAACATTGTTGAAGGCAGGAATGATGGACTATGAGTGTCAAGGGTGAAGATTGGCCTCTGGAGGAAGGTATTTTGTAATTGGTCAGTTAACTAGTCAGTAAGTCAATGAACATCCACTAAGTGTGAGGCACTGTACTAAGTACAAAAGATACAAAGAAAGGCAAAGACAAAGTAAAAACCAGAATGAGCGTATCTTCTAATCATGATAACATGTAAATAATTAGGTACATCTACAGAATGGATAAAGATAATCTGAAAGTAGGAGGCATTATCAGCTGCGGAGGACTACAACTGGCTCCCTGCAGAAGGTGGAATTTGAGTTGTCTTAAAAGAAACCAGAGAAAGTAAGAGGCAAAGTTAGGAGGGAAAACATACCAGACATGGGGGAGAACCAGTATAAATCTACAAAGGGACCAGGTTGTAAAGAGCTTTAAATGCCTCATAGAGAATTTTGTATTAGGTCCTGGAGGTAATAGGGAGCCACTGAAACCCATGAGGCTTAGAAGTAACTAAAGGAGAGGTTGTGACGGCATGGTTGGATCTACAACTTCAGAAAAATGGTGGATGGATTAGAAAGGGTAGAGACTTGATCCAGGGAGACCAAGTAGGAGGCTATTGGAATATTCCAGGCAAGACATAATGAGGGCCTGAAATAAACTCCTTGAGGACACAGACTGTCAATGTGTGCTTGGCATATAGTAGGCATTTAACAATTGTTGAGTGATTGATTGGTGGCTTGTGTGGGAGGAAAAAGGGGCTTGTATAGGAGACATATTGTGAAGGTAAAAAGGCAAAGGGGAAGTTACCATTAGTAGATAGGTTGAGTGCGTGCCCCTGTCAGTGTCCCTGGGACCTTAGTACTTCTCCTATAGAGGGAGGAGGGAAGTGGGTTAGCAACCAGAGACAAGAGACCTGGCCTAACTTCTTGCCCCTAGGCAATCAGCTTGGACCCATCATCTTAGAGTTGCAGAATGGACAGCAACATGACTGACCAAAGCCTCAGGGTTCTTCATAAACCAGTGACCTGACTTCCACCATCAATAACAGCTGCAGCTGTTAAAGTTATTTTTATTCTGTAAATCTCAATTAGCTCAGAACTGCATGTGGATTTCTGGTTTTACTTTATTCTCTTTTAACCCTATGTTTTACAGAGTATTATGTTTTACTTGGGATGATAAATTAACTCCATACTGCTCCATTCTCTTGTTAAATGACAAGATGATCTTGATGGACTTATTCTAAATTCAAATGCAGATGAATTTGACCAAGGGGAGATTGCTCTCCACATTCTCTGTCCACTTGAATGAATTGAGGAGTGTGAAATATTTCTAGCTGGTGCTTGTGATAATACATCATCTGACTCAAGAGGCTGGAAGATTCTTAATGGTGGAAGTCAAATGGAGAACTATATTTAGTTCCATTTCTTTTTCTAGCTATTCTTTTCCCTAATTTTCTGGTAACCTACATTATTAGGGAAATTATACCACACTTTTGATGATTCTTAGTTTGTACCTTTCTGGAAAATGACTGCATTAAAAAACGAAACAGAAACAATAACAAACCTCTAAATAGTCTTCTGGTGATGGTGTAATGATGTGAATCATGGGATACTACAGTCTGTTAGGGATTGATAGCATGGGTCACCCAAAGGGCAACGGAGGAGACACATAGTGAGTGTATGTAGGCTGAAGCATACTGCCAATGATGAATTAGCAGGCACTAAGTAGCAGCACAGAATCTCTCATTAAGGAGATTAGAAAAGGAGGTGGACTGGTCATTTAATAATTTAAAAGTAATTATATTTTAACAATAATAAATGATAAATATAATTACAACACAACGATATACAAATATGTCATGATGTATTTATGTTATATATTATACACATTATACTTACTATAATAATAGGACAAATATTTTAAAATAATGACAACAAGCATTTAAATAGCACTTTGAAGTTTGCAAAGCATTTTAAGTGTGTTTTCTCATTTGATCCTCCCAACAACCCTATGAACTAAATCCTCACTCTCTCCCACTGGGGGAAAAATGCTCTTGTAGCAAATATTCATAGTCAAGCAAAACAAATTCTCAAATTGAGTGTGTCCAGATATGCATGTCTCATTCTGCATCATCACTTCTCCGTTAGGGGAGTGGGTAGACTGACTGGAATTGGGAAATTTCATTGTATCAGTTAAAATTCTTAAGTCTTTCAAAGCTGTTTTTACAATGTTCTTATTTCACACATTGTTCTGCTCCCTTCATTCTGCATCCGTTCATCCATATCTTCCCAGGAGTCTCTGGAACTGTCTCTTTCACTTATGGAACAAGAGTATCCCATTCTACTTGTATTCCATCAATTGTTCAGCCATGCCCCAATGGATAGGCATACCCTTGTTAAGTGGTTTTCCTAGGATAACTGACAAATAATAATGGGTATACTGCCCTTGTGTAGGTAATGTAGAAAGACTCAGAGAAAGGCACCCTGGTTTGCTGGGTATATCACCTGGGTTTGCCCAGTATATCTGCTCTGGAGGATTTAATTGAAAACATGGACAAGAGATGCCTGGGCTGAAAAAGCATGAATGGTTTGTGATCTGTGTGTTTATATTGAGCACCCATAATGAAGAAACAACAGATTCCTGGGAATATTGAAGTATCTCTGGCTTTTAAGATTTTCCCCTTCTCTCTCTCGCCCATAATTTTTTCTCCCCCATTCTTTCCTTGAAAGAATGTGTTTCCAGTGAGGGAGAATCAGCTATACAACCAGTCAGCAAGCATTTTTAAAGAGCTGACTAGATACTAGGCACTGAAGATGAAGCAAGACAAAAACATCATCCCTGTCCTCAAGGAGCTTACCTTCTAAAGGAGGAGACAAAACACAAAGAGAAGGAAGGCATAGCATGGGAGGAGGGTTCTCTTGCAAAAAGTGGGGTTTGAGCTGAGACTCAAAGGAGGCTTGGGAAACTGGGAGGTGGCAGTGTGGAGGGAGAGCATTCAGGTATGGGGACAGCCAGAGACAGAGTGTGATGTGTGAGTATGCTGTCGGGGCCAGATCCTGGAGTATGTGGAGGGAAGTAAAGTATTAAGAGGACTGGGAAAGGAGGAAGAGGCCAGGTTGTGAAGGACCTTAAATGCTTCACAGAAGACTTTGTATTTGATCCTGGAGTTAACAGAGATTCACTGGAGTTTGTTGATTGGGCTGTGACATGGTGAGAGCTGTGTTTTATGATAAATCACTCTTTTAAAGCTGAGTGGAAGGAGAATGGGAATGGGAAGACACCTGAAGTAGCCTTTCCTTGAAGACCTGCCTCTGAGGTGGGGTGGTAGCACTAGCTCCCGACACAACTCATTCCACTTTGGACAGTGATTGTTAGCACAAGGTTCCTGACGTCAAGTCTAAATTGGACTCTTATGCAATGTTGCTACTTGTGCCCTCTGGGACCAAACAGAACAAAGTTAATCCCTCTGCCAGGTGATAGCCCTTCTGTTGCTCGAAAATTGCTCTCAAATTAGGAAGATGTGGATTGGAACCCCACAGATACTTACTTTTCTGGTGACACCCTCCCTGGTTCTTTCCTGCTATTACCCCCCTCCCCCATTTACACTCTCTATATTTTGTATGTATGTGACTGCAAATTCCTTAAAGGCACAGACCCACCTTTCTTTTTTATCCCCAGTACTTAGCAGTGTTTGACACATAGTAGGCACTTAATAAAAGCTTGTTGTCTGAGTGACAGGACGCTGGTCAGCACGTGGGATGACTGAATCACAGATTTTCTTTGAACCTCACTTTCCTCACCTGTCAGTCAGGCGATCCTCTCAGCTAGCTGTTCCATTGATTTCTTCCACTGACTCCAGAAACTCATCTTTCTGCAAGAGCAAATCAACCAAATGGAACAGCTTCAGGATCACTCTGCTTTTGGGGCCCCTCTTATTGGAGGGGGCCTCCCAGACAGACCCTCCACTAGTTATGAGGAGTGCCCAGGCAGACACCTCCTGATTTCCCATCTGGTGGCAGAATTTCGTTCTTTCTTTCCCCTTTCATTTTCCTCTCCTCCCTGCTGACTTCAGCTTTTGAATGTGTTGCCTCTCCAAGTAGATTTGTTAACTCATTGAGGTCAGGGGCTGTCTTTTGTCTTTCTTTGCATCCAAAGGACTTAATAAATGGTTATAGACCGGCCAATTAGCTGATAATAGCATCTGCCTCACAAAATTGTGTAGTGGATCAATGAAAGAATTTATGTAGAGTACTTTTGTGAATATTAAAGTGATATAATAATTGTTAATAACTAGTATGAATATAATAATAATAATAATAATTAATAGCTAATATTAGTATCCAGAGAAAGAACTGATAAATAGTTGTATAGAATGCTTTTTACCTATCTATGAATATTTGTGTCTAATATTAGCCATCTTGAGGGGGAGGAAGAAAAAGAAAAAAATTACATACTTATATATCTTTAAAAAGAATTTATTTATTATATATTTAAAAGAAATAGCAAGTTGTACAGAATAGATTTGCAGTTTCATGTGTAATCATTTAAAGAATAATACTGTTATGGAAATGCTAATTTTATTCCATAAATTAAAAAATAAATAAAATTTAAAAAATTATAGCACTTATTATGTGATAAGCACTTTACAATTATAATCTTATTGGATCCTCATAGCAACTCTGGGAGGTAGGTGCTACTATTATTCCTATTTTACAGATGAGGAAACTGAGGCTGGAAAAAGTTAAATGATTTTTTCAGGGTCGCAAAGCTAGGAAGTAGCTGAGGCCGAATTTGAAAATTCAGGTCTTCTTCACTTGATGCCCAACCGTCTGTCCTCTCTACCACCTATTTGCCTATACACTATCCAAGTATGCTGTTATCTATTTTATATTTATATATGTACCCATATACACACGCAATCCTCATAGCATATGTATATACACGTGTTTATATATCCACATATATACACACACTTGTGCATAGCTTTCACACAAATGCACGTCTACACACATATGTATGTGATCTGTTACTTAAGCACTAGAGACCAAAAAAGAATCTATGAATAAAGTTAAAGAAAAAAAAGTAACTTAAAACTCGCAGAAATAATTGTTGAAAATTAAAAATAAATAAATAAATTGGAGCAAAGAACAAAAAGTAAATTGAGTCAACATTTAAAAAAAGAAAATAGATCTCTCCATATTTCAGAAACAAAATGCTTTTCAGACATGATTTATTAGACACTAGTCTTGCTGAATTCATATATATATATATATGTACTTGGTATGTATATACAAAATATATTTATATGCACATTTACATCCTGCCCTCTTTCTTTCGACTGGAACTGACCTTAAACTTGATATGGAAGAGGGGAATAGACCAGGACCGATGTTAGTTATGTTTTAGAGTTTGAGTGATGTCCTGCCTATTAAGACATTTCATACTAGTAAAGGGAGAATAGAATGAAGTGTTTAATAAAAATGTTCATGAACTTCTTCCCCTTTGCTTGGACTTGCTTCTTTTCCTTTGCTCAGTCACCCCTAGTACATGCTTAGCATCTGTTTTTCCTGTGAGTTCTGTCTTTGATTAATTTTCCAGGTAGGTTCCTGGAGGCCTAGAGGAGTCCGGCCGCAGGCTTAGCTGAGCTTTCGTCCTAAACAGTTCTGCATCACTCCCTCTGCTCTGGCCCTTCACTTCTGCTTTCTCCAGTAAAATCACCTCAATCACTGATGCAAATATTGGCAACTGCTTATTTTTTAAAATAGCTTTTTACCTTAAAACATATGCTTTTATATGTTGAAAGTCTGGGGGAAATTTGATGTTGAGATAGAGCAGAGATTCTTAAGGGAGGGTGGTTCTGTGGTTAGATTTCAGGGGGTCCATGAATTCGGATTAGGAAAAATTACATCTTTGGTGCAATCTAATTGGTATCCTAAGCATTTTATTTTATACATTTAAACCATGATTCTAAGAAGGGGTCCATAGGCTTCACCAGATGGCCCAAGGGGTCTATGGTTAGGCACAAAATGGTTAAGAACTCTTGTTCTTAACTGGAGAGTCCTAAAAACAAGCAGCACTTTATACTGGAAAGAAGGCTGGGTTTGGTCTTAGAGGACATGGATTCTAATCTTCATTCTACCACATTACCTGTACAACAGTGGGTAGGAGATTTTTTTTCATATTTATTTATTTTATTTTAATTTATGGAACAAAACTAGCATTTCCATAACATAGTATAATAAAAAATGATTGTATATGAAGCTGCAAATCTATTTTGTACAACTGGCTATTCTTTTTAAATATATAATAAAGTTGCCATGTAAATTTCTTTTTTTTTCACCCCCCCATGGGGTTACCATTAGACACAAATAAGTCTATATGTATGTGTGTAAACACACAGGTGCGTAC
The DNA here is from genome assembly GCF_028583685.1 of Petaurus breviceps papuanus. Taxonomy (NCBI): domain Eukaryota; kingdom Metazoa; phylum Chordata; class Mammalia; order Diprotodontia; family Petauridae; genus Petaurus; species Petaurus breviceps. The sequence goes on along the minus strand of NW_027185761.1, from coordinate 39,471,232 downwards.
ACACACTTATATAAATTATTCTATATAAGTGATTAAAGCTCATTATTTATCTGTAAATTGAGGCAAGGGATAGATTAAATGATCTATTGAGTCTGTTCCAGCTCAAAATCTGTGATCCTATCATTCAGAAGGTATCTTGGGAGATTGGAGAGAAGAATGTGTTCCCCTCTACAATTGTAAAATTATTAATAGAAAGGGCAATTTCGTTTTTATCTTTAGATGCCCAATATCTAGCTTAGTGTTTCCCATTAAAATATTTGTTAATTGTTGCTTCTATGAAAGTTGGTGTTCCCTTCCCAAAAATTTCGAAAACAGCCTCCATTCCCAATGCTTCCATCCTCAGGGTTCAGAATTTTGTTTCGGATAAAGAACTTTTTCACGTTAGGAGGAAAAAGGGAGAGGAGGTCCAGTTGAAATGCAGAAACCACATCTAATATCTCCAGCTACCGTTTGGGTTTTCATTTTTTACTTGAAAAGATCACCACAGAAAGAACAGAGATCACAGATGCCTAATTATAGCATGTGCCTTTCTCAGGCTACAAGTCTGACCCATGTTTGATTTAGTGTTTTTGAACAGAATATATACAGCAAGAAATTCATCTCCCAAGACTACTATTACCAGTCAGTCACACCCTTGTGGAAATATTGGGTCAGGCTCCATTTTTAAAAAAAGGATAAATATGTTACCTCATTCAAAACACTGGTTCAGAAATAGGCTTACAAGTACTCATTTCCTAGAGCTCTTTCCTCTTAGATCCAGTGGTGCCTTATTATGGGAACTTTGATGTTGGTTGTCTGACATTTCTGGTAGAAATTTCATAGACCTGAATTTACTCATGAAGAATATTTCCATGTCACAATCATAATAACAGCAAGTCCAATGGAATGGGATGGTGACAGAGTCCAGATTTTCTATATCATCTAAGTCACGGGTTAGTGAAAATAATGAGTAGTATCCTGATGACAGAAGGAAGATAATGACTAAGGTTACAATAAAAAAGGAAACTGGCTTAACTTAGAGGATCTAATTTGGGTTCAAATATCACCTTTGATAGTTTACAACTAGCGTGACCTCTGACAAGTCACTTAATTTCTCTGGGCCTCAGTTTCCTCATATGTCAAATGAGGAGGTTGAACTAGTAATCTTAGCGATTCCTTCAATTTCTAAATCTGTGATCCTAAGTTTCTCTTGTAGACGTAGGTGCAGAATGTGGTCTAATCTAACAAGATCAGAATAAAAAAAACCCCAAATTGGAAGGAACCAAAGAAGTCTTTTAGTTAAATCTGTAAAAAAGGAAATTCCTTCTGTAACATACCCAACCTATGGTCATTCAGCCTGTACTTGAAGATCTCTAATGAGGGGGAGGGTAGTACCTGAGATAGCCCATTTTATTTGAACTAGCCTGAAATATTAGAAGGCTATTCCTTTTATCAATTTATTTCTTGGCAACTTCCATAAGTTGGATATGAAAATATTTCTTTTATTGGCTGTTATTTCTTATCAAACTTGTAGCATCCTAAAATCCTTGGATCTTTTTCAGATGAACCGTTTTCTGGCCATGTGTCCTTCACCTTCTACTTGTGAAGTTGATTTTTTGAACCCAAATGTAAGACTTTGCTTTTATTCCTGTTAAATTGAATTTTATTAGATATGTTCCAGCTCAGAGGGGTCAGATCCCAGGGTTGAAAAACTCCATAGTGCAGCAGTAATAAGATTAAAACATAATTTGGGAATGTTTAACAAAGTAAATTAAATTGCAATACAACATAGAAAATGTTAATTTGGAGTTTTCTAAGTCAATCTGCAATCTTCATGGCTCTGTTTCCTATCTGCATATGACACTATTGTTCTAGCCAGTCTCTGTGAATTCTAACTTTAACAACAACAATAAACATTTATATAGTACTTTAAGGTTTACAGAGAGTTTTAAAATATCATTTCATTTTATCTCTACATCTGACAGAAAAGCTGTTGATAAAAATATTAAAGCCAAACTCAGATCTCTGAATCACTCTGCTAGAAAACTCCTTCTAAGGTGACATTAAACCATCAGTGATTACTCTTTGGGTCCAGATAGTCAACAGGTTTTGAGTCCATCTAATACTACTATCTCTCCAGTTTTTTCCAGGAAGATAGCATAATCTTTCTGAGCCTCAGTTTTGTCACATGTATAATGGGGATAATTATAACTGCATGTAGTGAGGGTTAAACAAAATATTCTAAGTGCTTTGTAAACTCCAGAGAGGTCAGTTATCATCATTAAGGGTTATTAAATATTATTTCACATTCTATTTATTCATATTTAAGTCTGTAATTTCTTAACACCCCTCTCCCCCAAGACTTTTAAGTTCTACTAGAGCAGTGACTGTCTTAAGATCCCTCTCAACTGAGATATTTCTCAGTCATACTATATAGCTCCACATGTCATATTAGCTTTGTGACCACTGATGGTATGAATTTGCTTCTATATTCTATTCTATATTCATATATTCTATATGCAATAATAACAACCAAAAATTAAATTAAAAAATCACCTTTTATGGCTAAAGAATACTTCTCAGGTATTTCATCTTTGCAACTTTTAGAGATATGCAGTACAAATGTTTTTGGTTTATAATTAAGAAATTGGAGGCTTTTTATTGCTGTTCATTTATTTCAGCCATGTCCAACTTTCCCAGGGTCATACCGCTACTAAGTATCTGAGGCCAAATTTGAACTCTTTAGTCTTCCTGAGTCCAGGCCAATGTTTTATCCACTGTACTACCCTACCTCATTGTAGCCTTAGAGAAATAAATGACTTGTTTGCCCCATAATCAGTGCTCTTTCCATGGTTCCATAGCTTCATTAATTATAATTGTTTATGATAATTGTATATTATAATTAATTATAATCATTGAGGTCAGTGACTTTTTCATGTTTGTCTGTGTTCTCAGCATCTAGCCCGGTGCCTGGTACATAGTAGGCTTCTGATTGGTGCCCATGGAATTGAACTGAATGAGGTGTTTGGTTAGTGTTGCCCATTCATTAACACCACATTATTTTCAGATTCCCAGTTTTATATCTTGCTTTGACAGAGACACTGTCTTCTGAATAGAAACCACTTCAGAAGAGTAACAATAACTCACATTTATTTAGCGTTTTAAGGCTCACAAAGTGCTTTCCTGTGAGATAGGAAGATGATGAGGAAACTGAAGGAAAGTGACTTGCCCACAATCACACAGCTGCTAATTGTCTGAGGTGGTATTTGAAGGCAGATCTCAGTTCAGATCCAGCTCTAACCACTTAAGGTAACCTGTTTCTAAAAATTAAAAAAGCAGATAAACAAAGTTCAAAATTCATACTATTATAGCGATATATTCTCTTGGAGAGTGCAGTGAACTTGTGGCCAGACAATTAGTGTTCAGATCTCGTCTGCTACTTTACTACCTGTGTAATGGGTGTCGGTGATCTCCTTTGTGAAAATGGGAGGGGAAGGGGGAGTTGGACTTGGGGATCTTCAAGTTATCCCTCAACTCTATGATAATAATAATTACTAACATTTATATAGTTCCTACTATGTGCTAGCATTATTATGCTATTATTATTATGTGCCAGTCAAGAGCAGTTAGGTGGCACCATAGTGGATAGAGAGTTGGACCCGGATTCAGTAAGACTCATCTTCCTGAATTCAAATCCAGCTTCAGACATTTACTAGCTGTGTTACCCTGGGCAAGTCACTTCATGCTGTTTGCCTCAGGTTCCTCATCTGTAAAATGAGCTGGAGAAGGAAATGGCAAACCACTCCAGTATCTTTACCAAGAAAACTCCAAATGGGGTCACAAAGAGTTGGATGTCACTGGAAGGACTGAAAAATGGCAAAATCATTCAATTCAACTCAGTAACCAAGGTTATTGAGTTATATATATATATATATATATATATATATATATATATATATATGTATGTATATATATATATGTAATGTGTGTGTGTGTGAGGGCATATAAAGATAAGGATGAAAAAATGACCCCAGTCCTCAAGGAACTTATATTGTATTGGGATAGTCAAACATGTACCTAGGTAAATAAAAGCAGAGTAATTTCAGTAGTTTCAGTAATGGCTGGTCTTCACTGGCAGCATGTCATGTTGCAGCCTACAGCCTATTTTCTCCCACCTTGAGCCTTTCCACTATCCCTTGAATATCTTAGACCTTAAATTATGGGGAGATTGTGAGATTTCATGACTCAACATTCACTAGCATACTACTGGTTTTTAAAAAAGATGGATCTTTATATTAGAGTGAAGGTAGGGATGGCTAAAAGTTTCTCTGGAGTGGTGATAATCTTCAAAATATTGACCTCACAGTGATATTGTGAAGAAAGTGGTTATTATTTTTAACTTTAAATTTCTAGACTATGTGTGAGATATTCTTTCTATAATTCAGGAAAGTAGACTTTTAGAAGAGTTGGTAAGTATCTTCTAGAGTTTTTAAATGTCATTGTAATGTGGTTTCTTTGGGGTGAGAGAATAAACTCAAGTTATATCTAGAGATTTGACTTGGTTCTTGAGATAATATTTGTAACAACGTAGACAGAGAAGGGCATTCTGTACCTAATGATCTGAAAAAATTCATTTATTTTTATTGTCTAATGTTGAGCTTCACAACTATCTTCAGCTAACCAGACATATACAACGCTCCATCTTGGTAGTTATGGTTTGCTCTGTGTGACCACTTTTATTTCTCTCAAATGTCCCAATTTCAGTGACTTCTAAGGTTTAGGGATTTCTGTGTGGGTGGTTTCCCAGGATTAAATTTGCTCTGGAAACTAAATTAAGCTTTTATATGCAGAACAATCTAAATGTTTTTTGGAATTTCAAAGATCTCAAAAAATTAATAAACATCAGCTTGATCTTTTGGGAAGTGGCCATGATGGTAATTTTGGGCTAAGATTTAGCTTTATTTGGCACTCACAATTAGAGGACAGGATGCCGTCTGCATCAATATGACTATCAGTTGAAGTGGAAAGGGAAACTGTGTAGGGTAGTAAAAAGAACATTAAATTGGGAGTCAGAAAATTTAATTCTCATCCTAGTTCTGCCACAAACTAGATAGGCAGTCCTAGGCAAGTCCCTTCACCTTTCTTGAACTCAGTTTCATGGATGTGGATGATCTTTAGCATTTCCTCTAGCTTCAAAATTTCATGGCTCTAAGTTGGTAATATGTAATTAGGCAGAGATAGACTAGAATTTTATGTTCAGTGCTGGACACCACATTTTAGGAAGGATATTGGTATTAATAAGATGGAGAGTGTCTAGAGTTCATGCCATATAGTGATTTGATTATGGTTAACCTAGAAAAGAGATTGGGGGGAAGACTTGTTATTGGTCTTTGAGTCTTTGTAGGACTTGTTGAAAGACTGACCAGTAAAGTAAAAGGACCCTAGAATTGTCATCTCCCTATTCTTAGAAGCTATCTATCTGCCTGCCTGTTGCTGTTTGAGTATAGATTAATTTTATGTATCTAGAGAACACCTAGAAAGAAAGCCCCCTCCATTTACATAGATTAATACTTGCTCTGCACTTAATAGTTTTAGACATTTGCCTGGGGGCTCTGAGAGGTTACATCATTTCTTTTAGCCAGTTTGCATCAGAGATGCAACTTCATTCCAGACTTGACTTTCTGACTTCAGGGTTAACTCTCTTTCTCTATGCACTGATACAGCAGTCACTCATACCTCTTATAATGCAGCCCAAAATTATGTTAGTTTTTCTGGGTTTCAAAAATAATCAGTGCCTCCAAGATAGTCTTTTTCTCCATTTGAACCTCCAATCTGACTTTTGAATACCCTGGCCTCTTGGTTCCTTAAAACTTCTCAACTCTCAGGATTTCTATAATTAGGTTGGTTCAGGCATGATGAGTTCATGGTCATATCTAGACTACTATCCATTTCCATGAAATAAATTTACTCCAGATGTCAGAATTAACTGGGTGCTAGATACCTGGGACACATTGCTTATTCTTGAGTTTTTTACACTTAAAAACCAGAAGCCTACAGAGAGTGGAGCTTAACCCAAGGAAATGAGTCCCTAATGTAGGAATATTGAGATGCTTAGATTCTTGGACAAAAGAGATGCTGTAGCTTCTTTTTTTTTTCCTTTGGGATAGGAGGAGAGAGAAAGGGATCTTCCTGGAATACCTCACGTAGCTGCTTACCTGGCTATACATGAAGTGAGACTTGAGATGATTTGTTGTTGAGAAGAGATGGTAAAATCATTCCATGAAGAATCTCTTGATTTCCTTCCTTCCTTCCTTCTTTCCTTCCTTCCTTCCTTCCTTCCTTCCTTCCCTCCTTCCTTCCTTCCTTCCTTCCTTCCTTCCTTCCTTCCTTCCTTCCTTCCTTCCTTCCTTCCTTCCTTCCTTCCTTCCTTCCTTCCTTTCCCCCCCTTTTCTCCTTCCCTCTTTTGCTCTTCCATCCCTATAAAGACCCTGCAGGATAGTGGGTAAAGTCCTAGGGGTAAAGGTAGAGTCAAAAAGACCTGAGATCAAATGTTACCTTTCCCCCACTTACTAGCTGTGAGACCCTGAGCAATCGGCTTAACCATATTTATTAAGTGATAAGTTGGATCTGTGGGTGAAGGGAATCTTCCCCCCTTGAACTCTCCCAGCACTGATCATTCTTGTATTCATATACTGCCTTTCTGTGATTTATCCTCTTATTGCCTTTCCAAAGCCTTTCAAACCAAATAACATTCATGTGTTTTACAATCAGAAAAATGTCGGGAAGTCCAAGGATTAAGACAACAGAAACCTTAAAAAAATATTGTGTAACCAACATCTTCAGATCAGGCAAAGTAACAGTAATAGGAAAGAATTTGGTACTGTTCTCCTTATTGAATTTTCAATAATTTGGTAGCATTGTGTCACTTATTCCATTGCATGTTTTCTAACTTTTCCTTTTTATTCCATTGTTTCCTTGGATACTTATTACCTTGAGCCAACATTTCATCCTTTTGTATTCCCTGGGACAGCTCCTATACAGCAACAGAGAAGGGTTAGGGGAGGTTGTCTTGCTACCGAGAATCACATTTTCAGTGGTTATATATAAAGAAAATGGAAAACATACCCCAGTCAGCTCCTTCACACAAATTAGATACTTACCTCTTAAATGATTCAATAGATGGGATGTAAGCCCCTCTGTGTCGTGCACCAATCCCTCTGTGGCGTGTATTAACTTTCCCCACTCAGACTCTTCAAGATATGGGGATTTAGTCTCATTTATTTATCTGCCCATCCTTTATAAATTACATATTCTTGATTTCCCAATTATTTTTCCTCTTCAAATAACAGTGAAAAAAGGCCATTCATTTTAGGAGAAAGTTTTCATTTTTATAGCTCCTTTAAAACTTTAAGGTTTGGCTTCATTTGTAACACCCTGTAGACATCTTAAATTCAGCATATCAAAAACTGAACCCCTTTCCCTGCCCACGCTTCCTCCTTTTCAACTTCTCCATTATTGCCAAGGGCACCACTATCTTCCCAGTCTCCGCTCATAACCTAGATATCCTGGACTTCTCATTTCCATATCTAATCAGTGGTCAAGGCCTGCCGATTTGGCTTTTCTACCATCTCTCAGACATATCCCTTTCTCTCCTGCTGAAAGTCTGATGCTGGTTCTCATCTCACACTTGTACTGTAATAACCTGCTCCGTGGTCTGCCTGATTCAAAATTTTCCCCACTCTAGTCCACTCTCTGCACAACTGCCAAAGTGATTCCTGCCTAAAGTGCAGGGCCAACCATGTCAGCTTCAGTGGCTCCCTATCATATCCAGGATCAAATACAAAATTCTCTGTGTGAACATACAAAGCCCTTTATAAACTAGCTTCCCCACCCCTGCACCTTCCCAGTCTTCTTACTCCTTATACTACACCATGTGCTTACTCTTTGGCCCACTAACACTAGCCTCCTTGCTGTGCCTTGTAGAAGACCCTCCATCTCCTGACTCTAGGAAATTTCACTGGCTGTCCACCATGCCTGGCATGCCCTACCTCCTCATCTTGACCTTCTGTCTTTCCTGGCTTCCTTCAAGTCCTGCTAAAATCTCATTTTCTCCAGTCCTTTCCTAGTCCTTAAATCTACTATCTTGTCTGTTGATTACTTTCAATTTATCCTGTATATTTGCAAACAGTTATTTATATGTTGTCTCCCCCATTAGATTGTGAGCTCCTTGAGGTTGGGTACTAGTGCATAGCACATAGTAGGCACTTAATAAATATTTATTAACTGACAGCTGAGAATTTGTATTTTAACTAACTTTGATTTAGTTTGATTAAAAGGTTAAATTTGGTAAGGGCTGGGAAGAGCCCTTTTTAATAGAACAAATAATAGTATCACCTATTTAGAGCTAGAAGAAATCTTAGGGTTCATATAGAACTACCCTCCTCCTTCTACAGATGAGAAAACTGAGGTCCAGAGATAATGAGTTGCTTTAAGTTCAACACAGGTGGAAAGCAGAGGAAGGATCTGAACATAGGTCCTGTGATTCCAAATCAAAAACTCTTCCCACTTTACACCATGACTTAGGTTTTCTCACTGCCCTTTCCTCAGTCAGGTGATTATACTGACTATGTCTAGGCTTGGAGGCTACCTTAGAAGTTTGAAAGGTCTGGAGGCTGTGAGTCTTAGTGGTTTGGTGCTGAGTGACAGTAGGGAAGGAGTCCCCAGAAATTACCCTAGTCTTCTTGGGGAGGAAAGCCTCAAGAGGATTGGCTCAAGTCTGGATGGTTTATCAGGAATTGGCTCAAGTGTGGTTGATTGACATGTGCTGGGAATTGTTTGGACAATGAAGTGAAATGTAAAATGTCTAATTATATGATATGATATATATATTCTATTCTATGTCAGCTTCCTAGAAGATGTTACTAGTTGTTATAAGTTAAGTTACTGAATCCTGTTTGAAGTTGTCATATTAATATAATCTTTGAGTATTTTGTGTTTAACCATTGTTTTTTATGTAGGAATAAATTATCCATTATATACCTGATTTATATTTTACAGAATGCCTTTTTATTTAATTCTATTTTTATTAAATGTGTTTTTATTTTATTTGAGGAGCACTACATGTGAGCCATGGAATGTGAATGGAAAGCCTAGTATTTGCTACTGGGAGTATAAATAAAAAATAGAAAACAGTCACTGCTCTCAAGAAACTCACATTCTAAATGGGGGCAACACCAAATAAAGTATTTATGTTTAGTCCATGGAAGATGGAAAATGCAGGTAGTGCATAGGTAGAAAGTATATAGCAGGCCATATAGAAAAGCTCAGAGGACCTTGGTGAGCAATGGCAGGACAGATAGTCTAACCAAAAAGGGTTAGTCAGACCCTGGGATATCTTTATTAGTGGTAGGGATGTGGAGGTAAGCATCCAGGTGATAGAGGTTTGGAAAATGAAGGTTGGTTGGGGAAAGGAAAGGTTTTCTTCCATGGTTTCCTTCTGTGGCAGGTGGTGGTGTTTTAACTTAAGCCATTTAGAAGTAAATTTGCCCTAAGGGGCTGAGGTGGGGGTTTAACTAGGAGAACAGTGTGAGAGCAGGGAGCTTAACTCCCACTCAAGAGAGGCCAAGTTCTATGGCACTGAACCTAGTCCAGACTGAATACCTGGGTACAGAACAAGAGATGGCTACAGTAACCCAAACCTTGTGGGGCCAGTAGAGGTTCCATAATATTATACTCTCCTTGTGTGTCTTGCTGTTGTTGTTGGGGGTGGGAAAGGTAGATGAGAATAGCCCTGAGCCACTTGAATAACCATCTCCAGGAATCCTGGTGGGTTTAGAGACAATATGAAATCATCACAATAGCTAACATTTGTATAGGACTCTAAGGTTTGCTTTACAGATGTTAAACAATTCATTTGATTCTCACTACACCTCTGTGAAGCAGGTTCTATTATTATGGCCCCTATTTCACAGATGAGAAAACTAAGGCATAGAAAGTTTGAATGACTTGTTCAGTGTCACTCAATTAGGGAGATTGAGGTAGGATTTGAATTAGATCTTTCTGACTCTAGGTCCTTTGCTCTATCCACTGTGTCTCCTAGATGCCCATTTGAATACCATGGGGAGAGCTAATGTGGGTAGGAAGTATATAACGTCATCAATAGAAGAGAGATGTATCAACTGATGTCATTATAAAACCAACATGGACTTGGTCTATTATAAAGAAGTACAAGAGATGATGTACCAGCTGTGTGACCTTGGGCAAGTCACTTAAACCCAATTGCCCTGTCTCCCCCCCTCCAAAAAGCAAAAAATTAGGATAAAAAAAAGAGGTGATGTACCTCCAGCCTCTGGGAGACCTCTTATGTGTGACCTGGGGGCTGCAATGGGTGCCATAGTACAAAAGAAGGCACTCTGGGCTGAGGGTCCATTTTGAAATGAAACGTTGTCCCAAGACAGTCTCTGTGTTAACTTTTCACTGTGGGTCATGATAAAGAACTGGTCCCCTGGGAAAGGAAATGAAGGCCATCTGTTGGTAGATGAGGAGCACTGCAGATGGAGAGACAAAGTAGGACCCAGCCTAGAAGATTCCTGGCAATATCTATATTGGGTCTAAAGAGACCTGAAGGCATATCAGGGCAGGATTATAAAAACAGTTTGAGGCAGGATACAGTGAGGAATTTCCATAAGGAAAGCTTCAGGTCAGTGAAAGGAATTAGCAGCACATGGGAATATCTGTTGATAACTCTGGAAGAGTTTGTCACAAGGGAAAAAAAATCAGTGCTAGAAGAAGCAGCTATTTCTTATCTGTCTCTGTGTGTCATATATCCTACCACTATAATGTAAATCGTTTGTGGGCAGGGAGAGGTTTATTTCTGTTTTTTCATCCTAGGTGCTAAGCTCATTGCCTACCTATATGTTGTTCAGTTATTTGGGTTGTCTGTCTCTTTGTAACCCCCATTTGGGATTTTCTTGGCAAATTTGTTTGCCATTTTACATATGAGAAAACTGAAGCAAACAGAGGTAAGTGACTTGCCCAGGATGACACAGGTAGTAAGTGTCTGAGGCTGAATTTGAACTCATGAAGTCTTACTGACTTCAGGCATGGCACTCTATCCACTGCCTACAGTAGACACTTAATAAGTGTTTGTTGAATAAAATTGAATGGTATTAGGGAGGAAAGTACCTATGGGGAAGAGGTGTCTGCTATGCAGGGCAGTATTGTAAGTGACTGAGGCTATACTTTTTTTTTTGGTAGGGCTGCTGTACTCTGGTACACATGATGATTTCCAATGAACTGGGATGAGGGACCTACTGATTTCACTTAACTTCTCAGTGAGAGGCTGGTGAACTATGAGGGCTAAATTGCCTATTTTTGCACAGCTGTGATCTAAGAATAGTTTTTACAGTTTTCTTTTTTTTCCCCAGAATTTATTTATTTATTTTTAGTTTGCAACATTCATTTCCCCAAGATTTTGAGTGGTTTTTACATTTTTAAATGGAAGTTTTGTTATATATAAGACTTTAAAAGTCATTTTCAGCTCATGGAGTATACAAAACCAGGCTCTGGGAGAGATTCAGTCCTCAGGCCATATTGGTTTGATGACCCTTGTCTAAATCCACCTTGTTGGCCTGTGTGTTTATGAGCCCATGAGAAAGAGTAATGAAATGACCCTTGATGGCCCTTGGATGGTGGTGCAGTGGACAAGAGGCAATGGACTGGGAGTCAGAAGACCCGGTTCAAAGCTCTGAGGCTTACCAACCTGAGTGACTGTGAACAAGTCATTTTACTTCCCTGGGTCTTGGTTTCCTCAGTTGTAAAATGAGGAGATTATATAAGATGGCCCCTGAAGTCTTGACTCTATGATCCTGTAATTTCTGAGCTCTTTTCTGGTTCTAAGTCTATGATTATATGATCCCCATGTGTTGAGAGGGGGACCCTGTCTAACATGACAAAACAGGAAAATGGTAAATGCTGGAAAAGATGTGGGAAATTTGGAACACTAGTGCATTTCTGGTGGAGTTGTGAACTGATCCAACCATTCTGGAGAGCAATTTGGAATTATGTCCAAAGGACTATAAAAATGTACATACTCTTTGACCCGGCAATACCACTTCTTGGGCTGTATCCCAAAGAGATAATACAATGGGAAAAGGACTTGTATGTACAAAAATATTTATAGCAGCTCTTTTTGTGGAGGCAAAGAATTGGAAATCAAGGGGATGCCCATCAACTGGGAATTGGCTAAACAAGTTGTGGTCTATGAATGTAATGGAATACTATTGTGATATAGGAAATGAGGAGCAGACAGACTTCGTAGTAACTTGGAGAGACTTGTATAAACTGATGCTGAGTGAGGGGAGCAGAACCAGGAAAACATTGAACACAATTACAGACACATAGTATCTGTGATGACTGACTTTGATAGATGGGGCTTATTTCAGCAATGCAAGGTTATAAGACAACTCCAAAGGACTCATGATGGAAAAGGTTTACCTACATCCAGAGAAAGAATTATGGAGTCTGAATGCAGATTGAAGCAAGCTACTTCCTCTCTCTCTCTTTTTTGTTTTGTTTGGTTTTGTTTCTTCTTTCTTTCTCATTCATTCCATTGATTATAATTCTTCTTTACAACTTGATTAATGTTTGATGTGAAGGCATATGTAAAACCTATAGCAGATTGCATACTGCTATGAAGTGGGAGGGTGAAAATTTGGAACTCAAAACTTGTAGAACTGAATGTTGTAAACTAATAGTAAATAAAAAAGAGGGCGGGACTCTGACACAAGGATTACAACTTTATGGAGGATTTATGGAATTTAATGGATGGGAATCACTCAGGATGAGAAAGCCTGGGGAGGGTTGGGGTGTCTGCTATTGGAGGGAATCACCCTATGAATCCAGCACTAACTCTAATACTACAGAGTCAGGCCTCCTTCCTCCTACATTCACCCCTAAGATTTATTTAAGTATAGGGCAACCCTGGTTCCCTGTGTTCCCTGCCTTCCAATAAAGGCCAACAGAAATAAGATGAATGAGAACCCTAAAGTCAGAGGCACCCAGACAACAACAAGAGTTCTAGGGACCTTGCTAGCAAGTGACTATGGAAGAACCATAAAACTACCCTACGCAACCCAAGGCAACCATTGTATTGCATTAACAGCAAAAGCTGCTTGTCCCAGGGAAATAATTGTCAGGCTGAGATCTTATTTTTGTCCTCTAGTTTTTCTGGAATTTGTCTTGTAATAGATATTTTGCAGCTCTAAGACATGACAAAAACCCAGGAGATCAGTTAATGAATTGATAAACATTGATTAAGCACTTACTATGTTGTGGGAGTTACTGTGCTAAGTGTTTAGGATATAAAAAGAGGCAGAGGGTCCCTGATGTCAAGGAGCTTACAATCCAATGGAAGATGAACCTCATAGGATTTTGGCTTTCCACCATTTGCCACTAACCAGATGATAGATACAGATTTTTAAAGGTTTATGTTATAAAAAAAATTGTTGGGGAATGGTTATACAAGTTGTGGCATATGATTGTGACAGAATATTGCTGTGCTATAAAAAATGATGGGCTCAAATATCTTAGAAAAACATAGATAGACTTGCACAAAATAATGAAGAGTGAAATGATAGCTAAGAGAAGGTTGTATATAATAACAATAATATTGTTTTAAGAACAACTTTGAGTGCCTAAGTCATTTTGACTATTATACTCAAATTAACTACAAAGGATCTATGAAGGAAGATGCTATCTGTATCTGATAGAGTTTATATAGAATGGTATGTATGTATATATGTGTATGTATATGTACATGTATATGTATCTCTATACATACATATTTACACACAGAGACATATTTGTGTCTAATGGTAGCCATCTCTAGGATGTGGTAGGGAGGGAAGAAAAAGGGAAAAAAATATTACATGATAACTTTCTCACATATTTAAAAGGAATAACAAATTATACAGAATAGATTTGTAGTTTCCTATGCAATCTTATTCCCTATTCCATTATGTTATGTTATGGAAATGTTTGTTTTACTTCTTCAATATAAAAGAAATGAAATTTAAAAAATATTTTCCAGAGATTGACTACGAAAATGAAGAGATTATTTCTAAGGGCCTTTCAAACTTAAAAGTTTTGCTTTTGAGGCAGAAAATATTAATTTTTATTCAAGCTAGAGAACCCCAGTGTACTATGAAAACAACTATTTCTACATTCTTTCCACTTATTTTTTTAAGGGAATGCAAATCAGTAACATGAAAATATGCAGTTTCCCTTTAAAACCTAGCAAATGTTTCTTTTTAGTACTTATAGGTTGTTATGGATAATGTATTAACTTATTAACCCTACTATATGCATATTTCCTAACTTATACAAAAAACTCATACCCTTTAATACCCATGTTGATTTTGAGCAGTGAAGTTATTGGATTAATTTTAATATTTTACTCTTTTGGTCTGAATTATTTCAATAACATTCTTCTGACAAACATTGGGTGATGTGATATTCCCAACTTCAGAAAATTCATAGGTCAAATCGAAATTTGCTGCCCCATTTTTAACATGTGGGCATGTTTTAACATATTTCCATCTACTCTTCACAAAGATAAAGAATCTGATGATTTTGTGGTACCAATACTGTATGTAGAGTTGGGTATAGTGGTATAATAGAAGCACTGAGTTGAGAATCAAAGGACTTAGGTTCACAATTTACTAGTCCTATGATTGTCAACAAGCCACCCAACCTCACTGGGTCTCTGTTTCCTCTTCTGCAAAATGAGGAGAATGATTCTTGTAGAACCCACCAAAAAGAACTTTTGTGAAGCAAGTTCTCTGTTATCTATAACATTCTCAGAGTCTATGATGTTCAGAATGTAAGCTCCTTGAGGGCAGGGTCTACACTTTATTTAGTCATTCAATTCCCAGCCCCTACCATAGTGCTGGCATTATATATATATATGCTTAATAAATACTTGTTGGATCTTAGGATTGGAAATAAGGTCAGTATTATGAAAAGAAAGTTTAAAAACAGCAAGCATATGGCCTGCATTTTCCATGTTTGACCTTGGCTTCAAAAGCAACTAAATAACTGATAATATTTCATGCTACACATAATTTATATTATCTGATTGTTGACAATGCAATCTTTCCACTATACGGGATTGGACAGATAGTTGCAGTATGTTATACATGTTTACAGTCCCAGTCCTCAGTTCAGGGCAATGTTATTTACATAACATTAGTTTTTATGCTAAAGACACTGATGATACTGATATTTTGTGCTATATATATTGATGATGTACAGCGGCTGTGTGTATGTCTTTCATCTTTTCCCAGGAGACTTACCAAAATGGCAAACATAACTTCCTGGCAGGACTAGAGTTCTGTTTTGCTACCCTTAGTGGCTATAGTCATATATTAAAACAAAAAACATATGGCAGATTATAAAACGGGATCCATATTTCATCACATTCTCAATGATGGGTGATGATGCATTTAGTCTCCTTACATGTCATTGTATATTGGAACAAAGCAAAGGAAAATGCTGAATTTAAAAGTTTAATGGAACCTCAGAGAGGATCTAATCTAACCCATACTAAAAAACAATGCCCTCTACAATATACTAGACAAGTGGTCATCCAATTTTTGCTCAAAGATCTCCAATGAGACAGAATCCAACTCAAATTTGTCCTCTTTGGACCTCAGTTTCTCCTCTGTAAAGGGCTGGGATTGGACTACATGACCACTAAAGCCCTTTCCAACTCTATATCTATGATTCTATGAGCCTGTAATCTTTTAAGGGACCCCAGTATAAATATACATGAAGAAATTGATCATGTCTCTTCAAGTCTTTTCCAGACTCAACTTCTCTATGTCCTTTAATTGAACTTTAACATTTCTTTGTCTCTCTGCTGGACATTCTTAGCCTGGAAATATCCTTCACTAAAAGAGGCCTTAGAATCTTCTGACAGGGACAAAATAAAGTACCTCTTTATTCCTGAGGGCTATGGCCCCCTTAATGTAGCTTATAGTCATCGGTGTAGATTTCTGTGGTTTTTTGGCTTCCATATTTGTTACACTATTTTTTTGAGATTGAAGGCTACTGAATCCCCCAGATCTTTGCCAGACAAGCTAGTCATACCTTTGCACCTTGTACACCTGAAGCTGATTTTTTTGATCCAAGTATAACTTTATATTAAAGTTCATCTTTTTAGATTCATTTCTGTTCTCTCTTATCAAGATATTTTTGAATCCTAATTCTATCATCCAGCATGTTCATGGTTCTTATGCTATTATAATTATTTGCACATTTTCCTTAACTTTTTTGTCTACATTTTTCATCCATTTATAGATCTAAGAAGAATCGAGATCTTTCTCATTTCCTTCCAAAAGACATTTTCAATGAAGTTGTTAAACTTTTTGCATCGTTCTTCCTGTTGGATTTTGTAAATTAATGTATTTTCCTAAATACAGCTACTGTTGTCATGAACAAGTGACAGCCAGCCATCCTTACCAAAGCTAGCCTTCATTTCCCTGGGGAAAATCACTGCCTAGATAATTGAAATTTAAATGAGAAGGCATAGCAATAGCATATAATAAACCAGACTTCCTTGCAATAATGCCCAGAGAAAGCATTCATGATAAGTAGGGTTTTCCTCCTTCTTCTGTTTTTCCTATGTATGTATAAATTCTCTGATTCGTGAGGCTCTTTTCCCTAACCTTTCTTGAACTACCCCTTGGGCTTAGTGAGAAGTACTCTGGATTCAGTCCCCTTCTAGATAAGAAATGCTGTATCGTGACACGGGTCATTTCCAATGAAATAGAGCGTTAGTTACCCTCAGTAGGATAAAGAGGTTTGCAGAGCTGAGACAAAGGGAATTCAGAATGAAGAAATTAGTCATATGTGTATAGTACATGAATATTTCCTTTTGAAGAGAGCAACACTGCTTTTTATTATTATTTACTATTTTCTTCCTCTCAATCTTGAAAGAGATTCCTCTTCTGTGCTGAGCTTCAGATTGCTGAGGCTAATTAAAGTCCTGGAAATAGGATAATTGTTCCCCCTTCCCTGTCTTTATTATTTGTACTCTGATGAGTTCAGGCCTCACCTCACAGGAAGCAATCATGTATAACTCATCACTGATCTCCCCCTCCGATGATTTCTGAACATCCTGGGATCAGATTAATTTAATTAGAAAATGTTTCCTATAAAGTGGAAGCAAGACTTGGTATTTGGGTTGCAAATTGTTCAGCGTGCTATAGAAAATGGCAGGATAGCACCAAGACCTGAGGACAAGTTTAAATGCAGGCTAAAATCACAGTATTTTCATTATGTATGGTCCCTTTCAGGGCAGTATCTCAAAGTCTTACAAATCCAGAGTAACTCAGCAACTAGGATGTTGACCAATGGAGCTAACTAAAGGGTGTTGAGGTCAGAGAAGAGGCTTATCTTGGAAACATAAAAGCAAATGTTTTATACTGTTCTTTCTGGGCCACTGCTGGGCATATCTGATGGTCTTCAAAGGGATGGACTGCATTAGAGATTGTTCTATGCTGGGGAAAGGGGGAGAGTGCATTATAGTTTCATGCTTGAAGGCAGATGATAACTCAACTAGAATGTGTAAATGACCTTATTTTATATTTTTGCTTCATGTCACATAGGAAAAAAAATCTGTTTTTATTTTTCTGATTTGTATTTTCTTATATGGAATTGTTAAATTTGGTTTAACATGTGTTTGTTTTGTAAACTATCTGCTTCCTTTAAAAAGGATGATTGTAAAATGCTGAGTCATGTTTATTAATTCACTCAACGGTGAGCTTGAGAAAGTTAATTGGGATCAGCTGGGAAAGAATTTGGCATCAAATATGTCCCATGTATAAGGCAAATCAAAGAGAAGAAAGAAGAGGAAGAGGAGAAAAAGGAGAAGGAAGAGGGGGAAGAAGAGAAAGGGAAAAAGTGAGAGGAGGAGGTTGATTATTATTCTAAAAAGCAGATTGACAAAGATTATTGTGTGAATGAGAAAAAAGAGAAGGAGAGTAAAGATAGAGTTGTCTGGACTAAATGTGAGAATTTTTGCTTCTGAAACTGGAGAACTCTACAAATCAGGATTTTCATTTTGTTGATTGTCTAGACTTAAGAAAGTGATGGAGAAAATGTTAATAATGAGATTAAATTAAAAGTGAGCCATGTGTATGTGTTTTCATTTTCTTTTTTTCAGAAAGTTAATTCTTAAACATTTTTTCTGTGTTGCTGCTGTTTAGTCATTTTCAGTCATGTCTGACTATGACACTTTTTTGGGTTTTCTTGGCAAAGATACTGTAATGGTTTGCTATTTCTTTCTCCAGTTCATTTTACAGATGAGGAAAATGAGGCAAACAAGGTTAAGTGATTTGTCCAGGGTCACACAGCTACTAAGTACCTGAGGGACAGATTTGAACTCAGGAAGATGAATCTTCCTAAATCTAGTCCTGGTTCTCTATCCACTGTGCTACCTACCTACTATAACTACTTCACACTGGTTAATAATTTTTGATGAGGCAGACTGGAAACCCCAAAATGATGAGACAGCCTGCAGATAAGTACGTATGAACAGTCAGTGTTTAGACCTGGAGGGTTATAAAAATTTATGTCCTACTATATTTTTTTGTACTTACAAGCTTTCTCTTTCTTTTTCATGTTCTATAGGGTACCATGAGCTTTCCATACTTAGAAGTGAACTACATTTCTGTCTATAGATGATAATTCTTGATGTAAATGCCTGCAAGAAAATGGAATCATATATACCTTGCTTTCCATAATTTTTCTCCAAGGAAAGTTGAAATAGCTGTGACTCTACCTCTAATTCTCTGACCTTTGCCATCCTGACTCAGCCACCTCATCTTCCTGGAATGTTCCACCTCCATTCTGGCGTCCTCCCATTGGTGAGTTCTTTCCAGGGCCCTCGATTTTGGAGATGGGCCCAGGCTGGCTCCACTTTATTTCTCTCTTGGCTGTGTTTCTGACTCTCTGGACTTTTCCCTCATGCCCTGACATGGGTATTTTCTTTCCCCACCTCTTTCCAGGTCCATTTTATGTTTTCCCCTATTAGAAAGCATGATCCTTGAGGACAGGGACCATATTCCTTATTGCTTGAATTTATCTCCCCTGAACTTAGCACAGTACTCGGCACATAAGCAGCACTCCCTAAATACTTGTTGTCTGCCTGATAAAGAAGCACTGCCTGTGGCAGTGAAAAGAGGTTATGTCTATGGTCCCCAAACTGTGCTCCATGGTGCAGTAGGGCACTCATTCTTCAAGTGAAATACAGTCATGCTCGATACTTAGGCACTGCCTGGACTGCTAGCTTGAGGTAGTTGACAGTTTCAGCATTTGATCAGGTGACATTCCTTTCAATGATGTTCTCAAATGTTTACTTATACTTTTGGATATGACAGTCACTTTTCAAAGTTTCTTAGATTTTGTACATAAATATCTATTTACTCTGACCTCATTAGTAACAGAAATGTATTTTTAACTGACTACTATGTTGTTAGTACATAAGTTATTTGGACCTAACAACTTAATAAATGGGATAAATGGTGCTGTTCAACATTTCTTTATACCTGTAGATGCCAGGGGAAAATTATTGGAACTTTATGGGTGCTGTTAACCAAGAAAGTTTGGTAACTTTTGAATTTATGTAAAGTCCTAGGGAGATCAAACCAATGTCCTTATGACATGTCCCCCAATTTTAATTCTTAAACAGTGACAGAAATGTCACATGGCTAGTTTATGCAGAACTCTGATTTATAGCACAGGAAGCAGACAGTAGAATTGATTCTAGTCTACCTTAGTGAGTATTTACAGCTACAATGGTTACAGATAATGGGCATTTTCAACCCATCACTTACCCTCTATTTCTGTTGCCTATATCCACATAGGATATTTCTTCACTTTGCCCACCCCCACACCCATGAAAATGTATGCAGGTACTTATCATGTCTCTAATCTGATCAAGTTGTTTTTGTTACTGTTTTGTGTGGTGTTTTGGTAAAATTGTGGTGGCCTAGTGTGGTGGTGCCTCCTCTATGGGTGTCATAAGTATCTGTAGGTCAAATGTTCTAGGACCCTGAGGAGAAATGATCAGTGGGACTGCTTGCCCAAGGGGTGCTGTATACCTGACCTCCGCTCTATGTGTACCCATAGATGTGATATCATGCTGTAGTTGAGGTTTAAAATGTAGCCTTGGTATGGACCTGTTTTGTTTGCCACAGTTTAATCATTTCTTGCTTTTGTGATTATTTTCACCTCAACTTAACTCAAATATAGGTCTGAATAGAGTAAATATCCAAGAAACCTAATTTGATCTTAATCAGAATTAATAGAGTATAGAGTTAGTCCATAACAAGAGAAGAGATTGTACTATTATATCTTGCCCTGGTCAGATCTAGATAGAATCGTGTGTTGCATTATGAGGATATGTCAGACAAGACAATGATAAATTGGAAAAGTGTCCTAAGGAGGATGACCAAGATGGTAAGGGGACTGAGACAATGCTACACAAGAACTGATTGAAGACACTAGGAAACTACTTTTGATTCTATGATGTTTGGTTTGGAGAAGAAAAGACTTAGGGAGACATGATGATAGTATTTGAATTATTTTAAGGGTTGTCACATATAAGAGGGATTAAACTTGTTGTTGGCCCCAGAGGGAAAACAAAATAGGGAAAGTGGGTGGAAGTTGCCAAAGGCAGATTTCAATTTCATACAAAGAAAAATTTCCAGGTAATTAGAAGAAGTGGAATAGTTTATTGCAGAAAGTGATGAGTTCCCAGTATCTGGGTGTCTTCGTGCAGTGGTTGAATAGCTACTTGTGGGAATCTGTAGAGGGGATGGTTCCTGCTTAGCTGTGGGTCTCACTAGATGACCTCAGAGGCCCATCCGAAGCTGAGATTCTGTGATCTTATGACCTTTCTTATCAGCAAGATGTCCTTATCTCTTGCTTGGGGATGCTCATGGAATTGTGCTGCTCAGACTATTGACTTTCAAATAAATTTCTTGTCACTGACCCTAACAGCTTTGTGGCCCATCTCTTCACTATCAAACCATATAAGGCTGATCCTGAGCAGGTTTCAGGCTGAGCAAGGTCACTGGGCAGCCAACCTTGATAGATGGGGTCAGTGTAAAAATCTAAATCACAGCTGTGGCCTAAAGCGGTCATTGACATAAGTTATTGATGAGTATTCTTTGTCCAGACTTTATAGTGGCCTAATGAATGAATATCAGCAAAGTGAATGAGCTGCTGCTGATCTGGGTAAGTTATAGATTTATTCAAGTAGAAGAACAGAAGGAAATTACATAAATAAACTTGTGTATCGCTTACTTCAAGAATTCTCCTATAGACCCAAATCTGTACTTAGATACGCAGTATTTAGACATATGGAAAGGCTTAACATTTGTTTTCTTGTGCTTTTGGAAAAAAAATAACAATGGAGAATTTCATGGTTGTTACTGATGATGAAATTCAGGAATTAATTTTTAACTTAGCATGACCTGCTGCTAGTTCTTTAATCTAACTAATGAGAATAGTTGGAATTTACATTAGTCGATTAATCAACACACTACTATTATGTGACGATAGACAAGGGAATTGCATAGTAAGTCCAAATGCCTGGCCCATAGCCACAGAGTCAATGGCAAACCCAGGATTCAGAGACCCCAGAGACCTGGGCTTGTTTTTGTCTCATGCAGACTGCTTTTAATCATGTCTATAAAGTGCTTTGAAGTGCCATTATTTTGGTTAAAATTCTCTTAACCTATTCTGGTAATTGAATTGAAAAGATAATGAGGTCCTATAATAATGAGCTTTTTATGTCTTATCTTCGATCCTCACCGTGTATCAGGTTCATTTGCACACAAGAGAAGAGGTAGTTTTGCTATTTGAAGATAAAACACAAGGTTTCTCTCATAAGCCCCTACTGCTGTCATGCTGCTAGTGGTAAGAAAAAAAATCTTAGTTTTGAACTGGAAATTCTCACTAAAATCATCGCCCTTACTCCAGGTCCCATTTCTTTGTTTTTAAAATTTTAATTAAATTGTATTTTTATTGTGAACATAATGATCATTGATAAATATAAACATTTACCATACAAAGGATGAAGAGACAACTACATGTGTATAACAATTTCTGTTACATAGTCTGATTTTAATAAAAATATATGGATAAATCTACATGTGTATATATATGTGTATAAATATTATTTTAAAGAAGATATATATGTGCATGGTAGTAACAAAAATTGTGTTCCTTTGATTACTTTTTTCTGATATCTAAAACAATTATTTATTGATACTCTTTGTTTTTACATATCTATTATTACCCATTACCCTAGCCCCTATCCCACCAACAGAAATGCTGCCTTGAAATATATACATTTATTCCAGTGAAACAAATCAACACATTTGATATGTTTGAGAATTTCTATCTTATTGTGCATTGTTGATGTGTTATCTTTCTGTATGTAGAACACAGTGAGGAAATTGCAAATGGGTGGGAGTAGGAAAAGCTGGAACTTGTATGAATAAGTTTTTAATGTGTAAAGGGATTATTGAAATTGGAAAAAAAAATAGATCTTAGAAGTTTCATCTCTACCATTTCTTTTTTCTATTGTTGTTCAATCATTTTTCAGTACTGTCTGACTCCTTGTGACTCCATTTGGGGTTTTCTTAGCAAAAATATGAGGATAGTTTGCCATTTACATTTCCAACTCATTTTACAGATGAGAAAACTGAAGTAAACTGGGTTAAGGAACTTGCCCAGGGTCACACAGCTAGTAAGTGTCTGAGGCCAGGTTTGAACTCAGGAAGATGAATCTTCTTGACTTCAGAAATAGCTCTCTCTCCACTGGGCCAGCTAACTGCCCCTTTTCATCTCTGTCTATACCTATACATAGGCATACATTTCAGAGCATTACTACTAATGCCAGTGCCTTCCCTCTGCTATTTATCTCCCAATTATCCTGATGTATTTTGTTTGTGCATAGGTGATTGCATTTATTAGACTAAAAGCTCCTTGAAAACAGGGACTAGTTTTTCCTGTCTTTGTGTCCTCAATGCTTAGCATAGTGTCTGGTACATGGTAGGCTTGTTGACAGACTGGATGACTGTTACGAAATTTTTCTCCACCAGTGCAGATTTCTATTTTTCTACTTGAAAGTTGCTCTGGCCAAATACTATGATTAGTATTACAATTAGTATCACAATACCTTGTGACCTTCTAGGGGAGAAAAAAATAATACTAAATAGTAAAATACTAAATAGCACAGAGTTCTGTGCACAACAGGTCCTTGATAAATGTATGTTGAATGAATTTCTAGATGGCAACAATTTTATGGAAGAATTTAACTATTAGTTTTTTTTTTAATTAAAGGGCAAATTGGATCATTTCAGATGCATTCACTAAGAGCCATATCATGTAGATTGTCAGTCAATATTAGAATCAATTTTAGAAGCTAAATGTTTTCCTTGGGAAGCTAAATGTTTTAAGAAGGACTTTGCTATGATAGTAAAGACTGGTGGAGGCATCCAGTGTTTGCCTTTTCCCTTCTAGCATTTATTGTCCTGTAGCTTTTTGGAGCTTTGAAGCAATTTGTGTAGCCTTGTGCTATTTCCTCAGGCATATTGTAGAAATTAAAAAACGTAAATTGCAAAAGATAAATGCCTCAGAAATACTCAGCAGGTTGGTACTGAACTTGGATTGTTTGGAAGTGGGGCAGGTGTACCATGACTCCTTTTGGAGTTGGGGAAGAAATGAATGGAACTCATACTTACTCATCTAGGAGTAAGGACCAAGTACCTCCATCTGAGGAAGGTGAGAGCTTTCTAAACAGCCCTCTGTATGCTAGCCGACTGAGGCTAGGAGGCTGGTTAACCACCAAGATGAAAATATTGATTGATTCTAGGATGGAGAAGCCATAAGGAATATAGGCCAGAGAAGCTTTACTCTAGAAGATAGATAGTATTTCCTCTCAGAGACAGAGTATCAAGGCTAGAGAAATAGAAAACAAAGAAGATAATTAAGCAGCAATGATACAAACTCCCAAGCTTCAATGGGAGTTAATACAGGTCAGAGAAGTATTAACAAAGGAGCTCCCTGTGCACTGCCAAGAAGGGCCAATGGACCATTCCAGGCAACCAGGCATAATGCACCTTTGGGATGTGGAGTCCTAAGGTAAGGACTCAGGCGGGAGAAATCTTCCAGATACAGATTAAATTGAATCCTAAATGATCCCTTGCCTTGGGAACATACATTTTCTAGAGATATGCTTGTGGAAGAGTCCCCAGCTCTTCTACTGGTGTGTAAATATGTGGGATCTGCTTGTTTTTGCTGTTTAGTAGTTTTCCGACTTTTCATGACCCTTTTGGGAGTTTTCTTGGCAAAAGTATTGGAGTGGTTTGCCATTTCCTTCCACAAGGAACTGAGAATGATTCTATTGATTGACTTTTCCTTATTACTTTGCTATTCTATTCCAATTAAATATTTGTATCTTCTGGCAAACCTCATAAGTTTTCCAGAGAAAAGCAAGTTATTTTATTAGCAACACTGTCTCTCTTTCTCTCTGTCTCTGTCTCTCTCTGTTTGTCTGTCTCTTTCCCTCCCTCCCTTCCCCCCCCTCTCCCCTCTCTCTCTCTCTCTCTCTCTCTCTCTCTCTCTCTCTCTCTCTCTCTCTCTCTCTCTCTCTCTCTCCCTCTCTCTCCTCTCTCTCTCTCCCTGTCTTTTTCTCTCATTACCATTTCCCTTGCAGTTGGCTTTAAAGCAAATAAAACAAAGCTAGAAGCAACTACCATACCAACCCACTGATAAATGCTCATAAGTATTTACAAGCTAGAATTGCACAAAATAATGACTACAGATTCCAGGCAACATGATTAAGGAATGCATTGATGATTGTTGGCAGACTTTTAAAGATTGTCAGTGATAGATTTCACTTATTAATGGGCTTTTTTTCCCCATGAAATAAGAATGGAGGTTTTAAACAAAGGCAAAATAATTTTGTTGTTTTAACAGGAAACACAAGTATACATAACAAAGTTATAACAGCTAATCTTATGAATAATTTCAAGTTACAGACTTTATATTATTTGGCATCAGAGGCATGGCTTCAGAGGTAGAAGAGACCTCATTTACAGAAGCATTTTATTTTATAGAAGAGGCCCAGAGAAGTTGTAAGAAGCTGACAAATGTCACACAGGTAATGAGTAACAGAACCAAGATTTGAACCCAGAACTTCATATTATGAGAACCTTACAACTAAAAACAATTC
Source organism: Petaurus breviceps papuanus (assembly GCF_028583685.1). NCBI lineage: Eukaryota > Metazoa > Chordata > Mammalia > Diprotodontia > Petauridae > Petaurus > Petaurus breviceps. The sequence continues at coordinate 39,445,941 of NW_027185761.1, read as the reverse complement.
AAATCTCCATGCTGTGGCTTGTTTATTGCCACATGGTTTTAGTCTTTGACTGACTAATGTTATTTTCCCCATAAACTCTTCACACATCTTCAAAAGCATTACAAAATACTTATGTATTCCAGAAAGAACAGGCTGACTACACATTTCGCAGACATATTGCAGGTTCTGGGAACCATTTTCTCCAGTCTCTTCCAGCTGTTCTCAGCATCTCCCTAATGTATCCCTGCAGAGTAGTTAGCATTTTTTTGTGACACTGAACCCAGGTTTTCCTGTTTCCACGCATAAGGAACATTAACCTTCAGGTTTGCAAAACATTTTAATTGAAAACTGTTCTCTAAATTACCATCATGGGTTTTGTCAATGGTAATTCTCAATTAAAATATTGATTACAATAGTTTTGTATTGTACTTTGAGTTGTCTTGACTCCTGAAAAAGAGCTTAAACTTTCAACTTATGGGAGCCAGTTAATTTTCAGCAAAACCGCTGTCCAAAAGGCTGTGTGCATTTAGTGAGCTGGTCCGATTTTGTCAGTCTAATTAGTAGCACAGATGTTGGAGCTGAAGTTTGGCAAATTATGTGAATACAAATTGAAATGACAGACCTGGGTTTCAGTTTTCTGAATGAGCTCCTCTGAAACTGTTCTGATGCCTTTAACAACATTTAAAATATTTCTAGACTAGATATAGCTGGGCCCCAGCGTCATGGAAGCTGTATCTCCAAAAGCTAAGAATTCACTGGAAATGGAATGGAATAGGATTTCTGTCTGCATTGGGCCTCACTTTGATGCTTCATTGGATCTTTGATCTTCTTGATGTGGGCATTCTTTCCAATGATACTAATCACAGCTCATCCTTGCCTGCCCATTCTACTTAATTCTTCCTAATGTCTTCTCTCATAGTCACTACAGTAGGTCCACCCAATGTGCTGGATAACTTCCTCTAGTTCAGAGTTTCTTAACCTGAAGTTCATAAAAGTTTTTTTTAATATTTTAATAAATGCATTTCAGCACAATTGGTTTCTTTTGTAATCTTATGTACTTTTTGCATGTAAAAATATTTTGAGTAGGGGTTCATGGACCCTGGCAGATTGCCAAAGGGGTGCGAGATAAACACAGAAAAGATGAAGAACCCAGCTCAAGCTTTCTCGACCTTCTATAGATACCAGCAGAGTGTGTTCTGTCCATTGTTTGGCTCTTGAATTCACTATGAGAATCACAATACTTTAGAGTTGAAAGGGGCTTAGTGGCAGTCTAGTCCAACTTATACTTGGATGAATCCTCACTGTAATTTACTATTATCTGGATGAATAAGGACCACAGAAGTAGACCTTTTTAAAGGAATAAGAAAACATTCTGAATTCATCTATTGAAGAATTACACACCATTTGGGTTAGAATAGACTTTACAGGCCAGCTAGTTCAGTTCTCTTGCCATTCCATGAAAGTCCTTTGTGATATTTCTGAGGAGTGTTCATCTTATTTTAATATTTCCAGGGACAGGCAACTCACTCTCGGGTATGTCTGCCTGGGCCCACCCCCAGAGTGGGTAGCTGGGGTAGCAGGCAGGAAGCCCTTACCTGATGAGTTTTGGTGGATGCATCAATGTAGGGGATCCTGTAGCTTTGGGTCAGCTCCTGTGCCTGGTGTGTCTCCACTCTCTGGGCTGTCAGGTCACATTTGTTCCCCACCAACACCATGGGCACATCATCTGAGGCCTTCATTCACTTAATCTTCTCCCCATGTGGGAGGAGAGAAGCAGGCTCTAGCCAGTGGGTTGGGCAGGACCAGTCATTGGAGAGTGGCAGGGGGTGGGGTAGAGGGGGCCTCACCTGTACTGGTGAATGTCCTCACTGCTTCACAAAACAGCATGTTCTCTTTTGGAGGGTATTCAATGAGAAAGGATTATATGACCCTGCTGATTATATAAGACATGTCAAATTGATCTTATCAAAATTAAACCATCCCTCCTCTAACAGCTTTCTCCATCCCTATTGCCAATAGCAGCTCCACTGACCAGGTAAACCCTCAAGTTTTCAGGGTTTGATTCTGCTCATCTTTGCCTCTCTCCTTCCCTTTTACCACCTCTGTTTCTGTCCAAACTACTTCTCTGAGCTGTTATTTCCCTTCTCTTCTCTCCTAATGTGTTGTATAATGTATATGTTATATGAACATTTACATTATATAACAGTATATATATATATACACACATATAAATAGCTTCTATATGGGGTTTCTATATGCATATATGGGGTGTGTGGGTATTTAAGTAGGACTAGCACCTCTGGTGTGAGGGTTTATTGAACACTTTTCAGGGCTGCTCATCCACCATTGATGTTACCTTGATGTCTACCTTCACTCAACTCTCATCTGTGGCCCCAAGAAGCTGGAGCATGGGCAGTGGTCACACCCTGGTAAACTTCCTCAACAGGTGGGCTAAATCAGGTTGAAGGTAATCCATGGGTCAAAATTCTATTGTTGAGTAGAGGGAGGGACTGCCTCAAGCAGAAGACTTCCCCTTGCAGAATGGGCAAATGAGAACAATTTGTCATGAAGGTGGCTGAAGCAAGATGCTTTGGAACACTTAAAGCTTGGTCAAGCATCAAAGATGCCAAGGTCACTCACTGAATCCTGGGTCATCACCAGTCATCCTCACTTATCTTGTTATTGGACTTGGATCATGCCAGAAGAGAGTGTGAAGCTGATGACTTTGTGCAGCTCTGCCTCACTGAAATCCAATTCACTCATGATTCAAGACATCACTATGTGACATCATTGGTCCTCTTTGAAAATGAAGGATAAACAGCAATGATGTCCACATCTGATGCATGTCTGTGTATGCAAATCCCCTTAATAAAAGGATTTCTTCTGTGAAGTTTGGATTCAGTCCAAGAGCTGCACTTGAGGATCTAGAGGGTCACATGTGGTCTCAAGGCTGCAGCTTCCCCCCTCCCCCTGCCCTGAGCTGCTAAACCCAGAAAAGTGCTCCTAAACTGACCAGAAATCTGAACATGTCAGAGCTAGGATACTGAAATTCAGGTCCTGAGTCAAAATATTCTATTTGACCTCCCTGAGGACAGCAAGGAGATAAGAAATAAAACAGACTGGCTAGTGTTTCTATAGACAGTCAGCTAGCATGTAGTAGGCATCTGTTATGTGCCAAGCACTGTGCTAAAGATGGAAAAACACAAAGAAAGACCATTCCAGCTCTCTCTGAGCTTTCATTCTTATGAGGGAGATAACATGAAAGCAATCATAGTAATTTATTATCATCACTGATGACAGTGGAACCACCACATTTGGGCACCTCAGTACCTCGTATGCTGGATGAGGGAGAAGAAAGGATACTTGAAGACAAAAAGTTGGAAGGGTAGCTGGATAAGATCACTTATGTACAGAAGAATATGTATTAGAAAGAACATCATTTTAAAGATGCTCAGGGATTGTTTTACAGGATATCCCAGGGAGCAAACAAGTTCCAAAGAATAAAAAACATCAGAGAACAGTGTAACCTGCCCCCACCAAGTAGATATTGGTAACCTCGAATCCATATATGTCTACTTTTCTAACTTGATAAAGTCTTTATGAGAAGCATGAATATAGTGGGACTATTCTCATGTAAAAACTGAGCTGGGAGCATATGGTCTTTGGTTTTCTATAGCCAAGTGTCTGGGAGGTGTGGAGGGTACAATATCCCTCTTAATTTTTTTTAATTACAAACAATTATTTGAGTTTGAATTATAGCTTTAGGGTTATCTTAAGACAAGGTGTCTCCACTATATATATTAAATCATTTTGATTCAATTTCACAAACATTCATTGCTGGATGCTGGAGAAACAAAAAACGAAAAACAAAAACAAAGCTGTTGTTACCTTCTCCAAAGAGCTTATATTCTATTGAGGGACAGATAGCATGCAAACAAATAGCAGCAGCAGCAGCAATAGTTGTAGTAGTAGTAGTAATAGCAGCAGGAGAAGCAGCAACAGCAGCAGTAGCAGCAGCAGTAGTAGTATCAGTATCAGTAGTAGTAGTAATAGCAGCAGCAGCAGCAGTAGTAGTATTAATAGTAGCAGCAGCAGCAGCAGCAGTAGTAGTAATAGTAGCAGCAGCAGCAGTAGTAGTAGTAGTAATAGTAGCAGCAGCAGCAGCAACAGAAACAGTAGCAGTAGTTGTAGTAGTAATATGTAGTAGTGGTGGTGGTGGTGATAGTCTGCCATCATAATAGTATCAGTAGCACCAGTACTTACATAAGTAATAATAATGAAAATTATCTAAAAAGATGAGATTATTATTCTCTATAATGAGCATTTCTTTGGAACTTTAAAGTTTGCAAGATGCTTTGCATAGAACACTTCACTTGTTCATCACAATAACCAAGTGAGGCAAGTGCTACTGCTGTCTCTATTTCATGGAAGAGAAAATGGAAGCTGTATATTTAAGTGACTTACACAGGGCAACACAGATAGCAATTGAGGAAGGATTGCAATCCTTTTTTTCTGCCTCCAAGGCTAGCACTCTTGTTACATGAAAGAAAGGTCTGTTTAGTAGATGGGCTGCTTAGGAAAATGCCTCATGTAGAAGAAGATACCTGAATTGTGCTTTGAAGGAATCAAGGGAATCTATAAAGTGACTATACCATATAACAAATAATAATAAATCTATAAAGTGAGAAGGAGGGCTCTCCAGACATACAGTACCAAAATTTCTTTAAAAATGCAATCACAAATAGAGCATCAGCCTTGGAGTCAGGAGGACCTGAGTTCAAATCTAACCTCAGACACTTAACACTTACTAGCTGTGTGACCTTGGGCAAGTCACTTAACCCCAAATTTCTCTGCCTTTCCTCCTCCAAAAAAAGACCACAAAAAATAAATAAATGCAATCACAGAGATCAACCTTTCTCTGATGATTAGTCTGAAATAACGCATAAAACTAGGAGCGATATTCTGGTCAAAGATGGTTTCCAGTGCCATAGATGTTACTGTGCAAAGTCCAAATGAAACAGAAATTCTCTCTCTCTCTCTCTCTCTCTCTCTCTCTCTCCCCCTCCCCCCTCCCCCTCCCCCCCCCCTCCCTCCCTCTCTCTGTCTTTCTCTCTCAATCTCTCTCTTTCTCTCTCTCTCTTCTCCCTTCCTCCCTCCCTATCCCTCTGTCTCTCCCTGTCTGTCTCTTTAAACATATCTATCTATCTATCTATCTATCTATCTATCTATCTATCTATCTATCTATCTATCTATCTGATAAGGGGTACCCACTCACAGATGGCAATGTTCCCAGTGCCTTGAACCCTGGAACATAAGACAATTTTCAGTGAATTTCTCATCTACTCAAAAGAGCTCAGACCAATGATTCACAAAGAAAAATGATTTATCATTTCTTATAATACAAAGCATTTTATTGTATATATACATATTGTATATATAAAAAGTATTATATATATATATACAAAAGTATTCCATCATAACCATATGCCACAACTATTCAGTCAATCTCCAATTGATGAGCATCCCTTCAATTTTCATGTCTTTACCACCATAACAAAAAGCTGTTTTCTTTGATCTCTTTGAGATAAAGACCTAATAGTGGTTTAGCTGGGTCAAAGGGTATGCATAATTTTATATCCCTTGGGGCATAGTTCCAAATTGTTCTTCAGTATGTTTGGATCAATTCACAACTCCAACAACAATGCATTAGAGTCCACGTTTTTCCACATCTCCTCAGTATTTGTTATTTTCCCTTTCTGTCAAGCTGGCCAATCTGATAGGTGCAAGGGTTAGTTAGTTGTTTTAGTTTGTATTTCTCTAATTATTAGTGTTTTTTATGTGATTATTGATAACTTTGATCTCTTATTCTGAAAACTGCCTGTTTATATCAAAAAAGGTAAAAGGACCTATTTGCACAAAATTTTATAGCAACTCTTTTTGTATTGGCTAAGAATTGGAAATTGAAGGGATGCCTGTCAATTGGGGAATGGCTAACCAAGCTGTGGGATATGATTTTAATGGAATATTATTGTGCTATACGAAATGACAAGCAGAATGATTTCAGAAAAACTTGAAAAGATTTACATGCACTGATACATATGAAGTGAACAGAACTAGGAGAATGTCATACATAGTAATATTAATACTATTCAATGAAGAACTGATATTGCAGCATGCAATGCTCCAAGACAATCCCAAGGGACTAATGATGAAGCACACTATTTGTTTCCAGAGGGAAAAAAACTGATATTGTTTGAATACAGACTGAAGCATGCTATTTTTTCACTTTCTTCCATTTTTCTATTGTATTCTAGTTTTCTTGTGCAAAATGACTAGTATGGAAATGTTTTACATAATTGCACATATATAACCTATGTCTGATTGCTTATTGTCCCAGGGAATGGGCAGGGGAGGGAATGGAGGGAGGGAGGGATAGAATTTGGAATTCAAAACTTTGAATAAAAATGCTTTTAAAAAGCTCTATATAAATGTCAATTACACACACTCTCTCTCTTGCTAAAGTAGAAACTGTATACATGTACTCTCAGATATATAAACATGTTTCACATTCTCAGATGTAAGCTAGTGGTCTGGAACTTAGGACACATTCTTCCAGAAATTAGTTGTACATTTGACTCTGACATAAATGCTAAGGGATTGGGGTAAAGCAAGGATAAAGAGAATCATTCCAGGTTTTTCTCTTACCCACTTTCACATCAGGCTTTGTTTACAGATCACAGGGTGTGTGTGTGTGTGTGTGTGTGTGTGTGTGTGTGAGAGAGAGAGAGAGAGAGA
>NW_027185761.1:39426002-39439067 GCF_028583685.1 Petaurus breviceps papuanus | reverse complement strand
AGAGAGAGAGAGAGAGAGAGAGAGAGAGAGAGAGAAGGAGGGAAGGAAGGAGAAACACAGAGACACAAAGAGAGACAGAGAAAGACAGAAAGGGAGGGGAAGAGTCAAAATGGGAGAGAGACAGAGACAGACAGAGAGAATGGCTGGCATTTATATAATGCTTTAAAGTTTGTAAAGTGGTTTGCAAGTAATTGCATCATTTTATCCTCACAACAACTCTAGGAGGTAGGTACTATTAGCCCCATTTTACAAATAAAGAAGCTGAGGAGCCCAGACAGCTTCAGAGAGTTGCCCAGAGTCACACTGTAAGTGTCTGAGGCAGGATTTGAACTCAGATTTTCTTGACTTCAGATATAGTAATCCATCCACTGAACCACCTAGATAGACAGCGTTTATTGTTTACTATATGCCAGAAATAGCGGAGAGGTCAAGCAGAATTATGAATAGGAAGTGAACGACTTGACTTGTTCTACTATGTGAGCATTTCTGATCAAATTCCAAAATATATAAATTTAGCTACATAACATAATTATTATACATTTATATTTCCAAAGAACTGCTAACAACAATGCAATTTTGATGTTGTAAATGTGAGTGTCCATTGAATTACTCAATAATCCTATCCTAAATAAGTAGCTACTTTAATCAATGGAGATCACCTTTATTGAATCAATGAAAGGCACTGAACAAAGTGTCAAAGGCCTTAATCAATTTGGAAAGAGTGGAAGTCATTGAATAAAATTCAAGGATGCTACAAAGGAAGTTTAGTGGAATAGTTTGAAGAGACTCCATCATACTTTGTGGGTCTCTGATAAAACAACAATCAGGGGCCGGTAGGTGGTGCAGTGAGTAGAGCACTGGCCCTGGAGTTAGGAGGACCCGGGTTTGATCCAGCCTCAGACACTTAACACAAAAACTAGCTGTGTGACCTTGGGCAAGTGACTTAACCCCAATTGCCCTCCAAAAAGCAAAAAAACAAAACAAAAAAACCCCCAACAATCAGTTTGGAACCCAAGTATTTTAATAGATGGTTGACCCAATGGTAGGCATAATTCCCCAGTACTTAGCAGAGTGCCTCCAGTGTTCAACACAGTGGCTGGCACATAGTAGGTGCTTAATAAATATTTATTTTTTGATTGATTGATTCCAGTAAAACACCTGAGAGGGAATCATTCAGGTGGGGGAGAATAGCTTCCAAAGGAGGACCTTATAAAGTTAGGAAGGTTAGAACATTTTAGACTTTCCATGGGTATCCTGGTAATGTCACCAGAACAGCAGTATCTGATAGCAATGTCTGCTTTGTAAGCTGAAAAAAAGCTAGACACAATGAGGAAAGGGAGCTTGAGGACTCTACAAGAACCACATCAGAAAACTACTCCAAGCCTAATGAGAACTTCATAGGACCTGAACAAAAGAAGAGACTTTCAGTAGCTAGGAGTTGTGAATTACCTTTTATCATATGTTCTCTCTAGACTTGAGCCCACTTTCCCCTGGAAACCATACATATTTGTTGCAGAATGTGCCCCTATTTTGGAGTGATTGTCATACTGATTATTTTTCCTATACCACCTTGATAAATATCTGTTACTAGAAGTCTGGTAAGACTAGCTGGCTATTTTGTATTTGCTGATAGTCAATACAGGAAGAGCACTGGTGGGGGCTCATGATCAATAGAATTAAAGAGAATGCCATAACACTTCAGCTTATCTTTATAACTGTGATCAGAAGTAGCCAGATACCCTCTAGGGACTTAGCTTGCTGGTGCTTATGGGTATTAGAAGAGTGAGTCCTAAAGCCTGCCTTACACTGTTATTTGTTGGAGTTTATAGTGTATTAATGGTGCCACTTTAAAGCAGGACTGGTTAGAATGCTTTCAGTTAGCTTTTGGGACTTTTATAAACCATGAATGTCCCTTGAAAAATTCTATAGATAAAAACTAGTTTGGGGAAAAAATGAATCAATAAAGTTTTTCTCTCCCTGTCCCTGTCTCTCTCTCTCTCTCTCTCTCTCTCTCTCTCTCTCTCTCTCTCTCTCTCTCTCTCTCTCTCTCTCTCTCTCTCTCTCTCTCATTGATTTACTGATTGATTGAAGTATGAGGTTCTCCATATTCTTGAAAGAAGAGCCAATGGTAAATTCACTTTGCTACTCAGTAAGAGATCATGAATCATGTTTGCATTTTTTTCATGTCATGAGTAAACAGAATACTTACATGAAGGTAATAGCATTCCACCCAGTAAATAACTTCCAGAACTTTGAAAACTCAAATTTTCCTGAAATTTTTACTCAGCCTGCTTGAAATACTTTCATTTGGTCAAAATGAACCTGATAAGACCTTCTCGTGTTTATAAATTGAGTTTTCTTTCACCTTTATCCTTTATTCATAATATTTAATCCCACCATGTTTCATTGTACATATGCTGTACAATATATCTATAATTTATGCCACAAAGCCTTATTTTCTTCTTCTTTGTAACCTCAACACATGTTCTTTATTGTATGGTGATGTCAAAGGAAATGTGTACATTTAGAAAAAGTTTTGAATTTTTCATGAAGGATAACTGGGGCCAGGAGACATCTGTGTAGATGTTGGGAAAAGGAACAAATCTATTTCAGAGAGAATTTTAAAAACTAATCAAAAAGATCTTCCTTCTCTTGCCAGGAAGAGGTGGGACTAAGGGGCAGATTGTTTCATAGGACAATTCTTTTGTTTTGGTTTAACTAGTTTCCTTTGTTTCAGAGAAGCAAAGTTGTAGCTTTGGAGGGTGGTATGTGCAGATGTGACTGACATACAAACAAAAGGCAGCAATAAAAAACTAAAAAGAAAAAAATGGAATGTATGATAACTTTCTTTACTCTCTATCTTATCTTTTTGGTGCATTAGGTCAGTGAAATGGGTCTTTCTTAGCCTATATTTAGAAATAACAAGATGTCTTCTCAGCTTTCTCACTGTCCCCTTTTGCCGAGTTTGGATAGATATGGGGTCACCAGTATGATTAAAATTAAGCAAGTAAATAGTTTACTCCAGCTGTTTATTTTGGATATCAGAATGAGGATAGAAGTCATTCAGCAGGGACAGGTATAATATTAAAGTCTTTTTGAATGGTGCCTGTCAGTGAAGGTCACATACATAGGCAAGATAGGTAGATGCCTAAGTGATGTGTTCTAAGAAGCACTAGCACAGGGGACTCTTTGACATGAAAGTATTTCTCCTCTCAAATGATTGATATCCCACCATTAAAGCTTCATTCTTGTAGGGGATGGGGCAAAGGTGCTAACCCCAAGGCATTAAAATTAAATGGCTCTGGAAAAAGAAACACACTAAGCTATTACCAGTCACTAAACTAATCCCCACGGGGTTATAAGGTTTTTTCTCATATGGCATCTAGCCAAGATTAGATTTTGATACAGGGGAAAGTGGAAGAAAAGGTTCAGATTGTATATACTTCTCATTGAAAGTAGACCCAGGATGGGGCTCTGGTGCTTTGGAGTCAGAAGCACAGTGAGACAGGGACAGGGACACAGAAAGAGGTGATAGGTGTGGGCACAAAAGATACACTTTGGTTTTTTTAATATCTGTTTTCTAGGGCCATAATTTTGATGCCTCTACAGTGAGTTGGTTGATTCCCTTGAAAATCAAGTGTCTGGATGAGGAAAAACAGATAGCAAAAGGGCCTTGAGCCAATGTAGTGTGGGATTTAGTAGAAGAAGTTAGGATGTCTAATGTGAAAAAGATGGGGTGGTGATGGTGGTGATGGAAGAGGGCATGAGAGCTGCCTTCATATCTCTGAAAGACTGATGTGTGAAAAAAAGATCAGACTTATTCTGCCTATCCTAGATAGGAGAGCCTGAATAAGGGTTAGAAATTGTAAAGAAGAAAATGAAGGCTTGACGTGAGAGGCAAGTCCCTCTCCTAAAGAAGAATGGGCTGCTTTAGGAAGTGGACACCCCCTTCTCTCTCCCAATCATGATAAGCACATTGAGAAGACAAAAGTTTGGGAGCTATTTCTGCTTCTCCTGGACTATCATCAAAAGCATCTAAAGTCAACATGACATTCAATTTCAGTTCAGGAAAAGGCAATCTGACTTTCTTCATCCTGACTATTATTTTCAAAGGCATGTTTAAAAGCAATCCGCTTGGCACTGTAGGAAGATTACCATTGCAATCTACTTCTAGAAACAAGGCCCTGAGAAAGGAAGATTACCTGTAGAACTGACAGACCTTGATGACTGACTGGATATGGGAAGTAAGGAAGAAGGAGAAAAGAAATTTCTGAGGTTTTAAGACTATATGACTGAAAATATAAGTCATGGCATTTAAAAGCTATCAGTTATATTTATGTAACATTATGTTTGTGATGTGCTTATTTTAAATGAGAGGAAACTGAGGCCTGAAGAGGTTGCAATAATTTTTCTGGTTCCCAATCTCATATGTACTAGACTTGGGACTTGAATTAATAATCTTTGAACTCCCTCCCAGAGCTAGGCTCTTTCCCCTCCTCTAAAAAAAGGAATATTCACTGAAGATATAGCAAGAGCACAGTTACAAAATTATTCTGCAATCATCTAGGAGCACACCATTCTCCCATTCCCCTTTAGTTCTTCAACAGAATGAGCTCACCATTTCTACAAAGTATTGCCCCCCACCAAGTTCACTTTCAGTACAACTGACAGAATAGTGAATGTCACTCCCTTTTGGAAGTTTTTGTCTTTTTTTTAAATTTGTGCTGAGTTGTCAAGAAGGTCACTCAAGAATTTGCCTTCTTACTGAACTTGATTGTCTGCAAAATATGGCTTGGATCCAGGTTCTTAGACCACAGATAGCCCACTATGCAACCTTTAAAAGTTCACAAGGTCATAGATTAGCGTGATACTTTTCCCCCTAAGACAAGAAAAAAAAATATGGAAGTACAGAGACTATAGCAGGAACGTGGTCTTAAGGGACACATGGTGATGGGCTGGAAAAAGACATTAAAACCTGAGGTCTCTCTTCCTACCCTGAGGCTTACAATACTTCTCACTGGGACAAAGCCAAACAGAAAAGAGAGCAGTGCTCTTTCAACTCAATTCAATGAAAATTTATTAAGATATGGACAAGGTAATGGTTTGGGCACTGAAGACTAAAACACAAAAATATACTCTACACTTTCCTTGTTGCCTTGTCATCAATTTAGAAATAGGGGAGAAAAGGAAGAGAAGTTAATTTTATGGGGAAGATGATGAGTTCTGTATCAAACATTTTGAATTTGAAATGCCAGCAAGACACATAGGTGTAGATGGCCAGAAGTTGGTTGGAATTAGAGATCTGGAGCTTAGAAGAGTCTAGCCTACCCTAGCCTGGTAATTGGCTTATTCCCTTGGTTCCAGTAGCCAATGAAATCCCAACTTCTACGAGAAGTCTCTCCCAATCCCCCTTAACTCCAGCGTCTTTATCACTTGTTTATCTCCTATATAATCTGTTTGTACCCTGATTGGTTGCAGCTTTTCATTAGACTGTGATATCCTCGAAAACAAACACTTTCTTTTGTCTTTCTTCATATTTCCAATGATTAGCATAATGACTGGTTCATAGTAGGCAGCTAATAAATGTTTATTGATAGATTTACTGGTGATTTGGTGATTGATTAGTGATTTTGCTATTGATACTGGAATTTCGTTAAACCCAGCCTTAAGAGATCCGAGACCCTTTTTGCCGTAGCATAAAGGAGTGAAAAGAAATTCCCCATTGTACCCTTGTTGTCATACCTATCTTCAACCATGATGGAAAATGACAATTTTACCAACTCATTCCTCTGGGAAAAGTTCCTGCTGTTGAATAGTATAAAAGTTGGTGTTTGAATATGCATATGTTTAGCTTTCTTTGAGTCTTGTCCTTAAACACATGTGTCCATGTTTGGGAAGAGAAGCTTGACTTGGATTCAATTGGTGGAGATCAAAAAACAAATACATTGTGGTTATGGCATCAGTTGGTCATTGATTGTGTCCACCTTGACCTTAAACATTTTTGAACATTTATTTTCTGTCTAAAAAGAATGATTTCTTATTGTATCTAAGTTCCTCTTCTGAACACAAAATTCTGACTTGGTTGATATTAAACAGAAAATGAGGCCAAGAATAGGAGAGAAGTTGCCAGTCCAATAGATTTTTTCCTTGCCTTCTCTTCCTTCCTTTCTCTTTTATTTAAAATAGATTCTTGAATTGGATGAAAGAGGAGACACAAAAACTATTCAGAATACTTCTGACTCAAAAAGAAAATTATCAGACTACTTAACTTAGATACCAGGGTAATTAGAGCCCAATTATTTCTCTCATTTAGTTCTAATGGATGGTGATAGATTTAAAAAAAAATGATGTACTGTAAATTGCTTTCAGTGAGTGGAGAACTTTGCAAGAGAGAAGCATTTTCTCTTCTCTTGATAATTAGAAATGTTAAAGACAAAGCAAAAGACAAAATAAAACTCCAAACTTCTAAGTATTCATTGTCAACTAATGGTATGACTTGTGTTTTAGAAGTGTATTCTGGGTATATCATCACGAATTTTCTTCCATAAAGAGAATCAAAATATGGCCCACATCAGTCTTGTTTTCCTGACTATAAGATCAAAGTCACAGACAGAATTTTCTTGTTGTTTTTGGATCTGTCATATATTTGAACTGAGATGGAATGTCTGATCAACTAGACCATAGTATTTTATTGACTTCTAGTTTCTGTGTTAGTTCCATTAAAGTCCAATTCTGATGGGGCATTGTGATATGAAGATGGCCTTGGGTTCTTGAAGATGAGGCCTTATAGATAACACTTTTTCAGATTTGTATCCCTCCTTGCTTATGTTTCCATCTTTTCTCCATATTTTGGAGGGCAGAGGAGGGATCTAGCGATTTCTGATTTCATCATTGCAGTGTGGTCCAAGCACAGAAATTCCCTCCACTGATACATACTAGCCACTCACCTGGAACTTCATTTAGAGAGAGTATTGCTTGGGAACAGATAGATACTATTTAAAAAAAATCTTTTAAAACATTTTTATCTAAAGTTTCAAGTTCTAAATTCTCTTACTCCCTCCCTCCCTTCTTCCTGAGATTGTAAGCAATCAAATATAGGGTTTTCACGTTCAATTAGTTAGAACATTTTCCTATTAGTCATTACAAATAGATCCTATTACCAACCTTATTTTTCAAGTGAGAAAACTTCGAGGTGAAGTCATTTGCCTCTGGTCACAGAGTTAATGTATACCAGAGGCAAGTCTTCAATTCAATAACTTCCAGTAATAAAAATCACTCTATTAATTTTGTTGTTACTCAGTCATTCTCAGTTGTGCCTGACTCTTCATGACCCTATTTGGGATTTTCTTGGCAAAGATACTGGAGTGGTTCTCCGTTTTGTTCTCCAGTTCATTTTACAGTTGAGAATACTAAGGCAAACAGGGTTAAGTGCCTTGCCCAAGATCACACAGACGGTAAGTCTCTGGGGCCAGATTTGAACTCAGGAAGATAAGTCTTCTATGCACGGTGCTACCTAGCTGTCCCACTCTATCAATGCAGTTTGGCAGCTTCTGCAATTTACTATCTTAGGGAGTTACCTAGGGTCCCCAACAGTTAAGTGATCTGCTCCAGGTTCCATGGTCAATATGTGTCAGACTCAAGACCTAACCCCAGGCCTTTCTGACTCAAGTACTCACTGTGCTAGCTTCAAGTATAAAAAGAGAATAGAAATAGTTCCACCCCTCCAAGAGTTTCCATTCTATTAAGGGGAACAATAGCATGATCTACACTAGTCTTATTTCTATTAATAAGTGGTTGAGCAAGTCCTGTTAGGCTCAAGTAGGATACCCTGCCTAAGTGTCCTATATTTATGAAATTTCATAGGAACCTTAGAAGATGTTTTATGGAAAGACAGTATATAAGGCAATGAAGTACAGAGGAATAATCATTTGACTTGTAGTCATGAAGACCTGGGTTTGAAATCCACCATTGACATTTATCAGCTTGCAAATGACTTAAGCTTTCTGAGCCTCAGTTTTCTCACCTACAAAATGGGGTAACAATATCTACCTTACTGGGTTGTTGTGATTGTCAAATGTGTTATTTTGTGAAGTGCTTTGCCAAACTATAAAGCATTTTCTAAATGTTGATTCCTATAAGAGTGGAGTTAATCTCCCAAAACAAAGAAGTCAGTCCATTAATGTCCTGGGCAGACATATGGAGCATCTTAACTATCTTCTGTTTACTTGCAGCTGAAATGAACTTTCAAAGTGCATTTATCTCCTGCTGGGTCAAAATAGAGAAGATGAACTTTGTCTTGATAACATTGACAGTTTCTCAAATCCCTGAGCTCAAAGACATGGGAGATAGCCTAAAAAATCATCTTTTTCATTATACAGTATTATGGAAATGCTTGTTTCATCCCATTAATTAAAAATAAAATGATTATTAAAAAAAAGTCCAGATGCACCTCTTGACTAGGATAGTTAGCTGTTTTCAAGCTTTAACTAGCAAATTTATGAACTAAGAATGCATGAGTGAAAGGAACATAGTACATGCTTTTTGATTGCCCAATAGATTTCATGGTATAATCATAAATCATAAACAGTTCAAAACTGTTCATGGAACATTAAAAGCTTACAAACAATTACAAACCAAGTGTATTACTGAGATAAAAGTGGAAAACAACCAGAGTTGCTCAGAAGACACAATGGTAACATTTTTTGTTCAAATAACATTTCACACGCTCTAGGGCAGGATATAAGCTTTCACTGAGAATTAAAAAAGGTGTGTGCTTTGTTTCTTGCATCTCTGTCTCTGTCTCTCTGTCTCTGTCTCTGTCTCTGTCTCTCTCTCTCACAACATGGCTTTTTTAAAGAGACCTATGCTTTCGTTGGTATAGGAAGCTCTTGATGATAAGCTTACTCTACCAACATGCAGATCTGCCTACTTCTCTTCAATGACTAGTCTTAGAGAGTTGTCTGGGACCCTGAAAAGTTAAGTGACTCTCCCATGATCAGGATGTCATTATATTGCAGAGGAAGGACGTGAACCCAGGTCTCCCTGACTCCAAGGCCAGCCCTCTATTGCCTATACTTCTCTGCCTCCCTGAGAATATATCCAAATAGCAAAGGTAATCCAAAACAAACTAGGATTCCAAAGGAGGCATATTTGTTTTTCTGTTTTCCACAATTTTTAAAACTCAATGAGGAATTTGCTAATTAGGAGATTGCTCTAACATAGCAGTTGACATCTGCCCTAGTTTCCTTCCAGCATCAAAGATAGTTTAATTTAGATAAAAGCTTTCTCCTCCATGATTTGACATTCTTCCTCCCCACCCCACCCTCAACTCAAGTTTGATCTCACTGCAAAGTCATAATCTTCTAATTATGATTAGACTTGGGGAAAAAAGGAAAATGTGAAATGGGGAGCTAACTTGGTCTGTTATTTTCAGCTGTCTCTTGATGCTATCTGTGTTAAGCTCTATTTTATTATATTGGTGCATAAGGGAAGACTTTCATCCTTATTGTCCTTCTTTCCCTTTTACTTGAACCTACTGTGAAGTTACATAATTGTGGCTATAATGATAATTTCCTATGTCATCATGGAAATTCATGTGGAGGTCACAAATTTATCTTCATGACTCCCTTTCAGAATCTGGAGGATAAAAAGATTTTTCATAGGATGCATTGATTCTAAGCTGGCATCAGACTGAAATTTAAGATGCTGGTGGGGTGATAAAAAGGTATTGAAGTTAAAATAATTAGACCTGTTTGCAAATGGAAGTAAGATCACCATCATGTAAGTAGAGTTGGAAATGTTGGAAAAGGAATTTATACCTTTACAGATGGTTGGATGACCTGTAACATATCTTCAAACTATGAAAACTCTATGATTCGGTTCCAATTATCTGAAGATCTTTTTTTTATTCTGTTGAATTGAACTATCCTGAAGCTAACTGGACCATCTCATTGGAAGTCTTTATGGAAAGATTGAGTGATCATTTGTTAGCCATAATGGAGGGAGTGGTATCTCCAGTCATCCTGATCTATATCTTGCCACTGGACCCAGATAGCTCTCTAGGAGAAAGTGAGGCTGGTGACTTTCCCTCACTTAAATCCAATTCACTTTCAAGTCACGGCATCACCTCCCTGATATCAAGGTCCTCTTCAACAATGAAGGACAAAAAACAACAATAGCCATGATGGCATGAACATTATTTTCAGGGAAGGGTTGGACTAGATCACTGCTGATGTCCCTCCTCACTCTCAACTTCTCTGTTTTAGATGTGTTTTCCTTGTTGGGGAAAGAAAAAAAAACTTACTTTGAATCAGTTGTACTCACAACTTAGTGGTAATAGACTTGTATTAAAGATGTCAAATTCATACAGTTTGGGCCTGAAGGCAGGATATTTTTTTTTAAAGTAATTGGGGTTAAATAACCTGCTCAAGGTTACATGGCCAGTTATTTCTGGGTGTGGTGCTGAGTGTCTGAGCCCGGGATTCGATCTCCAGGTCATCCCGACACTGGAGTCAGTGCTCTTACTCGCTGAGCCACCTGGATGCCCCTAAAGGCGGGATATTTTGATCCAAGGCAGATCAGATTGAATAGGACTTTTATTTGCTTCTCTTCAAGAAGCTTCACTTGTAGACCCAGAATTTTCAGATAAAAGACCCTGGGTCAAAATTCTACCAGAACAGTTGTGAATAGGGCAGCTTCCCCATCCAACTCTATCACATTCCAACTACATGCAAAATCCAGTTCCAGGCCTAGCTGTATATAATAGGCAAAATCAGGTGATTTGGCTTTGGAGGGTATAGAGCAGAACTAGTTTCTGTTGTGTGTGGGTGGATGAGCAGGGCAATCAATGGAAGGCCTAGTCAATCTGTCTCTAAGGGTGGGCAAGATGCCCATACTGTTGAGGCATGTAGATCCTTGCTCAATAATCCATCTCTTGACACAGAAGCTCTGGCCAACTCTTTTCTGGCTTGGTATATGGGGAGTCTTTGACTGTGAAAGAGTTAAAATTCCTTTTAAAATTCCTGTGTGTGCCTGACTTCTGACTCTTTCCTTTGCTTCTCTCTCTAACTCATGTGGTTTTTTGACCTACAAGAAAATTTTCAACTGCATTTGATGGTGGACCTCAAGTCTAGGGAGCCATGTATTTATTTACAGGTCTTCATACAAGGGAATTATGCCTGGGGTACTGAAGGGAGGGACACTGGCAGGAGTATTAGGAAGAGGATTATTGCTCCCCTATGAGTAAGAAAAGGGAGGGAGAGAGAAATGAATGTCTTATGATTTATTTTGTATGTGTTATTGTATGCATGTTTAATCCAGAGTTTAGGGATCCCCAGCCTCTGAAGTTCACAAGAACTGGGTGTGGTAATGGGGGATCCCCCCAAAATTATATTTTCTGGTTTATATTTCTACATTCAGAGTTTACTTTGCAAAATACCTAGATATCTGTAAATGTAAGTAAGCAACAGGGTCCCCACTTAAGGCAACTCAATGTTAAAAATGCCCCTAGTATAGAGACCAGCCTTTGTTTCAGGTCTGACCATGGTACTGCTCCCCTCCCCCAACTCAGTAAACTCTAGTGTACCCTTATTTTCCCCAGGATCAAATGTAAAATGCTCCATTTGACATTTAAAGCCCTTTGGTACGTGCTTCCTCTGCACCTTTTCAGTCTTCTCACGCTTTACTTCTTTCTACATACTGGCTCTTCAGTCTGGATATACAGGCCTACTTGTCTGCTTTTCCTCACATGCCATGCTCTGTCCCTGGACTCAATGCCTTTCAATTGGCCACTGCCTTTGCTTAGAATGCCCTTTTTCCTCCTCACAGCCTCCAGGCTTCTCTGTTCCCTTTCAAGACTCAACTCAAATCCCATCTTCTGCAGGAGATCTTTCCTGATTGCCCCTCCTGCTAGTGCCTTCCTCTCTGGGATTACCTTCCATCTACACTGTACACATCTCATTATTTATTTGTTGTCTCTTCTAGTAGAATGGAAATCCCTTGAGGACAGAGTCCAGTACTCAATCATAGTTCCTAGTAAACAGTAAGCACTTGATAAATGCTTGTAGACTGACTGATTTCACCCTGCAGAAGGATGAAGGAAAGAAGGAAGGAAGAAAGGAAGGAAGGAAGGAAGGAAGGAAAGAGGGAGGCAGGGAGGGAGGAAGGAATGAGGAATTAAAGGAAAGAAAAATGAAGGAAGAAAGAAAGAAGGAAAAGGGAGAGATGAAGGAAAGGGAAGAAAGAAGAAAGGAAAAAAGAAACACTTATTGAATGCCTACTATGTGCCAAGAGCTTTACAAACATCTTGTTTGATCCTCAAAACAATATTGAGAGATAGGTACGATTATGATCCCCTTTTTATGCGTAGGGAAATTGAGGTAAACAGAGGTTAAGTGAATAGACAAGCTAGGAAGGTTCTGAGGTGGTATGTAGGCTCAGGTCTTCTGGACTCCAAGCCCAATGCTTCTCTACATAGAGCCACCTAGCTGCCTCTAATGCACAGTGGTCATAGGAGTCAACAAACAAACACAGAAAACACATTAAGCCTTCATATCTCATCATCTCCTCTCAGTGTAGCCAAGGTAGAACCCTGATATTCCAGGAAAATCCCTTTCCCCCATAGAGTTCTCTACAGTCCCTGCCAGATACAGGACCCCCTGTGATGCAGGCTCTCCCTCAAAAGGAAAACATCTTTTCTGATAAAATTCCCAAGGACTGACTTTACAAAACTTGATAAAATAATGCTGAATTGCATTTAAAGGAAAAAAAATATTTAGAATTTCAAGGGAAATAAAAAAAATATAGGAAAGAATGAAGAATAATGCTTTGGTATCTCAGCTTTTACCTATTCCTGTTGTAAGGTGGTAATCATTGCTGTTTGACACTGGTTAAAACAGATAAGGAGATCAGTGGAGCAGATTAGATAAGCAAGAATCAGAAGCAATTCACTTTAGTAGATCAACATTCAATCAATGGATAAAGACTTCCTATTTGACAAGAATTGGTGAGAAAACTTGAAAGCAAAAATCAAATTCACAAAAAATAGGTTTAGATCAGCACCTTAGA
>NW_027185761.1:39415709-39421002 GCF_028583685.1 Petaurus breviceps papuanus | reverse complement strand
AGAGAGACAGAGAGAGAGACACAGACAGAGAGAGAGACAGAGACAGAAAAAGAGACAGACAGAGACAGAGAGACAGAGAGAGAGAGACAGAGACAGAGACCGACAGAGACAGAGAGAGACAGAGAGAGGGAAGTTAGAATGCAGTACATGTTTAAGAAGTAGGTTTTGGACAAAATGAATTTACTTTGGGCATATTGCATTTGAGCCATTGGTGGGACATCCAAGTGAGGAAATCTAACAGGAAGTTACACTTGTGGGAAGGGAGTTCAGGAAGATATCTGAGGGCTAGAGATTGATGATTGAAGCTGCTGTTATGAAATGACCAAAGTTAGAGGGGTGAGTGAATGAAGAGGAATCAGTGAAAAAGTATGAATACTTTCCCTAGATTTCAACTTTGTGACTAATTAAAAATTATCTTTCCTCATGGCACTTTATACCTTTTCTATGAATTTCTTCTAATTCAGGAATTCTTAACATCAGGTCCACACAGCCCCAAGGTGCTTGTAGATAGGTTAATGGGACTCTATAACTTTGGCTGGAGAAAAGTTAAGTCTTTATTTTCACTAACTTCAAAATGAATTTTCCTTCAGTTATGAGTGTAAAAAAGAAACAGCAAACATCATTATTAGAAAGGATCCACAGATTTCACTGGACTGCCAAAGGGGTCTGTGAGACACAGAAGGTTACTAGTCCACTCCACATTAAGATTTTTATATAGTATCATATATTTGTGCATGGCCAGTGTCTCTCTCCATTAGATTTGTAAGCTCGATAAGAGTAGAAACCTCGACTTACTTAACTTGTTAATTTTTTGTATCCCCTGTCCCTGGCATTTAGCACAGAACTTTGCAGGTAGTAGATAGGTACTCAATGAGTCATTGTTGAGTGGAAGGAATGAATGAATGAACAAGGCAATTACTGAGAAGGCCCATTTGAGGAAGCCAGGTTTCCTGAATTTCCTTTTTATCTGATGGAAATGTTTGCTTCCTTTTCTGTACTTCAAGTATTGCCCAACATTTCTGCTTCTGAAAATGCCCTACCATAGTTAAATCTGTCTTTTTATTGGGTGGTGGTGGGGGGGGTTCATTTAAAATTCTCCCTTGGTAGCTGACTATGGAAACCTGTGCTCCCTCCTGGCCCCTTGCCTGTAAGGAAGGGAGTAACTCATTGCTTCACAGTCTTCCCAAGCTGCCCCTAGTCATGTGCAGAGAAATTCTAGGAGTTGGCTTGGTATTGCATAGATTAAAATCATTTGGACCTTGGAAATCATCCCAATTGCTTCTTTCTTGAGGCCAATGATTCTTACCCTGGTTTTGTGATGCCCTGAGGTATCTTCAATTATCTCAAGAGATCTAGTGCAATTTAAAAATACATACAGACACATAACCCTCAAGATAAAATGAATTTTAATTCAGTTAAATATAGTTTCATATAACATTTCAGAATTATAAGTCTAGGGAGGAGAGGGGAGTGATCAGGTGGGAACAGAACTTCAAAAACTCAAGTGGTGATAGATTGTAGAGATGAGACAAGGAATTATTGCTCTGTGAATTCACCACACTTTGAACTGCTGGGTTGCATCTTCATGCCTCATATTGCTATTTGGTGACTAGTAGGCTGTTTACTGTATTTTAGGGATGGTCTTGCTTCAAGTAGCACAAACCAGGATGCCAGGTTTGATGTAGGGTAATTAGAACAGGCAGCTAGTTACCTCTTGCTTGTGATGGGAAGCAGTCCACAAGATCTCCTTGGTTTGGCAAATGTCTTCCTATTGACTCTGCCCAAGTACATGAAATTCACACCAAAGTCTCCTGAATTGTGATTAGATTTAAGCACAGTTGATAAAGGAAAGAAAGGCCTTGGAGTCAGTAAGATCTGGGTTGAAGCCCTGCCTCTGACTCATACCAGGTTGGCTCTGGCCAAGTCACTTGTTAACCAATCAGTCAGCAAGCATTTATTATGCTTATGACGTGCCAGGCACTGTTGTAAATTCATGAGATATGAAAAAAGGCAAAGACAAAGTACCTTCCCTAAGAGACTTGCGATTCATTCCATAAGGGAGGCAACATGCAAATAACTATATACCCATAAATTGAAGATAATCTCAGAAGGAAGGCACAGGGGACCATGAAAGGTTTCCTGCAGAAGACGGGATTTGACCTGAGTCTTGAAAGACTTTGGAGAAGCCAGAAGGTAGATGTGAGGAGTGAGAGCATTTCAGGAATAGGAGATCCAGTACAAAGGCACAGAGACTGGAGATGGGAGCTCTAAGACTCTAAACTATAAAGGAGTTTCATTGGTAGAGTAGATTTTCATACCTGAGTGAGTAAATAATAAGTGTCAAGGGCAGGGGATGTGTAATGCTATTTAGGTTACTTAGCTTTGAGGTAAGCATGGTTTAGTTTAATTGATTAAATTAGTGATCATCTTCATTTAGCCAAAAATCAAGGTTCTGAGGAGATGGGATACAGGATAGGTAGGTTTGGATGGTGGGGAGTGGGGTGTAGGCTATTGGCTAGAGTGGGACATGGAAGAAGTGGTTCTAGGAACCAGCCCAGACATGATAGTCAATGATTTGATGGCACCAGATACTTAAGTATGATGCAGAGAGGTGGTGCCCAAGAGAAGCATTGTCTACCTTTGCAACTCTAACTGAATAGCTTTTTCAGGAACCTTATTTTTTGATTCTGTGTATGGAAACTGGTATCAATTTCAGCCTCCCTCTCTATCAACTGGTAGAAGACATATCTCTATCCCCATTTAGCCCCTTTCTCTGCAGAGGTGGCTGGACAAACAGATAGGTTATGATAATAGAATGACATGTATAGGAATACATCAAAGACCTGTGATTTCACATGGGGGAACTTCCTCTGCCAAAAAGCATCACAGGCTCTGTGATTTAGAGAAGGCCTTCTTAGATTTAGGCCTTTGAGAATTGTTTGAGCCTCAAATAGGCTAAGTGCTTTGCTTCTGCTGGCACCACTAGTAAGTATCAAAAGTGGGTTTGAACCCAAGTTTTGACTCCAGGTTGTGGACCGTCATGTTGCCTCTCATATAATAGCATTTATCAAAAGCTGAAAAATGCTGTTTCCGTCTCCTTTCAAGATAGAAATTATTTAAAAGGTGGTAAAAATGTAAGCTCCCTATGATTAGGGATTGTTTTGCTTATTGTTTTTGTATTTTTACCTTCCTACATAGTGCCAGTCATATAAAATCAACTTGCTGGTTGATTAATCCAGAGGAACAATATCAAAAAGTCATTGAAAGCCCAGGAGATTAAAGAAAGAGGAAAAGATCCTGACCATATACAAATATTTGTAGTTTTTTTTTCTGTAACTGCAAAAACAAACAAACAAACAAACTAGAAGCTGAGGGGAGTATCCATAATGGGTAATGGCAAAACAAATTATGGTATATAAATATAATGGAATACTATTGTACAGTAAGAACTGATGAAAGAGATGGTTTTAGAAAAAACTGGGAAAATTCACATGAACTGATCCAAAGTTAAGTGAGCAGAACCAAGAGAACAATTCATAGTCTAATAACAGCATTGTGAAGATGAACAATTCTGACAGACTTTGATTACCCTAATCAGTGCCATAACTAACCATGGTTCCTGAGGACTGATAATGAAGAATACTTCCTATCTCCAGATATTGAGATGATGTATTACATATGCAAAATTTGACATCCATTTTGGACTTTCCAATATGAGAATTTCCTTCACTTGAGTATGTGTATTTGTTACAAAGTTTGTTTATTTCTTTTTTGGGGGGTGAGGGGGAGGTGGTGTTGGTAGTGGTGAAGTTGCCATGGAGGGGGAAAAACACTTAGATTAAAACCACTGGAAGGACCATGTAATTTTTCTTTACCATCATCCAAAAAAAGTATTTTTTATTTGTAGGATACCATGTGTAATGCCAAGCAAAGGCAACTTCCCAAGGTTCAAAATACCAGCATAGGTGCTCTCCATTTAATTCAGTGACAAATTAAGAACAGAGAGAATCAACATATAGCATAATTCAAAATACAGCATTTACCAAGTGTGATTAAATAATCTCCAAGTACTACCCCACCCTGGACATTACATTCATTTAATCAGTCACAAAGTCCCTCTTCTAAATACTACTCCACCCCTAGGCTGTACATTCATTTAGTCCATCACAAAGCCCCTCTTCTCAAATGGAGATTAGTTTCTAATCATAAGTAAAGTACATTCATTTGTTCAATCACAGAGCACAAAAAGGTCAAAAGTTTGCCACCCTTGCACAATTGAGTTACAACAAGCTTAAGCACAGCATTTAATACCCAAATGGAGGTCTTTTCTTCATCTTGACACGAGACAAGTTCTCCGAAATCTTTGTTCCTGGGGAGACAAAGCTTAGCAAGGCCACAAGATACATTGCCAGTATCTTCATTAATTCATTCTCTGTCTGCAGACCAGTCCTAGGACTCCTGAAAACATTAGCAAACCCCCCTTCCAGGATTTCTGTAAACATATAACAAGAAAATCCTTCTTCAGGGTTTCTGAACCAACAGCAAGGTTCCAAGACCTCTGCAACAACAGCACTGTCTTTCACCAGTGGACAAATCTGGCAAAACAACATCAAAACAGACAGACAAAGTACCAGCATAACAGCCATGTCTCCTCAGTCCTTGGCAGCTCTGGGTGGCAGCTCTCAAAAGTCCTGGGCAATTCAAAGCGGCCCTCAGCAATCCTCTCAGTCTCTCTCTGCCTCCAAGGTACTGCTTCCAAAAAGTTCTTCTGCCTCTCCCTTTTCTTGTGTCTCTCTAAATCTATGTCACCAGTTCCTCCCAGTTCAGCCCTCACTTTTCATGTCAACAAGTCCATCCCACAAGTGGGATTCACAAGCTCTGGGTTTTAACACAATCAAACCCCAAACCATGCCAATACAGGGGCATCTTTAAATTCAATTATTATTACACCATGTTAATTTTGGGATATAAAGAAGCACCCAACAGTAGGCTGTGGCTTCAGAGGGCCAATCACAAGGTATCTAATGTTAAATGTGCAATTAGCACTTGAGACCCTAGAGGGGGCATCTTATAACTCACCTCATTCCACCCCACCCCCACTAGGGAATTTAGATCTTGTTTCAATGACACCACATGTAGGGTTAGAGCTTCTAGCATTTTACTATCATTTTGGGGCTTGTTTCCACCTGACTTTGGTAAGGATGTTTCCTCATCCTTGCTCACCAGTAAACAAATCAAATCAAAATAGCAGCAGCAGCAGTAGCAGCAACAGCAACAGCAACAATTGCAACAG
>NW_027185761.1:39413425-39415699 GCF_028583685.1 Petaurus breviceps papuanus | reverse complement strand
AACAACAATAGCAATATCAGCTACACCAGCAGCAGCAGCAGCAGCAGCAGCAGCAGCGATGACAATTGCTACGGCAACAGCAACAACAAAAGCAACAGCAACAACAGTAACAAAATAATAACAGCAGCAGCAATGATAGCAATTCCAGGAACACCAGCAGCAACGACAGCAATGGCAACAACCACAACAGCAGGGCAGCAGCTACAATAGCAATGGCAACAGCAATAGCGACAGTAGCAGCTGCAACAACAGTAGCAATAACAACAGACAACCAGCATATAAACCGTCTTTTCTCTAGGTTTTCTCTAAAAAAGAAAAGAAAAATGTCTATCAACTTCCGGGGAATAAAATAATAGCCAGAGGATCAAAGATTTAGATTTGGAATGCGTCATAGACATACTTTATTTTAATTCTCTAATTTTATGGTTGGCAAAACTGCGGCCCAGAGAGGTGTAATAAGGGGTCGGGCAGGAGCCGAATGCAGGTCTTCTGCCTCCAACTCTTTCCACCATATTACTGTACTTCTTTAAGGAAAAGAGACAGCATGCCAATGGTCCATTCATTGACACTTGCCCCATATGGCATCTAGGCCCTACTCTGTTTTCTCACTTTTCCACTTGGCTTGCATGGAACCCTAGGACCAGAGCTTTGGAGATGAGAGGAAGCTGAGATGCCAGCAAATCTTTCCCACATGTACCTCTTCATTTTGCAGATGAGAGCTGAGACCCAAGGAGCTAAGTGATTTGCCCAAGGTCAGTAGGTTACAGGCTCATTGATCTAGGGCTTGAAGGGACCCCGGAAGCCATCAACCTCCTAATTTTACAGAAGAGGAATCTTAGACCCAGGGAATTTAAGGGATGCCTAAGGGCCAGAGGGAGGATTTAAACCACATCCTTTGACTAGAGAGACTAGATTCTTTTCATTACAACATGATTATCTCTCAAAGGAAAGAGGGTAGGATGACAAAGTTTCATTCATTAATTTATCTGTCCTCCAGAACAAAGCACCAGAATCTAGGCCTTTCTTCCTATTCACCCTCTCCTCTCCATCTGACTTGCTTCTCTTTTTAATATTTTTTCTTTTTGGAGAGCAACTGGGGTTAAGTGACTCGCCCAAGGTCACATGGCTAGTTTTTGTGTTCACTGTCTGAGGCCAGATTTGAACTCAGGTCCTCTATTCACTGCACCACCTAGCCACCCCCTGACTTGCCTCTCTTTAAATCTTCCCTGAGTCAGCTTCACTCAAAGCTTGCAATCATCATGCCTCAGGCTGGGTGCTTTCAAATCTGTATCCCCTTTTCTTTGTATCATGAAGGGAGAATCCCAAACCAATCAGCTTCCTAGGTAAGATCTCAGATGGGTAAATGCAGAATTAATTCATACACAGGACTTTTCCAGACTGATGACCTCCATATCAGACATACTCACCCCGCATTCCCTACTACTTCCTTCAGATGGGGTCATCTTTCCACAGGTGGTCCAGCTATGGTTGCTCTCTAGCCAAAGATCTGGTTTCCATTGGCAATTCTAAGTGATGGAATAAGGCAAAGATTCAAATAGTTTAGGTCCAATATGCAGACAGCAATCTCAAATATTAGCATTTATTTGAAGTAATACCCAATGCTGAATTACAGTCATTGAGGCAAATTTCTCCTGCTTGAGTGACTTCTCCATTTTGCCAAGTGAATGGGAGTATGACCTCAATGCCAGGCCCTGCTTGGAACGTAGAGATCACATAGTTATAGCAGCGTTGTCTTAGAGGAGGAAGGGCCCTCACAAGGTATCTGATTCCCCCCTACTCACCCCCATGTGTAGCTGAGGAAATGGAAAAACAGGAAACTCAAGTGACTGATATAAAGGCAGAACTAGGAAACAATGTCAAGAAGCAAATTTAAGCTTCAGTGCAAGGGAGCTTGCTGCTCTGGGAAGGAGCCCATTTCACTTTTGACTAGCTTTCATTGTCAACCAGAAGTGGAATGGACTGCAAAGTACATTACTGCTCACTAAAGCCTAAAATTTTCCTCTTTGCAACTTTTACTGATTACTCTAGCTTTTGCCTTCATGTCATCTATATGTTCTATATGCGTCTCCCCTTACTGGATTATACATTCCTTGAATCCAGAGATTATCTTGCTTTTGTAGCAATATCCCTAGGATTTGGCATAGTTTAAGTGAAAAGCACATAGTCACCATTTGATAAATTATTTTTCATCCATCCATCCATCTTGCCATCCATCCATCCATCCATCCATCCATCCATCCATCCATCCATCCA
>NW_027185761.1:39377743-39413415 GCF_028583685.1 Petaurus breviceps papuanus | reverse complement strand
CCATCCATCCATCCATCCATCCATCCATCCATCCATCCATCCATCCATCCATCCATCCATCCAGTGCTTATTTTCCTCCATAGGAGGTCCTCAAGAACAGACTGGATAATCCACCTTGTTGGGTAGGATGTAGAGAGAATTCTTCTCTGGGGAGCATCCTAGGTCTGCTAACCTTCCTCCATACCACCACATCTTCCTTCTCTGTATTGTCTTTATTAGAATGCAAGCTGGAGCTCAAGGGCTGGCTTTATTTGTGTTTGTATTTGTGTCACTTTCATTTAGCTTAGTGTCTGGCACATAGTAAGTTCTTAATAAATGCTTATTGCCCTGTTCAAGTAGGGCTTGGGCTAGATGGCCTCTGAGATCCCTTCCAACTCTTAGATTCTATGATTCTGGCCCATTAGGTAGATATGTCATGTATTTGTATGAGTATTTTGACCTTTGGGGAGGCTATTGATTGTCCAGGTTTTCTCTAAATATTGTGACAGTGCTAAAGCGCTCTACATAATGGGCGAGGGGTATTCACTTCCTGAGGAAGCCACCGAAATGAGAAAGCTCTTCAGAGATAGCACTTGTAAGTTACCTTGACCTAACCTAGACTCTTGAAAATAGGGAAGAGATAGAAATTGAGGTTAGAAAAAATCTTGTTTTAATTTTTTGGGAGGAGGTGAGAGGAGAAAAAATAGCTCAAAAACAATAGGAGGATAAGTATGAAGGATGAATGGTAATTCCAGGTTTTCCATAGTGTCACTATCCTTTCATGAAAGGTTGAGCAAGGCAGGGCTCATTCTCTTTGAATGAGAATATTCCATTACCAGCCATGTTTGAGTTGACAGCTCACTGGAAACCTTGGAGCTATTCCACTTGGATGCCAGTGTAAGCCCTGTCTATAATAATGAACAGATCCAGATCACTCTGAAATGTATTTTTAAAGTTTTTGATTGGCCATGGGGGAGGAGGAGAAAAATCCCTTGTTTTAAAATGAATCTTGTTAAGGACTTGACTTTTTCCTTCTCCAGACTATATGATCTACTCAACGACTTTCTCTGTTCATGTCAAGTCTTTTACAAGGAGAAGCTTAATTCTAGGTTAATGCATATTCATTTTCTGTCTCAGAATGAGAAGTGTAAAAATTTAGTCACAACTAAATATGAAATTAGCAGGGAGTCCATACTACCTGCCTGACTATTTGTGAAGTTGACTTTTTACTGAATAAAATAAATGAATATTGATGGCTATCCATTTGATCCTTCCTTATTTACAATCTAAGCACCTTAATCACAGTCCCCAAACTTCTGGAGCCAAGGACAGATGGACAGGAAGATTAAGCAATTTCCTTTTAATAACTACTTATTTTATAGGGATTTATTTCTCCTACTCAGGAGAAAGAGAGAAAAAGGCTGAAAAAAGGCTCATCTATTTCAAAAAAGTGCTTGTAATTTTCAAATATGATGTCAAACTTGGTGACTTGTCAAATTCTGGGAAATTCTATATTAAAATGAACTTCAATCCCCCAAACTGATAAAAAATAAAATTAAATAACAAGATTTTGGGGGGCTCAATTTCAAAGACTTTTTTTCACTTTTTTTCCTGGTGCATGAGTTACAAGGGCACCATGATAATAAGCTACAGATTAAGTTAATGGTCTTTAAAGTATAACCTGCCAAGTTGTTTAGTTATGCTAGGAGGAATTCTGGTGTTTTGGAGAGTGTAATGAACTAAAAGTTCAATGCTAGAATGGAATTCCTTATTTTCTGCCTAAACTTGCCCCTTCTCCTAACTTGGTTATTCCTATGCCAGATACCACTGGTCACACAGGTTCATAGCTTTGGTCAACCCTCAATTTTTCTTCATTTTTCATCCCTTTTCCCTTAATCAACTAGTTTACTAACTCTTGTTAAATCTACCTCTACAAATATTTTCTTTTGCATCTGATCCCCTCACCCTCACTCTCTACAATGCCTCCATCTATTTCAGGCCCTTATCGTCTTTTGCCTAAACTATCCAAATAGCCTCCTAATTGTTCTACTTGATTATTATCTCTCTTCTCACCACTCTGTTCTCTATATAATTACCAAAATCATCTTCCTTACACATTCATTTGACCATGCTACTCTGATGGTCAAGAAACTTTGGTGGCTCCCTGTTACCTCTTAGATAAAAGAAAAGTTTTTCACCCTGACTCTAGAGCCCTATACAAAGTGGCTCCAGCCTTCTTTTCCAAACTTAATCACATTACTTCCTGCTCTACCCCCACTTTATGTTTTAACCATGCTGGTTTGTCTGCAGTTCCCTGTATGGACATTCCATCTTTCCCACTTCCCTGCCTTTGTATAGGCTGTGCACCCTTCCTAGAAGTCACTTCCTCCTTTCTTCTTCCTCTTAGACTATGGACCTCTTTTCAAGATTCGGTTGAGATGCCTGTCCCCACACAAGCCCTATCCAGATCCCCTCCCTTGCTGTTAGTGTTCTACTCCTCCTGAGGTTACTTTGAATTTACTTATCTTGAGTATATGTTGAATCAAGCCAGTAGAAAGTAGCATCTGCGGGCAAACAAATGTTTCATTTTTTTCCTTTTGTATTCACAGTGCACAGAGTTGCTTTTAATTGGCGCATTGAATTGAATTAGTTATATGACCTAAGTTTGGGTTTTGTCTTGAACTTGAACTGAGTAATCCTGGGTGAGTTCAGAAGACTCCTCCCCCGCCTCAGTTTCCTCACCTGGAAAATTAAAGGAATAATTACTTCCTTCCCTACCTCCCAAGCTTGTTGGGAGGACTGAATAAGTTCATTGATATGAAAGTTTCTTTGGAAGTCCAGTGTTTGACAAATCCAAGGTATTATTAGATCACATTCAGCTTCTGGTCACGTTTTATCAATGTTACCCATGCTGTAAGTGTGAGATCACCAGCAATGAAATCCTGCCATAGAGTTAGTAACCTTGAAAACTTTCTTTTGAACCCTGAGGCCTGGCTGTGCACAAAGGTTAGCTAATGGGATGTCTGCTGCATGGCTCCAAAAGAAACATATTGGACCAAAGCCACACTCATCATGCCAATGCTGTTAGTTCAGTGAAAAAAAATCTCCTAGTGAAGGTATTTAGCATCACCGAGACCAATAGCAACTGGGGTTTTCATTTTATAAGCACTTGTGTTGGTATCACGTACAAAAAGAACCTGGATCTGGGGAGGTGTCACTCTCAGGCCTGGAAATATATGGTTAGTGAAGGATTGCAAAAATTTGTCCTCAGTTCAGCAATTAGTTTTAAAAAGTTTTATATGCATGTTTCATATGGAAAGGATTGTTCATCACATATTGGCTGCATGCTGTTGTCTTTCATGAGCTCTTCTAGCTCCAATTTCTGTTTGAGGATCATGCTACTGAGAACATTGCTATCTGTGGGTGACCTAAGGGACTGATGTGGGAACAGGAGGTTTTTATTTTCCCCCACATTGGAGATACAGATGCAGCAGGGACAAGACTTGAGTTTTTGCCATCATGGAAGGTTTACTGCCTTTGCTCCTCCCTCGGTGGTGCTTCAGATGCTTTCTTGAGGTTTATCCAAGCCCTAGGGTAATTTGGATGGCCTGGTCTTCAAGCCAGAGTGGGGTGGGGTGGACAACAGGAGTGAGAAAGGAATTTTTTCCCCCAAGTTTCCAAAAGATACAGTAGGAGGTTCTGACCATATGGGGAGCACACTTCACTTTGATGAGGGAGAAGGAGATAAGGCAATCAATGTTTCTAACTTGGCTAGGAGTAAGGGCTGAGGATTGTTGGTTGAGAAGGGTGAGTTAGCCCTTCCTAACCACCTGACTCTTTTGTGTGCCAGCCTGATGGAACTATGGGTATGATTGCAAAAATGTGCTCTCACTCTAGAAATTGGTTTGAACAGTCTTTATGTATGCATATTTCATATGGAAAGGATTTCCATATTTCACATGGGAAAGAAACAAAAGAACTGGAATGGAAATGTATTAATTCGGCCAGTGGTATGTTGGTCTTGCTTCTCCCAGTATGAAAACATTATTATACTTTACCCACAAAGACAATCAGTGGGAAGCAGATGGATGTGGATGGCAGTAACAGAGGTAGTGGTTATGTCCTACTGATAGAGGCGGCATCCCATTGGCAGAGGTGGCATCCCGTTGGCAGAGGTGGCGTCCCGTTGGCAGAGGCAGCATCCCGTAGGAAGAGGCGGCATCCCGTTGGCAGAGGTGGTGTACCATTAATAATGGAAGTAGCACCAGAGGTAGTGGGAGCTCCATTGGTTGTGGGAAAGTATCAGTCGGCAGGAGTCAAAGAATTTCAAGGTCCATACAGGAGATGTGGCAAGTGGAATGGAGGACCAATGAGTCATAGAGACATGATGCATAGGAACAAAATCAGACCTTATCCTTCTCTTATAAGGACTGTGCAGGTTTGGGGGAAACTCTCTAGTGATCCTGTGTTCTTTCCCTGCTTGTAGAGAATTCAACCCCAGAATGACAATATAATGGTGATGGTGGTGGTGGGGTGGGGAGACAGAGAGAGACAGAGAGACATAATGAGAAAGACATAGACAAACAGAGATAGACACAGACACAGAGAGTCAGAGACATGAAGACACAAAGATCTATCTCTGAGAGGCAGAGACAAAGGGAAAAAAAGAGACAGATGTAGAATGAGAGAGAATGATAGAGAAATTAAGGAATAGAGGCCGTGTGGTATAGTAGTTAGAGAGTTGACCTTAGGGCCAGGAAAACCTGGGTTCACTTCCTACCTCTAACTGGTTGCAAGCAGGGTTATGCAACCTCCCAGTGTTTTAGGTGACTTTCTAAGACTGTACATTACAGAGAAAATGCTGACCTGTATTGACAGAGAGAATTTCCTCATCTGGAAATTCCCTATAGTTAGAAAATCACAGGTCCAGGTCATATCTTATACAATTGGACCAATTATAAAGAAAGGACAAATGCCTTTTTTATTGTCTATTATAAGCTTGTTTGATGAGAGAAATTCTTAGCTTTTTTTGTGTCATGGAAGTTTTCTCAGAAAATGAGTGAATTAAAATATATAAGATTATAAAGGCAACCAATTATATCAAAATACAATGATCCAAAGAAAAAAGAAAAACAAATCATGTTCACAGGCTCCAAGTTAAGAACCCCAGTTCTTTAGGATCATAGATAAGGACTGGCGACAGGGATGGGGATAGAGGAGCATAAGAGCCAGAAAAAAGTCAAATTCAAATGCTCCTCAGGACAAACAATGGGTACAACCACAAATCAAGGATAAATATTAAGAGTTTTGTTTCTGGAGATAATGATAGTAATGTCGAAAAAAGTAAGAAAAAGTCATTGAAATATTTAAAAAAAACACAGAAGAGAACAGGAGAGTTGGCAGTAGTTGACTGGATGGCTTTGAAATTAATGCAGTGAATTTTGTATATGCTTTTTAAAGAGAGTAGGCTGTTTGTTAGAGATTCATGGTTTCATATGCAATCCTCATTTTCTGCTCTTCTTTGCCTCCAGAAATGCTCATGTAACTTCGTGTTTGTCCAATATAAAACAATCAAAAATGAAAATGATGTCTTTAAGCAAAGAGAAACCTCTGAGATTGAATCCAGTCCCTGTGAGCTTAGAGCTGTAAGGTTCTGAGTTAAGGGAGTTCTGTGACCCCCTTTGCTTTTTATCTATCCATTTCTGTAGAATGTTATAGAGCTGGTTTGAGCTCAGACCCACCAAAAAGAGCACCTCGGTTCCCAAATGTCATTTTAGACTATCTCATTGCCCAACATATCTCCATTTCCATATGGAACAAAATTCAGATAGCCTTTTTATTAACCAATAACAATAGCCAAAATTTTTGGTTAAACAAAGCAAAATTCATGGATTTACTCATTTTCTTTCCCTCTCTGGACCTTAATAGGTTCTTGATTTTTATGCAGTTGAATATACTGCATATTCAATAAGGAAAGAAATTGAAGTTTATTTTAGGCAGATCTCTTGACCTTTACTTTCTCTCATATAAAAGGAATTATAATACTAGCAACCCTATCAAACTCATTTTTTTTTTCAAAAGAGGAGGTTTTTCCATTGTCAAAACTAGAAATTGTGAGTTGTGGCAAATGTTGGCCATTAAAGCCAACTGTACAGTTGTATTTGAAAGTCACTTGGTCTTTGTCTAAACTTGTATCCTCAAGAGTGATTTTAGTATTAAACACTTTTTCTTAAAGTTCCTTTAACTCTCACGTACGTGAAAAACGCCAGAATGTCATTGACAATACTTAAAGTCGAGACAGACAGTAAAGACAATGAGTACTATTTAGAAAGATTTTAAAAATGCTTGCTTTCCCCCCCCCCCAGGAGATAGTAATATTCCTTAGCACAAGTAATAATTAAAGCAATTTTAGATAAAACATTTTATTCCAGGGTGGCAAGATACTAGAATGCCAAAAGCAAACTTTCATAACACAGAGAATAGAACGCAGTGAGACCATTCTGGTAAAAGGGAACATTTCTTCAGTGAAAACAACAAAATGAACCAACCTAAAAACTAACCTGCCTCCTCTGTCCTTTCCCCACTCCCTTCTCCTAACGCAATTACAAATGTCTCACGTGATTTGATTTGTTGGTGAGCAATATCTTTTGCTTACAGCCTTAGATTTTTATGTTAATTTTAGCTAAGAGCTAGTTTTTATAGTGGATTGACAACTCTTTGAAATGGAAATGTTGACAGACTTAAAATTTTTGGTATCTCTCTCTTGACTAACAATTCCACTCACTGTGCTGAATCTTACTGTAATCTTCATGCCCCAGCTCCACACTCTGGGTAGCTCATGGCTGGAAGCATGTTTTCTTTGAAAATGACTTTATCTTATATGGTACACACTTCAGCAGAAATTGCTTTCTATCCACATAGAAACATATTTTCATTCTAGAAGCTAGCAGGGTTTGAGAAAAGCAACCAAATTCAGATCAATGAACTCCAACATTGAGAAGTAGTGCATCTAATATTTGTAGGAATAAATTGGGCTACAGAGAAATACCAACTTTACTCTGTGGTTGGGAACTTAAGATAGGTAAGGTCTCTATCTATTATATGAGACAGCTGTTGCTTGTCCTTTGTTTTTGAAGAGGACCAATGATATCATGGGGTGATGTCTTGATTTGTGTGTGAATTGGATTTAAGTGAAGCAGAGTTGAACAAAGTTATTGGTTTCACTCTCTCTTCCAGAGTCATTGAAGTCCAATGGCAGGACAAAAGTCTGGATGACTAGCAATGGCCTGGGATGCAGTGGATGACCTTGGCAACTCCAATGACCAAGCTTCAGCTACCTTTATGACCTTTGGAACATGCACCTATTCCACTGGGGGACATCATCACATGCTTGCGGTAGCTATCCCCTAACTCACCAATGGGTTTGAGACCACTTATTTACCCTCAACATGATTGAGCCCATCTGTCAAGATGGTATGGTACAGAGGATAGAACGTTATGCCTGGAATCAGGAAGACCAGAGTTCATATTTGGATTTGGGAACTTATTTATGTAAGCCTGGCTAAGTCACTTAACCTCTGTGTCCCTCAGTTTCCTTATCTGTAAAAGGGGGGCAATAATAGCACTTGCCTCCCAGGGTGGTTGTGAGTATCAAATGATAAAATATTTGTAAAGTGCTTAGTACAACACCTGGTACATAGTAGGTGCTGTATAAATTCTTGTGTCCTTTCATTCAATAAATATGAGTCAGCTAGGTGGTGCAGTGTATGGATTACTGGACTAAGAGTCAGGAAGGTGTTATGGGAATGTGAATTTAAGATCCTCCTTGCCCCTAGGCCCTTTGATAGGCTTAAGTGCACCTGGAGCCTGTGGTGGGAGGGAATGCTTTTTGATTGGGCAGGGGGTCAAGGGGTTGTTTCATTCTCTGAGCCAGGAGAAGGCTATATAAACCTTGTTGTGAGGCTTTGTTTTGGGGCTCACTTTGAGAAGTGTCGTGTGATTTGACCAGATGAGACTCTGGGCAGCTGTTGAGCCCCCCAGCTTTGAAAACCCAGATGTTGGTGCTTCCCTCTCTAGTAACTGTGACTAGGTATAGATGTAATGGTCAGACAGTTGGAGGCCTGTCTGCTGAAATGTTCCTATGTCTTCTTGTAGCTTCTGTTTGTATACTCTCAAATTTGGGGTGCTGACTTTCCCCCCTGAACTAGGTAAATTATATGTTTGATTGATTAAAGTGAGATTGTTAACCCATTTTGAGTTGCTTTCCTTCAGAAAAGTGGATCTAAGAACCTGTGTTGGCAGCCACCCTGGAGATGCTGGGGTGCTTGCTGCAACAGAAGATCTGAGTTCCAATCCTGCTTCATGCACTTACTATCTGTGTGACCTCAGGCAAGTCACTTAAATTTCTTCATCCATAAAATGAAGATAATAATAGTACCTACCTCCCAAGGTTGTTGTAAGTATAAAATGAGTTGACCTGTGTAAAGTATTTTGCAAACCTTAAAATGTTGTAAAATGATTATTAAATATTTATTTTATTTTGAAAGAGAAATTCTATTGTTTTGCTGTTTTGTTTAATGGCCAGTCTTAAAAGAATATCACTTTCCATTTTTAGCGATAAATTGTGGTAGCTGAACAACTGAGTTCATTATGGGTTTTGTGGGCTAGTCTGGGAACTTAAATGCCATTTATAATGTTGTTTCAATGGGAACATACATTTCAAGTTCCTAGCTTGTTAGCAAACATAATTAAACAGAACCCGCTTGACTCTCAGGTCCAAGGTCCAGCTCCCCTGTGTTCGGTAGGTAGGTGGTATAGTGGATTGAGTGCTGGACTTGGTGTCAGGAAGTCCTGAGTTGAATCCTTAGGCAGATACTTTTTAGCTGTGTAAACTCAGTTTCTTCATCTGTCAAATGGGAATCATATAGCACCTACCTCACAGGATTGTTCTAAGGGTCATATGAGAAAATGTATACAAAGTGCTTTATACACCTTTCAGTGCCATATAATTGCTAGCTATTATTATGATGATGACAGGTTGGGTGCTTAAACAGTTTTTATTACAAGTAATGTGCTACTGCGAGGGTTCTAGGAAAGATAGAAAAGTATATAACTCACAAAAACTCTAAAAACTGGGAGTCCTCAGAGGCCATTTAACCATTTAATCCAACCCTAACCTTACCCCAAACCACTTCTTTAACATCCCTCAACAAGGGATCACCTAGTACTCAGTAAGAACCCTTTGGCTCCTGAGGAAGCCTTCTCGTCTCTAGGCTAGATCTAATTATTAGGACCTTTTCATCCACCCAGCCTGCCTTTATACAACTTTGACCTTTTCTCCTAATTTTGCCCCCAAGGCCAAACAGTACAAAATAATCCATCTTCTACATGACAACCTTTCATGCTGTTTCTCCCTCCACTGCAACCCTTATCATCCCAGTAAACTGGAAGTCCTGAGAGAGATCTGACTCATCACACAAGATTAGTCGTAGAGCCAAGATTAGAGCCTTGTATATCTGGATTCTCAGACAAGTAATCTTTCTAGCGCATTATGTAGCTTCTCAAAGTGAATAATCTTGAGGAAGAAGCCAAGATATTGGAGTAGCAGGAAGAAGTATGGAGAATCTTGCCCTCGCCCAACTCTGCCAAACATCTAGAAAACACAACAGACTGAATCCTGATTGGGAAATACAAGAAAAATTATAGTGAGTTATTTTCTTAGCCCTGTACGGCACATGGAACTCCTCAGATCAGAACCATACTTGAAGGCCCTCTGGTGCTAGATAGGGGGCCTCCTCTTGCCCTTGCGCACATCTTCTACCTGAACCCCTCAGTAGACCCTGTCCTTGGTATTCACAGACTTCAATCCATCTCCTTATGCTTTATTTTCCACATTAACTTCTTTCCCTCACTTCACAGCTGTGTCTTTTGTTGTCTACTGGACACTTCTAGCCAGTTTTTGGATTATAGCCAATTGAGATAGGATGCTTGCTTCCTCTGTTCCACTACTTTGTAGGAGGACCCCAAACACCTATTTATAATTTGCTTCACTTCATTTACTGTCTACAATTCACAAGAAATCTTTCTTTCTGAGGTTCAACTGCTCCACATTGTACTTTCATCTAGCATCCAATGCCAGTGCTGTCCTTGTAAGAGTGGGAAGGATCCAGCACAGCTGAGGGCTAAAGTAAAATTCGATGTGTTGCAAGATTCTCTTCCCATATGTCCAAGCATTCTTTTCCTCTCTCTTTTGCTTATTTGGTGTCCACGCCATCTTTAGTAACTGTGGGTGTCACCAAACGCTTTGTCGTGGGGCTCCTCTTCTTCCTCTGAACTAATCTAAATGAATTGCTTGGTAAGCTCATTTATCTTCTCTATGCAGAGGGTTCCCAGATCTATGTATTCAGTCCTAGCCTCTCTCTTGAGCTACAATTCCACATTACCAAAAAACTCCTAGAAATTTCACATTAGATATTCATTTTGTTGTTGCTGAGTCATTTCAGGGCTGTCTGCCTCTCCATGACGCATTTGGGGTTTTTGTGGCAAAGATACTGGAATGGTTTGCCATTTTCTTTTCCAGCTCATTGTACAGATGAGGAAGGAAACTGATACAAAAAGCGTTAAGTGACTTTCCTAGGGTCACAATCTAGTAAATATCTGAGACTGGATTTGAACTCATGAAGATGAATCTACCTGATTTCAGGCTCAGCATTCTATCCACTGTGCCACTTCCCTGCCCCATGGCATTCTATAGGGATCTCAAATGCAGCATGTCCAAAAGAGATCTCATTATCTTTCTTCCAAAGTTGTCTTCTCCTTAGAACTTCCCTGTTATTGCCAAGGGCACCACCATTTCCCCAGCCATGTGATCTCACAACTTCTGTGTCATCTCCTACTCCTTAGCCTCATATCTAATCTGTTGACAAATCTTGTAGTTTCTATCTTCACATCATCTTTTGGACTATCCCTTCCTCCCCCAATAATATGTCCACAACTCTAGTTCAGGCCTTCATCACCTCTTGCTTTGATTATTGCAATAACAGTATAGTTATAATCCCTGTCTCCAGGCTCTCCTCACTTCAATCCACCCTGTATTCAGCTGCTAAGGAGATTTTCCAGAAGCATACAGCTGAATATGTTCCCCTACCCCTATACCCAGTCTCAATGAGATCTGGTGACCTTCTATTGCTTCCAGACTAATTATCAACTCCTATGCTTGGTGTTGAAAGCTCTTCACAATACAGCCCCTTCTGACCTTTCTAGTCTTCCTGCAATGTACTGCTTTCCTTCTATTCTCACCATGAACCAGCAATTCTAGCCTACTTGTAATCCCACAAATACTCCTCCTTTGCACTAATTGTCCTCTGTGCCTGGACAGTTCTGTCTCCTCACCTCTACCTTTTAATTTTCTTGCTTCCTCCAGGAAGCAGCTTAAATCCCACATCCTGTTGGAAGCCCTTCCTCACTCCTCTTAAACACCAATGCCTTCCTAACTCCCAGACAACCCTCCATTTTCTCTGTAACTAACTATTTACTTGTCTCCTCCATTAGACTATGATCTCTTTGAGGGCAAGGACTGTGTTTTTGCCTTGCTTTGAATTCTTCGAACTTAGTTCAGTGCCTGACACATAATAAGTACTTAATAAATGCTTGTTGCCCGACTGATTCATCTCTGGAGAAGATGAGAAGCTCAGTTATCAATGTGCAAGATTCTAGATGTTGGTAGGAAATCCATTATGACATGGAAATGTGGAAAAAATGAGAGGTGTGATTGGCAATGAGGAGAAAGGGAGAGAGAAAGATGGATTTGCACAAAGATGGCATCTTAAGAGGCTGCTTGGTCGACTCTCCCAGGCGAGGTAACTGTTTTCCACTTCCTTGGTGACCCTTTCAGGCATCTCAGGACTCCTGGTGTTGTGCAGTTACCACTGATCAGACATATGAACCCTCTCAATTTATTACTGAGGATTTAAAGTACCAATTAGCAGGCTATGCTAAAAGGATCTGAGAAAATTAAGTGTGTGAAACCAATCCGAATGATGCCTATTAAGAACAAGCAAGCTTAGGCCCAGAGAATACTGGTAGCTGACTTTTATATAGAGCTTTAATAAATTCTTTTATTAACCTCCCATTGACTGTCAATCACTCTTCCCACAATAGCAGTTCCAAACATCCAACTTCCTAAATGCCCAAATTCTCCCTGACTCCAAATTCCAGGAGATGAATTTGCTTCCTTCTTTAATGAGAAGATTCCGATTTTCAGTTATGTTCTCTCCATTACCCCTCTCTATCTCTAGTTATGGCTCTAAATTCCCTTCCTTTTCTTCTTCCTTAGAGAAAGAGGTTTGCTTTCTCCTCTGACATTGGCTCTTCTATCTGGGCCCTCAAGTACATTTCTCAAATTCCTGACTCTGGTATTCAAGGCCCTTCATAATGTGGCCCGAACTTTCTTCCTCAAACCTCATTTGTGACACTTCCTTCTTTGTATTATGCATAAAATTGTGTTGTTGGTCACTAACGTGATACTATGTAATAGGAAGAATTGGGATTTGGGAAGCCCATGCTTCTCCCTAGCAATTATAGAATTTCATTCCATTGGATGGAATTGCCAAGCTCTCTATGGTTCTCAGAGAGTACTCAAGCATCTGTTCCCTGGTTCTCCCTCTCCCTGAGTGGCTAGGCCAGCTCACTAACTCAGGTGGTGTAACTAGTGTGGATTTTGCTGTTTCTATCAGCTCTGAGTCCCATTGAACTAAAAGTTCATAGTCCTAGAACTGAAAGGGACCCTTTTACAGATGATGACACTGAGGCCTAGGGAGGTTAAATGACTTTCTTAAAATCATGCAGGTAGCAAATATCAGAGCTAAGACTTAAACCCATTACCCTTGACTCCAGAACCAGTATTCATTGCACTATTCCACACAAACTTTCAATTGGTTTCTGGTGTCCATGAGGTATGTTCCATCCCTCTCAGTTTCTACATCCTTAATCTTATCCATGGTTTGTCTCTGTTGCTGCCACATTTCCCCTTGCATACTTAATCTCTTGCATTTGAATTCTATCTTGGATACTTTACTAGCTGTGCGACCTTGGCAAAGTCACTCAATCTCTTTCAGCCTCAGTTTCCCAGTCTGTAAAATGGTGACAACAATAGCACCTATTTCAAGGGTTGTCAGGCTGATTAAATGAGACAACATTTGGAAAGCACTTTCCAAACTTGAAAGCACTACATAAATGCTGGTTGTCACCACCACCATCATCATCATTGCTGTTGTTGCTGGGCATTTTCTCTGACTGTCCGCCGTGCCTCCTCATCTCCATCCTGCTAGCTTCCCTGGATGCCTCCCAGGCCAAAGAAGAATTCCACTTTCTCTAGGAAGCCTTTCCCAACCCCTCTTAATTTAAACGCTTCATAAATGATCATCGTATTGTATCGGATGGAATTCTCTCCCAGCTCCCTCAGAATTTTGTTTCACCAATTTTTTCTCCCTCCAGCGTCTTCAATCTGCAATAGTTTCTTTCCTTCTATCTGCTACTGTCCTACTTCTCTTTCTTTTATACTGTCAACCTTCTCAACCAGGTGTTTTGTGTCTTCTGCCTCTATTTCTTCTCTATCCGGTATCTCCTTAACTGTCTCCTTTCAGCTTCTACCCCTTCTTCCCCCCCTTGTCTGAAACTGCTCTCTCCGATGTGATCTATGGCCCTAGAATTGCCAAACTTAGGGATCTGTTTTCAGTCTTCCTGCCTGCCTTGCAGCCTTTGACAGTGTTAAAGAGAACCCCTCCCTCCACCATCCTTAACTTGGGCTCCTCCCTTGACTTCTATTTCAATTCTCTCCCTCGATTCTCTTCTCACATTAGTGTCTTTTATTGGCTTCTTTCTTCCCCCACCTTGTCGCTCAAATGTGGCAACTCCTTGAGACTCAGTCCTTTGCTCCTTGCTCTAAATTACAACAAAACAAAACAAAACCTGAACTCCTGTGGAGATCTGGCCAATTTCTATGACTTCCAATATCTTATATGCACAGGTAACTCCCAATTCTCTCTCCAGTCATATATTTCCTGAGCTCCTGCCTCACATTTTCAACTCCCAGACATTTTCACTTGGATATCTTCCCACCACTTGAAATTCAACATGTCTAAAATAACTCATCACCTTTCCCTTCCAATCAGCTCACTCCCCTGATAGTGCAGAATCAGAATCTTAGGATGTTAGAGCTGGAATCAATCAATTAGTCAAGCAACAAGTTTTTATTAAGCTCCTTCAGTGACCCCTCATCTTCTCATAATAATGAAGAACCATCTTTTCAATAGATTTTTCTTTACCAGTGTTGCCATATGGCATGAAGACTTGTAACCAAGTGAGCTTTGTGACCAAGGAGCTTAAAGTGAATATCATGAAGACGACAATGGTCAATGTGGGCAGGGTGAAACATACAAGCAAGGTGAATTCCCAAGAACAGGAACAAAGAACATTATAAAGTAATAGTATGATGGGAAGAGATGAATTAGTCATATTGTAGAGTGAGAGGTAGATGAATGGATAGAATGCCCCATGGGTAGGTTGTCTCGAAATGGTGAGAGAAAGCAAAGGGAGAACATATATGGTATTGGGGACTTCCATTGTGGGGGTCTTTTGATAGAACACGGGTAAGAATCACCCAGAATAACATAAATTATTGATTCATTTACATATTTGTGTTAGGAGTTGGGGATATAAACTCAAAATCAAGCGGCCCCACCCTTTAAGAATTTGATGATCTTCCATCAGAGTGGGACCTTTTCTTTGTATCACCAGCCCTTAGCACAAAGTCTTCCATAGGCTTGTTGCAACAAAGAAAGGCAAAAGAGATTCCCTGCCCTCACCTTGAAGGAGCTCACCTTCTAATGGAAGAAGGACAAATCAATGATGCTTCTTGGTTGGCTGGCTGGGAGAAAAACCTTGGCATCATTATTGACTTATCTTCTTCCCTTGTCCCCTGAAGGTAGTAAGTCAACAGATTATATTGACTGCTCCTTTGTCACACCTCTCACTAACTATTCCATTCCTTTCCTTTACGTTTCTACCAACAGAGCCCTAGGTAGTTGACTATGCCAATGATCTAACACTGAAGTGATGTAAGGTCAACCCTGGGGCAGGGGCAGTTGGAAAGAAGAGGAAAGAAATTAATTTATTTTCAAAAGCCTTGTAGACACATTTAATCTTCATCTCTTCATATCTTATCTTAATTGGGCAGTGGGTGAATGACAGTAAGGAATCTTTTGGAAATGCAGGTAATTGTGCCCTAATCCATCAGTTTCATAAATTAGTATTCAACTACATTTCTCAATTTAATTAAACATTAAATACCTACTACCTGCCTGATTCTGTGGATACAAAAAAACCCCCAAAACAAAACAAGACCCCATTCTCAAATATTTACATACCTTGGGGGATATAATACACACATATACATATATGTTTATACATAGAATGCATACATATATACATACACATGTGGATACATACATACACACAGGGAAGCAGTATAGCATAGTAGAAAGAACATTGACTGAAGTCAGGGGTCCTGAGTTCAGATTCTGCCTCTGATACTTATTATTTGTGTTACCTTTCATAGATCACATGACCTCATGGGTCTTAATTTCTCCATGTGTAAAATGAAGTTGTTGGGTTTAGATGGCCTTTGGGGTCCTAAATCTATGATCCTAAGTGAATGCAGAGTATTTTTAGCTATGGACCTGCCATTTCATTAGTATCTGGAACTCTCCTGTGAGGCAACCCCCTTGGTTGCAACAGATCAACAATAAATCTGAAATTTATAGGCTCAAGGGGGTTGCCTAGAGTTAGGAATTCAAGATTTCCTGACTCTAAGCCTGGCTTTCTGGCCATGACATCAGGCTTCCTCCCCTCTGACTATAGAGTACATTGGAAGTAACTCCAGGAGCTGCATTGATAACTCAGTTTCTCCATCTGTAAAATGAAGGAGTTGAAAGAATCAGGAAAGCCCTCATGTATGAAGTGGAACCTCCCTGTGCTTTAAGGGAATATAGACAGTTTTTTTTTCTTCTTCCAAAAGTAGGGCACACCCATATTCTGCAATACGGAAAAAGAAAAAAAAAAACAGGGATCAGGATTGAGAGAGCCTTAGCCTAGTTCAACTGGTTTTCTAAATCCAGTTTAACTAGGCTGTAACTCTTGGGGCTGGCCCACATGGTGGGGTGTTTAAATTGGAGGATTTTTAAAGGCATTGGGACAAGCAGCCCAGTGTA
Source organism: Petaurus breviceps papuanus (assembly GCF_028583685.1). Classification (NCBI taxonomy): domain Eukaryota; kingdom Metazoa; phylum Chordata; class Mammalia; order Diprotodontia; family Petauridae; genus Petaurus; species Petaurus breviceps. Next base: position 39,397,168 of record NW_027185761.1, on the reverse strand, counting down.
ATACATGGGCCGGTCCCACTCAGCACCTAGACAATGGGCATCACTCACCAGAAGAAGCACGTTAAGCGAGAGCTAAGCAAGAAAACCTCAGTGGAAACTTAGCAGCAGTCCAAGAAAACAGTTCAGCCAGATGCCTGTCGTGCTCCAGCCCCCCTGTGCATGGGGGCTTCCATATCTCTTGTCTGGTTTTGTCTTTGTTAATGAGGGCTGGTGTTAATGAGGCCTGTTTGTCACTGTTCAGTTCCTCATGTACTCACCGCAGGCCTCTCCCTGGAAAACATCCCTCTGCCTCCACTTCTCCCTCTGATTTTAGTCTTTGATAAAAGTTTCAATTCCCTGCCCTACCCCCCAGCTTTCCACCTCATATTTATTCGCTGAGCAATACTTGGGAAGCTGATTTAATTGGTCTGAATACTTCAGAAATGCTATCTGCTGATTAATCAGCACACCGGTGCTGAGCACACCAGGCTGATCTTGATTTGATTTGGGTGTTTGCAAACGGAGCCAAAGCAAGGAGAATTCTGGACAGGGCACTGATGGACTCATTGCAGAATTCTCCCAGGTTGACTGCAGCCCATGTGAAAACTGTTAAACACTGCTTTAATGGAACTCAATCTGCTAAGAATATGATAGGGGAGCTGAATGGAAAATTCTGTAATTACTATCTTCGTATTTCATGTGAAAGCATAGTCAAGATTAAGTTTATACTTTCAAGCCAGTGTATATGCATCCAAGTGGTTTTTTCTTGGGGGGGGGCATTGACTGGTGTGGAAAAAAGAAGAATAATTTAATTATGTGGGAGAAACCATTTTCACAGAAGTATTACTGGCAAAGGCCAATTTCAGATTTTTGGTTTTACAAATCTGATGCCTTTGAAAAGCTGTTTTGGATGTTATCAGGAAATCACGCTGCTTATGAGCCCAAGCCTTTAGATTACACCTACTTATTGCCAGGTGCCCTAGAATCTCCTTTAAGTTCTGACTGTGTGTGTGTGTGTGTGTGTGTGTGTGTGTGAGAGAGCCTGTGTGCATGTGTGCACGTGTGTGTGTGCATGTGTGTGAGGACTGCAGGCACAGGGCACTGGTTACATTAATAGGGCCCCTCAGCGGGTTTTGTAGTCACCCACTGGATCTGGAAACCAGGCAGTTCTTCTGAATATATATACAACGTAAGCCACAGGCAGAGCATCCTGCATGTTGTAAACATTCTCACAGTGTGGGCAAAAATCTGTCCTCTTTGATTCACTGCCTGCCAGAGCTTGTACTGACGGATGACCAGAAGGAGTGAAGAATCTGGGGGGAGGGGGAGAGGAAGAGACAGAGACAAAGAGGGACACAGAAAGAGAGAAGAAAGAGAGAGACAGAGAGAGAGACAGACAGAGAGAGAGAGAGACAGACAGAGACAGAGACACAGGGATGCAGGAAGAGAGACAGCAAAAGAGAGACAGTGACAAAGAGGCAGAGACTGACAGAGAGACAGAGACAGAGAAATAAAGGACAAACACAACAGAGATATAGAGACCAACAGAGACAGAGAAACAGATAGACACATAGAGACAGAGATAGACAGAGATAGAGATATAGTGACAGAGACAAACAAACAGCAAAAGAGACAGAGACAAAGAGGCAGAAACTGACAGAGAGAGATAGAGAGACAGAGACAGAGAGACAGAGACAGATACAGAGACACACAGAATCACACAGACATAGAGAGAGATAGAGACACAGGGATGCAGGATAGAGAAACAGCAAAAGAGAGACAGTGACAAACAGGCAGAGACTGACACAGAGAGAGAGACAGATAGAGACAGAGACATAAACTGACAGAGAGACAGACAGAGAAATAAGAGACAAAGACATGCAGAGATATAGAGACCAACAGAGAGACAGAGAGACACATAGAGACAGAGATAGACAGAGATACAGTGACAGAGACAAAGAAACAGCAAAAGAGAGACAGAGACAAAGAGACAGAGACTGATAGAAAAAGAGAGAGACAGACAGAGAGAGACACACACACAGAATCACACAGACACAGAGATATAGAGGCAGAGATACAGTGACAGAGACAAACAGCAAAAGAGACAAAGAGACAGAGATTCACAGAGACAGAGAGATGGAGAGACAGAGAAAGAGACACAGTGACAGAGATAGGCAAAAAGAGATGGAGAAAGAAACACAGAGAAACAACAAAACGGAGAGAGACAGAAAGATGGAGTCAGAGACATGGAGACAAAGACACAGAGAGGGGGAGAAAAAAATAGGAAAGAGAGGGAAAGAGGAAAAAAGAAAGGGAAAAAGGAGGAAGAGAGTGATATGGAAAGAAGTAGGGAGAGAGGGAAAGAGATGGAGGGATAGGAAGAGAAGAGAAGGGATAGATTTGAAGTGAGTTGGCAAGAACTTTTCTTTCTTTCAGTACCCAGAAAAGGAAGAGAAACAGCCCTCCCTTCTGAGAGCTTCAGTGGCGCCAATTTAAAAAAAGGTCTTCAAATCATGTGCAATTTCAGAGCTTAGATCTGTGCCCAAATACCTGGAATTTGGTGGAGCTCTGCAAAGTTTTGCAGAAATGCTGCCAATGGGGCAGCTGGGTTCCATGCAGGCAACTTTTTCCCCCCCCTTTTCTGGATTTCAGTTCTTAAGGATTGCATGAATCTGGAGATGAAAAAAAGCCACAGCTGGCAGGGAACACGGAATTCCCAGCAGATCTGGGAGACTTTGGCATTTTCATTTTGAAGCTAGGGAATTTCCAGGATTTCATAACAGAATTCTTAATGCAGCTTGCCATTTTGAGGCCAGCTTCTAAGTGTTGTCTCTTATAGAATGCAGACCTAGAGGAAGAATGTATCCAAAAGAAGCGATGTTGATGATATTTTAAGTGAGGCTTAAAAGGCCCCCAAAGCTTCTGTTTAATTTCATGACACGTTTCATCATATTCCACATATCCCCAGTCACTGAGCGAGGCTTTGCTTACAAGCAATTTGAGGAATTAACTCATTGTAACCAAATGAGGAAGATCCGTTTTTACTTACTTCCTCCACCAGTATTTGAACAACCCATCCAAAGGCCAGTAAAAATGAGTGCAAGAATCAAGGATGGACTCTTGGAATATTGGACACTCCATTAAAAAGGCATAGTTCTACCCCAAACAGACTCCACACTTTGGGGGACCCTTAATGACACTTGGTGAATTCCTTTTTTAAAAATAATATTTAATGTATTTTAATAGTATCTTTAATATACTAAATATAGTATACTTATATAGATTATATATGTTATATATTATATATAATTATCACAATATACTATTTTATAAATATATTTATATTATATTTATATACTAAATTTAGTATTTTTATAGTATTTCACTTTTTCAATTATATTTAAAGACAATTTTTAGCATTCATTTTTACAAAACTTTGAGTTCCATTTTTTCCCCTCCCTTTCTCCTCCTCTCTCTTCCTAAAACAGTAAATAATCTGATATAGGTTATATATGTGCAATCATGTGAAATATATTTCCATATTAGTCACAGTTGCAAAAGAAGAAACAGATCAAAAGGTAAAATAGACATGGAAAAAATAAAGAAAGTGAAAATAGTATGCTTTGATCTGTATTCAGAGTCCATCACTTTTTTCTTTGGATGTGGATAGCATTTTCCACCATGAGTCCTTTGTAATGATCTTAGATCATTGTATTGCTGAGAAGAACTAAATCATTCATAGTTGAATGAATACTATCATCACACAATGTTGCTATTACTGCATGCAGTGTTTTCCTGGTTCTGCTTATTTCACTTTGCATCAGTTCATATAAGTCTTTCCAGTTTTTTTTTTGAAATCTGCCTGCTCATCATTTCTTACAGCACAATAGTATTATTCCATTACATTCATATACCACAACTCAGCTTTTCACCAATTGATGGGCATCCCTTCAATTTCCAATTTTTTGCCACCACAAAAAGAGTAGCTATAAATATTTTTTACATATAGGTCACTTGTTAAATTCTGTTGGGGGGCTAGCAGGCTAAATACACGGCGCTTTGGGAAGTTACTGAAGGACATCAAATTTAAACCTGTCACTTACAGCTTCTAATATGAAGAGTCTGCCTTTCTAACTGCTAAGATCTCTATCTGCTTTTACTTGGATAGTTGGTTCTTCCATTTGCATTTCTAAGGTTTTGCTACTGTGCTTATAAAGTTAAACTATTCTATACTAAGTATCTTTGGAATATATTAATTTAATAATATCTGCTACCTATATAGGGACAATGAGGTAGCACAGTGGATAGAGGGCCAGGACTGGAGTCAGAAAGACCTGAGTTCAAATTCAGATTCTTCCTAGCTATGTGATCCTGGGCAAGTCACTTAACCTTGTTTGCCTTAGTTTCCTCACCTATAAAATGAGCTGGAGAAGGAAATGGCAAATAACTCCAGTATTTTTTGCCAAGAAAACCCCAAAGGGGGTCACAAAGAGGCAGAAATGACAACAGCTGAGTTAGCTGTATAGTTGCTCAATGTTCACCAAGGGCTTTACTTCTTTTAGCTCATTTGAACCTCCTAACAATCTTGTGAGGTTGGTTCTATAGATTTCACAGATGAGGACACTGAGGTTCAGAGGACTCTAGGATATGCCTGTGGTCATGAAGGTGGTAAATGCCAGGCAAGACTGAAATGCAGGTCCTTCTGATTCTACGTCCAACATTCTATTTGAATCCCACTGCCTCTCATTTACCTTTTTCCCCCTTTGTCTTAGGTTGATAGAGCAACCTGAGTTCAAGTCCAGCCTTAGACAATTTCTACATGTGTGACCCTGTGGAAGTCACTCTGTTGGCCTCAGTTTCCTTATCTATAAAATGGGGCTAATAATAGCACCTGCTTCCTAGGATTAAATGAGATAACAATTGTAAGGTACTTAGCACAGTCCTTAGACTATAAAAAAGCTAGTTATTTTTGTTATTATTATTCCCCCTCTGAGTAGTATTATTCTCCACCCCTAGGGGAATCAGTATCTACACTGCATGATGTAACCTGGGGTTCTGTGAGGGAATTCTGATCTACCTTCCTAAAATATTAAATATGGATTTATGTGCACATAAAAATGTCCACGTATGATGAGTGGCAGCTTTCTCTTTTATTCTGAAATTTCTCCTAGTGTCATTTTAACTTGAAGTATTTCATACCCATAGGTCCCCGTGCGATCATCTCACTTATGGATTCCAACAATTTATTCCAAGCTTCAGAGTGTCTCCTGATTAAATATATTTGGGAAACTAGCCTAATAGTTTTAAGACCTTTTCCCTCACACTTTCAATTAACAAATCAGTCATGTATGAAATGCTTACAATGTGCCTGGCACTGTGCTAGGATCTGGGGATACCATGACAAAAATGGAACAGTCCCTGCCCTCCAGGCACATACAGGGAGATCACTGGAAGCATGTAAGAACATAGGAAGGTTTTCTTTTTTTTGGATAAAGATGATAGGATTTATCCTGATCTTTGGGGGGAAAAGTGGAGGGGAGGAAAGAATTACAATCAGAGCAAAAGCTACTCAAGTCTGTTGCTCTAAAAACACTCTCATGGAACTGGCCTGGAAGGATTGTGTGATAAATATGATTTAAACCTGTCTCTGCTACTGTCTGATCTTATCATCACATGTGGCTGAGGAATTTCTCCATGCATGTCCTAGAAAAGAGAACCCCACGAAGGAAAGATCAGAGTAGATTCCTGAGCATCAAAGAACACAGCAACACAAACTCCACAGAGTACTAGACCAAAGTAGTATAAATATTTGCTGCTGATATTGGAGGTTGGGACAGAACGTCGGCCTTCGTGCTACCAACCAGCAGTGAGGCCTCTACGTGCCTGGGTTGATGGCAGAAAGTAGTGTTCAAGGGTCCAGCTGAAACCTTTGGAGAAACCCTCCTTTGACCATAATCATTCTGAGTGTTTGCAAGATACCAGGGAGAAAAATCCTGTTGGAAGCTTTTTCCACTGCCCTGGGCTGTACATTTACTCGGAACCATTTGGCGGTCCAGCCTCTTGGCTGCTTGAAGAGAATTGGAGAAGCTGGCTCTCCAGAGATCTGGCTGACATTTCCCTCTCAATGGAATTTCCTTTTCTGCAGATCCTACAGCAGGCACATCGTACTGTGTGCAGACTCTGCAGTTTCTTGGGGAAGATTTCTCCTCAAACTGGCCTCCGTGAAACAACAGTGAGAAACGAGGCCTTCCATCTTGGTAAATGTTTCAGGGGTGATGTGAGCATCGTGGACAGCTGTCGTGCAGTTTCTGGATACAGATGACAACTTGTTTTTGTCCTCAAAGGCCTCAGAGTGCTAAAGGAACGGAAATTTCAAGAGTCATCTGTGTCCCTTCAAATGACTTGCAGTGAATAAGGTACAATAGAGAAAATCATGTTATTAAATGTGGCTACAGATATTTATTGGTGTCTATATAATAATGATTTTTCAATAGACTATTTAAAAGTAGACCTTTATAATCACATATATATCAAGGCACAGGGGAAAAACACTGGCCTTGGTTTAATATCCTACCTCTAAAGATTGCTGTTTATGTGAACTGTGGCAAGTCACAGCTTCCATGGGCCTCAGTTTTCTCATCTATAAAATGGGGGTGGGTAGACTAGATAGATCTCTTATGTCCCTTCTAACCCTTGATCAATGATTGTATGATTATATTTTATTAACACTTAAGTAATAGACCTATTTCAAATTTATGGATCAGAGAATCATAGATTTAGAGGTCCTCTCTTCCAATCCCCCATTTTATAGGTGATTAACTGAGGCCGTGAGGAGTGACATCATACAGGGAATAAATGGCAGTGCAAGGATTTGAACCCAGGCCTTCTGACTCCAAATGCAGGGTCCTTTCTAATACTACACCGCCTCTCATGGGACATGGATGAGGAGCCACTAGGATGGGAAGACCTTGATGCGCTATGATTTGTTTTGTCTGAGGGCCTGTCTACAACAATGAGATCAAAAATTTCTTGGTTTATCAGAGTATCTATTATCTATCATCTATCTATCTATCTATCTATCTATCTATCTATCTATCTATCTATCTATCTATCTATCTATCTATCTAATTTATCTACCTATCCAGTCTCTTTCTCTCTCTCTCTACCTGAGTATATGGATATTCTCTCTCTATATTCTAGATATATGCTCCCTCTATAAATATATATACATATACACATTCATGCATGTATAAGTATATATTTATAAAATATATGTGTATATATTATATATGCATGTATACACACATATCTACATAGTCAAAGAGCACTTATGAAGCCCCTACTATGTGCTGGGTACTTTGATTAGCAGAAAAGGACTGGGATAAGGGCATCAATAAGGTCACATACCTGTTGGTATATTGGAGCATTCAGTTATACACACATATGAACACACACACATACACATGATGCATGATACAGACATGCACCATGTAGATACATGTTTGTACACGCATATATATGATTGCATATTTCACATACGTGCATACTACATATAACATGCAGATATGTGCTATATGTGTGTGTATGCAAGCATATGTGCATATTTAGGAGATATGTGCCTGTTGGCGTATCTCAGGGCTAGTGGAGTTTGAGGCTTTATGCTGGAGACCACCTTTAAGAGCTTGGCAGTGAGGGGAGCAGCTGCCCAGCCTGCTGGACAGATTTGCCACCAGACAACCTTTATTTTCTCTCTCTCCTTCATCACCTACATGAGGGTTCAGCTCTTTAGGTCTCTCTCACTTGTCCACTGTGAAGCTGAGACCTCTGGAAGAAGGAAGAAACATGCAGGCCTTGTAAGCTGACACCTCGGCATAGTCATTTTCATGACTTATGGGCACACATCAGACAGGCAGTTGCCAGATATGCTGAGTTTCATGCCGTGAAACTAATTTTTCTCTGGATCCAGCTGCTTAAGTGACCAGAAAGGAACTTCAGGCCAACTTTTGGGTCACCACAGCAAACAGACCTGACGGCGTCTGAGTGACGCCCGATCACCTCCTCGGCATGTGCTCGATGGCTGGGGCTTTGGGAGGACGTCTGGCTTGACCCTGTTAATCCGCTTGGTCATCCCTGTGCCGGCTGTATTGTATCACTCACTTCTTCCATCCCTTCAGGCTGGGAAAGTCTTCCTGCCTGTTTACTGGGTCCAAAGAAAGTTCAGCCCTGCTTGTTGCAAGACCATCAATATTATCCCTAAGAGTGAAGAGCTAAGGGGCAAGGCTAGCTGAGGCATGAATGATGGGTAGCTCAGTGATAACATAAGGCTGATTCTTATTACTTCCTTATGGTGGTTTTCTCATGGGAATAGCATTTCTGTGTTAGTTGACAAGCATTTATTCAGCATTTACAGATACTAGGTGCTGAGTTAAGTGCTGGGGATATAAGGGAAGGCAAAAATAGGTTCCCAGCCCTGAAAGAAAGAGATAATATGAAAACAACTATGTACCTATAAAATATGCACTCTGTGAATAGGAAGCAGTAGAGAGGAAAAAGGAAAGCCCTCCGGCAGAGGGCGGGATTGACCTGGGTCTTGTAGGAATCCAGGCAAGTGTAGAAGCAAAGATGAAGAGGAGTGGAGACAGCCAATGAAAATGCCCAGATTTAGAAATGGAACATCATGTGTGAGAAACAGCAGGGCAAACAGTCCCTATCACAGAGTACATGGCAGGGAATGCAGAAAGGACCCAGTTTGTGATGGGCTTTAAATGTCAAATGGAGCATTTTACATTGATCTGGCAGGGAGTCCCTGAAGTCTGTTGAATGGGAATGGTGGTGACATGGTCCTCTCTGAGCTTTAAGGAGATCAATTTAATGGGAGGAAGATAGATTAGAGTGGAGAAGGAGCTTGAGACAGGGAGACCAACTAGAAGGGTTTCCCAACATTCCAGGAGATGATAAAGTGATGAGGGGCCAAACATGCAGGGTAGCTGTGAGAGTGGACAGAAAGCAATGTAGATGAGACATTTTGGGAAGGTGGAAAAAAGACCAGACAATGGATTGGATATAGAAAGCGAATGTGAGAGAGAAACTGAAAGTCTGCGTGACTGGAGCATGGGGACAGTTTTTAGGGAAAAGATAATGAGTTCTGTTTTGGACATGTTGAAATTAAGATACTTGTGGAAAATCAAGATGTTCAAAATACAGTTGCTTATGTGAAATTGGAACTTAGTTGATGAATTAGGACTAGATATTATAGATCTGAGAATCATTTGCATAGAAATGGTCATTGACATTGTGGTAGATCATGAGATCATGAAGTAAGATAATAAGGAAAAGAGGACCCAGTACAGAGTCCTGGGGGATAGTGTGCAGGACTCTTATATGAAAAACTAGCAAAAGAGACTGAGAAAAAATAGTCAGATGGGGAGAAGAACCAGGTGAGAGCAGTGTTACAAAAAAGGAGAGAATATTCATGAGGTGAGCCATAGTATCAATGGAGAGGTTAAGATGTATGAAAATTAAGAAAAAGCCAACAAGGTTTGCTTTTATGTAATGGAGGGGCGGTGATCAGGGGACCCTCCCAATTTACTGGACTAGGACCTCCCTTCCCCCATGGAACATGTCTAGGCATGGACCCTATAAGTGGTCCTGAGCCACTTCTGGAGAGAGATGTATACTTTGGGTCCAAGCTGAGACACTTGGGGTTTGTGAAATATTTGTCCCTGTGACAAGACTCTATGTGTGGTGTATTGAAGGTAATTGGTGATTGAGTCAGGAGGATTACAAGAGCGGTTACTCAGCCCCCTGGTGTTTGGTTAACTCCATAGAGCTGGAAAGAATGATGGGCATGGAGTCAGGAGATCTGGGTCCACATCCCAGTTTAGGTAAATAATTGCTGTGTGACCATGGGCATGTTCTTTAGCATCTCTCAGAGTTAGTTTTACCATCTGTAAAATAGGGAGAAGAAGAATTATACTTAGTACACCCCAGGGAAGATTTTAAAACACATAGAAGTAGGGATAATCATTGGTAGAACATTATCTTTATCTCCCCTCCTTATTTTATGTTTTTTTGCAGATGCCCCTCATCCCTAGGATTCACTCAGTTTTAGTTTCCTTTAAGGCTCAACTCAGGTGCCAACTGTTACACAAAGCATTTTCTGATTTCTCTTTCCCCAGTTCTCAAAGGCTTCCACCCCCACATAATATTTTATAAGCCCTTTGTGTTTATCTAACTGTATACATGCAGATCTCACCTCCCTCTCAGGAGGATATAAGATCCCAGAGGGCAGATTTCCTCCTTTTATAATATGTATTTCCAGTACATTTGACAAATGCTTTTTGAATGAATGGATGAATATTAATATGACCAAAGTATAGATTTTGTCCACCTCTAGGGTCAACAATGACAGAACTTTAGGCAGAAATTTAACAAATGTCTGTTACTGGTCATAACAGGAGCTAGTTAAGAGTTTGTGTGTGGTTAACTGAAGGCCATCATTACTATTAGAAATCAACTCAGAAAGGATTGGCATGATCTTCTGATAGTGAATCACTAGTATTAACTTTTAAAAAGTATTTTTTTTTAAATTGGGAACATAACCATCAACAATACAGATATTTCAAAATATAAGGAAGAATGAGAAAGAGTATTGATGATATAAGGAACTAAAAATCTTTGTTTCATACAGTTTGATATAGTTTGCTTTTTTTTAAAATAAATATATATGTATTTTAAAGAGAGTAGTAACAAAATTATTGTGATTATTTCTCTACATTAAAATGTTTTATTGATGCTCTTTTTGCATATCTATGACTACTCACTAACCTAATATCCCCCACCAAAAAAGAAGCATCCTTTGTGACAAATCCATATAGTCAAACAAAACAAATCAATATATTGATGGGGGGAGGTGGAGCATAGCCAAGATGGCAGACTAGAGGCAGGAACTTGGTATGAGCTCCCCCTCCAACCACCTCCAATGCCTATAAAATATGACTCTAAACAAATTTTAGAGCTACAGAACCCACAAAGTGACAAAGAGAAACAAATATCCCCCTGAAGGCAGCCTGGAAGGCTGGCAAGAAGGGTCTATCACACCAAGCTGGGATCTGAACACAGTCCCATGTAAGCCATGTGGTTTGAGACCCAGGGCAGCCCTGACCAGCAGCCCAGACTGGCTGGAGCCAACTTCAGGAGAGTGAATCACCAGCATCTGTGGTGGTTTCCAGACTTCTCAACCCACAAATGCCAAAGAGAAAGTAAAAGGTCAGTGGGGAACTCTGTTGGAACTGGGTGACAGGAGAGTGGTCTGGTCCCTGCACTCAAGGCAAGAGGTAGTAGAGGCTGTGTGGCTGCAGCTGCTGCCCCATGGCAGCCTCCAGAGCTCCTGGCCTGCAGACTGTAGGGGGACCAAGTGACCATTCAGAGGGTAATCACTCTTGCTTTGACCTGCTTTGATCTGGGTTGCTGTCTTGGATAGTGGTCCTGGGGTGTGTGGCCAGTGTGCCAGAGCTTGGGGTGTCTTTAGAGAGGGCTCCCACCTCAGACCTCTGACAACATTTATGAAAATCCTAGTGCTTTGGGACATAGCTCTCTCCATTCCAAAAACAGAGTTCTACTGTGACAAAGAGTTCAAAAGTCAAGTAATTGGCTGGCAAGATAAGCAAGCAGAGGAAAAAAAATCAGACCATAGAATCATTTTTTTTGAAAAAAAAAAAAGGATCAAAACACTGAATCAGAAGAAGTCAAAAAAGTCAAAACTCCTGCATCAAAAGCTTCCAAGAAAAATATGAATTGGTTATCAGCCATGGAGGAGCTCAAGACGGATTTTGAAAGTCAAGTAAGACAAGTGGAAGGCAAATTGGGAAGAGAAATGAGATTGGTGCAAGAAAATCATGAAAAGCGAGTCAACAGCCTGCTAAAGGAGACCCTCAAAAATACTGAAGAAAATAATATCTTAAAAATAGACTAACTCAAATGGCAAAAGAGGCCCAAAAAGCCAATGAGAAGAATGCCTTAAAAAGTTGTATTTGCCAGATGGAAAAGGAATCTCAGAAACTCACTGAAGAGAATAATTCATTCAAAATTAGATTGGAGGAGTGGCTAGGTGGCACAGTGAATAGGGCACTGTGCACTGGCCCTGGAATCAGGAGGACCTGAGTTCAAATCTGGCCTCAGACACTTAACACAAAACTAGCTGTGTGACCTTGGGCAAGTCACTTAACCCCAATTACCCTACCTTACCCCTTCCAAAAAGCAAAAGAAAAATAGATTGGAGCAAATGGAAGCTAATGACTTCATGAGAAATCAAGATACTATAAAATAGGTCCAAACAAATGAAAAAAAAATAGAAGACAATGTGAAATATCTCGTTGGAAAAATTACTGGAAATATAGATCCAGGAGAGATAATTTAAAAATTATTGGACTACCTGAAAGCCATGATCAAAAAAAGAGCCAGAAATTATCCTTCAAGAAATTCTCAAGGAAAATTGCCCTGATATTCTAGAACCAGAGGGCAAAATAAAACTTGAAAGAATTCACTGATCACCTCTTGAAAAAGATCCCAAAAAGAAAACTCCTAGGAATATCATAGCCAAATTCCAGAGTTCCCAGGTCAAGGACAAAATATTACAAGTAGTTAAGAAGAAACAATTTGAGTATTGTGGACACAGAATTAGGATAACACAAGATCTAGCAGCTTCTACACTAAGGGATAAAAGGGCTTGGAATATTGGATATTCCAGAGGTCAAAGGAGCTAGGATTAAAACCAAGAATCACCTACCTAGCAAAACTTAGTATAATGCTTCAGAGGAAAATATCAGTATTCAATGAAATAGAGGACTTTCAAGTATTCTTGATGAAAAAACCAGAGCTGAACAGAAAATTTGACTTCCAAATACAAGAAGCAAGAGAAGCATGAGAAGGTAAACAGGAAAAAGAAATCATAAGGAAAATTGAACTATCTACATTCCTGTATAGAAAAACGATAATTGTAACTCGAGACTTTTCTCAATATGAGGATAGTTGAAGGAAATATATATATATATACATATATATAAATATATATGTATTTATATGTATACATAGATATATATGTATGTATAGGAGGGCATATATAAATACATATGTGAGTATGTATTATGTGTGTACATGTATACATAGACAGAGGGCCCAGTATCAGTTGAATAGGAAGGGATGTTGTCTAAAAATATAAAAGTAAAAGGTGAGAGAGGAATATATTGGGAGAAGAAGAAAGGGAGAGATAGATTAGGGTAAATTATCTCATATCAAAGAGGCAAGAGAAAACTGTTACAATGGAGGGGAAGGGCAGGAAGATGAAAGGGAATGGATCAACCTTACTCTCATTGAATTTGGCTTACAGAGGGAATAACACACACACTCATTTGGGAATCTTACCCTACAGGAAAGTAGGGGGGGAGGGCATAAGAGGGGGGATAATAGAAGGGAGGGCAGTTTTGGGGAGAGGGTAGTTAGAAGCACACACTTTTGAAAAGGGACAGGGTCAAAGTAGACAATACAATATGTGGGGGGCAGGATAGGATGGAGGGAAATTTAGTTAGTCTTTCACAATATAACTACTATGGAAACGTTTTGCATAACTACACATGTACAACCTATATTGAATTGATTATCTTCCCAGTGGGGGTAGGTGAGGAAGGATTAAGGGAAAGAATTTGGAAATCAAAGTTTTAAAAACAAATGTTAAAAAAAATGTTTTTTACATGCAACTGGGAAATAAGATATACAGGCACTGGGGTATAGAAATCCATCTTACCCACTAGAAAGTTAGAGGGGGGCATGAGGGAGGATATAAAATAGAACAGATTGGGGAAAGGGGTATTCAGTATGCTTTATATCTTGGGGTTGGGAGTAGGGGAAAGACAGAGAGAAAATTCGTAACTCAAAATCTTGTGGAAATGAATGTTGAAAACTAAAAATAAATTTTAAAAAATATATTGATCATGTCTGAGAATGTATACCTAGTTCTATACCTTCAGTCCATCATCTCTCTGGGGTGGCAGAATGGATTAGAAAACCGAGTCCAACAATCTAATGTTTACCAGAACCATACTTTTCAATTCAATTCTATAAACATTTATTAAGTGCCTACTATGTGTCAGGCACTAGGCTAAGTACTAAGGATACAAATAAGAAAAAAGAATGATAGTTCCTGCCCTCAGGGAGTTTATAATCTAAAGGGAGAATACAAAACATAAAAAGGAAGCTTGCTTTCTGGTTAACAGGGAGGGATCAAGTAAAGCTGCAGATGGAAAAAAGAAAATGAGCATGTGAAACATAAAGATTCCCATCCAGTTAAGAGGAGAGGTGAGAGCTGAATGGACAATTGTGCCTCATGTGTCTTCACATGAGAAATGGGTACACCTCTCCAGTCTTATCTTCAAACCTCCCCTTTCACAAAGTTTACTCCTGCCAAATGGTTTCACTCATTGGTCTGAAATATACTTTGTGCCCACCTGCTTCTGCCCTTGAGTTCATATTCTTCCCCGTTCCTTGAATGAAGACCCTCTTCTCTCCTTGTTCATTCAAATCCTAATGATCCTCCAAATACCCACCCTGCCAAATACCACCACAGGACCATCCTAGTTCACCGCTCTCTCATTTCCAGGTCAGTCCTAAAACTGTTAGATTATAATGCTCAAGAACAACTTGGGTAAATAAGGATGATTAATTACTGCCCTCAATGCATTTTCCTTGAGCCTCAAACCTAATTTTGAGTTTCTATGCCCACTCCTCATGTCCTTTCCCCCTTAATTAGCCTGGCTAGCCTTTAGCACAAGGCTGAACTACTGTACTTTTGAAAACCACATACACAATTAATAAAACACACACATACACAGAATTGCTCCTTCTGGATACTCTACATGTAAGAGATGGAATTCCTAGTCATCAGTCTCTTCCTATAGAACACTGATGTTGGTGGGCATCCTTATCAAATTCATATTTGGTCTCTGTATCTGACTCTTTTCCTCCTTCCTCTCTCTGCCTCTCTTTCATTATAGTTATCTTCCTCTCCCTGGTATCCTATATCTCCATACTTTCCTGATCAGTTGACCTTGGCCCTAAAGTGACCTTCAATCAATGAGATGATGAGTGTATCTTAACTCAGCCTCTTGGTGCAGCTCATTCTGCTACTGGACATGTACCACCATGGGAATTCCCATGCTGCCCTGGTTTTGTACACAGTTACATAAGTCAATAAGCATTTATTAGGATATAGAAAAGCAAAAACAACTTCTACTTTTAAGGAGTTCACAGTGTAATGGAGGAAATGTTATGTAAACAGCTTGGTATTAACAAGATATATACAGGAGAAATTAGATATAATCAAAGAAGGCCCTAACGTCATGGAGGATAAGGAAAGACTCTGTAGAAGGTTGGATTTTTGCTGAGACTTGAAGGAAGGAAGGAGAAAGAGATGAAGAGGGAGAGAATGTCAGACATGGGGACAGTCAGTGAACATTCATGGGGTGAGAGGATGGAATATCATGTTCAAGGAACAGAAAAGTGGCCATAATTACAGGATCACAGAGTACATGGAGGGGAGGAAGGTGCAAGAAGACTGGAAAGGAGGCAGGTTATAGAGGTAGTTTATAGAGGGCTTTAAAAGCCAAACAGAGAATCTGAAGGTGATAGGGAGCCATCAGAATTCATTGAAGAGAATGATGACATGGCCAGATTTATGCTTTAGGATAATTAATTTGATAACTGAGAGCAAGATGGATTGGGGTGGGGAGAGATTTGAGGCAGGAATACCAACCCACAGACTATTGACATAGCTCCAGGTCCGAGGTAATGAGAGCCTGTCCCAGGGTGGTGACAGAGTCAGAGAAGGAAAAGGGCAAGGGGAAAGCATTTATGAAGTGCCTATTATATGCCAGGTAATTTACAAGTATTATCTCGTTTGATCCTCACTATAACCTGTGAGGTAGATGCTATTTTTAGCCCCATTCTACAGTGGAAGAAACTGAAGCAGGTAGCATTTAAATGACTTTCCAGGGTCACACAGTGAGTAAGTATCTGAAGCAGGATTTGAATTCAGTGCTCAGTGCTTTATCCACTGTGCCATATAGAGAGGGGATTGTACGTAGGAGATGTTACAAAGCTAAAATTGATAAGATGTGGCAGCCGATTTGGATATGGAAGGGGGATGAGAGAGTGAGAAGCTGAGGATGAGACCTAGGTTGTGAGCCTGAGGGACTGGGAAGGGTGTTGTCCTCTGCAGTAATTGGGTTGTTGTTTTTTGTCCTTTGTTGTTGTTATTGTTGCTGTTCTGCTTTTTGGAGGGCAATTGGGGTTAAGTGACTTGCCCAAGGTCACACAGCTAGTTTTGTGTTAACTGTCTGAGGTCAGATTTGAACTCAGGTCCTCCTGATTCCAGGGCCGGTGTTCTATTCAATGCATTACCTAGCTGCCCCTGTCCTTTGTTTTTTTAAGAGGACCATGCCATCAGAGAAGTGATGCCATCACTTGCAAGTGGATTGGATTTAAGTAAGGGAGGGCTGTGTAAAGTCACCAGCCTCACTCTCTCCTCTGGAGCTTTCTGGGTCCAGTGGCAAGATATAGAACAGGATGACTAGAGATGCCCCCACATTAATAGGGAAGTTAAGAGGAAAGGAGGGTTTAGGAAGAAAGAATGAGTTGAGTTTTGGATATGTTGAGTTTAAGAAGATGTCAACTAGACATCCAGTTCATGAGTTGGGTTAGCAGTTCATTCAGCATTTCATATCTTGATGTCTTGGCTTCCCATGTACAATAGATTGTGAGACCTCCCATGTTGTAGTTCTCCTTTGACTGCTCCACAGCACCAAACACAATGCTTTGTGCATGTTTCAATGCTTCAAGGGACTGTGAGTTCATCGGCGTAGTTACTTCCTCCACAAAAGCAGCATGTGACACCTGTTTTACCTTCATAGACAGTCTAACTATTGCTCTGGTGTGAAAAAAAATGTGTCAAACTGGCTTATGAGAATCTTCTTGAACTTGGCAAGTTGTACACCTCACCAGGGCTGGACATACCTAGGGCTCAGCGGATGGTCTTTCTTGGTGGGTAAG
The DNA here is from genome assembly GCF_028583685.1 of Petaurus breviceps papuanus. Taxonomy (NCBI): domain Eukaryota; kingdom Metazoa; phylum Chordata; class Mammalia; order Diprotodontia; family Petauridae; genus Petaurus; species Petaurus breviceps. The sequence continues at coordinate 39,380,089 of NW_027185761.1, read as the reverse complement.
ACCTGCTAGAGCTCACAAGTTACTGATGTAGCTTTCAAAAAGCCAGCATCACTTCGATGTCACAATTAGTCAATAGTTGCCGTAAACTGTAGTAAAGATTGCACTTGTGGTGGATAGAGCACCAGCCTGGAGTCGAGAAAGACCCCAGTTCAAATCTGGTCTCAGACAGATTTGTGTGAGCCTAGGCAAGTCATATCACCCTTGTTTGTGTCTGTTTTCTCATCTGTAAAATGGGGATAATAATAGCATCTTCCTCCCAGTGTCGTTGTAAGGATTGAATGAGATTATAACTATAAAGCACTTAGCACAGTGCCTGGTACATAACATGAATGTTAGCAATTATTCTTATTATAATAAGTATTACAATGATAATCGCTATTACCATTGTTGTAATAGGTATACAAATGCTTATTGCTTTGATTGGATGGTTTTATTCTCATATAAATCACTCAAATAAGAATATACTGACTCTTCTTCCTGGTCTTTATTACCCCTTATGATGACTAGTGTACTAGGTTTCTAATCAGTTTCTTGCCTAAAGTCATTTTGTGCTTAGCCCAGTGCCTGGCATATAGTAGGAGCTTAATAAATGCTTATTGACTTGACTTGAGTCTTCCTCTTTTCCAATTCGTCCTCTATACAACTACCAAATTGATAGTTCTGGAGTGGAGGTTTGACCACATTGGTTTTCTTCTCCAAAAGCTCTAGTGCCCCCCAATTGCCTATATTTGGCATTTAAAACCCATATTAGGTTGGCTGAAGCCAACCTTTCCAGGATTACTTCCCATTATTCCCCTTTGCATACTTAATATTTCAACCAGATAGGCCTCTTTGCTGTTCATTGTGCATGACATTCCATCTCCTAGGTCTGTGCCCTTTTTATAGGCTGTCCCCCATGCCTCTTTTTTACATAAAGGAGCTGCTAATGGGGCTCATAGGGGCTGGGTTACTTGGCCCTCCCAACCTCTGTCCAACCATGTGGTCCCATCTCGAGTGCAAATGGTCTCTCTCAGTGTGGGAAGCTGGTTCCATGTTTTCCCATTAAATTCTGAGATTTAAGCAGGATTCATAGAACTCAATAACGAATAACTACTGTTAATAATCTGTTGAAAGGCTAATATTGTAGAGGTAATAGGACATAAAGCAGTTCTGAAATGCTGCCCATTACTCATTTTTCATTTTCCTTTGGCTTGGTATTGTCCAATTAACTCCAGGTATGATGCTACTGCAAAATGGCCAGATGCAGCCAGTCCTCTTTCCAGCCAAGGCTGGCCACTGATGTGGGTATTTTTTTTTTTTTGTTATTTGCCCTTGCGACTGCTACAACCCAAACTCCTTCTATTGGGCTTTCCCCTTGCTGGTCTTGCTGATTCAGCAATGACCACTGCTCTGGTCTATGCTACCAAGAGTTTTGAAGTTCTCACAACATTGTTTAGGAATCCAACAAGAGAGATAAAGTCTCTTGCCTCTGGCCCTCTGGGAAGGGTCACCACGATTCTGGAATAAGGAAGGAACCTGTCCTGCCTCCACCCCTCACTGGAGTCACATCTTGCCACCTAGAAAACTGTATCTGAGGCAATGGATGGAAACTGGCTCTTCTTTTTAACAAACGTGGTGCTCCATCCTCTTGTTAGAAGGCTGGGGTTTGAGTGGGGGGAGTACCTAACCAAGATATCCTACAGACTCCTTCACTTCATATTAGAATGTCAAATCATTTCAGCGATGGGTCCCCACATAGCCAGAAGTTCCCTTCTGGCTTCCTTCCCTCCCCACCCTCCACATTATTGGAGGGGGTTAGGGAATATCCAGATGTGCTGGGGCTGGGGGCACCTACTGCACCTGGGATATAGGCTCGCTCACCTCCATTTCCCCAAATCTCTAACTTCCTTTAAAGCTCATGTCACTTCCTACCCTGATTCCCCCGTTTCTAGTCTATCCCTTCCCCCAACTACTTTGCATTTCATTTGCATGTATTTTGCATTTATTCATATTTGCATATATTTTCCCTTAATGGGATACAGACTTCTCAAGGGAAGGAAAATTTTGTTTTTGTCTCTGCATCCCCATCAATTAATAAGGAGCCTAAGAAATACTTATTAAGTGAAAGTGAGGAGCAAAGAGATAATCTCAACTCGAGAATAAGGAGTCAGCAGAATCTTTACCATAGAGAATCTCAACTTCAGGCTTCCAGTTCTAGGAACCTAGTGTCTAAACTTATCCAAAATGGAAAATTGGAAACAAATGCTATCAGAAAGGTGAGAGCTGCCGAGAGGGAGGGAGGGAGGGAGAGAAGGAGGAGAAAAGAGAGAGAGAGAGAGAGAGAGAGAGAGAGAGAGAGAGAGAGAG
>NW_027185761.1:39359400-39377643 GCF_028583685.1 Petaurus breviceps papuanus | reverse complement strand
ATTGTAGAGATGCCTGGATGTTATTCAAATTCCTCAAAGTGTGATAAAAGGTCCAGTTGCTCTCCAGATTTCTAGGGAGGGGGAAATGGGCCATCAGAGCCCGTGAGTCCCCTTTTCTGAATTTGTTCAAGTAACAGCTTTTGTACTTGTAGTGTTGTCTCAGCTGCTTTGGTCCCTCCTGTTAAAGCCATGTCCTGTTAATATGACATCCGGTAGGCTTCCCAGAAATAAACAAAAAATAAGGTAACCATAGTAGTTTAAAGAGGAACTTATCACCTGAGGCATAAAATTCTTATTATTTTTGGTGTATACTGTCTCACACACACACACACACACACATACACTTTTCCCCACTTGCCTCCCTCTCAATACAGAAGTGATTTTAAAATCATAAGAAAAAAATACTTGCTTTCCCTCAGTCAGCAATATGGCTTGGTTTATAGAAAGTTGGAAATTTTTCTACTAAGCTTGAGTATTTTGCTTTTTTCTGCCTCAACTTTCTTAAGTGACCCTAAAGCCAAGTGTCCCTGTTCAATCTCCAATTTTAATTTTTAACTTGGACTTTTCACCGCCATCTTTTTCTCTGGGCTCTGATGAAGACAGAGAAGGAGAACTCATCTGATCCCACGCAATTTTCCTGTAAGGGAGCCTATGTTAATTAAAAAAGTTTCTTTTTTAAAAAGTTGCCTCTGTTACATAGAGACCAAAAAGGGGCAAAGAAAGGCACATTGTTTCGCCAGACAAAGGCAGACTATCAATTTTCATAAATCTGCATTCCCAAGACAACTGTTCATGTCTGGTAAAAGGTCTATTTCTTTGAACTTACATACCAGAAAGCATTTTTTTCCCTTGTCCCAGAAAGTAGAAGAATCCAGGTTAAATGTATCTGATCCATAAGTTTGAGTGGTGTGGGATAAATCACTTTATTGATTTCAAAAATTTTATCCCGTTAAGAGAATACTAGTTTTCTGAGGAAAAGAGAGGTGGGTGGGAAAAAAAGCCCCAGTTATTTTGGAAGGCCAGATTATATTTCATTCATTGTCTTATAGTTAATTAAAAAATTAATATTTTAGTTTTCCCTAATTACATGTAAAAACTGGTCTTAGATTTAAAAAGAAAAAGAAAACAAATGAAAATGTTTGTGATCATCAAAGTGGTTTGGACAATGATGTGAATACTAATAACTGTACTATTGATAATAGCTAGGATTTATGTAAGTCTTTAAGGTTAGCATAGCACTTTCCAAATATTACTGCATTTGATCCTTATAACCACTCTGTAAGGTAGATGCCATCATGATCCCCATTTCACAGATTAGGAAACTAATGCCAATAAAGGTTAAGTGATTTAGCCAGCTATTAAGTGTATGAGGTAGGATTTGAACACAGGTCTTGATTTCTATGTTCAGTATATATTTAAATACAATAAAATAGGGTTAGAGAAGATTTCCAAGGTTGCTAGACTTAATATTCAGTTCAACAAATATATATTAAGCATTTAGTATATGTCAGGAACCAGGCTAACAATTGGGAATGCAAAGATCAGTAAGAGTGAGTTGCTTACCCTAATGGAGTTTAATTTCTGCTGGTGAGGGTTGGGGGGTGGAGGGGTGGGAAGCTCATCAGGTATAGAATAAAGGAGCAAATTAAAAGCAAAGTTTTGGAAAGTCATTTCAATAGGGAAAGAAGACAAACAGCTTGGTGGGTGGGGATACAGAGAGGAGACGGTGGTGACTAGCAAAACCCTTTCCTTGTACTCTGGGCACTGTTGGGTGCAACCAGTTTTTTTCTGTGGACTTTGGTTGCTAGGTCTGGTGAGGAGATCTGTTGACTTGGTAAGGATGGCTTAGTGGAATAGTTTCGGTTTGGGACTGGTGGTTTTGGTTCCTGTCGGGTAATTGTGTTGGTGTTTGTAAACACTGTGTCTAACTAGGCCAAGAGGCCTTGTCAGTGGGCACCACGTGTATAAATATAAACAAACAAAATTAAGTCAAGGCAGCTTGGGCGGATCAGCATCGTTTCCCAACAGCCCTGCCTTGGTAGGGTTTGGCCGAGCGAAGGAGAACACTGGGGAGGCTTGTGTGGTTTGGCAGGAGCTGTTTTGCCTGGAAGGCGGTCTCTCTGATAGCTTGTCTGAGCTGTGAGTCTCTGTTCTGTATAGGCCCATGTGACTCCATTTAATATTTATCATGGAGGCCTGACAAGGTCCAGAAGTTACAAAAAAGCCCAAACCCTGCCAACTGCCAACTCAATGCAATGTGCAAGACTGTCTAGAGGGAGTAGGTGCTAGGCCTGGGGCAATTTATTCTGCCTCCTTCTGTAACACATTCTTACAATCTTATATATCTGTTAAATGAGAGTAATAACAGCCAATGAGCCTCAAAATTTACAAAATGATGTATCTGTCTATCTCTACAGATCCCTATGTGTATATGTTCACACATTATATTGCCAACATCTCCATTTTACAGATGAAGAAACTGAATCTAAGAGACATTAAGAGACTTGCCCATAGTTGCTATTCAGTCATTTTCAGTTGTGTTTGACTCTGTGACCCCATTTGGGGTTTTCTTGGCAAAGATACTGGAATGGTTTGCCATTTCCTTCTCCAGCTCATTTTACAGATAAGAAAACTGAGACACATGGAGTTAAGTGACTTGCTCAGGGTCACACAGCTAGAAAGTGTCTGAGGCCAGATTTAAACTCAGGAAGATGATCTGTCTGACTTCAGACCCAACACTCTATTCATCCATTGTCATATAGCTAGTAAATGTAAGAGATAGGAGTCAAAGCCAGGCATTCCTGCCTCTTCTACCCTCTTCATGAGCTCCTTTTAGCAAGGTTGTTATTTATTTACTTGGTTTTCTAAAAAACCTCTTCTCTATCTCTGTCTACCCTTTCTCTATTTCTCTCAGCTACTTTCTGATTTATTTATGCCTTTTAAAAATGTAATATTCCTTTTCAAATATATTCCTACCCAGTGGTGAGGTCTCCATGTAACAAACATAGATTTTAAAAGAGGAAAAAAGCAGTCTGGTTCCATATTGGTAGTTTTCTCTACTTCTGTAATGAAGAGAGTGATGTAGGTTTTCTGGGGACATTGTCTTTGTCATTGTACTTACCCTATTTCAATTTTAAGATTTAATGGCTTCATACTTAACTAAGACCTGATGGGGACACCCTGTTTTCTTTTCCTGCTTCTGCTCATTCCATTCTGTGTCCATTCTTACATATTCCCTTGTTGCTCCAAACTCCTCACGCCCATTTTTTTATGGTACAATAATATTCCATTATGTTCACATGCCACAATTTGTTTAGCCAAGTAGGATCAAAGATTTAGAAGTAGAAGGGTTCTCAGAGGTCACCTGGTCCAACTTCTAATTTTATAGATAATGAAATTGAGGCCCAGAGAGATTTTAGTGATTTGCCTCAGTTCACAAAGCATGAAGTAGCAAAGAAAAATTCAGCCCTCTTTCCATTACCCCACAATGCCTCTTAGGGTTGGATTAAATGAAACAATTTCCATGCCCACTTCTTACTTTCAATCTGAACTTAGAAAAAAAGCAATTTGGGGTTGAAATAAGAAAGCAGAGTGACCCAGAATAAGAAGATGGTCCATTTTTAAGCTGCCATTGAAAGTATTCCATTATAGAGGTTATGTTTTGGGAAGGCAGAAGAGCATCTACAGAAGACCACCTACCAGGGAGGCTGAAGATGGTAGATCCCTTGAATTCAAGACTTCTCACTGATCAGTATTAATATGCTGAGCCCCTTGAAAAGATGCTACCAGATTGCCCAGCAATGGGTGAACCAGTACATGGCAGAAACTGAGGTTAATGCTCCCATGCTGATCAGAGTTAGACAAAGCTGCCTCAGTGAGATAGGGGGATTCAACCTTTTTTTTAATTCATTATTTTTTTATTTTTAACATTCTTTTTTTTTTAAAAATTGAGTTCTAAATTCTCTCCCTCCAAGCCCTCTTCTATCCACTGAGAAAGCAAGCACTCTGATAAACATTATACATGTGAATTCATACAAAACACATTTCAATATTAACCAGTCTCAAAAAAAGTACAAAAAATAAAGTGAAAAAAATTGCACTTTAGTGTGCGCTCAGAGTTCATTTGTTCTCTTTCCAGAAGTGGATGGCATTTTTTATCATGTGTCTTTCAGCACTGCCTTGAACCATTGTGTAGATCAGAGTAGCTAAGTCTTTCACAGTTTATCACCATTATAATACTGTTGTTACTATGTTGTTACTATGTACAGTGATCTCCTGGTTCTGCTCACTTCCCTCTGCATTGATTCATATATGTCTACCCCGGTTTTTCTAAAATCATCTCTTCCATCATTACTTATAGAACAATAATATTCCATCACAAATACAACTTGTTCAGCTATTCCCCAGTTGATGGGCATTCTCTCAGTTTTCAACTCTTTGCCACCACAAAAAGAGCTGCTGCAATAAATATTTTTGTACATATAAGTTCTTTTCTTTTTGTCTCTTTGGGGTAGAGCCCCAATAGTGGTAAACAGTAATTTATGTATAAATTATATATTTATATAATCTTTATTCATTATACATATGTAATAAAAATTATATAAAAATAAATAAATGAATGAACAAATAAATATAAATAGTAAAAGCACAAACTTGGCAAGGGCTCCAGCTCCAACCACTTCCATTGTTAAAAAAAAACAATTGTAAACAAATTTTAAAGCTACAGAACACACAAAGTGACAGAGAGAAACAAATCTCCTGCTGAAGGCAGCCTGGAAGGCCAACAGGAAAGGTCTATTGCAGTGGTTCTGCCCCCAACGTGGCCCAGACTAGCCAGAGCAGACTTCAGGAGAGTGAATCACCTGCAGCTGGGGCTGTTTCCAGACTTCTCAACCCATAAATGCTAAAGAGAAAATAAAAGGTCAGTGGAGAACTCTGTTGGAAGGGTGAAGGAAGAGCATGGTTAGCCCCTGCCCCTGGATTGAGAAGTGGTGGAGCTGCTGAGGCTGCAGCTGCTGCCACATCTCTGCTTCCGGAGCTCCTGGCCTGCAGATTGGAGGGGGACCAAGTGACCATTCAGAGGGTAATCGCTCTTGCTTTGACCTGCTTGGATCTGGATTGCTGTCTTGGGTGGTGGTCCTGGGGTATGTGGCCAGTGTGCCAGAGCTGGTGGGGGTGGCAGAGAGGGTGCCCAACTAATAGTTCCAGCAGCTGTGAAAACCCCAGAAAGTTGGGACAAAGCTCTCTCCATTCTGTATGCAGAGTTCTATCATGCAAAGAGCTCAAAAGTCAAGTAATTGGATGGCAAGATGAACAAGCAGAGGAAGCAAAATTAGACCATAGAATCCTTTTTGAGGGACCAAAAGAATCAAAGCATGGAACTGGAGGAGGACAATGAAGGGAGAACTTCTGCATCAAAAGCTTCCAAGAAAAATATGAATTGGTTACAGGCCATGGAGGAGCTCAAGAAGGATTTTGAAAATTAAGTAAGAGAAGTGGAAGAAAAATTGGGAAGAGAAATGAGAATGATGCAAGAAAATCATGAAAAGAGAGTCAACAGCCTGCTAATGGGGAGCCCCAAAATACTGAAGAAAATGACACCTTAAAAAGTAGACTAACTCAAATGGTAAAAGAGGCCCAAAAGGCTAATGAGGAGAAGAATGGCTAAAAAAGTTGAATTTGTAAGATGGAAAAGGAATCTCAAAAACTCACTGAAGAGAATAACTCCTTCAAAATTAGGTTGGAGCTAATGGAAGCTAATGACTTTATGAGAAATCAAGATACTATAAAACAGATCCAAACCAATGAAAAAATAAAAGGCAATGTGAAATATCTCATTGGAAAAATCACTGACCTGGAAAATAGATCCAGGAGAGATAATTTAAAAATGATTAGACTACCTGAGAGCCATGATCAAAAAAGAGCCTAGTCACCATCTTTCAAGAAATTCTCAAGGAAAATTGCCCTGATATTCTGGAACCAGAGCGCAAAATTGAAATTGAAAGAATTCACCGATCACCTCTTGAAAAAGATCCCAAAAAGAAAGCTCCTAGGAATATCATAGCCAAATTCCAGAGTTCCTAGTTCAAAGAGAAAATACTGCAAGCAGTCAGGAAGAAACAATTTGAGTATTGTGGAAACACAATCAGGATAACAAGATCTAGCAGCTTCTATACTAAGGAATTGAAGGGCTTGGAATATGATATTCTGAAGGTCAATGGAACTAGGATTAAAACCAAGACTCACCTACTCAGCAAAACTGAGTATAAGAATATGGTCATTCAATGAAAATAGAGGATTTTCAAGCATTCTTGATGAAAAAACCAGAGCTGAACAGAAACATTGACTTTCAAATAGAAGAAGCGAGAGAAGCATAAGAAGGTAAACAGGAAAAAGAAATGATAAGGAACATATTAAAGTTGAACTATTTACATTCCTAGATGGAAAAGTGATAATTGTAACTTATGAAACTTTTCTCAATATGAAGATAGTTGAAAGAAATATATATATATATACACATACATACATACATACACACACATTGATATATATATATATATAAGTTTAGGAGGGTATATGTGTGTATAAATATATATATATACATATATATATATATATGAGTGTGTGCATATGTGTGTACATGTATACATAGACAGAGGGCACAGGATGAGGTGAATATGAAAGGATCATATCTAAAAAAATAAAATTAGTTGTCGCCTGTTAGCGCCAGTCCCACCGCATCGCTGCTGCAGCCGTCTGCCTCTCGCCCCTCCACGCCTCGCGCCTGCTCGCCACCGCCATGTCCCGCTATCTGCGCCTGCTCAACACGTCCCTGTTCGTGAGGAATGTGGCCGATGACACCAGGTGTGTGTCTGAAGACTTGCGTCAGGAATTTGGTAGTTATGGTCCCACAGTTGATGTGTATGTGCCATTTGATTTTTACACTTGTCGTCCAAGAGGATTTGCTTACATTCAATTTGAATATGTACGTGATTCTGAAGATGCCCTGCATAATTTGGACCAAAAATGGATTTGGGGACGTCAGATCGAAATCCAGTTTGCACAAGGGGATTGCAAAACACCAAATCAAGTGAAAACCAAGGAAGGGAGAAATGTATATAGCTCTTCTCGCTATGATGACTATGACAGATACAGGCGATCCAGAAGCCCAAGTTATGAAAGGAGGAGGTCTAGGAGTCATTCTTTTGATTACAACTACAGAAGATCTTATAGTCCTAGAAACAGTAGACCTACTGGAAGACCATGCCGTAGCAGAAGCCATTCAGACAATGATAGGAGTAGAAGACATGTGGCCTGAGACTTGATTTGGCTCTTGGTTTCATCCTCATGGAGGGTAATATTGCTCCAATCACTCCTGCCCAAAGAATCTCCCACCTGGCAGACCATAAGGAAGACTTCTGAAAGTCTGAGAATAAAGAGTAAACAGCAAAAAAAAAAAAGAGGTGAGATAGGAATGTATTGGGAGAAGGAGAAATGGAGAGAGAAATTATCTCATATAAAAGAGTTAAGAGAACACTGTTACAATGGAGGGGAAGAACAGGAGGGTGAAAGGGAATGAGTCAACCTTACTTTCATTGAATTTGGCTTAAGGAGGGAATAGCATACACATTCAATTGGGTATCTTACCCTACAGGAAAGTATGGGGGAAGGAGATAAGAGGGGGGATAATAGAAGGGAGGGAAGTTTGGGGGAGAGGGTAGTTAGAAACAAACACTTTTGAAAAGGGACAGGGTCCAAGTAGAAAAGAGAATAAGTGGGGGGGGGGCGGGATAGGATGGAGGGAAATTTAATTTATCTTTTACAATATAACTACTATGGAAAGTTGAATTGTTTGTCTTCTCAGTGGGGGTGGGTGAGGAGGGAAGAAGGGAAAGACTCTGGAACTCAAAGTTTCAAAAAGAAAAGTTAAAAAAATTTGTTTTTTACATGCAACTGGGAAATAAGATATATAGGCACTAGGGTATAGAAATCCATCTTGCCCTACTAGACAGTTGGGGGGGGAAAGGGGGAGGATATTAGAGAGAGCAGATTGGGGGAAGGGGTATTCAGTAGGATCACTATTTTTGTGTGGGTATAGGGGAAAGATGGGGAGAAAAATTTGTAACTCAAAATCTTGTGGAAATGAATGTTGAAAACTAAAAATAAATAAATGAATTGGGGAAAAATAAAAAAAAGATTGTTCAACATGACAATACAGGAAAATGATAAATGTTGGAGAAGATGTAGAAAAACTTGAAGACTAATGCATTGTTGGTGGAGTTGTGAATTGATCCAACCATTCTGGAGCACAAATTGGAACCGTGCCCAAAGGGCTACAAAAATGTACATACCCTTTGACCCAGCAATACCACTTCTAGGTGTGTATCCCAAAGAGATCATACAAATGGGAAAAGGACCCACATGTACAAAAATATTTATAGAAGCTCTTTTTGTGGTTGCCAAGACTTGGGAATTGAGGGGATGCCCATCAATTGGAGAATGGCTGACCCAGTTGTGGTATATGAATGTAATGGGGTAGTATTGTGCTATAAGAAATTATGAGCAGTCAGACTTCAGAAAAACTTGGAAAGATTTATATGATCTGAAGCTGAGTGAAGTGAGCAGAACCAGAAGAACATTATGCATAGTAACAGCCACATTGTGCCATGACTGACTGTGATAGACTTAGCTCTTCTCAGCAATGCAAGGACCTAAAACAGCTCAAAAACACTCATTATGGAAAATGCCATCCACAGCCAGAGAAAGAACTATGAAATCTGAATGCAGACAGAAGCATACTATTTGCTCTCTCTCTCTCTCTCTCTCTCTTTGTTTTGTTGTTTTTTCTCTCATGGTTCTTCCCATTTATTTTAATTCTTCTATACAACATGACTAATGTGAAAATATATTTAATAAGAATGTATATGTAGAGCCTATATCAATGATTGCACATTGTCTTGGTGAAGGGAGAGGGGAGGGAGGCAGAGAAAATGCAAAAATTGAATGTTGAAAACTAAAAATAAATTAATTTTTAAAAATTGCTTTGGCAGAAAAATTCAGCATTCTGTACCTTACCTGATGAGATATTTTTCTGGTCATAGTTAGGCTGATTGTAAGATTGAAATGATGTGGCAGACCTTCTATGGCATAGCCTTCTAAAATCTACCTCTTTTTTTGTTGACTCATCAGAGTAGAACTTAATGGAACACTCTACCATACTCTTGGTTAAATAAAAAACAAGTACAATACACTATTCCTAAACCAGCTCACCCAGTCCTTTTAAGCATTTAGAGAAAGAGGAAACAGGCATTTACTAACCAACTACCATCTACCAGTCACTGTGCTAAGAAAGGTCAGACCCTTATGGATTATAAAAATTCCCTCAGTGCTTAACAGGTCATACCCTCTTCATCCCAGTGCCTAGATGACCCTACTGGTCACCACTCAGACTTCATTCCCTGATCCCCAATGCCTCATTCCTGTTCCCATCAATAAGCTCCCCTCCAATGTTGCACACTTTCCACTGTGCTCTCTGGAATTCCTGTTCCTTAGGCAACAAACTTCCTTTCATTTTAAATCTTTTCCTTTTCTTTCCGTCTCCTGGCTCTCACTGATTCTTGGTTCCCTCCTGCTAACACAACCTCCTTGGCTGTACTCTGCTCCTGATTCACTGATTGAGATGGAAGGTTTGGAATGCTCCTTGCTCCTCATTGCCATTTTCAGATTTTTATTCTACTACCTTTAGACTGCAACCTCTTCTCCTTTGAGGTTCATTCAATCCACATCTACCACCCAAAATTCTGGTAGCTGTTATCTTAGGACCCCCAGATACTCCTCCTTTCCTCAACGAGTTCAGGGCCTGCCTAGCTTATAATCTTTCTCTATTCCTGCCCTCCCTCAAATAACCTTATCATAGTTCCTCAACTTACTCATTTCCCATAAGCTGCTTCTTTAACTATATCTCAGCCACACACAAAAAAAATATATGTGTACAGTTTTACAGACCTTTGGACATTTTCCCAAATTGTTCTCCAGAATGTTTGAACTGGTTCACAACTCTGCTAACAATGTATTAGTGTACCTATTTTTCTACCCCCCAATGCAGCTTTTGTTATTTTCCTTTTATGTCATGTTAGCTGGTCTGATAGGTGTGATTCCTAAGAATTGTTTTAATTTGTATTTATTTAATGCAGTTAGTTAGAGTTTTTTCCCCCATTAATTATAAATAACTTTATTTCTTCTGAAAATTACCCGTTCATAGTTCTTGGTAATTCATCAATTGGATAATGGCTCATATTTTTTATAAGTTTGACTCAGTTCCCTTTATATTTGAGAAAGGAGGCCTTTATCAGAGAAACTTGCTGCAAAATTTTTTGCTATTATTTCACGGTCTATGTTACCTTTTTAGCAAAATACAGTTTCCCTGATTATTTCTTTCAATTACATCTATTTTTGCTTTTCTTTGTCTGAGATCATGATTGCTGCCCTTGTCTGTCTTTTTCTTTTTTGACTTCACCTGAAGCATAATAGATTCTGCTCCAGCTCCTTATTTTAACTCTATATGTATGTCTTGCTATTTCAAGTGTGTCTTTTGTAAACAAAATGTTGTTGAATTCTGGTTTCTAATTCATTCTGCTATCTGCTTCCATTTTATGAGTAAGTTAATCCCATTCATATTCACATGATTACTGTGTATTTTCCTCTATCCTATTTTCTTCTGTTTATCCTTCTCTCTCTCTTTTTGCTCTGTCCCTCCTCAAAAGTTTATTTTGCTTCTCACTATTGACTCCCTTAATCTGCCCCTTTTTTTAACACCCCCCATTTTTCTTATTCTCTTTTTCTCCTACTTTCTTGCTGGGTAAGATAGATTTTTATTCTTCAGCATGTATCTATATTGTTCCCTCTTTGAAACAGTTCTGATGAGAGGTTCAAGCACTGCCTGTCACCCCACTGCATCTTCTCCTCCACTGTAAAAGTTCTTTCTTATGTACCTCTTTTATGTCAGATAGTTTTCCCCATTCTTCTTCTCCCTTGCCCTTTCTCTCAGTGCATTCCTCTTTCTCACCTCTTCATTTTTTCTGAGACCATTCCAACATAATCGACTCACATCTGTGTCCCCCAATGATGCCCTAACAATAATAAAGTTCTTAGCAGTTACATATATCATCTTAAACCTCATTGAGTCCCTTGTGATTTCTCTTTATTTTTTACCTTTTTATGTTTCTCTTGAGTCCTGTGATTGAATGACAAGTTTTCTATTCAGTTCTGATCTTTTCATTGGGAATGTTCTCATTTCTGACAAGACTTACTAAAGAAAAGGGGGACCCATTCTTTAAAAAAAAGGCTACCCAGATAGTGAAGGCTTTCAAGGTCATTCTATATAAGAATCAGCTGAAGGAATTGAGGACCGTTAGCTCAGAGAAGATGTGGGAGCAAGGGTGGGAGGTAAGGTGGAGATGATATGTATCTTCAAATATTTGAAGAATAATTGTGTGGAAGAGATTTCTTATGCTTCTATTCAGAGGGCCAAGCTAGGAATATTGGGTAGAAATAGCAATTGCCCATTTCCCTCAACTACAAGGCTTTTGGACATCTTTGGATATCTCTATTATGCCTTCCCTCCTCAGGAAACTCATCACTGGGAAATCTCATTAGTCGAGTGATACCTGGTACCTCAAATCTCGCCTTTGCCTTTTGCTTCTCTGACTAGATCTTTTGACTGGAGGGCAGGGCCATGGTTTCCAGAGCTTCTATTTAAGAGAGAAGATCCACACACACTTCTCCCTATTCCCATCAGCTGTACTGATTTTGGACTTATGTATCATGCCCCCCAAGCAGACATCTTCCCTTTCTTCCCCTTCAGCTTTCTTTTGCTTGTTGTCTTTCCTAATTAGATTGTAAGCTCCTTGAGGGAAAGGACTGTCTTTTTTTATTCTAGATGTTTAGCAGAATGGTTGGCATTTAGGCACTTAATAAAAATTATTTATTGAGGTAAATTTAGACTTGTATAAGGGGAAAAATAACCCCTTCCTTCCTAAAAATCTCTAAAAGTAGAGGGAGATGCCTTGGGACATAGTGGGTCCCTTCTTATCAGAGGTCATTAAACAGGGACTGTATGACCCCTTTTTGGAATATGTTTTATAGAGAGGATCCTCATTTGAATATGGGCAGGACTTAGAAGAGGACTGAAATCCTGTCTAACTTTGGAATTCTGGGATTCTTTCATTTGTTATTCAAATATAGCATAAGTAATTAGATGAATTCCTGATTGATTTAGAGGTTTACCTAACCTACTTAATGAGATTGCAGATGATAGATCTTTATTAACTTGGGGCAAATCCCACAGATTTGATCATGTGCCCTTGGTTCCTTGCTTAAAGAAATGTGCCTTGCCAGAGGACAAAATGAACTTCCCTCACAGATTTTTTTTCCCAGTGATTGGAATTGTTTCCTAATGCTTAGTTGATTAAGGCCCAGGAGAAGGGACTTGTTAGAGGAGCCTCTCCCTATGTGAGTGAGGTAGGAGCAATATCCTAACCTTTCCCACCATGAAAATTAGACTAATTTTCCCCTAAAAGGTATTAAAACCATCCTTGAGACTTGGTTGATGGAGGGGACTAAATATAGGTTGTTGACATTACCAGTAGCTAGAGCACAAAGCAGCCATGGGGAGTTCCAGGTGCTCTGAGTACTGGATTAACTCTAGGAGTCCTCAATGCCTTGCCTTCTAAAATCCCCCTCCACCACCACTAAGAAAATCTCCTTTTCTTAACTGTAGATGTCCCTACAAGGGTCTTGTCTTGTTCTAATATTGTACTGAAGCTGCCAGGAGCATGGCCTGAGTCAGGCCCAGACTAAAACAATGGCCTAGACAAAATTGTTGCAAAAATGACACCACCCCATCTTATTTTTTCTCTCTCTTGTAATTCCAGAGCACTGCAAGAGTGAAGAGACGATGTCTACCCTCTCCCAACCGTGCTAGTAGCCGAAGATGTCAACATAAATGGGAGGTAGTCTTGCCAGCGGCTTGAGAATGGAAATGCCTTGACTTCTTATTTCTATTTCCTTCTGTGAACATACTGACCCTGAGAAATGGACATTTCCAACTTAGGTGGTTACCTCATGAGTTAAAGACTTTGTGAATTCAGGAGTGGGGTATCATTTCACCAGCAGGAGAGGATTTCCTTAATAGCCTTCTTCTCAGAGGAGAAGACAGACTCATTCATGCTAAAATTAATGGACTATTAGAGAAAGCCATCCCCTTGGAGGTTCAGGACATCTGGACTTGCAAGCTGTGTGGACACTGTTATCTGAGGTAAGTGGGAGATATCTGTTCAGTAATCCCACAAAGTTATTTTGGCTTTACAAGGGTAGATAGGAGTATAATGAGTGTAATGGGCTAATTGACCATTAGGTTCATGTGTACCTTTGAATCCTTCGAGGCTTACATTTAACAACTTTTCTGTAGATTAAAATAAAGGCTTTCTGATAACCCATACCTTCTTTGGATATTGGGTACCTCTGTGGAAAGAGACTCTATTATTTGGGACACCATAGTTCTGAGGGTGCTGAAACTTTACTTTAAAGATTTCCCCTGAGTTTTACTCTAGGTAAGGGGCAGGGCCAAAAAAAGGAAACTTGAGTTTTTGGGGTCCAGCTCCTCTGGATGACTCTGGGACCTTGTGAGTACATATCTACTTGGGTGAGGGGAGCACTAAATCTCAGGGTACACTGATATCTAGGTATTCTATTTGGAAACCGAAATGAAGAATGAAAAGACAGTGAATGAGGTGGCACAATGCAGAGTTCATAGGTCTGCCCTTGTTTTTTTTCCAAATTCTTCACATTTATCAATGAAGTATGGAGTCAGAGGAAATGAGTTCAAATCCATACTTGGAGACTTACTTCTTGTTGTTCATCCTTCATTCTCAAAGAGGACCAATGATATCATGAGGGTGATATTTTAACTTATGCATGAATTGGATATAAGTGGGGCATCAGTCTTACTCTCTCCTCCGGAGTCATCGATGCCCATTGCGGAGATAAAGGTAGAGATGACTGGCTGTATTGTAACACCAAGGAAAGGCAACTTCCCAAGGTTCAAAATACCAGCATAGGTGCTCTCCATTTTATTCAGTGACAAAGGACAGAGAAGATCAAAACATGACATCATTCAAAATACAGCATTTACTAAGTGTGATTAAATAATCTCCAAGGACTACCCCACCCCAGGACCTTCCAATCATTCAATCAATTACAAAGTCCCTGGTCTAAATACTTCTCCACCCCTAGGCTATACCTTCATTTAGTCCACCACAAAGCCCTTCTTCTCAAATGGAGATTAGTTTCCAAACATAAGTAAAGTACATTCACTTGTTCAACCATAGAACACAAAAAGGTCAAAAGTTCCCCACCCTGGATCACAATTGAATCTACCCCAGAGTTACATCAAGTTTAAGCACAGCACTTAATACCCAAATGGAGGTCTTTTCTTCATCTTGACATGAGGCAAGTTCTCAGCAATCTTAGTTCCTGGGGAGACAAGGCTTAGCAAGGTCACAAGATACATTGCCAGTCTCTTCATTAATTCATCCTCTGTCTGCAGAACAGTCCTAGAACCCCTGAAAACATTAGCAAAACCCTCTCCCAGGATTTCTGTAAACATACAACAAGAAAATCCTTTTTCAGGGCTTCTGAACCAACAGAAAGGTTCCCAGACCCCTGCAACAACAGCACTGTCCTTCACCAGTGGACAGTATTCACTCTCTGTCTGCAGGACAGTCTCAGGGCTTCTTAGCCAACAGCCAGGTTTCAGGACTTCTTCAACAAAAGGACTGTCTTTCACCAGTGGACAAATCTGGCAAAACAACATCAAAACAGACAAAGTACCAGCAAAACAGCCATGTCTCCTCAGTCCTTGGCAGCTCAGATGGCAGGTCTCAAAAGTCCAGGGCAATTCTCTCAGTCTCTCTCTGCCTCCATGAGGTGCTGCTTCCAAAAAGTTCTTCTGCCTCTCTCTTGTCTCTCCAAATCTACGTCACCAGCTCCTCCCAGTTCAGGACTTTCTTTTTACATCAACAAGTCCATCCCACAGGTGGGATTAACAAGCTCTGCGTTTTAACACAATCAGTTTGAAAACCAAGCCAATACAGGGGAATCTTTAATTGCCATTACTATCACACTGGCATGCCCCAAGTTGCAGTGGGTGACCTTGACCTTACTATGTGTTTGACCTTAGGCAAGTCATGTAAAACTCTTTGTCTGGCATTTGAGGTCCTTCACAATCTGGTTCCCACCTACCTACCTTTCCAGTCCTATTTTATAGAACCCCTCCACTAGATAATTGGCTGAACTTTGATTCTGGAAGACCTGAATTCAAATCCTACCTCAGACACTTAAAACGGTGTGACCCTGGGCAAGTCACTTAACCTATATCAGCCTCAGTTCCCTCATCTGTAAAATGGAGGTGATAAGAACACCCATCTCCCAGGGTTGTTGTGAAGATCAAACGACATAATAATTGTAAAGTACTTTGTAAAACTTTGTGAAATTTCTGTATCAATGCTAGCTATTATTATTGTCATTATTCATGAACTTCATGTTCTAGACAAACTGGATACTCCATTTTCTGCCTCTGCATTTGTACAGGCTGTTCACTATGTTTGGAATACATTCTCTGCTTATCTCTGTCTCCTATAATCCTTGCCATTCATGTTCCCCTCCTCCATGAAGCCTCCCGTGATTTCCCCAGTTGTTAGTGCTTTCTCCCTCCTCAATTTTCTTTGTACTTGGGCTCTTAGCATGTCTCTGTAGGAGAATATGGTCCCCTTGGTGCAGAGGCTGTTTCCTTTTTATATTCCTATCTATAGCATCTAGCACATGGAAAATGCTTGATAGGAAGGCATTGGGAGCACAGAAACTGTTGAATCGTTTGAAGTCTGCTTTCTGGGGCCATGGAACATCTAAAAATGGATTGTTTCTCTCATAATGATCCAAGTAGAGCCCAAGAGGTCTGCTCATGGTAGTCTCCCACTTGGTAAACTCTGTTATCACCCTGCTACATCCAGTATCAAATATAAAGCCCTCTTGTTGACATTTAAGCCTCTTCACAACATGGCCCATTCTTGTCTTTCCAGTTTTTTTTAGAATTTACATAGAAAGTGCTTAACTTTCATTTCCTTCCACTCTAATGTGGAGAAAGACAAGATACAGAAGGGGCTTGCAAAGGGTGAGGTATGATGACGGTACCCAGCATGAGGTCATGTTTTTGATGTTCAGTCAGGAATAGGGCCAGGAGGAGAATGAGTGCAGATCTGCCTTCATAAAATAGAGACCCCCAGGAGGAACTTAGCAATGGGAGAAGAGGAAAGTCTTGTGAAACAATATTCCCCAGTGATCAGTGGTAGTAGGATGATCTAGGTAATGAGGGAAGCCTCTGGATGAGAGCAGTAGACAGTAACTCAATCTTATCTTAATAAATTTTAGAGGCAGGGAAAGGAAAATCATGTAATCATAGGAAGCTAGAGATTTTTACATAGAAGGAAACTGAGGCCCAGAGAAATGATATTAAAGTATCCTAATCAATTCCACAAACATCTGTTAAGCACATATTATGTTGTTAGCCTTTGTGCTGGGAAGTAGGGCGATGCAAAGATCAAGAACAAAATAGTCCTTGTCCTTAAGAAGCTTATGTTCCTTGGGGAGGATACATCATTGTACTCAAATAAATAAATGTAAAATCTAGGAAAAGTAATTATAGGGGGGGGAACTAGTAAGTGGGAGAAAAAGTGTCTTGGATCAGGCAGTATCTGATTGGTTACTTGAAGGACACTAGAGATTCCAACAGGTGGATAGAGGTGAGGAGGGAGGGTATTCTAGGCATGGGAGACAGCTAGGAAAAAGGAAGGCAGGTGGGAGATGGGACATTGTGCATGGCTAAAAGGGTCTCAGTGTGCGATCACTGTCAAGTAGATCCATAAATGGAAAGGTTGGAGGAATAATGGCCTTCCTCATGAGCTGAAAGTCACCTTTCTTTGAGCCAAGTTTTATAGCAAAAGCTCTTAAATGCTGAGGCCTGAGCGTGTATGTATCACTCCCTCTGTGCTCAGCACAATGCTAGGCATTTTAGTGGGCTCGAGGCAGGCTCTGGAATCGTTAAATTGAAAGGTTTCCTTGGAGATCTGAAGTGCAGTCCATTAGCAAATTCCAGAAGTTCACACTGAGGTAAGCTGGAAAGGGATGGTAAACAAAGCTCTGATGAAATGTTTCCATTAGGGTAGATAGGAAAAGAAGAAAGGAGAAGGAACATCCGTGGGCTCAAACAAGAGAGTGACTCACCATGGAGAGATATGCTCCTTAAACTTCTCAGGCCTTTCTCAAAGAATGATCAATTTCCCTCAGTTCTCTGGCCTCGGGAAGCGTCAGCACAGCAAAATGAGCCTCTGCACGGTCGTGAGCCTACAGTCGCCAGCACTTGGAATCCATGGGGCTGCCAGTTTTCACCATACTGGAAGTTGGGTCCTGCTGGACAAGTGGAGGAGGGTGGATAGAAGTGTTAGTGAAAACTGGGGCTTTAGTTGTTCATGGCAGAAACAGCGCTCTAAATGATGTCCATGACAAATTGGACTAGGTGGAAGAAAGGTCAGCTATAGAATTTGTGTTCTCCAACAAAATATTGTGAGACTGACATTATACCTGTCAGTGGATTGTCAAGTCATCAAGGACACATGAAGGCCTGTGTATATGGGGGAGGAGGGAGTGATTTGGAGGAAGTGTTCCCTTGGTCAGACTTACCCCCAGACTGAACAGTGGTCAGATTAAGAGTGTTGCTGTTGTTGGGTCATTTCTCACTCCTTCAGTTCAATTTGGGGTCTTGGCAAAAAATACTAGAGTGGTTTGCCATTGCTTTCTCCAGATAATTTTACAGATGAGAAACTGAGGCAAACAGGGTCAAATGACTTGCGCAGGGTCACACAGCTAGTAAGTATCTGAGGCCAGATTTGAACTCAGGTCTTCCTGACTCCAGCCCCAGTGTTCTATCCACTGTGACAACTAGCTGCCCCATATTAGAGTAAATGTCCTTAACCTGGGATCCATGGACTCCTAAGGGGAAGCATTTCGGGGTATGTATGTATGTATGTAACCTGAATCTTTATTTTCACTGACCTCTAGCCATAATGTAGCATTTCATGGTATTATTAATGAAGATAACACAAGATTATTCTGAGAAAGGAGTTCACAGGC
>NW_027185761.1:39329725-39339400 GCF_028583685.1 Petaurus breviceps papuanus | reverse complement strand
AATACAAGTTCATGGAAAAGTACTAAATGGGCCTTTTATAGTACCCACATTTGTACTGTTGTATTCTTGCACAGCAAAAACCTGCATTCCTAATAAAGATTATGCAAACATGACTACTATAATGACTAATGAGGAGAGTGGTAGAGTGTAGGTCAGTTGCAGTACCTTTAGTAGAGTATAGCCTAACAACATTTTTCCATTATTTTAACAAGCATTTCTTGGGTTTTGTTTTGCTGATCAATTTGGTCACATCTCCTGAGGTATTTGGCCTCCTTATTTGTGGTTCTCATTTCTATTTCCCACTGGGGCTTTAATGCCCATCTTTATCTCTCTAGATCTCTATAACCATATTAACTTCAGTGGATAGGTAGCTTTATCTATGTGATACGCTCTCCAGTGATTCAGTTCTCAATCCATATGTGCCTTTTAATCCTGTGTGCCTCTGTCCCATTTTTTCCCATAAATCCTTCATCATAGATCTTCCCAATGTTTCTGGAGCTTTACAGTAGGTCTTTCAATATTAATTGGGTACCACTGAAACACTTAGGCTGTCCATTTGCTGCTTCTTGCTCTAGTTATATGTATGAGCCAGTCACACCCTTTTCTAATCACACATTTCTTAGATCCCATCTTGTATGATGCTTCTTTAAAACAAGTCATCATTTGTAACATTCTGTGGAGTATGTATGCCCTGTCTCAGGAGAGCTTGCTGTATCTCCCTCTCAGGGTCCTTAGATCCCTGAAGGGTTGGAATTTCTTTTCTTTACCTCCATCGGCTTGAGCCCCCACTACTCATGTTTCCCCCATTGTTAGGGGGGCAGTGAGTAGGACCCAGTTTAATTTAAACATTTAACATCAATTAAATTTTGCAAAGAGAATTTACTTTGAAGACATAGCAAAAACAAAGTACTAACATTTTCCCTAACATCTGAGGCATAATCTCCCCTGTGTCTATATGATGTAGAGAGCTGGGGGTTGCACTCATGACTTAGCTCCATTGTTATATAGTGTTGTCCAGATGTGTCATGACATCTTACATTGGTGTAGGGTCCTAAAGGTCATTCCTGCAGTTTTCCTCTTGCTCCTCAGGGCATCAATGTTATGCTGGCTATGAAATGAGCTCTGAATTCTACTTCCCAGATTCACTGTTGCTTGATCTTCTTCCTTTGGAATCCCCAAGGTCAGAGACTCCTTCCCCTTTGCCCACAATGGAAGAGAACAAACAAAAATGCCAAGAACTAAACTCTGTTTCTTAGGGCCATATGGACACAGACAGAAGAAGGCCCTAAGGCTCACTTCCCTTACCCTGTGGTCTCTCACTGGACACCATTAATGGAGGAGTTACAAACTGAAGGTAATCAACATGGTCAAAGCTGACTCAAGGCTTTTTGAAGATGCTCATAGTTCTGGTTATGCAGTCATTCAAAAAAATGCTTCTCCCAACTTTGTGGTTGGTCTACTGGAGTTAGATCCAGAATATCACAGCAAACTCCATAATCTTTCCAAGGTACTTCCTTGGAAGCCACTCACCAAGGCTCCCCTTTATCCCTTTCTCTTCATCGCACATCACTGAGATGCCTTACCCCACTATTTCTTCCTTGACCTCTTTTTCACATGAAGAGGTGGCTCTTTTCCTCACCCAAGTCAACCCCTCTACTTATATGCAAGATCTCCTTCTATCCTGTCTTTTCCAGCAGATTTGCTCCTCTATCATCCCCACACTCATCCCGATGGTTCAGTTTCTTCTGGTCTCCTGGCTGCTTCCTTACTGACAACAGACAGTCATCTTTTCCCCATTCTCCAGAAACCCTCACTTGATATTTTCATCCCCTTTAGCTATCATCCTATATCTCTTCTCCCTTTCATGGCTAAACTCTTTGAGAAAACTGTCTACAATTATTGTCTCCCCTTCCTTCCCTCTCACACTCTTTAACTCTCTGTAGTCTGGTTTCTGACCTCCTTATTCACTGAAATTGCTTAGTCCTAAGTTACCAATATTCTCTTACCCGATCTAATAATCTTTTCATAATTTCCATCCTTCTTGACCTCTAAGCAGCCTTTGTCATGGTGTATCACCATCTTCTCCTTTATACTTTATCTTCTCTCTAGATTTTTATGACACTGTTCTCTACATTCCTCCTCCTACCTGTCTGATTACTCTTTCCCAGTCTCCTTTGCTGGAACTTCATCCAGTGACTGCTAATTGTAGTTTTCTTCTGAAATTCTTCTCCCTCTCTATTATTTTACTTGATTTTTATCATCTCCTATGGATTCAATGATCATCTCCATTTAGATTATAGCCCTAACCTCTCCTAAATTCTACTTTTGCATCCTCAACTGCCTACTGGACATTTGGAACTGGCTTTTATTTAGATAACCTAAATTCGACATGTCCAAAATTGAACATATTATTTTTTTCTCCAAACCCTCCCCTCTACTTAATTCCCTATTGCTGTTGAGGGTACCACCATCTTTCCAGTTACTCAGGCTTACAACCTAGGTGTCCTGCTCAGTTCCTCACTTTCTTACCTCATTGGACCACCCAACCATCCAATTAACTGCTGGGTCCTCTCTATTCTACATTTGTAATGTTTCTTGTATCTATCTCCTTTTCTTCTCAGACATTGCCACCATCCCAAAACAGACCTTATCACATCATATGTCTGCTTCAATAGTCTTATATTGATCTCCCTGAGTCAAATTTCTCTTCACTCCAGTTCATCATTTACTCAGCTATCAAAGTGATCTTTCTAAAGTGTATATCTAACCATATCAGCACCCTATTCAATAAGCTCAAATAAAAATCCTTTTTTTGCCTTTAAAACCTTTCATAAACTGGCCTCTTTCTGCCTTTCCACTCTTCTCACATCTTACTCTCCCCCATGTACCCTGCTATCCAGTGACACCACCTCCTTGATATTCCTTGAACATGCCATTACATCTCTTGACCATGCCTTTTTATTGGCACATACCTGGAATTCTCTCCTTCTTCATCTCTGCCTCCTATTTTTCCTAGCTTTCCCTTAAGTCTCTGTTAAATTTCCCCCTTCTGTATGAAACTTTCTATATTTCCTCTTAATTTTTATCTATCTGAGATAATCTCTAATTTATCGTATACATACACACATATACATATCTTTGTACATAGTTGTGTGTTATTTTCTTCGTTGGACTGTGAGCTCCTTATGATCAGGGACTGATTTTTTTTGCCTCTATTTATATTCCTAGATCTTAGTACACTGCTGAGCACATAGTAGGTACTTAGTAAATGCTTCTTGAGTCAACTTTCCTTGCACATCATCATGATTTTTCCAGAAACAAGATTTCAGATCCCTAAAGTTCTTTAGATGGAGAGGTTGCATCAGTCAGCTAAACTGATGGGGTCTGTACTTGTGCTAGTGTCTGGTTATAGAAGATACCTATTTGCGCTAAACATATATGTCTCTATTACCCCTTTGGGGCATCAACGTTTTGATTCTTTGGAGATTATATTATTTCATGATTTATAGACATATTGAGCCACTCTAAGAGTATTAGCATTCAAAGGTTGCTTTTATGTGTGTGTGCCAAGAGAACTCTTTGGTATCACTGAAAGCATTAGAAAACTTCCCAAACACAACCCAGCCCTATTTCTTCTATTAAATTTCAAGCTCGTTAAACTGTAGACCAGTTCCAAGATATGATGACTACCTAAAGTAGTAGTCATGTATGCATTGCATGCCACAGTCTAAACAATAGCTATTGATCATCCACTTGGATTTTCTTGTGTGACTTGTTCAATCAAACTCCATTGAGTGATTATGGATCTCATTAAGGAAACTGTATTGTTCTTGTTGCACAATGCATCTGGAGGACTTCATTATCTAATCTCTTTCAACTATCTTAAAAATTGAATTCTCAATGACTTAAAATTTGTATCACCTCCAACATAAATTTCTTCTGGGTATATTTGGCCACCTACTAGCAAAGCATTGCACTGGAAAACTACCATAAATGAAGTCATTAGATCTGTGTATAACTTTAAAAGGAGGTGGCCTAGTTATGGAAAATTGTTGGGATAAACAGATAACTCAGGTCCTCTGTTGCTATCTTTGCAAATCTAAAGCAAAGCCCCTAGCAGGTTGGGTGGACCCCCTGTGGAAGATTTATGGGAGGATGTGAACTGGAGTTGCACAGGATGAAAGGAAATAAAGGGGGTAATCGTATGAAATCACATAGACATCAAAGTACTGAAAAAAAATCCAAGAAAGCAACCTTGGTCTGTTCCAGATGTTTTTCTAATCTTGGTCTTCCTATCACTTCTAACTCTTCATTTAGTTAATCATAAAGTATCAAATTAAAGTCCTAATGTGGTGTTTCATTATCACTGATAGAGATTTGTTTGTTATCTTTTATACAGCAACGGCAAAATTGTGTGATGATTAGTGTAGACTTAACTTCCTCTTAGAAATACAATGATCCAAGACAATTCCAAAAGACTCCTGATGGAAAATGCTAACAACATTCAAAGAAAGAGTTGTGGAATCTGAATGCAGATCAAAGCATACTATTTTCACTTTTTTTTGGTTTTTTCTTTATTGTGGTTTTTCACTTTTATTCTGATTCTTCTTTCACAACATGATTAGTGTGGAAATATATTTATCATGATTTTACACGTATAGCCTGTATATTAGACTGCTTGCTGTCTTGTGGAGGGAAGGGAAAGGAAGGAAGGAGAAAAATTTGAAATTCAAAATTTTATTAAAATGAAAGTTGAAAACTATGTTTACATATATTTGGAAAAAAATAAAATACTTAGAGGGGATTAGTTAGTTACCAATGTTGGCAAACCTGTTACATTTATCTTCTATTTGTGGTCTTCCAGTTTTTAAAGCTCTTGAGATGATACAGTTCAATTGATCTTATATCAAGCATTCTGTACACTGGTTTTTCTCTCCACTCTTTGCTGTTTTGTGTAGGGATACATAATTTTTCTCCAGTTTCCTCCATAGCATTTGAAACAAGTTGATATTCTTAACTGGTTACCATCTGTCCCCACCTGGCAAAGAGATGAAGTGTTTGCTGGCTAAGGGAAAACAGAGACCCTTTTGACTCCTTCAGCATATCAATTGCTTCATACTGTTTAAATTTCTATAGTAAATGGTGATAATTTATGTGTCTTTTCTCAATTTCCCATTTTTTTTTACTTTAGTAGAAAGATCAGATTGGAACTGGGGTAGTTGCATGCCATATCTTCCCATCTTTATCTTTTCTTTTAGTGTAGGGTTGATTTTAACCATTGCTCTAACAAGTTGATGGGCTGATTATATGCGGAGAGCAGATTCTAAAATGACTCACCCATCAGGATCCATTCTTTTCTTGCCTGGTAGATGGTATGGATTTCAATTTTTTTTGTTGACAAGATCTTTCCATGTCCTGCTCCTTCAAACACTTTTCAAAGTATTTATGGCACAAACACATTTGACTTCTAGAATGTAACAAGCCCCTTGGGTTTCTTAATTCTGAATTATATTTTCCACCTTCTCTATGAAATCTTTCTTGTCTCTTCCCTCCCCCCCATGTATTAGTGATTCTTGCCTCCTCAAAGTATTTAGTAATCATTGATCTGGGTATGTAATGTTTTCCCTCCCCTAGAATAAAAAGTGCTTGAGGATAGGAACTCTTTTTATTTTGTCTTATATCCCTAGTACCTAGCATGAAGTCTTAAGCAGAGGTCAACTGTGCCCTTCTTTCTAACTGTGGATGGTCCCCAAGGCTCTGTCCTGGGTACTCTTTTCTTTCTTCTCTCACTTGATGACTTCCATTGTTGAAGTGAATCAGATTGGTTGATTTTTCATCTATACAGAGTGCTCTCAGATCTAATTAGTTTTCCTATTACCACATAACTACTAAAGTTAGAGTCTTAAAGTACAGGTCTGACCAGGTGACTCATTGGGTCAATAAACCCTAGTGACTTCCTATTGGATCTTTCCTTTTTTCCCTTTCCCTCCCTTTCCCCTCTTTCCCCTTCCCTTCCCCTCCTTTCCCTTTTCTTTTATTTTTCCTTTTGGAGGGCAATTGGGTTTTTTCCCTTTTTTTCCTTTCCCTTTTCTTGCCCTCCTTTCCTTTCCCTTCTCCTTTCCCTTCCTTCCCTTCTTTCCTTTCCTCCCCTCTTTCCATCCTTTCTTCACTCTCATATGGAGTTCAAAGTGCATCATCAATTGGGATTCTTGTTGTCCTGAAATAGCTATGCCTATTTGGATAGACAAAAAAAATCTAACACACCTAATTTGAATAATTTATAAATCTAGACATTAAAGGACCAAAACTCCATTGAGGCAATAATAAAGTAAAAGAAGAGAGAATTTAAAACTGTAAAAAAAAATAATGGACAGATATTTAATTTGACAATCCTGACTCTATGTCCATCCCCATTCTAGGCAATGTGGTAAAAAGTTATAAAAGTTGTGCCCTGCCCTTGAAGAACTAACAATCAAATTGGACAAATAAGACATGTCCATATGCATTAAGTAAATAATAATCCAAAGTAGTATCAGATCAAGGTCAATAGGAATCTGACATACAGTAGGTACCGCAGGAACAGAGATTTGGGGAAGGGCTGAAGAAAGGGACCTTAAGAGTAATTTAGTTGAACTTATTCATTCTTGGGGGGAGGAAACTGAGTCCCAGAGAGGTTACATGACTCATGCTAGGTTGAATAGGTTGTAATGGGCAGAGCTGAGGCTTTGAACCCAGGTCCTTGGTCTCCAAACTCAATGTTCCATGTGCCTTCCAGAGATCAGAGTAGGGAGAGATTCTAGTGAATTGTAGCTGTTGTGACTGTTTCTTGGAGAAACTGGTAATCATATTAAATAAAACATTAGCCTCTTCCTTAAAGAACAAAAATCATTTTTAATTTAGTAAAAATATGATTTTTTTGACCGTACACCCTTTAAGCTGAAAAGTGATTTTTTTCCCCTGAGAAAAATATCCTTTGACATGTCATTTTTCAGGGATGTGTGTGAATCTCTTCTCTTCAGGGATTTTAAAGGTCTTTAGCTGACTCTGGAGTTTAGCATTTCTCTCCTGGAAACAGTCTATACCTTTAAGAATAATGGAGAGATCTTTGAGGTTTTAGGGGAATAAAGTGACCCTTCTCTTCATTTAAAGGCACTATAAATTTTGGAAAGAAGTGAACAGAATTTAATAAAGAAAATCCTGTGGATACAGGGATTGAACTTGTGGTCTTTCAACATACTAGAAAATGTGTCTTCCCCCTCTCCATTCGATTTTCCATGCACGTTTCATGAAATAATTTGGAGGTAAAAACTGAAGCTCATGTGTATTCATTCACCTGGGGACTATTTAAAGTTCCAATTAAGGGGTTAATTATCCATTTTTATGAGTCTATCTTTTCTCCCAATTTTAGATTCATTAAAAAATCTTTTTCTGAATTTAATAAACAAAAGTAAAATCAGCATTTCATAGAATAGAAAAACAATTCCAGTGCCTTCCCTCTGCCAATTATTTCCAATTTATCCTGTATATAGCTTGCTTGTACATAGTTATTTGCTTGTTCTCTCCCTCATTATTTGATTGTGCGTCCCTTGAGAGTAGGGATTCATTTTTACCTTCCTTTATCTCCAGCTTAGCACAATGCCTGCATATAGTAGGTGTTAATTACTATTTATTGTCTGACTGACTATATGAAACTTAAGACCTATATATCCCTGTCTTTCTTTTAAAGTATAAAATAAGTTTGCTCTATAGCTTTCTGTTCCTATCTCTGCATTTGTCTCACTTTCTCAGATGGTCAAGAATTCCCAAGTTTGTACAACACCATAAATGAAAGGAATTGAAACCCCTGAATGCTGGGTAATTATAATGACCAAGCTTAGCCTCAGAGAATCATAATGGGTTTAGAGCAGAAGTGGACCTCATATACCTTTTAGTCCAACCCCCAATCTTACAGATAAGGGAACTGAGGTCCAGAGAAGGAAAATGCCCTGGTTGAAGGCTGACTCTCAGATAGGTAGGCACCAGAGGTGAGATATTAACAAAGGCCCACTGCCTCCAGAGACAGCCCTATCAGATCTTACCAAGCTTCCTTTCCAAGAAGAGATGAGAAAATGGATCCCTTCCATTCTGTGCATAAGTGGCTACTATGGGTATAGAATATTGCATATGCAGTCAGACTTTGTTGACTGGATTTGCTGAACTCCTCCTTTCTTCTTTCCTAATCTTTGCAATAAGAGAATCCTCTCTAAGTAGGGGATGATAAAGGAATGTATTTGGAAATGGTGAGGCAAAAATAAAAAGCATTAATAAGGTATTAATTAAAGTAGCAATTTTACATGCACATATACATATACCTATACATACATATACATACACACAATAGATGTGTATATATGTGTGCATGTGTCCATGTGTGTATACACACACACACACATACTTATTTTGTCTAATGGTAGCCATCTCTAGACTAGAGAGGAATGGGAGAGGGAAGAAAAAAATGAAATTTACATGACAATGTTGTATATTTGAAAGGAATGGCAATTTGTGCATAATAGATTTGCAGGTTCATGTGCAATCATTTTTAAAAATTGTACTGTGTTGTAAAAATTCTTGTTTTATTTCGTAAAGTAAAAATTAAAAATAAAATAAAACCAACTCTCAGCCTGTGCCTTCTGTACCATAGCCCATTTCCAGTCATGGATGTCTTGGGCAGTCTGGGAAAGCTTAGGGACTCCTTCTCAGAATAATGTTTTTAAATGCACAAAATATAATTCATAGAATTACAAAGGAAACCAATTATATTGAAATAGTTATCAAAATGTTGTGTTTTGTTAAAGTTCCTGAGCCCTCAGCTTCTTTAAGATGAATATTTGAGAGGAATTACTTGGAGAGATTGTAAACAATTGCAGGCCTTCCAGATAAGGGCCACAGCTTGGCTTCCTCAGGGAAATGAGGCTTTTGGAATGCTCCTGCTACATTTCCAGGGTGGGCTATTAAAGGGCCCTTTTGGAGCTGCTTTGGACAATGTCACTGTGGAGCTGTTGCCTCCTCCCTGGCTGGGTGCCTGAAATTCTGCTTAGGGTGTGAATGTCCTCACCTCCTCTGGCTTTCCTTGACTCTCTTGAAAAGTGACACTTTACAAAGGTTTCAGACTACTTGGCAGCTCCCTTTTGGGCTTCCTTGCTCATTTGCTGGCAGTTTTTGAGCTTTGATGTGGGGGCAAGCTGGGCCCTGGAAGCTGGGGGGAGCCTGCCTAAGCCTCTGCTAGCCAGGGGAAGGCCTGGAGGGTTGATTATTTAACACTTTCTCTGCCTGAGCTGTGCAAAAGAACCATTCACTGGCAAGATCCAAATGGCCACAGGATGTAAACGAGGTGCCTGTTTCCTGAAATTCTGATGCTTTTAAATGGGAGACGTTTCAAGAGACCCAGGACCTTGCATGTGGCTCCACTGGCTTGTCCAGTGCAAAGCAGCAGAATTTCCTTTGTGTCTTTGGGGCATCTTGACCTTCCAAGGGACATTTTCAAACTTAGGAGCAAACTCTCCATTCAAAAGAGAAAAGTTGGTATTTGAAGTGTACAGTGTCCTGTGCCTGACCTTGTGTTGGGAAAACAAAGGAGGAATTCAATTCAATGAGAGAGAGAGAGACAGAGAGAGAGAGAGAGAGAGAGAGAGAGAG
>NW_027185761.1:39327183-39329625 GCF_028583685.1 Petaurus breviceps papuanus | reverse complement strand
AGAGAGAGACAGAGAGACAGAGAGACAGAGAGAGAGATAGAGAGACAGAGAGACAGAGAGAGAGAGACAGAGAGAGACAGAGACAGAGAGACAGAGACAGAGAGACAGAGATACAGAGAGACAGAGAGAGACAGAGAGACAGAGACAGAGAGACAGAGATACAGAGAGACAGAGACAGAGAGAGACAGAGAGACAGAGACAGAGAGAGACAGAGAGACAGAGAGAGAGACAGAGACAGAGAGAGAAAACAGAGACAGAGAAACAGAGACAGAGATAGAGAGAGAAACAGACAGAAAGACAGAGACAGAGAGACAAAGAGAGACAGAGACAGAGAAAGACAGAGACAGACAGAGACAGAGAGACAACAGAGACAGAGAGAGAGACAGACAGAGACAGAGAAAGACAGAGACAGAGAGAGACAGACAGAGAGACAGAGACAGAGAGAGAGTTCACTTAGGAGCTAGTTAGGTTGCTCAGTGTGGATAGAGAACCAGGTCTGGAGTCAAAATACCTGAGTTCAAATCCAGCCTCAGATACTAGTTGTGTGACCCTGGGAAAGTCTCTCAACCCTGTTGGTCAGTTTCCTCATCTGTAAAATGATCTGGAGAAGGAAATGGAAAACCACTCCAGTATATTTGCCAAGAAAACCTCAAATGGGGTCACAAAGAGTTGGACAAACCTGAAGTTACTGAATAACAATGAAAACACTGACCCAAGGCATACTTTGAAGAGATACTTTTCTGTGAGAGAAGTCAGTAAATATGGGGGAACTTTTATCCCCTCAGGATTGCATAAGTGAGGCAAACACATCTGTAAAATAAAAATATTGGACTAGATAATCTCTTAGGCCTTCTTCAGCTCCAGACTACTTTTTTCCTCGATTAATTCTTTCTCTGTCTCTGTCTCTCTCTCTGTCTCTCTCCTCTCTCGCTCTTCTCTCTCCTTTTTCTCTCTTCTCTCTCTCTCTCTCTCTCTCTCTCTCTCTCTCTCTCTCTCTCTCTCTCTCTCTCTCTCTGGTATTTTTTATTATTCCCTTAGAAACTATGACATAAGAGAAAGTATCTCATTTACACACTTATAACTCATATGGAGAACAGGGCTAAGTTTGCAATGAGCTGTCGAGCATATGTGATGCTTATATTTCAGCCACAGCCAAGTGATTGATAATATGTTGAAACTATAAACTTTTCTCTTTTCTAGAAGGGAAGCTAATGAGGCTCTCTGTTCTCCTGGATATCATGGAGAAGGAAATGATCCATTACATAGTGCCCAGGGTACTTTCTCTCACTTATGGGTTTCTAGAAAGACTACTCTAGGTTTGACATGCTCTGTGGGTCAGAATCCCCTGAAAACCCCAACTCACAAGCCTTCTCTTACTTGTTCAATGATATCAACCAGGTAGGATTCATTAGCTAATGCCAGTCAATCAGTAAACAACTGTTAAATATTTACTATGTTCCAGGTAGTGTGCCGAGCCCTGAAGATACAGAGAAAGACATACAATGATCTCCACTCTCAACAAGTCCACAATCTAATGGGGAAGACACATGAACAACTATGTACAATCAAGGACAAATTGGAAATAATTGATAGAGGGAGAACACCAGAATGCAGGGGGATTGGGAAAGGTTTCCCCCGGAAGAGGGACATTTAATTAGGATTTAGAAGGATTTAGTTGGAGAGACCAGTAGGCAGAGAGGAGGAGGGAGAACATTCCATG
This sequence comes from Petaurus breviceps papuanus, assembly GCF_028583685.1. Taxonomy (NCBI): domain Eukaryota; kingdom Metazoa; phylum Chordata; class Mammalia; order Diprotodontia; family Petauridae; genus Petaurus; species Petaurus breviceps. The sequence continues at coordinate 39,327,905 of NW_027185761.1, read as the reverse complement.
CATGAAATAGCCAATAAAGATGTCTAGAGTTGAGAGATGGAGGGTCTTGTGAAAAGACAGATACTGGTGGGGACCAGTATCACTGAATTGCAGAGTAGGTGCTGGGGAGAATGTGAGATGTTAAAAGACTGGAAAGGTGGGCCAAGGGCTGAGTTATGAAAGGCTTTATATACTAAGCAGGTTTTTATATTTGATCCTGGATATAATAGGGAGCTGGTGGAGTTTTAGTGAGTAGGGGTGTGACATGGTTGGACCTGTGCTTTAGAAAGAATACTTTGACAGCAATGTGGAGGATGAACCCTAGGAGGTGGGTACTATTATTATCCCCATTTTATAATTGAGAAAATGGAAGTGGACAGAAGTTTAGTAACTTACCCAAGTCACACAGCGCTAGTCCAGGTCCAAAGTTAGATTTCCTTTTAATTTTTTTTCAAATGCTTTATTAACTTCTGATTTACATCATTCATTTCTGCCAGACTTTGAGTTACAAATTTTCTCTCCGTTTTTCCCCTACCCACCACCCCAAAATAGCAGTCCCACAGGATATCCCCTCCTCCAATCTGCTCTTTCCCATATTTTCTTCCATACCCCCTTTCGACTTTTCCAGTGGATCTCTATGCCCCAGTGCCTGTATATCTTATTTCCTAATTACATGTAAAATAGTATTAATGATAGTATATATATATATGTATATATATATATATATATATATATATATATAT
>NW_027185761.1:39316221-39327083 GCF_028583685.1 Petaurus breviceps papuanus | reverse complement strand
GTGTGGCTAATACAAAACAATAACATAGTAGATACATTGTAAAAGACTGACTATATTTCCCTCCCTCCTATCCCACCTCCCACTTGTTCTATTCTCTACTTTGATCCCATCCCTTTTCAAAAGTGGGTGCTTCCAACTTTCCTCCCCCCAGCCTGCCCTCACTTCCATCATTCCCCCTCTCATCCCCTTCCCCCACTACTATCCTGGAGGGTGAGATACCCTATTTTAGTGTGTATTTCATTCCCTCCTCAAGCCAAATTCAATGGGAATAAGGTTGACCCATTCCCTTTTGCCTTACTATTCTTCCCCTCCATTGTAACTATTTTCCCTTGCCTCTTTTATATGAGATAGTTTACCCCATTTTGTCTCTCCCCATCTCCTCTCATTATATTCCTCTATCACCTCTTAATTTCACCTTTTAAGTATCATCCCTTCCTGTTAAATTGGTCCTGTGCCCTCTATCTATGTATACCTGTAAACATATATACACACATTCACATATGTATTCATATGCCCATATACCCTCATATATATATATATGTGTGTATATATATATATATGTATTTCTATTCCCTTCAACTACTGAGAAAAGTTTCATAAGTTACAATTATTGTTTTTCCATGTAGGAATGTTAATAGTTCGACTTTGATAAGTTCCTTATGATTTCTTTACCCTGTTTACCTTCTCATTCTACTCTTGCTTCTTATATCTGAATGTCAAATTTTCTATTCAACTCTGTTTTTTTCAGCAAGAATGCTTGAAAGTCCTCTATTCCACTGAATGACCATATTTTCCCCTGAAACATGATACTCAGTTTTTCTGAGTAGGTGACTCTTGGTTTTAATCCCAGCTCCTTTGACCTCCGGAATATCATGTTCCAAGCCCTTCGACCCCTCAGTATAGAAGCTGCCAGGTCCTGAGTTATTCTGATTGTGTTTCCACAATATTCAAATTGTTTCTTCCTGGCTGTTGTGTAATATTCTCTGCTTAATCTGGGAATTCAAGAACCTGGCTATAATATTCCTAGGAATTTTTTTGGGGGGATCTTTTTCAGGAGGTGATCGGTGGATTCTTTCAGCCTCTATTTTGCCCTCTGGTTCTAAAACATTAGGGCAGTTTTTCTTGAGAACTTCCTGGAGGATGATTTCTAGGTTCTTACTTTGATCATGGCTTTCAGGTAGTCCAATAATTTTAAAATTATCTCTCCTGGATCTATTTTCCAGGTCAGTGGATTTTCCCATGAGATATTTCACATTGCCTTCTATTCTTTCATTTGTTTGGATCTGTTTAACAGCATCTTGATTTCTCTTAAAATCATTAGCTTCCAATTGCTCCAGTCTAATTCTGAAGCAATATTCTCCTCATTGAGCTTTTGAGATTCTTTTTCCATCTGGCAAATTCAGCTTTTTAAGGCATTCTTCTCCTCATTGCCTTTTTTGGGCCTCTTTTGCCATTTGAGTTAGTCTATTTTTTAAGGAGCATGGTGGAGAGAATTTCGATGAAAAACAGTGAAGGAAGAAAGAACAATATTATCTATCGCTAAAGTGTCACCAGACCTATGTCACAGAAAAGCGGAGTAGAAGGAGGTCTAGGAAATGTATCACCAGCCTGTACCAGTGTGTGGTCTAGTAGTGATGGGGAGTTTCAATTATTTTGTCATCCAGAGTCGTGGAGAGCTAGTTCCCTTGCTTTCAAAAGCAGAACAATAACATGTACTCCATTGGTATCTTCCCAATGTTAAGAGAAACTGATCAAGCCTCCCTTCTAGCAGAGAAGGGCAAATTTAGGACAGTATGTGGGCAAGAATTGCACTCAATCAGCATTGTAATGTTCAGTAGAATCAGTTATTCAGCAAGGTGATGCAGTGGATAGAATGCTGGTCTTCAATTCAGGAAGACCCAAGTTTAAATCCCTTCTTGTAAACTTACCAGCTTTGGAACCCTAGTCACTTCACTGTGGTGTTCCATTCAGGCCTTCTCTTGCCAAACAGCTCTCAAAACTTTCCCAGAATCCCAGTTTCAGTTAGAAGGAATATCAGGGACCAGTAAGTCAGTGCTTCTTGATTTATTGCCTTGACTCACTTCTTAACAGGTACATCCTTGACTAAAGAGATTAAATGATGGGAACTTGGGACATCCTATCAGGCTGTCAGGTTAGGTATTTTAGGTAGGGAAGCTTGAGTGTCACTTTCAAATGTCAGGGAATAGGCAGTTATCTACTCTATCAAAGAATAATGTTGGCCTTGGTTATGATGTGATCAGCTGACTTATTAGGTCATGTTGAGAATTCCTACGTTGCCTTTCTTTCCCATGCATGTGTTAGTTCCTTGTCTTTGTACTTATTTCCTCCCATTTCCTGAGAATATTTCAGAATTGAGGTCTCATATATGTTAGGACTAAAAGGGACCTCAGAGACCATCACCTAGTCTAAACCCTTCATTTTATGGATCACGAAACTGAGGCACAGAGATTAAGTGACTTGCCCAGGTCAGTAAATTTCAGAAGTGAGATATGAATCCAGGTCTCTATCCAGATTTACTATTCCATTCACTCATAGACAGATGGATGGTAGATGATAGGTAGATAGAAAATTTATTAATCACTCACTATGTGCCTGGCATTATGATAAGTTCTAGGGATATAAATACAAGCAAAAAAAGATAGTCCCTACCTTCAAAGAGCTTACATTCTCATAGGGGAAAACAATACATAGAGAGAAGCTGGGAAGTGGGAACAATGCTTTTAGGAAGGAGATGAAAATGCCTGGAGAATAAATTGAGTTGAGAATGAAGTGAGCATAGCTGGGGTCCCCATGTTGGATTGGGCCAAGATTCACCATTCAGAAATACCTGGCCCAATCTTCTCTGATCAAATCGAAGCCCAGAGAAGTTCAGAGTAGATAGGTGACCTTTGAAGAGACAGCCTGGTGAGGGTTTACCTGGTTTGAGGTTCAGGAACTTGAAATGACTATGGACAATCTGGACACTTAACATTTACTAGCCCTGTGTCCTTGGGCAAGTCACTTAACCCCAATTGCCCTCCAAAAAGCAAAAAAAAAAATCCCAAACAAACCCCCAAAACAAAAAACCCAAACAAACAAAAAAAATCCAGTTTATATGAGCCTACAAACAAAAAGAAAATCCAGATAGAACAGATACATGAAGGTTTGGGTTTTCAAATGCACATTTTTCAAAAAAGAATTCTCTTGTTTTTGTGCACAATGTTTTCAGTTTCTTTTCTGGAACTTCCCTTGAGACTCAAAAGCTACCAGTACTTAGTATCATAGGGTTGAAGCTTGAAGGAACCTAAGAGGGTACATCGCCCAATCTCTTCATTTGACATTTGATTAACTGAATTTCTGAGAGATGAGGTAACTTTTCCCAGGTGATCCTAAAGTTAGCAGAGTCAAGATTTGAAACTGGAGTTTCTCTAACTCCAGATCTAGGAAACTGTCCACTGGGCTACCCTGTCTCAGTTATTTATTAATGCATTTTCTGAGGTAACATCAAAATAAACACTTTTCTGGCTTAATTAAAGCTAGAAAAGGTACATTTACAAATATTTCTGATCAGGAGTTCTGTACTGTTATGAAAAAACAACACCAACTCTTTCTAAGAAGCAGGGGGGAAATATAACAAGGGATTTAACTTTATAGCACAGACTTCCCTTGGGTTCTACATTTACTGTTAATGTTTCAGCAAACTGGAAGGCTTGGTCATCTGCCATCATAAAACCAATGTGTAACTTCTCAGCTGATTGTAGGAGCTTTGCAAAGCTCAACTCCTAACCTCAGAAACCTGAAAGCTAAATGACTATACCCCCATTTGGTTTCTTGGGTGTTTGTGTTGGGAAACTATTTGCAGAGAAACCACATGAGTTCCAGTTGATTTGGGCAAATGCTACCCCAACCCTGGCCCCCTGATCTCCAACACCCAGAAAAGGTAAGAGTTGTTAATAATACTTCAAGGAATCATATTCAATTGGAGTTCTTCAATATTTTTGTGAGTTTTCTATATACTCTAAAGACGTGTTGTCACAGTGGTTTACAAATCTCTCTTATTTTTTGGCCTGTAACTCCACCTAGCCTCCACTTTCCTCTCTCTCAGCCTAGGACTGAGAAAATGACAGTCACTGTGAACTCATCTTCTCTCTTCCACACCTCTCAGCCTCTCACCTATCACTCTTCCTTCAGCCTGTCTCAGAGGATGATGGAGTCTTCATCTTTGCCAACTCTCATCTCTTCATTTGTGCCCTGAAAACCACCCTGCTTCCTGCCAGTTCTTCTACGACTTCACTGATCATTCCATCCTTTTTTCATCTTTTCTTGTGTAATGGTGGTAGAAGATATACCAGATAACCCCAAAGGCTTTTCTAGAACAAACCTTCCCACAAAACCTTACCTAGGCCATGCTGTTCCTTTATGCTGTCAACCTACCTTTTTTTTTTTTCTATTTTACTGTCCAATTGGAGAAAGGTATTTTGCCTACTGTCTACCCTCTCATTCATTACAAGATTCATTGTGATCTACTTTGTAGGTCAGTCAGCTGACTGAAATTTCTCTCTTCAAAGTTTCAGTGAATTCCTGATTGCAAATTCCGTGGCCTTTCCTCAGTCTTCTTCCTCCTGCACCTTCTTGTATGATTTGACAGTCTGACTGACCTTCTTCCCTCTTGGCTCTTGTGACTCGGTGCTCTTCTGGGTCTCCTACTGGGATGACTGGTTCTTCTTAGTTTCTTTGCTTCCTTGCCCTCTTCCCACTCTCTAAACGTGGGAATCCACAAGGCTCTGACCCATGTTCTGTGATCTCTTTTCTCTATACTTTGAAATCTCATCTACGTCTACATCTTTAATTTCCTCTTCTATGCAAGACAACAGCAACAAAAACCAAAAACACCAACCCCAAGAAATCTAGCTCCCAACCTCTCTCCTAAACTCCAGTCTCATATTTCCCATGTCCTGCTCATCATCCCCACCTCAGTATAATTCAGCAATCTCAGGTGTAATCTGTGCAGAACTGAATTTGTCATCTTCTCTCACAAACTTGCTGTTCATTCCAGTTTGACTGTGTATGTTGAATTCGCCGGGCAGCTAGGCAGCTCAGTGGTTAGAGTACTAGGTCTGGAGTCAGGAAGACCTGAGTTCAAATGCAGCCTCAGATAATTCCTGTCTGTGTGACCCTGGGCAAGTCATTTAACCCTGCTTGCCTCAGTTTCCTCATCTGTAAAATGAGCTAGAGAAGGAAATAGCAAGCCACTCCAGTATCTTTACCAAGAAAATTCCAAATAGGGTCAAGGAGAGTCACATGACTAAACAATAACAAAAATTGGACTCACCAGTATGTTCCCAGTCACTCAGAGCAGACCCCAAAACAGGAGTATGCTAGAACCAGCCTGATAGTTAAATTTTCATTGTGAGTATTTACACCTGGGAAATCATCAAATGTTATAAATGGGGGCTTCATTTATTGTTTTGAGGATTGTTGAGACTTAAGAAAGTGATGGAAAAATGTTAATAATACTGATTATGCTTAAAAGTGTTCCCTGCCTACATCCCCTCCCCCCAAGGCCCGATTACCAAGAGCCTGTTGTGAACCATTTGCCAGCACACACTTGACTCCAAGAATCACTTGAAGCCTTTTCCCTCCCTCACCTCAGCACACAATTAGTTGCCAAACCTTGTTGATTCTACCCCTACAGCATCACTCATATCTATTCCCTTCTCACCACTTAGACTGCCAACACTCTAATTCCATATATCATCACTTTTTGCCTAGATCATTGTAATAAACTTCTAACTGGTCTCGGCTATGAGTGTCTCCTCTCTCAAATCTACCTTTTACAAAGCTGCCAAATGATTCTTCCTAACATATGGCTCTTACTGTGTCATCCCACCTCCCCCAAACCTTAGATCAATCAATCCCTATTTCCTCCAGGATAAGTAAGAACTAAGTCTGAGACAACCTATATATACTAGATCCCTTCACCCAGAAAGATGAGGGGAGGGCACAGGGACAGAAGAGGCTTGGATAACTTAGGAATCCATAGATAATCCTTAGAGAAAACATGGTAGTCTATATGTGCACTTTCATTTGGTTTATTCTAGATTTGTGTGTGTGTGTGTGTGTGTGTGTAGCAACTTTCTCTCTTGAAATTGGTGCATTTGGAAAGAATGATGACTTTTTATTCCTGATCATGAATATATTTTTTAGTGTTAAGGGATGGTCACCACTCATCTGCAGTCCTAGTAAAGCTGACCAGCTTCTGATTAGATTTCACAGCTCAAATTGAAAAAAAAGGTCAGCCAACTAATCAATAAGCATTTTTCAGCATTTATTATATACTCAAGACTGTACTTAATACAAAGAAAAAGTGAAAATAGTCCTTGTGCACAAAGAACTTATATTCTAAAGTGGGAGCCACCTACATATGAAGGTATATACAAGATACATACAAAATAGGCACATGATTACTTTAGGGGGGGAAAGCTCTAGAATCTGGGGGATGTGAACCTAAAAAGAAGGTGGAATTTGGACTGAGTCTTAAGGGAAATCAGGGAAGCTAAGAGGCAAAGGTAAGGAGGGAGAGGATTCCAGACTTAAGGGATAGTTAGCACAAAGTCATAGAGATGATAGATCAAGCATTGTGTGCATGGAATAGAAAATAGACCAATATGACTGTAGTAAATGGAGTAAATAGAGAAGGGAAATGTGTGACAAGACTGGAAAGTTAGGAAAGGGCAAGGCTGTAAAGAGTTTTAAGTGCTATATTGAGACAATCATGGGAGTTACTGAAATTCATTGAAGAGAGAATGGTCAAATCTATGGTTTAGGAAAATCACGTCGACAGGTAAACATAGGAGGGATTGCAGTGGGTAGGCACTTGGAGCAGAGATCACTTAGGAGGCTCTTGTAAGATTCCTGGTGGAAAGCAACAAGGTCTTAAGCCAAGATGGCAGCTGAAAGAGTGAGGAAAAGGCAATATATGCAAGAGATAATTGGGAGATAGAAACAAGATTTGGAGATAGAAGCAAGGTTTGGCAACTGATTGGACATAGGAGGTGAATGATAGTAAAGAAATGAAGATTGCCTGAGGTGGGGAGTCTGTGTGATTAGAAGGACAGTGGTGCTTATCTAAATCAATTCCTGGCCATTTAGGGGGGTACTCATTGATATTTCTGGCTTTTCATTCATTCTCTTCATCATTTGTGAATCATATTCCTCCTATACCTGTTCTTTGAAATTCTCTTCTGAGGCTGTTTAGATACAATCTCTTTTAGAAACCTTCCCTGCCCCCAGCCAAAAATGGCCTTTCTCTTCTTGTATTTTCTTCAGGCATTTGCCTGTGTTCTCCTTTGCCCTTATCACATTTTATTTTGCACCATATTTATGCTTTATCTCTCTGACTTCACATAGCTTATATTCTACTGTGGGGCACAGTATGTACGCATGTAATGGGACCCTTCCCTCTCTGCACTTTTTCTCCTCTGGGAGACATTCTCAGTCTTCTTCCAATGGACCTTGTAAGGGCTCTGTGGGGCCAGCTTCTGGCCATTTATGACATCATTGAGTATCTGAGGATCCTCTGATTGGCTACCGAACCTGAAGAACTGATGATGTGGGATATCATAGTTGGAAAAAAGAGGCAGCTTCCAGCTGGTGGTCCTCTTGGGTGCTGCCTTTCAGAGTGTAAGATGCTTTCATTGAGGGATGCAGGAGTACAACTCTTTTCTATCCTAACATATTGGTAGTGGGAGAGGCTTCACATATACACTCAACTAGAGGGTCTTGCACTAAGGCCCCTAGTTTCCTTTGTCTCTCACTTGTTTGCTTTAGCATTGACCTTGTAAATCCAGAAAGGTCTGGAGAAATAGCAGAAACAGTAGCTGGAGCCTTCTCTTCTTCTGACACCTGAGCAGCCAAGGAGTAAGGAAGCAGAACCCAGAGTAGGTTGGCACCAGGGATTGTAAAGATCAGTACAATCAATCAATTAATTAAACAAGTATTTATGAAAGACCTGCTATGTGCTAGACTCTGTGTTCGGCACTAAGAATACAAGCTGGTAAATTTTATCAGTCAACTCTCTAAAAAACAAAATGTATGACACATTTAATCGGCATAATTAACATTTTCTCAATTTCTTTTTTGTTTTGTTTTGTTTTTTGTTTTTTGCTTTTTGGAGGTTAATGGGGGTTAAGTAACTTGCCCAAGGTCACATGGCTAAGTTTTTTTTTTTTTGTGTGTGTGTGTGTATGTGTTAAGTGTCTGAGGCGGGATCTGAACTCAGGTCCTCCTGACTCTGGGGCCAGCACTCTCCTCACTGAGCCTCCTAGCCGTCCCTCCATTACTTTTTTAAAACTAGACAATCAACAAAACCATAAATCAAGTCCTGATTTGTAGCATTCACCCATTTCTGAGATGTAAATGCTCACACTGAAAATTTAATAATCAACTGTCAAGAACCAGTTAGAGCTGACTCCAGCATACCTCATATACCAAGAACACAGAATGAAGCATTCTCGACTTGCAGTGAGCTTATATTCTAATAGAAAGATTCATGTTTGATTAGTTAGTGCTAACCAAGGTGAAATTAGCCATGATTGATTAGTTGTTTTGAAAATACTGTTTTATGTCCCAGTAGGACTCAAATATTAGTTTCCCAATTACCACAGTAAAAAGCTAAGCTATTGAATTCTGTTTAAATAATTCAGTTAAAGCATTCTGTGACTCTCATCATTGCTTTCCATGTGGGAGTAAATGATGTGTCCTATATAAATATTGTGCACTGGTGATTTTTTCAATTTCTCCCTTTTTCGAGGAACCTTAGACTAGAACTTCAATTAGATTTGTTCTGGGAGTAGCTGAGATGGAGGGGTCTGATGAGCAAATGAGCTTGAGAATTGAGGATTCTCTTACTGAGAAGTCAGGCTTCCCCTTTCAATGAGTCTGGGAAAACAATGAGATAGAGATCAGGAGTTGCAGATTTGGGATCCTGACTGAATGGTTACCAGACCACTCATACAAAAGTGTGGAGGGAGGACATGGGATATCATATATAAAGAAAGGCTAGTTACCTAGGTCTAATTTATATGTAAAGAATGTGAGGGAAAGTAATCTGAAATAAAACTGTAAAAGCTATTTGTTACCTGGGCACTGGGGATAAAAAGAATTATATGTCTTCCCTGCTAGCAAGCTGGCACCTATGTATAAAAGAATAAATGGTATTATGGGGTAGTATATGGTAAGAACAGAACAGTGGTAAGACAGACAGGGATGGTTGTGGACAGGGGTGGTCACACAACGCTTCAGTGAGCAGATGGAACTTGGACTATTAGGCCCTGAAGGATAGACAAGCGTTGGGTGGGTGGTGTGGGAATATCAGGGCAGATGGATGGCCTGAACAAAGAAAACAATGAGAGTTGGAATGAGCACGAATTTAGGGTTCAAGGTGTGAGTGAATTGGAGGCTTCATGGGGGGACCAGCAGAATGCAGAGTTGGTTAATAGGCTGTGAATTCTCTGGATTCAGGAAGGATTGAAATCACTGATTTGAAATAATAACAAAAAGACCGGAATGGTAAAATGGTGACAGATTATGGATGATGACTAGTTTACAATTGATCTGATAAGTCAAGATGAACAGTGGTAGGTTTTCAGTCAGAAGAGTATAATGACCACTTTAGGATCAGATAACATTGACAGCCCCTTAGTACAAGACCTGCCCATCAGAAGATGTCTCATACCCTGATTATTTTCAAGAGACAGAACGTTTGTGAGGTGGTACCATTTTCTATGTAGACAGGGTTGTCATTAACTCATCTATTCAATCACTCATTGTCTCTTAATTACCAAGTACCTGCTATGTATAAAAACTAAACTGAGTTCTGAGGAAGTATAAATGGATTGTCTTAGTAATGGAAAGAAAGGTAGGATTTTTTCTTCCTTCGCAGTCAGTGTAAGACGAGGCACTTAGATTAAACATCTGTGGTTCTTTTCCTCTCCTTCCAATTTTTCCCTTTCAGACTAGGCTTCACTTCCCACCCAGCCCCCACCTCCCACCCCAGCTATTTGGAGGGCCGTGTAGTTCACAGGCCCTTATTTTCTCTCTCTCTCATTTCCTTTCCTTTATTTCTTGCCTTTTCCACACATTTGAAACTCAGTCTTCTCTCTTTCTCCCCAAAGTGAAAGTTTCTTTATTTTGGTTGTCTCAGAACTGGCAGGATAAATTCCTGGGAATGTCATGTGCTTTTTATTATTATGTTGTTTATTCATGTACTTGAAACACATTGATATTGTTAAGCTATTCGTGGAATAAAACAGTCCAATGAAAAAACAAACGAGGCAGTTTGGTAGTCGCCTTGAGAAAACAAAGAAGGGCCTTGGAGCCAAGAAGCACTTAGAAAAAAAATCTCTTCTTGTATCTTTTACTAATTCAGGGACCCTGAAACTCTCCACTGTGGCTGAAACTGATCCCAGCCTTCCCCACGTGAAAGTCATCATGGTAAATGATGAAGACTTGGTCCTTAGATGTGTTAAGGAAACATGTTGCATCGATTTCTCTGGATGTGAACACGGAGGGTGTCCCTTCTCCCAGGCAGGACCTGCGGGTGCTTCCCTCTGATGTTTTTTCTAATGTCATTCATTTCAGTTATATGGCAGATTTATACACACACACACACTCATATACATAAATGTATGTATATAATGTATACAGATATAAACACAAAAATATATGCATATATTTATGCTATATGTAATAAATGTACACACATGTATATGTATTTGTGTATATATGTGTATTGTAGATCTATCTATCTATCTATCTATCTATCTATCTATCTATCTATCTATCTATCTATCTATCTATCT
>NW_027185761.1:39300332-39316211 GCF_028583685.1 Petaurus breviceps papuanus | reverse complement strand
TCTATCTATCTATCTATCTATCTATCTATCTATCTATCTATCTATCTTCTTTCCTTCCTCCTTACTTTTAGTGCACGGATTTTCTGTATCGGTTCCTATGTTCACCTCTCCCTATCATTCATCTGGAATATGGAGACAACTAGGTGGTTCCCAATGGATAGAGCTCTAAGTCTGGATTCAGGAAGACCAGAGTTCAAATTCGACCTCAGACCTCTACTAGCTGTGTGGCCCTGGGCATATCATTTAACTTCTGTTTGCCTTAATCCACTGGAGAAGGAAATGGCAAATCACTCTAGAATCTTTGCCAAGAAAACCCCATAGATGGTATGGTTTACAGGGCCATGAAGAGTTGGACATGACCTAACAGCCAAATGACAACACCAACCACTTCTTATCAACCTCAGATTCTTGTTTGGACGATACAAGTGTGTTCTCTGTCTGTCTGTCTATCTATCTGTTGATCTATTTTTGATCAGATCTGCAAACTCATCTGGGTAGGGAATTCCAAGTGAGGTGATTCTTTCCATTAGTGTAGTTCTGCAACTTTTCTTTACCTTGGAGTCTTGGAGAGTTTCCTAGGGACACTGGGAATGTCATATGACTTTCCCAGGCTTATACAGTATGTGTTACAGATAGGACTCCAATCCAAGTTTTCCCGATTCTGAGGTGGGCTCTGTATCCACTAAATCCTCCTCTTTAAGTGGGATTCTTTTTGAATTTGTGCCTCTAAGTTGTCCCAAAGGCAGATAGACCTAGTTCCTTAACATTTCTTTATGATTCAATGTTGTATAGCTAAACTGTTTTTATCTGGGATAGAAATAGCTGGGAACCGAGCAGTAATCCATCCAATTTAGGACCTCCTACCCTATATCCAGGCCAAAATTCTGATTTTTTTTTGTTCTTAAAAAAATACTGAATTTCACTCATCCAGCTTCCCCCCATTTATAAAATGGTCAGAATCAGTCTTAATAGCTCTAGCTGGAGCGGTTCCAGAGACAGGGAGCTAAATCAAACAAGGGAATGAGAAGCCTGACATACGAAGCCAGAGCAAAATGAGGACATTTCATTCTGTGAAGATGAATGCTCAGAGGAGGCAGCATACTATAGTAGAAAAGAATTGTAATAGAAATAAAGAGCAAAGGTTGGCCCAGCTGTGTGGCTTTGGGTGAGTCATTTTACCTTTGGGGGCTATCTTTCCGCATCTGTAAAGTAAGAGGCTAGAAGAGATTCCCCAAGTCACTTCTGGCTCTAAGTACCTATGAATTCCTCCTGTGGATATGCTTGTGGTCTATACATTTATAAAGCGAACAGAGAGTCAGTCATCATTGGATTCTCTCTGTGTCTCTCTTTGTCTCTCTGTCTGTCTCTGTCTCTGTTTCTCTCTGTCTTTATCTCTCTCACACACACAAGCACGCGTGCACACACACGCGTGCACACACACACACACACACACACATACACACATTGAACAACCTGATGACTCCCTGCTCCCCAGGGCTCACTGTATTGATACTGAACTTGGTGCAGACATCCTATTGCCTTAGTAAACTGCAGCTTAGAAACCCTGGGGTCAAAGAAGATTGATCAGCTTCCAGGGATAACCAGCATGGGCCAGTATGCCTGGTAACTTGTTAAATTCTTGCAGTATTTCCTGAAGCTTGAAAGAAGTAAAATTTAAGGTCAATAAAAACTTTAAACAGGGGGGTAGTAAATTAATGTGTACTGATAACCTTAAAGTGTCATACAGGTTGACAACATAAATTAAGTTCAAAAAGAATTTCGATAAATTCATGGCTAATAGATCCATAATGGGTTATAAAGGGAGGGAGGCTTATACACCTGACATGTGAGACTGATATTAATAAAAAGCAACAGTGTTTTACCCTATAGTTTTTCCTGGTGTCTCTTCTAGGGAGAATGAATTTTGTGTTGGATGGACCATTGGTCTTTTCCTGTATTAGCTTTTCTTATGTCTTTTTTCTTTTCTTTTTAATTTTTTTTGTAATAGGTATTTTGTAATAGATATTTAAATAGTTCACTTCCTACAAAGCTAAGCTGGTGCCTGTGTCCCTTCCTCTTGCAAAAGGGTTTGTGGGTCATTTGCTCCTGTTTTTTTTCCCCTCTGTCTCTATGATGGAAGTAGAACTGTGTCAAACATCACTGGTTACAGGAAGAGCCACCCACTCTCTGAGCTACAAGGATTGAGGAAAGACGACTTTGGACTCCTTTCAAGATGGTCTGTTTGTTGGGACATAGTCAACAACAGCTCTCCTTCTGATGTGCAATGTGGGAGACAGGAAGGAGATTTCTCTACCCTTCCCTCCTCTCTCCAACATAATTTATTTATTCATTTGTTCATCAGTCCACCTCCATTTGTTGATACAAAGAAAGGGAAATATAGTCCTTGCCTTAAACAAGCATAGTTCTAATGACCATATATAAATAACTAGGACTTTATAAGGTAGATACAGAGTGAATGGAAAATAGTTTTGGAGGGGAAGGCACTGCTAACAGCAGGGAGTATCAAGATAAGCCGCCTTCAGAAGGTGGCATGTCAGCTGAGTCTTAAAGGAAGCCTGTGAAACTATGAAGCAGAAATGAGAGAATGAAGCACTCCAGGTGTGGGAGACAGCCAGTACAAAGGTATAGAGATGGGAAACTGGCAGGCTTCAAGGAATTGTGTGTTGGCTAGTATATCCAGAGTATAGCATTTGTGGAGGAAAGTATAAGAAGACTAGAAAGCTAGGAAAGGTCTATACTATAAAGAGTTTTGAATGCCAAGCAAAGGAGATTTATATTTGGTAACGGAGGCAATAGTTAGAGCTCATTGAGAATCAGTGTCAACTGGTCACCGATGGCAGCAAAGTTGTGGATTTGCAAGTCCCTGTCTGCTTTTTCTGTTTTGTATTATGAGACTGTAATTATAACAAAGCAAAGATAATTTCTATATCTCTTCCCCCTCCCTTCCTAGTGCCTAGCCCAGTGTCCTGCACATAGGAGATGACAAATTGGGATTCATTTAATGGAGCATAATCTGAGGGACTAATGTGGAAGAAAACATATTCTTTAGAAAGAGAAAGCTAGTTTTTCCCCCTTTCGTGGAACATTCTACAAGTCAATATCTAAGGATTGGCAATATTTTTTGGAGGGGGAGGATGGTAAAGAGTATGACCAAAAGGCTCGAGTGGAAAGGATACTCACTCGACATGAAATCAGAATCTGGATTCAAATCCTTGTTTCACTGCTTTATTCTCCATGTAGCCTAATGCAAGTCATTGAAACTTGTGGCTTCAATTTCCTCATCTGTACCAGGAGCAGGTCAGTCACATTAGATATTCTCTGAGTTTTCTTCAATCTTAAGTAAGCAAGAATGTATATTGTCCATGATAAACTTGGCTTAGTTATGTTTTTGTCAAATAACTTAATGTAATGGCTACACTACATGCTGTAGCATCTATCCCAAAGAGGGAAACAAAGCCTTTCTTGATCCTAGGGAAGCAAACCTGGCTCCATTTCTGAATGGTTCTTCACCAGGAAGAAGTTTATGAGTCATTACCCACAGAGTGGGAATAGTGAATTAAGTTGAGACATAGTTATTTGTCCTTCTTTCTTGAAAAGGACGGATCATATCTGGAAGGTGATGCCTTGACTTGCAAATTAACCAGATTTAAGTGAGACCATGTTGTGCAAATCGCTAGCCTCACTCTTTCCTCCAGAGCCATCTATGTCCAGTAGCAAAATATGGTTAAGAACAACTGAAGATGGCCCTGGATGCAGTGGGAGATCTTGGATTTTTTAAGCCAAGGTCTTTCCCAGGTCTCCGTTTTTTTAGGCAACACCCATTCAGTGATTAAGGCTAGGAAAGAAATGAGGCAGGGAATGGCCTCTTTTACCTAGTCAAAAAAGAGACAAAAATCAACCTGATAGGGGAAGACCCTCAGGGTTTCTGGCCAAAACAGAAATAATTGCTATTTACACTCACTCTGATCCATGAGAACCCAAACAATGAACAAGTAAGACCTGGGTTGTGCCCTGTTGTTGGTCAACCAGTGAGAGCCAGATTGATTTGGGTTTAAGGCATAGTGGTTTTTTTTTAATTATAGATAAATAAGTAGGGAAGGGAGAAAAAAAAGAAATCTTAGAACATAAACCCCAAGATATCTTGTGAAGTTTCAGCAATCAAATTTATATTTCTTTGGGCAGAGCACCCACAGGTGAGGATATGATTCCCTATATGGAGAGAGGGAGAGGAAGGAAGGAAGGAAGCAAGGAAGGAAGGAAAGAGGGAAGGAAGGAAGGAAGGAGAGAAGGAAGGAAGGAAGGAAGCAAGGAAGAAAGGAAGGAAGGAAGGAAGGAAGGAAGGAAGGAAGGAAGGAAGGAAGGAAGGAAGGAAGGAAGGAAGGAAGGAGGGAGGGAAGGAAGGAAGGGGCAGCATTATCCAACTGCAACTGGTCAGTTGAATCCTCAGTAGAGCAGTTACTACTACTCACAGATTGTTGTTTGTTCTTTGTTCTCAAAGGGGACTAACTTATTGAGTTGAGACATAAAAATATTCTGGTGCCTCAACATTTAGTGTGGAAGTCACAAGGGCAAATGGTTATCTTTTTTTATAGGAAAGGAAATCCTCACTTGAACCCCAGTGCCTCCTTTTACCTTTACTGAAAGACAAAGGATTGTTGGAGTATCTGTCCTCAAAGAGCTGCTTTTTCTGAACAGGGCCTTTTGTAAATCCAGCTGTGTTCTACATTCAGCATATGCCTCCAACTCTTTTTATGTCTCAAGGCCAGAGAAAGCTCACAGTATTTCCCCTGAGCCATTTTCTTCTTAATTTTTAAATAAATGTACATTTTCAGAAATTTAATCCAAGCTGAAACTTCACAAGATATCTTGGGGTTTATTTTATGATTCATAGTTGCTTTGCTCATCAAAATGCTGTTTTGTAAGAGTCATTTGATGTCTACCAAGTCTTCCTACTTTATTCCCCCTAAGCCTTTTATCTTAGAACCAGGAAATCACATTTTGCCAGCCTCTATGAACTGCAACCACAAAAAGTTTGAATTTGGTTCAAAGCTTAGAACCCAGGAGGGTTGAGTGGGTTTGAAACTTGGCAAAACATAGTCCCCTCTCTCTTTCTGGGACCCATGTACATCTACATGGGCTGATGGGAATGGCCAGGTCAAAGGGTAACATAACTGATGGGCTGTTCTCACAACCTGAGGAATTTACACGCTGCTGCAAGTAGAGCACACTTCTCCAGGAGGTCATTTCCTTTTCTCATTGGGGAAAGACATGGCAAGTTACCTCCCCCTTTCCCGTTGCTATTCTTCCTACTCAAATGCAAAGGAAGGATCACCTCCATATGTGACCTGCAGTAGACTTCTTTCAGTCCTTGTTTTTATTCTGTCAAATGAGAGAATGTTGTTAAAACCTTTCCTTGATTTTCTTCACTCTTTAAAAATTTAAAAATAGATTTTTATTTATTTAGTTTTGTTTTGATATCACTGAGTTTTCCCCTATACCCTTTCTATAACCCCTCTGAAAGAACCACATCATAAAAATTTTATTAAAGTGATGAGAAAAACAATCAGAAAAACCAATTAAGATACTTAAAGTGCTTTTAATAGTAATTAGATGCTTTGCAAATATTCAGTAGAAATATGAACATACATAGTAGAGTGCATAGAGGCCAGGACTTATGACCAGGAAAGCCTGGGTTCCAGTTCTCACTCTGATACATATTGGCTTTTGACCATGGACTCATTACTTAGCTTCTCAGTATTATAGGCAGCTTTCTAACCCCAGACTACAAATTTTGAAAGAATTAGTGATTTGGGGGAAGAGTCTCCCCTTAGTGGGAATTTCTCACACAAATGAAGTCACATATATGAACCCCTCAAGAAATAAAAAAGCAAAAAAAAGTTAGTTATTATTGTTATTTTACAGGTAGTACTGTGTGTGCAAACTATGTGTAAACACCTCTAAAGCTATGATCCTATGTTTGTCCTTGACCTTTAGGGCCTGAGCAGTTAGGAATAAATAAATGCACAAAATATTTAAAAAAGGGAGAGAAATGAACCCATTGCTTAGAGAAGATGGACATATTGAATGTAAAAATAGCGACAGAATGAAGGATACATAACTTTGGCTTGAAAGATAAATGTAGACTTAAGCAGCTGATGTAATAGAGTAAGCATTTTAACATTCAAACACTGTTAGTGTGAGGTCATCCTGGGAGCTCTAAAGACTAAGAAATAAAATGGTGGATATTATGCTGCCATCTACTGGTAGATGTTTACAATTGGATTCCAAAGAAAAGTGTTAATGAATGCTATAAAGGAATTGCATAGTCCAGGCTGACATTACAGGTGTCAATCACCTAATCCCTTACCTTTTCTGGACAGGAGGCATCTCAGAAGCTTTTCAGCTATTGCCTTCTAGGAAGAAAATTGTCTTGCTTCATTTTTTTTTCTTACTTTAAATTTGAACTTCTAGATGAGGTTTTTTCCCTCCCTTCCTTTTGACTCTTATTCAGCTATGCTCCATGGGAAAGGACTTGGGTAAGCTCGTAGCTGAATTATTCCAAGACAAACTTAACCACCAGGTACAAGATTTGAATCATATTTTGAGCTGAAAAAAGTATAAGAGAAACCCCTAGGATTTAGCCTACAATGCAATGAATATTTCCCCCTCTCTGGATCAACACTGCTTTTGTGTATGTGTTAATGGATGCCCCAGAAAGGATGTGGTTTAGTTTTTGAATAAAGCACCAAGTCAAATGCTCTCATCCTGACACAGCCTCAAAGGAAGTTAAAGTTGCAGCCAGTGGGTGGATTTGCCAATTCTCTGCCTTTAGATGTACTGGCAGGAGGGAGCGCATTGTGGGAAAGCACTTTCAGAGCTGTAACTAGGTCAATAGGGCTTTGCCAACAGGATGCCAAAATAGAGGAAGGGAATGGAGTTGCATATGCAGATCTTTAGTATCATAGAAAGAACTGCTCAGCAAGAACAATTAGTTAACTAGGGAGCTACCAGATGACAAGCTCTTTTCTCCCAACAAGCAGTCATCTCTGAGGTATACTCTTCCTTTCTAACCCTACTTTGCCCCACCCTGCTCACCTTAGATCAGATTCCCTACTGAAGACCTAGAGGCTTCCTGGAGTCTCTGCCATGCCACCCGCCCACCCCAGACTGAATCGAGGACCACTTTGTAGCACTTGCCCTGAGCCAAAGACAATTGACTAGTTAAACTCAGACATGTCACCATATCGTATAGCTACAAACTCTATAACAGTCTCTCAAGTGAAATTTTTCATATGGAACGTTTGAAAAGGAGAGACTTTCATGGGACATTTGCACATTCTAATATCATTAGTAGTCATTGACAAGCAGATAGATTTGGCTAAGTTTGCAATTCCCAGGGACCTTTCCCCTTTCTCTCTGAACCAGGACCTATGGGAATATTCCCTAAGAGATGGGCTTGCAAATCCAGCCTATGCATACCTGGGTTCTCAGGTCTATTTTAGAAATAGCCCATGGGGCCACTTGGTTGCTTCTTGCCTACCATTCTGGCAACTACTGGTTGCAATTGCCCAATTTATTCCACCCTGGGGATGTATCCTCCATCTTGTCCTCTGTGAAAACCACTAAATGATGAGTGAATAGAATCCAAAGTCTCTGCTATGATTTGTCTGAAGACCACATTCAGGTATATGAGCAATGACATGAGGGGATCTCCAAATGCTTCTGCATGTGGTCATGCTATGGTTTATTTTCAGATTCTCAAGGGGATGCTTTAGGCTGATCTTCAAATAATTATGTCTGGATTCTTCCATTTTTTTCTTCGTCATTCGCTCTCTGGACTCTTAGGGTAATTCTAACTTCATATCTCTGATTCTTGATCTAAGAATTGCAGAGCTAGAAATGTAGAAAATCAGGGACAGGGGAGATGGAGGGCTTTAGTTATTTTTTAAAACAGTTCAGCAAACATTTATTAAATGCCTCCTAAGTAGAAGGTATTGTGTTAGATGCTGGGGATATGAGGTTAAAAAGTAGTTCTAACTAGAAAAGGCAATGCTTTAATGTTTGCAAAGCACTATAGACATCATCTTATTTTATGCTCACAACAATCCCGGGAGGTAGGTGCTATGCTATCCCCATTTTTATATATGAGGAGTCGAGACAGACAGAGGAGGACTGACTCGTCCAGAGGGCCTGAGACCATGTTTGAATTCAAGTCTTCCTGATCCCAGGTACAGTACTCTATCCATTATGCTACAGACTCTTCTACTATGACAGAGGCCTTTCAAGTGTACATTTAGAGGAGAATGGGAACTAAGAGATTCAATATCCTCAGTTTACAGATTGGGAAACTGAGGTCTAGAGAGGAGGGAAAACCTTGTAAAAGGTTGCAAGGGAAATAAAATGGTAGTGCTAGGATTCAAATCTTTTAAGTTCCAAATAAAATCCTGTCTTCTACCTGAAGCCTTTCCCAATTCCTCTTAAGTCCAGTGCCTCGAATCTATGAATTATTTCCTAGTTATGCTGTATATAGTTTGTTGTATATACTTAGTTGTTTGTTGTCTCCTCCTCTAGACTGTAAGCTCTTTGAGGGCAGGGACTATCTTTTCTTGCTTTTCATATCTTTTTGTACTTGGCACACAGTAAGTGCTTAATAAATGCTTGTTAATTGCTTAATTGAAATCCAGGAGAGTTCTGGGTTTGGAGTCAAAATGTTTGACTCTGTGAATAATGAATATTATTCAGTAGCTGCCACACTGGGGATCCAACTAGCTGGTACTAGTTGAGTAGCTCACCTCCTTTATGGGCTAGATTTCTTTTTTAAGGACCATGCCTTAAAATCAAATCACTTTGGCTCTCAATGACTGGCCAGTAATAGGTCCCATCCCAAACCTTACTTGGTCATTGTTTGGGTTCTCATGACTTAGAAGGAGTGTAAATAGCAATTGTTTATGTTTGGCCAGAAACCCTGAGCGTCTTCCACTCCCAGATTTATTTAAAAAAAAATTAGATAAAAGAAGCCATTCTTTGCCTCATTTTTCACCTAGCCTTAATCACTGAGTAGGCTTTACTTCAGACCAAATGATATTTGGGAAAGACCTTAGCTTAAAAGCCAAGGTCTTCCGCTGCATTCAGGGCCATCTCCAGTCACCCTGATCTATATTTTGCCACTGGACCCAGATGCCTCCAGAGGGGAAAGTAAGACTGGTGAATTTGCACAGATCTCTCTCTTAAATACACACATGCAAATCAATACATCACCTTCCTGATGTCATGGCCCTCTTTAAAAATTAGGAACAAACAACAACAGCTTTAATATGAGCTTTGCCATTTTCTTGCGTGATCTTGGGTGAGTAATATGACTTCTTGGGGCCTCAGTTTCTTCACCTATAACTGGACCAGATGAATTCCATAGTCATTTATAGCTCTAAATTGATCAGTCTATAATCTAATAGGAGACATATGACATGTATAAAAGTAAGCATGATGTAAATCAGATGAATGAAAATGAAAATGAAAGAGATATTGAGGCAGAATGCTCTAAGAAAATTTGAGAAAGATCATTTTCAGCTGAACTGGGCCTTAAAGGAAGAGATGACATTTATAAACAGAGATACAGTGCATAGGGTAGTGGTGGGGGTGGGGGGTAGTGGCAACCTGTAAGAAAGTATGGTGATGAGAGGCAGGATAGACACAATTTAGCTGGAATGCAGACTGTGAACAAAAGTAGAGGGAAATAAGTGTAAAAGGGTAGGATGGAACTCTATTGTCCAGGGAGTCTTTTATCTAATAGGCAATAGAGAGCCATTAAAAAAGTGACATGATTAGAGTTTTGAATTAGGAAGATTAATGGGGCAGTTGTTTGAAGGATAATTAGAAATGGGATGGAGTAGAAGCAGAGAAAACAGTGGGGAGGCTATTACCTTTGTATTAGACAAGACGCAATGAAGACTTAAATTATGGTGGCCATTTTGGTATAGGGAGGAATGGAGTGGGAAGGAGAATAGGAATGACAAAGGTCACTTAAGGTCTCTGGTTGGGCCATTTATGGTCACTTGGCCACAGTTTGGAGAACACTAGTCTAGACCATGTTTGCATTCTTCCATATATTTACTGGACATCCCTCCATGGATATATTCCTAGGAATTTATGATGTTCCCTGATACATTTGAATTAGTTCTGTAATAAGAATAATGACATATGGAGCCATATGTCTGGTTCCCACACATTTAACACTACAGAGAGTTTGGATACATTTTCTGAAGGTCAGCCCACTGATTTCTCCAAAGATAAAAGGCACCTTCTGATTGAAGGCTTTCTTGTTTCCATCTCCTGGGATGAGCCAATTGAGGACCGTTTCCTCTGTTGATTTGACAAACATGTTTTGGCAGGGACGTGCATCCTTTTCCTTTCTCATTTCCAAGCTTTTCTAATCATCTGCAAGAAAGCTCTTGCAATCAATGAGTATCATTCACCCAGAAGAATGTGCTGAGTGTCAGTATCATTAGGCATGCTGAACATATAGGTTACAGACAAGAGGG
The DNA here is from genome assembly GCF_028583685.1 of Petaurus breviceps papuanus. Taxonomy (NCBI): domain Eukaryota; kingdom Metazoa; phylum Chordata; class Mammalia; order Diprotodontia; family Petauridae; genus Petaurus; species Petaurus breviceps. The sequence goes on along the minus strand of NW_027185761.1, from coordinate 39,305,652 downwards.
CGATGTCAACAAAACAGCAACCTAGGGTTGGGGTCCTTGCTGAAGATACTTATGCTGGGAGGCCTCAGAGGAAATCATCTAGTCCTATCCCCTCTTTTAGGACAAAATAGGCAAAATCCACAATCACCCTATGAGACTATTATGTTTCTAAAGAACCCTGGAGATGAGGAAGCTCTCATCTTTTTTTTTTTCCCCCATATGATTATTCTAGGATTTAACAGCCCTGACAGCAGGAATGTACGTCTTTACATCTATCTGGGATCTTTTATGTTTTCATTTATAACAACTTCCTCCAGTTCTTTCTTCAAAGGACATGGAGATCAGTTGGCTCCAGACCAAGGGTGTGCTGATAAATGTTTAACAATTGGCTCGTGGAAAAAAAAAAATAAGAGGACTTAGGGCACACTTTTAAGTTTAATTTGCTTTATGAATATTTTTCATCATTTTCTTAAGTCTAGACAATCAATAAAACACTAACTCAAGCCCTGATTTGTAGAGTTTGTCTGTTTCTGAGGTGTAAATGCTCAGACTGAAAATTTAACAATCGGTTTTCCCAGGTTTGTATGAGCTGGTTCTAGCACACAGTGGCCTCTGAATAGAAGGTCTATGGAGCCTTCAGAAGCAGCCGAAACTCTTGTTTCCAGGCTCTGAGCCTGCAGCAGGGATGGAGCATCCTGGAGCTAGAATCAGGGGAGCTGGGTTCTAATACTGATGAATAAGCTAGCCTTCAATGGTCATCCCTCACACACTTCATGTTCCAATCAAACTGATCTGCTGGCCAAGGCAGGTGTCTGTCGTATGGGTTCCTCCCACCATGTCTTTGCACACTCTCTCTTCTCACTCCCGTGTCTTGGAAGCTCCACCTCAATTTAAGGCTCATCTCAAGAGTCCCTCCCCCAACCCCCAGCTCGCTAGTCATCTCCCCTCTCCCCACCAGGAAATCACTCATATATGTCCTGCATTGACTTATCCAAATCCATCTTGCTTCTCTCTAGTAGAAAGTCACTTTTTGTCAGGGCAAGGGGGTTTTCTTTTCTTTTTCTTCTTTGAATATCCAGTGCCTAAAATGATACCTTGAAATGGCAGGTGGTTAATAAGTCTTTGGGGAGCCATATGGTTCAGTGGATAGAACACTGGGCCTGGAGTCAGGAAGATTTGAGCTCAAATTTGACCTCAGACACTTCCTAGCTGTGTGACCCTGAGCAAGTCACTTAATACTGTTTGTCTCAGTCTCCTCACCTGTAAAATGAGCTGAATAAGGAAATGGTAAACCACTCCAGTATCTTTGCCAAGAAAACCCCAAATGGGGTCACAAAGAATTGGGCGTGACTGAAAAATGACTAAAGAACAGCAATAGGTCTTTACTGAAACAAAATGAAAAAAATACAAACATTAAAATATAAGAACTGCAAAAGAAATAAGTTGGTGCCAAAAAGGGCCTGGAAAGATGCTCCCCACAAACTGGAATCACATCATTATCTTACTTGGGGTTAGACTGGATCTGGGAAAGTCTAGAGATGTATATTCTGGAGGAGTTATCTCCAGATGTTATACAGGACTCATTGTTTATTTGGGATTAATTTCATCTGACAATACAGAGTGATAGAACCACCTTATGAAAAAAGAGGGTACTAGAGGTTCAGTGCCATAGATCTTGAAAGCACATCACAGGTCATCTAGTCTATAACCTTTCATTTTTATATATGAGTAAACCGAGGCCCAGAAAGTTTAAGTGACTTGTTCAAAGTAACAAGTAGGAGTGTCAGAGCTCGAATTTGAACTCAGGGCACACATGACCCCAAATGTGAAGTAGTGCCATGATTCAAGTATCAAAATACACTGTCATGGGTACTTCTATTTGTGTTTGTGTATGAATGTTTGTGTATGTGTATATATACATATGTGTACACATACATGTGTGTATACATACATATATATTTTCCAGCTGGAATCAATAAAAGCCATGAAGTCTACATTTGGTAAGATTTTGACACCTGACCCCTAGTTTTCACAGAGTATTTTGAATTAGGGAATAACCAAGATGCATGAGTGAAAATGAAAGAAAAAAAAATCTGGAATGGAAAAAAAAATCTAAATGTGTTTAGTTTTTGAAAACGTCCTTGGATGCAATACTGAGAAAATGAGAAAAAGGCTTCCAAAATAGCTGAGGCAGCAAATATTTTTGGCCATAGACAGTTAAGGACAGGGAGACTACAGAAACAAGGGGGCTATAAGTTGAGGAAGCATGATATTTTGAGAAAAAGATAAAAGTAATACTGAAAGAATAAGGTCCACAGATTGTTGATTGTAGGGCAACTCCCCTCTTGAATTCTGAGTTCCTGTTTCTTTTTTTCTTTTCCTATAGGAATAGTTGGACAATACACACACACACACACACACACACGCACACACACAAAGGTGGGCCAGCTTCCCATGATGAAGACAATAAGTCAGAAGTCTCAGGAATAGCAGATTATTTCTACCCTTTATACATGTGCCAGCACTGTAGGTTACCCCATGGGCCATGGCACAAATGCCCCTTGGCACTCCTGGGATTGGGGTGAGATTGATCCTGCCGCCTGGTGCTTGCCTTCATAAACTACTGTGCCTCAGATGTGGTTCTGAATTATTTAGTCTATTTGGTGGTGATGAACTCCAGGACTTTTGTTTTTGTGTTTGTCTGTGTTCCTTTAAGGCTGGGTGCGCCATCTTTGTTGAGTTTCAGGACACAATAAGCTCTCAGTACCTAGTAGTGCTGGAGGCATCTGGCATGGGCACTTGGCCAATATGGTTTAATTGTACAAGTTTTCTCTTCTAGAATGGTTCCATTATAAATCATCTTGATATGGGATGATGCTCACAAACAGAATGTGGCTGCAATTATTCTAATTAAGCTCCTCCAAATTCAAGGCTCCATTTCCTCTCTCTCCAGAAAAAAAAACACAAAAACACAAACCCTCCTAAGCTTTCAAGAGCTCTGGTGATGTCATGGAGCCTGGTTCGGTGAAAAGACATCCAGCTCTGGAATTAGGGAATGTGAGTTCAAATCCTGACTTGGCCCCTTACTAGACATTTGTCCTTGGACAAATTGGCTTCTGACATCCTTTCAGCTCTATATTTATTATCAACTCATTAAATCTCTTTGTTTCTCAGCTTCTTTCTCTGTAAAGTTAAAAGATTGGATTAGACAACCTCTTAGGTCCCTTATATGCTATAGTTATCCCTTCCACAGCATGACATTTCTCATCAAGATATCATGGGTCAGGCTAGATGTCTTCTGAGGTCCCACCTAACTCTAAGATTTTGTCTATGAAAAGAGTATGATGAGTTTAAAAGAAAGTGTCAGTGGTCTAGGCAGGAGGCAAGCTGCTTAAGCCTCTTTGTGACTGAAGCAGGATCTACCTACAATTCACACAAAATGACAGCATGGAACATTGGGATGAGCCCTAGCTGAGGAGTCATAGCACCTAGATCCAAATTCTCCTTCTCATGCTTACTTCTGTAGCCTTGGCAAATCACCTATCCTCCCTGAGTCTCAGTTTCCCTATTTGTAAAGTGAGGATCTTGGGCCAGATGACTATGGAGTTCCCTTTTAGCTCAAAATCTATGATTCCAGGACATCACCACAATTTAAGCCTGAATAAGTTCTCTTAAATGATAGCGTCCAATTTCTCTCTTTCCCCTGTGGTTTCAGCAGGGTAACTAAGAAGGTTGACATCACTGCTCATTTTTGCCTTTTCCTTCCTAGCCCATGGCACCCTACTCCATCATCCACAGGCTTGACTGTCTAAGAATGGCTGGGATGTTGAAATGACCAATATAACAAATGGCAAACCTATATTAAGGAGTATAATAATGTGAAGATAAAGCCTTCTGCTAGTGAAAGCCTATTAGACAGGGGATTGGACTGGTGGCATCAAAAGGTGAGGTTCCAACTTCCCCTCCCCCACTTTCTTCCCAACCCCCGCCCTTTCATAATTAGAAATTCAATTGAATTCAGATTAAAGCACTAAAAAAAAAAAACCACAAGGGGAAGTATGAATATGCTGGGTTGAGATAAAACACAGTCTTTATCAGGCCTTAATTCTTTATGAAATTCTGACTTTTAGAGCTGAAAGGGATCAATCAGCCTATGAAGACAGAGAAACTGAGGCTCACAGAGCTAGTAAGTAACTATTTGTTCTTGCTCACACAGTTGGGAGAGAACTTCCACTTGATTACTTTTGAATAGATTAGAGAGCTGTTGTTTGTCCTTCCTTCCAGAAGAGGACCACGACATCAGGAAAGTAATGCCATGACTTGTAAATGAATTGAATTTAGGTCATCAGTTTCACTTTCTTTTTTTTTAAATGCTTTATTAACTTCAGATTTACATCATTCATTTCCACCAGATTTTGAGTTACAAATTTTCTCCCCATTTTTCCCCTACCCAAAATCCCAAAATAGCAGTCCCACAGGATATCCCCTCCTCCAATCTGCTCTCTCCCATATCTTCTCCCATACCCCCTTCGACTTTTCCAGTGGATCTCTATGATCCAGTGCCTGTATATCTTATTTCCCAATTACATGTACAATAGTATTAATAATAGTATATATATACATATATACACACATTTATATATATTTGAATATTTGATTTTAAAACTTTGAATTCCAGATTCATTCCCTTCCTCCCTTGTCACCCACCCTTATGGGAAGATAAGCAGTTCAGTATAGGTTGTACATGTGTGGCTAATGCAAAAAAAACCAACATAGCAGATATATTGTAAAAGACTGACTATATTTCCCTCCCTCCTATCCCACCTCCCACTTGTTCTGCTTTGATCCCCTCCCTTTTCAAAAGTGGGTGCTTCCAACTTCGCTCCCCCCCAGCCTTCCCTCTCTTCCATCATTCCCCTTCTCATCCCCTTGCCCACCTAATCTCCTGGACGGTGAGATACCCTATTTAGTGTGTATTTCATTCCCTCCTCAAGCCAAATTCAATGGGAATAAGGTTGACCCATTCCTTTTTGCCGTCCTGTTCTTCCCCTCCTTTGTAACCATTTTCCCTTGCCTCTTCTATATGAGATAGTTTACCCAATTCTGTCTCTCCCCATCTCCTCTCATTATATTCCTCTCTCACCTCTTAAATTCACCTTTTAAGTATCATCCCTTCCTGTTAAATTGGTCTTGTGCCATCTATCTATCTATCTATCTATCTATCTATCTATCTATCTATCTATCTATCTATCTATCTATATCTGTAAACATATATATATATATACACATTCACCTATGTATTCATATGCCCATATACCCATATATATATATATATATATAT
>NW_027185761.1:39271944-39300232 GCF_028583685.1 Petaurus breviceps papuanus | reverse complement strand
TCTATTCCCTTCAACTACTGAGAAAAGTTTCATCAGTTATAATTATTGTTTTTCCATGTAGGAATGTTAATAGCTCAACTTTGATAAGTTCCTTATGATTTCTTTTCCCTGTTTACCTTCTCATGCTTTTCTTGCTTCTTGAATCTGAATGTCAAATTTTCTATTCAACTCTGGTTTTTTCAGCAAGAATGCTTGAAAGTCATAGTTTCCCCTGAAACATGATACTTGGCTTTGCTGGGTAGGTGACTCTTGGTTTTAATCCCAGCTCCTTTGACCTCCAGAATATCATATTCCAAGCCCTTCGATCCCTCAGTGTAGAAGCTGCCAGATCCTGGGTTATCCTGATTGTGTTTCCACAACATTCAAATTGTTTCTTCCTGGCTGCTTGTAATATTCTCTCCTTAACCTGGGAATTCTAGAACCTGGCTATAATATTCCTAGGAGTTTTCTTTTTGGGATCTTTTTCAGGAGGTGATTGGTGGATTCTTTCAACCTCTCTTTTGCCCTCTGGTTTTAAAACATCAGAGCAGTTTTCTTTGAGAGCTTCCTGGAGGATGATTTCTAGGTTCTTACTTTGATCATGGCTTTCAGGTAGTCCAATAATTTTAAAATTATCTCTCCTGGATCTATTTTCCAGGTCAATGGTTTTTCCCATGAGATATTTCACATTTCCTTCTATTCTTTCATTTGTTTGGATCTGTTTAACAGCATCTTGATTTCTCATAAAGTCATTAGCTTCCATTTGCTCCAATCTAATTCTGAAACAATGATTCTCCTCATTGAGCTTTTAAGATTCTTTTTCCATCTGGCAAATTTGGCTTTTTAAGGCATTCTTCTCCTCATTGTCTTTTTGAGCCTCTTTTGCCATTTGAGTTAGTCTGTTTTGTAAGGTGTGATTTTCCTCAGTCAGGCTGTTGACTCTCATTTCATAATTTTCTTGCATTTTTCTCATTTCTCTTCCCAATTTTTCCTCCACTTGTCTTATCTGCTTCTTAAGGTCCTCTATGGACTTAAGAACCAGCTCGTATTTTCCTTTGAAGCTTTTGGTGCAGGAGTTCTGACTTCACTGTCTTTCTCCTGTTCCATGCTTTGCTCCTTTTTGTCCCCAAAATAGGAGACTAATGTTGGAATCTTCTGTCTGCTTTGTTTCCTTTGCCTGGTCATGTCTCCCCTCGTCACTTGACCCCTGGGCTTTTTGTCACAGTAGGACTCTGCCACCAGACAGGGGATATTTTGTCCCAAACGCTGGGGTTTTCTCAGCTGCCGGAGGTATTAGATGGGTGCCCTCTCCGAGGTCTCCACATGCTTTGGCAAGCTGGACACACACCACAAGACCTCCACCCTAGACTGCAATCCAGATCCAAGAAGGTTAAAGCAAGAATGATTACCCCTCAGACTGGTGCTTGGTCCCCCTACACTCTGCAGGCCAGGAGCTGAAGCTGCCACATGGTTCTGCCTGGCTGTGCCAGGTGTCTCAGCAGCTTCTCGCCCCAGGAGCAAAAGCCAGGCACACCCACTTACTGGGATCCAAAGTCCACACTGCACTGACCTCTCACTTTGTCCTTCGCATCTATGTTTTGATAAATCTGGAAATGGCCACAGCTCCTGCTGATCTGGAGTCTCTCTGGCCGGCTAGTCAGGCCTGCCCTGGGGCTAAAGCCTCAGAGTGGTGCTGGACTCAGCTCCCAAAGCTGTGGGATGGCCGATTCCTGCCGGCCTGCCGGGCTGTTCTCAGTGGGAGGTTAGCTTCTCTGTGTCATTTTGTGGGTTCTGCAGCTCCAAAGTTTGTTTAGAGTCCCCTTTTACATGGATTGGAGAAAGTGGAAGCCGGAGCAGTGGGGAGGTCTTGCTTCTAGTCTGCCATCTTGACTCTGCCCCCTTCAGTCTCACTTTCTCTTCCAGAACCACATAGGTCCTATGGCAAAATATGGATCGGGACAACTGGAGATGGCTCTGGATGCAGTGGGGAACTCTGTGCTTTTTAAGCTAAGGTCTTTCCAGTCAGTCAGTGAATGTAGCGAGGTCCTGAAGGCATAGGGAATTAAGTGGGAAAGCTTTACTGAGGGTGGGGAAAAGGGAGAGTTTGAAGATTAAGAGAAAGGTCTATAACAGGGGCTGCCTCTCTGGGTAAGAAGGTCAGCTTGGGATGGGTATTGTAGTGTGAGACTCTAGAAAGTGAAGAGATAGCATGAGATTATTCTAGGTATGTGGGCTAGGTTAGAGATTCACAAAGTGGGCTATCAAAGTCAGAAAAAGAGTTGAGAAGAGGGGAGATTAGATAGCACAAAAGATTATATAGTATTGGAGAAAGAACACTGGTCCTGGAGTTAGGAGTGAACTGAATTAAAATTCCCACTTCAGATACTTATTATCAGTGTGTCCATGGGCAATATTGCCTATTTATCATGTATACAGTTGTTTACATGTTGTCTTCCCTATTAGATTATGGGCTCCTTGAGTGCAGGAACTTTATCCTTTTTTGTATCCCCAGTGCTTACCACACTACTTGGCAAGTAGTAGGTGCTTAATAAATGTTGATTGACTGACCAACTGACTTAAGTTGTATGAACTTTAATTTCTTCATCTGTAAAATGGGCATAATATTATCTATTACCAAAAGTTGATGTATCAAATGTGTGTAGGGCTTTCACTGCCATACAAATGACAATTATTATGGGGTTGCCATAATGCTGCTTCCCAACCAAGCCTGGGTGAAAGAAGAGAGAAAGAATATGGGGCAGCATAAAGAGTATTGAACTTGAAGTCACAAAAGCCAAGTTTTAGTCCTGACTCTGACACTTACTTGATATATAACTTTAGGTAAGTCATTCAATGTTTCTGAGCCTTGGTTTCCTTATCTCTAAGATGATTACAATGCCTATAACATTCATTCCAGTTCTAACATTCTATGGGTCTGTGAGTTTGGGCTTTATGTGGGAGTTGCTGCCTATTAAACAGCATTTGTGAGAAGCATGGGCATTTAGGATAACTAAACATCGGAAATCTACTTTGAAATAGAAAGTTTGTTTTCTGCATTTTTTCATTACCCAACTGGAAAATAAAGGTCAAGCAAAAACTCAAATTTCCTCTCCCTCCCAACAACAATAACTCAACCACACTTTCTTTGAAACCTGCTGAAATGCCTTCCTTCTTTAAAAGTTCAGATCAGTGGCCCTCGACATCATGAAGCTTTCCATGATTCCCTCAGCTATACGAGATCTCTTGGTTCTAGACTCTCTCCAAATACTGTTTCATTTAGGGGAGAGGTAGAAGATAAACTTTTAAGTATTCCAAAGCATTCTACTCTACCCCTCCCCCAAAGGACATGACAAGATTTTCAGGACTTCAATATCTTTCCTGCCCTCATAATTCTCCCTCCCCTGCTTTGGACTCCCTTTATGTATTATTTTCCCATTAGACTAAGTTATGATGGTACAGCTAAAGCTATAGTCACACATGTATCTCAGTGACAATCCTCAGATTGTCCATGCAAAATATGCCTTGCGTGTAATTTCATGTTTACTGCCATACATGTGAATTAGGATATCTTTTAGGCTTGTTTCTTATTTTGCTGTTATATTTGTTTGACTATGTTTGTGATATGCTCATGGTGTAGCAATACCTTTCCATTGTTTTTCATATATACTAATAGTTTAGTTGTATTTCATATATAGTCCTGTTCATAGTGCTATTGTTGCATCTTTCTAGTTTTGGCTTGCTAGTTAGCCATACTGATTGTTTTAGATTGATTGCTGTGTATTATGGATATTCACTTACTTTCAAAATGTGAATGTGCTATGTCCTATATGTAGTTAGGAATATTGGCACTGTAGTATCCTCTGGTGCTACTATATATGCCATTTCTGATTTAGATACTATTTATACACATGTTTTGTTTTCATTTCAATGGTGTCACAGGTTGGTTAGCTGGGACACCAGGAAAATCATTCTTGTTTTAAAGAAGTAATGTTTGTGTTATACAGTATAGTAACAAGTTTCAAGAATGTCCCAGCTAATTTTTTGCAAAGTACTGCAAAGAATTTTGTCCTGGGGAGGAATGTAACCCTCACCTGTTATAGGAATGGGAATCTGAAGATCTTCCCTGCTCCTTGGCCCTTTGATAGGCTTAAGTGACTCTGAGAACCTTCCCTGATTTGAAAATATACTCTGCCCCCTAATAGGCTGAATGTGGTCACATGGAGCCTGTTGCGGGAGGCTTGTTTTTCAGGAATGCCCAAACCTTGCTACTTTGTGATTCAAGAGGGTTGTTACATTCTCTGAGCCAGGAGAAGGCTATATATACCCTGATTTAAAATTTTGCTTTGGGGCTCACTTCGAGAAAAGTTGTGTTTTTTGACCAGAAGAGACTCTGGGCAGCCGTTGAGCCCCCCTGGCTTTGAAAACCCAGATGTTGGTACTTCCCTCTCTGGTAACTGACTAGGTATGGATGTAATGGTCAGACAGCTGGAAGCCTGTCTGCTGATCTGTTTCTCTGTCTGCTTGTAACTTCTGCTTGTAACTTGTTTGTATTCTCTGAAGTTTAGGGTGCTGATTTTTTTTTGCTGAATTAGGTAAATTATATAAGTTCAATTGATTGAAGTAAGATTGTTAACTCATTTTGAATGGCTTTCCTTTAGAAAAGCAAATCTAAGAACCTGTGCTAGCAGCCATCCTGGGTATGCTAGGGTGCTTGCTGCTATTTCACCTCAAAGCCCATTTGTATGGGTTTCCCCTCACCAGTGGAGATTGATGATTCTGTGCTCTGTGCATGCATAAGGAGCAGATTTGGTGGGAGCTTGGAAGAGAAATCCTGATCTTCTTGTTTCCAGCTTCAAGGGAGAATACATATGGTTCTAGACTCTCTTCAGGGTCCTGAAGGGAGAGAAAGTGGGGAAGCACTCTGGGAAGATGTGCTACGTAGAGAAGCCAATACCTCAATTATGTCCCTATTCCTAGTTTGCTACACAAGAAACTCAGAAATTTTCCTTTGGGTGAGATCTGAGATTCTCTCTTTTGGCTGAACTGAGCTATTTTGTTCCCAAGGAGAGAACTCATTCATTCTGTATTATCTAGTAGAGAAATGTCAAGATGCAGTACAGAATACACTCAAGTGTGGCCTAAACCAGATTAAAATATAATTGGTAGATATTTTACAAAATAATAAAAATGCAATACACCAAAGAATGTTAATATATGGTTATCTGAGTCATTATACAGCTCACAGGGAGGCTTTTGTATGGTTTAGTGACCCCCCAGTTTTGATTTTAATGATGTGGTCTAGTATATTGTCATATGTATATCTTCTCTGATGTCTACATCAGCAACTTGGATAAAAGGTTTATTTTAAAAAAGAATGATCTCCTTGAGGGAAGAGACTGTCTTTTTTTGCTTATATTTGTATCCCCAGCACTTAGCACAGTGTCTGACATACTAAATTCCTTCCTTCCTTCCTTCCTTCCTTCCTTCCTTCCTTCCTTCCTTCTTTCCTTCCAACTTAAAAATGCTATACCAATGTTAGCCTTTATTATAAGCATAATTTATGGATACGCCCCCTACATCCCTTACCCCAGAGTCTAACCCTTCTAACAGCTGAGCCAAATATATATATATATATATACATATATATATATATATATGTATGTATGTATAGTGACCGAGCATGATAGTATATGAAACATTATGTCTTTAGTGGTCCTTTGATTCCGGTCAGAGGAGTCTGATAGTTTCATTATCTACTCTCTCCATTTACCAGTACTAGGTTTTTTTTTAAATTATTCAGAATTCAGCTTCTTGTACTGGTTCTTCTTACTTTATTCTGCATCAGTTCATAAAAATTTTCCTACTGTTTCTCTGAATTCAGCGAAACAACCAACCCTTAAGTATTAACTGTGTGCCAAGCATTAGGGTAAATATTAGAGATATGAAGACAAAATTGAAATTGTCCCTGTTGCTTGGTAACTTTCATTCTTGTAGCATAGGCAACACCTGCATAAGTAGGTTTATACAAGACATATACGGAACAGACATGTCAATCTTCCCAGGGAGACAGACAGCAGCTGGAAGAACCAGGAAAGGCTTCTTGGAACAATAAGTACTAGAGATGCTTAGAAGAGAAAACCAGAGATTTCCAGAGGTAGAGCATTTGTCATTTCTCATGGCATAATAACATCCCATTACATCTATATTCTCTACTTTGTTCAAAGGCAAGGACATGATGGAACCAGCTCTTAGTTAAATTTTTCATGTAAGCATTTGTATCTTGGAAATAAGTAAATCTTACAAATGTTGACCTGATGTTTTGTGGATTGTCTAGAATTAAACAAACAAAGAAGAAAGTGTTAATAATCCAGATTAAACTTAAAAATATGTTGTATATCCATCCCCACCCCACCCCCTCAGCCAGTTAGTATTTATTTACCAACATACTATTGGCCATTATGGTGCAGTGGATAGGATGCTGGGCCTGGAGTCAGGAAGACTCCATGAGTTCAAATCTGGCCTCAGATACTCAGCAGATGTGTGACCCTGGGCAAATTACTTAATCCCGTTTGCTTTCATTTCCTCATTTGTAAAATGAACTGGAGAAGGAAATCATAAACTGCTCCAGTATCAAGAAAACCCCAAATGGAATCATGAAGAATTGGACATGATTGAAAAAAACTGAACTACAATGACTATTCCCCTTATTACCTTTAAAAAAATCATCATTCTGTTTTTAAAAAGTGACCTTATATTAACACTGAACTTTAAATGTTTGGGCTAGAAGGAGTCTTAGGATAGGGGATGGATCTGTGTTTTCTTTGGCAGAGGGACCTCCAGGGTGAGGAAATTATATTTACTCATGCAAGTTGGCACCTTGTCTTTTTAGAGAGATTCCTTGAGTTGTGTGATTTGTTCACAGTCACACAGCCTTATGTGTCAGAGGTGGGAGCCGTGTCTGAGGCCAGCTCTGTATCCACCCTACCATTCTGGCTTTTGAATCATTTACTCCAATCATGTGATTTTAGAAGTGAGGGAACCGAGGCCCAGAGAGAAGTGGCTTGCCTAAGATAACACAATGAGTTAGGAGTAGGAACAGGGCTAGGAACGAAGTCTCTTGCCTTCTTGGTCATTGGACTTTCCATTCTTTCCTACTGTCCTCATGAATAGATAGCTGACTTCTGGTCACTTTCCCACCACTATTTCTTAAGTCCCCTCCTTCCATCCCCCTCCCCCTGAGAAAACAAAACCAAGCAAGTGAACCAGAGAACAAAATCCCATACATTCATGACAGTGTGGTTGAATGGGAAAAACAAACAAAAAAATCTTGCTGCATTTGGAGTTGGGAGAACTGAATTCAGGTGCTCTAAAGACTCTAACTGTTGATCTCGGGCAAATTCACTTCATCTTTCTAGGTCTCAGGTTTTTATTTGTAAAATAAAGAATTGGATTAGATTGGGGGTTGTTATCCTAGTTTGGGACCCGCACCCCAATCCCTCTAGCAGTATGCTGAAGGCTATGGACTCCTCAGAATAATGATTTTGAATGCATAAATGGTTACGATGGAAACCGGTTATATTGAAAAATAGTCACCAAAAGATTGTTTTTTTTAAAATTCAAGTTTAGAGACCTCTGATAGATGGCTTCCAAGGTCCCTTCCAACTGTAAACCTTTGATGGAAAACAAATGAACTGCAGTGAAAAGGGTCTTTGAGCAGGTCTGAAGTAGGCATCACAAACCTCCTGCAATCATTCCTTGTACTTTTCTTCTAAAAGCCTCATTCAATGCCTTATTAAGTCTCACAGAAAATACTGTTCTTGGTAATAAGCTTGGATACCTGGCTTTCCCAGACCAATGCATGTTAGAAACCACAAACTCAAAAGCAGATAAGGAAGGCTGCTAAGCCATGGGGCCACTGATGACAGGAGAGGTGGTGGCCTGACACCTGGGAAAGAGGAAGGATATAATCAAAAGCAGACACATGACTGGATTACCACAGAATGAAACAAAGCAGGTCCATTAAGCAAATATATATGATTTACCATATCATCTGTTTAAGAAGGTAGGGAAAAAAAGTTTAGTAACTTAGGTGGTGTTGAATGGCTGATTATGAACACAGCTAAAATGTATATTTTACTTGGGGACAACAACAATTAGTTGGTGGAGTCTGATGATGCAGAGGATGTTTGTTTGGACCATAGGTGCAGATAGTGCTATGGGGATTGAAGGAAAAAGTGATTCCATGACAGCTAAGTGGTATAGGGCTTAGAACACTGAACTTGGGGTTAGGATAGACCTGTGTTCAAATCCTGTCTCAGACATTTATTTACTGTGTCATCCTGGATAAGTCATTTACTTAACCTTTCTTAGCCTCAGTTTTTTCATCTATACAATGGGGATAATAATAGCACCTGTCTTGTTGTGAGGATCAAATAAATTAATTTATATGAAGTGCTTTTAAAATATAAAAGACCTAAATAAATGTTAGCTGTTACTACTATTATTACAGGGTTACTAGTACTACAGGGATGGGAACAGGGAAAGTTGTCAGATGCAGTGGGGAAGGTTCTATTTGCTTCTTTCCCATGTCAGTGCCTTGAGGTAAAGCCAATTAGTTCTCTCCTAGTTACAGCTTTACTAACAAAGAAGATTAAATAGCTTCTCATTTCTCTATGCATCCTCACATATGTATATATATATGTACATGTATATATGCATGTGTGCATATATATGTGTGTATATGTATATATGGCACCCTCATATAATCCCAAACTCAGTTTTGTTCTTTAGCTAAACTTACTCTTGAAAAGTATTTAACCATGCATTTTTTTCCTCCAATCTTTCTTTCCTCCCCACCCTTTTTTTTCTTTTTGGAGGGGGGAAGGCAGGGCAATTGTGGTTAAGTGACTTTCCCAAGGTAACACGGCTAGTAAGTGTTAAGTGTCTGAGTCCGGATTTGAACTCAGGTCCTCCTGACACCAGGGCCAGTTCTCTATTCACTACCCCACCTAGCCTCCCCCATTCCTTCTTCTCAGGTGTATTTCTGAAAGGAAAAGCACAAAATAATTACAATGAGACCTAGCATTTACATAGCCCTTTAAGATTCTCAAAGTGACATATGTATATCTGTGTGTCTGTATACATATAAGTATGCATATGTCTATATACATGCATGTATGTATAAATACACACATATATAATTTGATCCTTACAACAACTCTGGGAGGTTGGTGCTATTATTATTGAATTTTATAGATAGGGAAACTCAGGCACAAAGAAGTTAAGTCATTTGCTGAGTGTCACACAACTAATTAGAGTCTGAGGCTGGATTTGAACTCAGGTCTTCCTGATACTCCAATCCCAGCACTCTCTGCTCTTCAGAATTGACATGTATTTATTGAGAGGTTAAAATGAGCTGTGCAGTTACACATTGGAAGGTACGGCAGCTCTTCTCTACCAGTTAGGAGAGAGATCACATATAGGACATGCAACTATAGGGTAGATGGAATATCCAGTAGCAAGGCAGATGACACATTTCAGAGTCCTTATGAGACAATGGTAATCTGATAGTCAGTCTGGGGTGTGCAGAGGGCATGATGGTAATAGGGCCTAGCAGAGTGGTGTACATTCTCCACTCTCTTGGCCACACAGCTTAAGCAACTTTTGGTCACAGCATGTCCTCATTTTTCTCTTGCTCCTCCTCCACTCTGCTTCCTTGAGTCTCCAGAAAGTTGGACTCTCTCTTCTGTAATCAGGCCAATCCCCTCCTCCTCTTCTGGCATGTCCTGCCATTCTTGGTCAGAAACATCATACATGAAGTCTTTTGGTATGGGATCTGGGACAACACATGGCATTACAGCCTAATATTTTCTTTTTGAGTCATAGATAGCAAAATCAACTTCATTTATATACCCACAGTGAAAAGCACATAGAGTTAGACAGCAGTAATATTTAATGAAGGACCAGCCACACCAAGACTAAAAATAAGGCTCTCTGAAACATGTACACACACACACACACACACACACACACACACACACACACCCTAAGCCTCATTATATAATGCTAGATTATTGTTGTAGATTAGAAAACAGCTCTGGATGACCTCATTTTGCACCAATCCTCTGAGAACATTTTGGGTAGGGTAAGACATTACACAAGAAAGAATTCTGTGCTAGGAGGGCTAACAGAGTTGTAGGAAATCACAGTGAGTGCTGATAAATGGGAACCTTCTTTGTGTTTTGGTTGGAGTCCTTGGACTGTTTTCCTACTGAGTTTAAACTCAGATTACCCTCTTCCCCTCCTTTCCTTTCCTTCCAGAAGTGGCCTTTTAAATGTTCTCCAGGGCTGTGAATGTGGAGAACAGTAGAAGAACACAGGTGAGAGAGAGCTGGAAAGAGAGGAACAAATTTGAACAGGTATTTCCCTGGACCTTCCCCAAGATCATTCATCAGTTCTGGGTGTTAATGACATGGGGTGGGGGTGGGGGCAGTGGAAGGAGGAGGTGTCTCAGCCCCACTGGAGCTGAGCTCCCTTTTGATTCCAATTAGTATTTTTCCAACTCCCCACATGTATCTGTATCCCCCTCTCCCACACTATCATATGGATTCAAGAGTTTTAAAAAAAAAACTGTAAAAAATTATAATCTGTAAGATCCTTTTTTCTATTCTTTTCACATACCCCTGGAGCAATAACTTCCATGAGCCTTTGAAGTTATAAATGGATCTGAGAAAAGGCTGGTGCTTATTTTATTAGGTGTAGTCAATGTTTTGGAAGCAGTTGAGTATAGGGCTTGAGTGTGAGGCCTGGAGTTAGCCAGGTCCTGGGTTCAAATCTACAGTATCCACTTAAGCTGTTTCTGATTCTGGTCAAGTCACTTCAAACTCAAATGCTTCCCCAATACTTACCTGGCACCAGACCTGAAATCAGAGGATTCAAGTTAAATACTAGCTCTGTTAGATACTCTCAGTGTTACCTTGGGCACATCATTTAATATTTCTGTGCCTTGATTTGCTCAACTGAGAGGCACCATGGAAGGACCTCAGTTTGGATCCTGAATCTGCCATTTACTACTTGGGGTACCTTAGGCAAATCACTTAACCTCTAGGAGCCTCAATTTCCTCATTTCAAAAATGAGGAACTGGTCTAGATGAAATTAGAAAGTTCCCTTCCAGTTAAAAAAAGTAATGCATAGATACATTGGTTGTGATCTGTGATAGTGGAGGGAGGGATCCCCACACTAATGAAGTCACAGATCCTTTATGTATTGATAGCTTAAACCCTTGTCTTTTCACCTCCCTATTTAGCTATTATAATTGTTTTGCTGCTGTGGTCTCTGTTCAGATCATGGAATCATAGATGTTGATCTGGAAGAAAATTTAGAAACCATATTGTCCAACCATCCTTTTTTACTGATGAGAAAACTTAGGTGCAGAGAAAGAAAATCACAGAATTATACAGGTAATAAGTGACAGTGCCTGGGTTCCTCCTTTTGAATGATCAAAAAGATGGATAAATAAAATTATATTGGCATAAGCTTGTTGGAGGGGAAGCTGTGGGGGGGCAAGGGATGGAGCTCTCATCAGCATTTTTCTATTTTACTGGGGATGGGAGGAGGGATAGGTGTTATTTTTAGAGGATCCATAATATGCTCTTTCTCTTAAAGGCATTTCTACGTATTTATATCTCAAGCCATCTTTACGATTTACAGGAGTCACGGAAAACACATATGAGTTTCTCATTTCTGAGACCCCATTATGTGACTACATGGCCTTCCTCTTCGACCCCGTCTAGAGTTGTGGGGTAAAACCAAAGGAGCAACATAAATTTCCTCCATGCCCTGCGGTCTGCATTCAAAGCCTTGAAGTATTTGGCACTCATGATCTATGCACCAAGGTGATATTCGAACAGAGACAAACCATGCCCCACCATCTGTAAGTCATCACTTCTCCCCATATGCAGGCATTTTGGGGGAAAATCTACAGGAGGATCAAAACCGAGATTAAGCCACATCTGCTGGGGTTTAAATGACATTGTCTATGTAGTTCAAAGTTGTTCCTTTTTTTTTTGTCTAAAGAAAACTGCCCAGCTGTTTTTTATCTTCCCTTCGCAGCCACTATCAAAGAAGTGTTTTCATTGGCCAGTCCGTGTTATTTCTAAAACTTGAACTAGTTAGGAGAAGAGGGCTAAGTAAGAAAGTATGCTTTATTCATCAAAGGTCTACCCCCGGAGCCGGTTCTTGGCACTTGGAGGAAGAGAAGGCAAAGGCTTCTCAAGATCTGAAATGGAAGCGATGTATCTACTGTGTGTCATCATGTCGTAAATTAGGTCTTCAGTCTTTTTATCCAAGTAATTGACTACAACTGACTCTGATAAGAAACATGAAACAGAAAATGAATCTGAAAAGGCATGAATTATTTAATAAATAAACACTCTAATGCACAAATGCTCTGTACCAATGCACGGGAAAGGCGATGGTCTGGAAAGCTGCCATCCATCAGTAAATGGAATTATTTGGTAGAGACACGGGGTGGGGGAGAGGGGCATCACGTTCCTCTTACAGGGTGTTTCTTTTGGACATCTGACACATTTTTATATTTTAAAAAATCACAGCAGATTGTGGAGTCCTTGTGTTTTATGAGGAATAATAAACAATAAAACAAGCTCACTGAAATTACCACTAAAAGGTTCATTAGGATGGAACTGGAGACCGAGAAATGAGAATGAATCAAAGGAATATGAGCTGACAGCTGGGCCGTGCTAAGCAATGGTTGTAGCTTTCAAGTTATCTTATTCTTCCTGTAATTTCCAGTTGTGTTTTGGTATAATAACTCTAGTTCATACAAGTGGGCATGTGTGCATGCCTGGGTGGGATCTTTGTATGTCCTCTTTCATCAAGGTACAGATAATAAGGTCATTTAAAAGGGATGCACAGCTTACTTAAAATACCTTCCCCATATTTGTAGGGTTATTTCTGTGTTGGATCTGTGAAATTATAACACATTTTTCTTCTCCAAGAGAATGCATGCTCCTTGAAGGCAAGAGATGCTTTATTTTTGTCTTTTATATTTGAGTAATTAGCTCATTCTAAGTTCTCACTAAATGATTATTGAGTGATTGGTGTTTAATTTTTTTCCCCCAACATACAAGGCAAACTTTCAGTATTTTGTCCTGTGTTTGTCACATGAGCAATTATTCTGGTCTTATAATATTTGGATGCCCCTCAAATTTTATTTGTGAGAATGATGTTGATGTTAGTCCAGTATGCCTGGAATTCATTAAGGGCCTCCTTTGCATGAGGCACTATTCAAGTGACCTACTGACATAAGAGTTGACTTGCTTGGGCAGTTTCTCCACTTTGTCTTGTGTTTGCTACAGCCACCTTCACTAAGCTGGGTTCAGATCTTCCAGGGTGTCCTGCATTTATGTGGACTTCCTTCTCCTTGGCACTTAGATTAAACCATTTAGTCCTGCAGTATGGATACAATTTTCATATCCAAAAGGTGAAAGTTAGCCTTGGGTTTACTTTTATTCTTTGGACATTTCTCTGTATAATTTCCCTTGTTATTCACTTCTCCACCTTATCCTCTCTCTAATAGTAAATAATCTCAACCACTCGCAAACCTTAGATAGACTTTGCTTTCATCTCTATTATGCGCTTTTGATATACTTTTATTACAGTTATTTGTATACATGTTTATTTCCCCTGTGAAACTGTAAGTTCCATGAAGGAAGGAACTCTATCCTATTTATTCATTGTATGCTCTTCAGTGCCTAGTGATAATTAACATTTTATAATGCTATAATGTTAGGAAAACAGTTTCCTTTAAAGCAACTGTGAAGTAGATAGCACAAGTATTATTATCCCTTTAACCACTAGGTGGTGTTGATAGTCACTATCTTGAGCCTGTTCATCAAGAAGCACCAGGTCAAAACAGTTTCAAGTTCACTCTGATGCTTATGATGCTCCTCCCTGTTGAGTGGAAGTGTCAGACTAATTCCCAGAGATTGGATGTTCTTCTGCCCTCAGCTCCTGTTCTCACTGGCTGATTAGAATAAATTTTGTTCTCTGGGCACTGTGGTTAATGTGGTTTCACATGAACTTTTCAGTGAAAAGGAGATAGTATGATACAATGGAAAGAAAGAGAATAAGTATAATTGTCATAGGAATAGCAGTACTGATCTCCCCCTGCTCTCCCACCCCAGACTAACATTTCTGTTTCCAGTGCAGCCCTGACCTCCATTATATAGGGATGCATCTCCTATGGATGAGACCAGACATCGCCACCAACTACAAAACAACTGCCACAAGCCAGTCTCATTGAAGCAACAAGTGACCCTGAGGGAGAGACAAGAGACAGAATGTGTCAGGTGAGTCAAATCATCACTCCCATCTTTATTACCATCTTTCCTTGGATCCTCATGGAGACAATAGTGATGTTTCTGGCCCTCTAATAATATGAGCTCTGAGACCTCATCCTGTGACAAAACCTTTCCTTCTCCTTAAATTTGGTATAGTTCACTGAACACCAGTTCTATAATCTAGGCATAATGGAATCTCTACCCCCAGAAACATATAGAACACTGCTTTGCTCTTGGCACAGAATCAATAAAGTCAATAAACCAACATATAATAAAATATAGGCTCCTTCACTGACATTCCTGTGTCTTGCAGACCTAGGCCCTTTCCAGAAAGTGCAGAGGTGACTCCTAAAGCCAGGAGTTTTAGGAGGTGCAAGATTTGATTTGTTTACCCTGCATAACTGCTCCTCTTACAAGTAGGCACAGGAGGATAGATATACAGTTCACAATCGGCTCATATGTTCAGTAGGTCCAATCTTCAGACTCAGGAATTTTGGTTTCTCAGCAACAAAGGACATCGATTTGGAAGCTGATATTTTATCATTTGTTGTCCTGTTGCCAGGGACTTTCAACTGCTTCTTGCTATAGCTCGTGCAGCAAGGGGGAGCCTCTTATGCCATATTGTCCTAATTTTTCTCTAACCTTCAAATCTCCACTTTCCATTTCCAGTGACCAGGAGGCATGTGCCATCCCTTCTGCCCTCCTTTCAGTTACATTGTCTTAAGTATCTCCCCTTTGCTCTTACATCCTATCAGTTTTGCCTAGACACTTCCTTGGACACTCCCTACCCTTTGCCCAAGACCCTGTCACTCTCTGTGGTGGTGGGGGAAGCAGACAATGAGAGGGAGGTCAGTCCCCCTTTTATAGGGTTTTATACATGCTAAAGATTTTGTAAATGCTGACTCAATGGGAAAAAAAGATGGCATTTACAATTATGGCTTTTACTATCATCTACTCTAATGGTAATAGTGGGCAAAAAGTGTACTTTGGCATCAGGAGGAGCTCAATTCATGTCTTACCCTCCTCACCTGCTAGTTGTATGGCCTAGAACAAATCCCTTAATCTAGCCCTGCCCTAGATCTGTGGTGTCAAACTCAAATAGAAACGGATTACTGTGGACCACATGTTGAATTAGAAAATCACAGATTACCATTATCTATGTTGTATTGTGTTTTTGTATCTTTTGTTAAGCATATTGAAATTACATTTTAATCTTGTTCAGTTTTCAGTCTGGAGTTCTGTGGACCTCTTGCTGCCCTTTGCTGGAGTTTGACATCTCTGTCCTAGACAACTATGTAGGAAAAAAACTCATAAATACTGTTTTATATCCAGTGGAGAGAGTTTCCATATTTACAAATTCCCTTGTCACTGAAGAAATCACAGGTTCAGAGAAAAAAAAAAAGTTGTGTTAATGCTGTGTAAAGAAGACTCAAATTATGCTTAGATGAAGTCAGCATAGAATTGGGTTTACTATTGCCAACCTGAGAGAAAACGTCTTTTGTCAAATGTCAGAGGCAAAATTAGACTTGTCTCTGTGGCAAATAAAAGCATTGTTTAAGACTTTTCAAATGTAACATTTCCTAAATAGCTTCTAGTGGAATTAAAGTCCTCGGTTGTTAAGTTGAGGAGCTGGAGACTCAATGGCCCTCCCTCCCTGTGGGAAGAGAAAGAATGTATCCTGGCCAAGTGAGATACCCTGGCTCCCAGCTTTGGAGGAACTGAGGGTGAGATCACCTCCATGGGTAAATGTTGGCACTCTGCTTTCCTACTATGTCCAACTTCTTTTGTGAATTCTTACTTTCCTTGAACAGTTGTGGGGGTGGGGGGAGAGTCTCTAAAACTGAGAAGAAAGCCTTCCTCTGTTCTCTTTGCTTTCAAGACAACTAACCATTTAATAATAATAATAGTTTGTATTTACATAGTACTTTAAAGTTTGCATAGTTCTTAATTGACATGTTTTTCTTTGACATTCAGAAGAACTTTATGAGGAAGATATTCATCCCCATTTTCTAGAGGAAGACAGACAGTGTCCATTAAGCGAGTTGTTGAGTATCACAGAGACAGTAAGTGGCAGGTACGGGAACCTGAACCCAGGACTTTCAGACCCCAAGGAAGGCTCTTTATCCATTCTACCAGGCTGTCTCACTAAATGGCAACAGATGGGAATCAATGTTTAAGTGCTAAATTTGTACTTGTTGATAGGGACAATTTTGTCAGAAAGGAAAAAAAAAGAGAGAAGACAATGCGGGAGGCCACTATAAAAATATAAAGGCACTTGGGAAGGGTGACATTTGGAGTCTTTATCAGCAATTAAAATTTAATTTATAAGTTCGTCTCCTAGGCAAGATCAGGGTCTTCATGTACAAAGGGCAGGTTGACTTTGGTGGTAGGACTGACAGAGAGAGGCAGGGTAGGAGGAAGAAAGAGTTCCATAGCAAGGAGAACTTCCTGGATGAAGCAATGTCAGTAAGCATTTATTAAATATCTACTGTGTGCCAAACAGTTGGTTTGTTAAGTGCTAGAGATTCAAAGAATGTCAAAAAAAGTCCCTGCTCTTAAGAAATTCCAAGTCTTATGGAAGAGATAACATGCAAACAAGTCTATACAAACAAGATATAGTCAGATAAGTTACAGATTATTAATAGAAGGAAGACAAAAACATTAAGGAGATTAGTAAAGGATTCTTGCAGAAGGTAAGATTTTATTTTTATATATAATATTTTATTTTCACCCAATTACATGTTAAAACAATTTTTAACTTTTTTTTTTTTAAGTTTTGAGTTCCAAGTCGATTCCTCCTTCCCTCCCTTCGACTGTCCCTGAGATAGTAAGCAATAAGGTTATACATGTGCAATCATGTGAAACATTTTCATATTGGTAATTTTATACAAGAAGACAAATTAAAAAAAAAGAATGAAAGAAAGAAAGTGAAAAATAGCATGGTTCAGTCTGTATTGAGACAATATCAGTTCTTTCTATGGAGGTGGATAGCGTGTTTCAGCTTGAGTACTTTGGGATTGTTTTAGATCATTGTACTGCTGAGAATAGCTAAGTCATGTACAATTCTTCATCATACAATATTACTGTTACTGTGTAAAACATTCTCCTGGTTTTGCTCATTTCACTTTGCATCAGTTCATGTAAGTCTTTCCAGGTTTTTCTGAAATTACCATTTGTCATTTTTATAGCGCAATAATATTCCATCGCAATCATATACCATAGCTTGTATAGCCATTCCTCAGTTGATGGGCATCCCTTCTATTTCCAATTCTTAGCCACCACAAAAAGATCTTCTATAAATATGTTTGTATTTTTGATGTCTTTGGGATATTGACTTAGTAGTGATATTGCTGGATCAAAGGGTATACACAGTTTGATAGCCTATTGGACCTAGTTCCAAATTGCTCTCCAGAATGGTTGAATCAGTTCACAACTCCACTAACAGTGTATTAATGTCCCTATTTTGCCCCATACCCTCCAATATTTATCATTTTCAGAAGGTGAGATTTTATCTGTCACTTGGAAGAAGTGAGACAGTATAACAAAGGACCCTTGATAGCAAGAAGCCACTGGATATTCAGCATTAAGGGGTGCCAGAAAGAGAGAGAAGCTCTGTTCCTGTGATTGTGAACACTTTGGGTAGCAAATGTCAAATGATTTCCGCATAGATTCTGATAAAGATAGTCTCCTATTTCCTTCACTGAAATCTTCCTCTGATTCCTCAGCATGGCATGGTGGTGAGCTTGGTTTCTTAAAGAACAGCCCAGTGGCAAATCCTTTCTTTCAGCTTCCTACTGAGGTGGAAAGGTTTCCAGCACATCTCAATGGAGGGCTGTGTATCTGTCATCAAAGGATAAGCCCAGCTAAGCATGAAGAAATTGCTCACTGGGTTGGCCACAGCATGGTGACATTTTGAGTCACACAGTCTCAGAAATATAACTTACAAGCTTGTAGAAGGTTTGTGATCAGCATGGAAGGAATGTCTCACCAGTGAAATCACAGGTCCTTGAAGTATCTGTTCCAAATGCCTCCAAGTTACAAATGAGTTGTATCTCACAAGTTATTTTGTAAGGTTTTTTTTTTAAGTTTTTTAATGCATTTTATTAAAAAAAAACACCATTCAGACTAATGTGGTTAGTTTTCCAGCCTAGTCCACAAAAGCCCATTTATCCCATAATATACCTGGCATACAGTAGTGTAGTATTAATAGAAGTATAGAATTAGATTCTATATGTCAGCATTTGGGGGAAAACATTTTCCAAGTTCCAGTGTGATGTGCCAGGAAACCATCTCTCCTGCTTTAATCCTCCAAGTGGGAGCTGGGACTCCACTTTTTGGTGGCTCCAGCAGCCTGAAGCAGAGGGAGGTTTCACCAGAGAAGGGACATGGGGCTGATATTGCTATTCCAGGAGATGACATGGGGGCTTTGGAGCCTGAGGGATGAAGAAAGTGAGGAGGTAGAGATAGGGAGGGAACAGTTGAGAAACAAATACCAGAGGGGGTTTGCTTGCTTCTCCTTTTTTTCACCATTACCTACCAGAGATACAACAAGTGATTTTTGTGCCTGGGGCAAGCAGAGAATGAAGGGTGTGGGCCATCATCTAGAACATGCCTTCAGGAGCTAAAACCAGTTCTGACTTCTACTGATAGACTGGTCACTGCTGGAGGATGGGAATAGTGGGAATAAGATTGGGCTGGAGGGCATCTTGTGGGATGGAGAAGCCAATCCAGGACACTGAGAAATTTCTAAATTACTGATACAGGGGGAAATATCAGTATCAGTATATGTACTGATACAGGATTATGGGATCCCGGGGTGGTACTAGGCAAAGGAGGGGCATGCCCTAAGAAACACTGTTGGCACAGTAGAGAGAGCACTGGGCCTGGAGTCGGGAACAACTGAGCTTAAATATGACTTCAGACACTTACTAGCTGTATGACCCAGAGCAAGCCACTTAACCTCTATTTGCCTCAGTTTCCTCACCTGCAAAATGGGAATAACAACAGTACCTACCTCACAGGTTGACTGAAGATCACATGAGATCATAATTGTAAAGTGTTTAGCACATTGCACATAGCAAGTGCTATATGTAGATGTGATTACTAATATCATTATCATTGTACTTAGAACATTGCCTGGTACATAGTGAGTGCTATATATAAATGTCACTTGTAATCATTCTTCTCCCAGTGCCTGGCACGAAGAAAGTCTACACATAAATATTCGTTATTCTTATTATGATTACTGATCATTATTATTACACTTAGAACAGTGCCTGGTGCACAGCAAGTCCCATAGAGATATAACAAGTTAGTTATTGTGATCATTATTATTCTGCCTAGCCCAGTGCTCAGCACATAGTAGGTACTTAAGTCCCTTCCTTCCTTCCCTCCAAATGTCCTCCCCTGAGATAAAGTACCAGTGGCCTCCACCTTCATTTTGATATTGCTGCCAACTCAAGGATATAGGGTGATAGTGGGGATAGTTGGATGAAGTGTGTGTGTGTGTGTGTGTGTGTGTGTGTGTAAGAGGCATCAGGGAAGGATCCAGTAGATAGGGAAAGATTGAAGGTTAGAGAATAGGGATGGTGAGATGATAATGGGGGCAATCTGCTGGAAAAGAAAGGGGGGATGGAATAGGTACATGTAGAGAAGTTAACTTTGGCAAGAAGAGACACCTCTTTATCTGAGGACCAGAATGGAAGAGATAGGGGGGGAATCTGAGTGACTGTAATATGAAGAAGGGAAAAAAGAAAACCTTTTGAAAATTGTCTCAGTTTTTTCAGTCCCCACCTAGGAGGGTGGGCCCAGGAGGGTGGGCTAGGGGAGCTGCCATGCCAAGCTTGAGGAGAGATGAAGTACGGAACAGCCCTAGTGGGGGGATGGCCCATCCAACCTGTCAGAGAGGAGCAGGAGATTGGTAGTGACTTGGTGGCAGGTGAGGGGCGACCTCCCATCTGGAGCTCCCCATGAAAACGGGACTGTGCAACCAGCTGGTGGCTGGCCCACTTTGGCTGGCACTGATAAGATATCATGCATGTTATTTGATAAGGCAAAACAAAGCAAACCCAGGGCAGATTAAAATGAAAACACCTTCCTGTTGAATGTGATTAAACAGCTGTTGGCTCTCCTGGGAGGAAGGGATGATAAATGTCTCCTTGCGGACCTTTGGGTGGCTGATTCTCCTTACTGGCGTGTAGAGCTTTTGTTTTCAAGTCACTCATCAGTGCAATAGCACCTGCTTATGTTGACTTTCCACCTTAGTCTTAAACTTGGCCTACATAAGGCAACAACATCCCAGCTCTGTTCCTGTGCTTTTCCAAATTTTCCTCTTTTTCAATAGGAGAGCATAGAGGGCAACTTTGGAAAAATAAATTTGGAACATTCTTTTCTTTGTCTTTTTTTTAAGTGGGTAAGAGGAAAGGAAATTGAGGTCAAGGGTCACATTCCACATGAAGCCCTTCTTAATCCCCGCCCCCATCTTCTAGGGCCTTCCCCAACCAAATTACTTTTAATTTAGTATGTATGTATATACACATTTACATATATATACACATACACATGCATGATATATATGTATATGTGTGTATATGTATATACACAGATACATAGATATCTTTAAATATATGCACATACATATATCTACATGTATACTAAAGATATGCTAACATTATATATTAAGATGTTATATAATATATAGTGTTATGGACATGATATATATAAAGAAATGTAGCACATGTTTAATTGCATATACTTCTGCGTATATACACAAGATGTACATGTATGTTTGTGTATAATATACACATATGTATATTGTAAGCTCCTTGAGGGCAGGAAGGGATCCTTTCATTTTTGTTTTTGTATCCTCAGAATCAAATGTGATGAGTGGCTTATTGTAAGGGTGGAGTTAGGAACTGGATCTGTGATTTCACTGGTATAAGAGAACTCCCAAGTGAGGGAATTCCTTCCCTGAGAATGTGTCTCTACCTTCTCTGCAATGTGTAGTCTTAGGAAGTTGCCTAGAATGTGGAGAGCTTAAGTGGTTTGTCCAGAGTGACCCAGCTAGTATGTATCAGAGGCAGGTCTTCATGCCTGGTTCTCTAGCCCCTGTGACCCCCTGCCCCTCTGAATAAAGAGAGGCTGCTTAATAAGTTCTGAGTTACTGATAACTCCAGATCTGCCAGCTTTGTAGAGATCACTGATAATCTCCAGGCAAGAACCATGACCATCACTTGGGAAGTGGGGATGGTTAGGATGGGGAATGATGGGATCATAGAGGTTGAGACAAAAGAGCCCTCAGAGGACCTCTTATCACACCCCCTCAGAGTGAGTCCCAGAGTGGTTAAATGGCGGCTGACATCACACAGGTCATCAGTGTTGAGGTAGAATTTGAACTCAAGTTCTCTGATTACAGATACAGGATTCTTTCCATTGTACCACACTGCCTACTACAACTGAGAGTGGGATGGTTCCATGCCAACTTGCCATCTGGAAGCTTTGTTTTCTTACACTCTATTCATTGATTCAGTGACACTGGCCTCCTGACTGTTTCCCGAATGAGGCACTCTATATCTTGGCTCTGGCATTCTCTCTGGCTGCCTCCATGCCCAGAATGCTATCCCTTCTCATCTCCACTTACTGATTTAAATTTGGACTCAAATGCCCCCTCCTATGGGAAGCCTTCCCCAATCCCTCTACATTCCAGTGCCTTCCCTCTTTTAATTATTTTCTATTTATCCTGTATATTGCTTACTTTCTATATACCTGTTTGCATGTTGCCTTACCCATTAGATTGTAAGTTTTTTTGAGAGCAAAGACTATCTTTTGCCTTTTTTGGGATCCCTGGGACTTACTCAGCACTCTGCCTGGCACTGATAAGTGCTTACTGATTGCATTTTTTTTTTTACTAACTTTTCTCACTGACTCTTCGTTTCTGAAGGACTAGGAATGCTATGAGAACCCTCTAAACCCAGCACCTGGGGACAAATCTCCAGTCATCATGGCCTAGTTATGCCTTCTTTTCTGGGTCTTAGTTTTCCTAATTGTCATGTGGGGACACAGGGAGTATGTGGAGGGAACTAGGTGACCCTTAAATATTTTTCAGTTCCAAGATCCTAAGCAACAGTCAATATTTTCTCTTAGTTTGCAAAGTTCTGAAGGTTTCTCTGGCCCTCGCTATAGCCAACATGTCCCAAAATCATATGAGAGGGATGATTCCTGTAATTAGGTCTTTGAGGGTCATTTTTTCCTCCCCAAATGTTATATTTTCAAGTAAATTATATTTCTGGGGGAACGTTCAAAATGTGGCTTTTTTTTTTCATTAGAAGAAATTTTTCAAGTCCCAAGTCAACTCTAGAGACTAAACCTTATTATTAACTAAAATCTGAGAACTGCCAACTGGAGAAACTTCAGTGGGTCTTTGTTGCGGCCTGTGCCTTGGAGGATAGATACTAAGAGCTCTCATCTCTAGTCTTTGTTCTACTAACCTTTGGGGAGGGGTGACATCCCTGAACTCTTCACTTCAGTGGCTTCCTCCCCAAAATGACAAAAGTCTCCTGGCCTAGAGACTTAGTGAATCTTGTTTTGAAAAGAAAGTGGGTCTAATTTTTCATCCTTCACAGTCACACATACCAGGGGACAGTCTACAAATTTAAAAATGGGACTCCTCCCCCACACCTGTGCTGCCTACAAATGACTGATGTACAGGAAAAAAAAGAAAGTCATTGATAAATAGCAACTAAATGGTTGGTAGTTTGGAAAAGTTCCCTTCTTCATGGATCCCTACCCCTGCCATAATCTGCATATTCAGGGATGGAGACAAACACTTATTTATGAGCTGGCCAAACCGTGAATTATTAACTGTAGAACAATCTTTCTGTTGGGTGACCCAGGATGATTGGTGGTCTGTTTATGTTAGCAAACAGCTGACTCTCTCACTATATTAATAGTGGAAATGGAAAACAACCCTACAACATGTATATATCAATATGTTTTCAATATGTTTTTCATTTCAAGTCATGAAAAGGAGAGGGCCTTGTTCTCCTGTTTCCCTCCTGCAGTGGAAGCATAGGCCAATTCTTTGGGGAAAAAAGAAGTATGGCCCTTTCTTGGATTTGGTTTTGGGTTTAGCTGAGGTGGAGTAATTTTATATTTAAGTTGGATTCCTGGCCCTAATTGTGTGGTGATTAAAAAGGTGAGAGACAAAATTTCTGGGTAATTTAATAATTTTATTAATAAGGTCAACTCATTTATTGATAAAACAATAATCATTTGGCTGGCTCTCTTAGACCAAAGACAATCATGGCAGGGATCACAGTTTATATACCTTCTGAAGAGTAGGTGTTCCCCATGGTAGGAATCAACCCTGATTGGTTAAAAATTGATGAAACAATGAATATTACAAAGAAGGGCTGAGAGTGACATCCTGTCACCATGAGACAGAGATATTTCTATACAAAGATCTCTCCGCTTTAGACAATCTACTCAAAGAATTTATGTCCCCCCCCCCCCCCCCAAGCCTGAACAGAACACCATGGCAACTCTACCTGGGTAGAGTCTGAACAAGAAAGTTAGTCCAATCTCATTAGCAGTAAAGTTCTTCAAGAGGCAGGACTTTTAAAATCAAGACTTTAGAAAGAGGGAAACTGGATCTCCCCAGTCATTGGTTATTAATAATCATTTCTCTCAGCTGTCATGAACAGGTGGAGCTAAAGAAGGAAGACTTCTGATTGATTTAAGGAGCTCCTCAGTCACTCTGAAAAGAAACAGGATCAAAATCCACCTGAGACAATTACTGTTGTGTGACCTTGAGTAAGTCAAAGCACTTCTCTGAGACTGTTTCTTTTTTGGTAAAATGAAGGGGTTGACCTTGATAGCTTCTAAGATTCCTTTCTTCTCTAAATCTATAATCCCATAAACTTGATGAGATTATAGAATGGGAACCTTGGTTTGAAGGCTATGAGGGTCACTGGACCATGGAGAGAATGAGAGAGGAGAGAGACAACTCTTGATTGATTTTCAATGACTGGGGCTACACTAAAGGTGACTGTATGATTGGTACTCAAAAAGATGGAACTTGGGCAGATGAACCCCTTCTCTCGCCTGTCAATAACAGAGCATCATATTTCTCTCAGTCTTTTTGGCTCCCTCTTTGTCTTTTTCCTTGCATCTTTAATCAGAAATGCAAGCAAATGGTTCATTTCTGATACTCTTTCCTTCCCTTGCCCCAGCAGTGGTTAATGGAGACTTGTGGCAGAGGCATATGGCAAAGGCAGATGTTCGTATGCCCACATTGCTGAGAGTTCCTGAAAGTGAATTCTCATAACCCAAGTAATGGTAGCAGAAACACATGGCAGAAGGAGACATGTGCTTGCCCATATGGCTCAAGAGGGGAATTTATGTTCCTGAATCCCAACCTCTTATGCTGAGGAGGTGGGTGTTGTCCTTTAGTAGCTCCAAAAATATTTTCCTTTCCAGGAAGTCTAAGCCTTCAGAGTTTCGCTGGAATGTTAGAATGTTGGGGCTATTGTTTGTTAAATATCCCCAAAGTATCATTGCCTCATGGGGGGAGGGGAAGATCCAAACCAAAGAGTAGCTCTTTACGTCTGAGAAAGACTGGGCAGGACTCTGTGGGCTAGCAGGAGAACCATCAGAATTTCAAAGGGCTTCTCAGATAGGGATATTATTTCATCTCCATTCTGCAGGGACTTCATGGGCTCCTGCAAATGCTTCATGTGTTTTTGTTGTTGTTTTGTATCTGTGTCTTCTGTATTTTCTATGGGGTGAAATAAAGGTTGCCGTCTATCATAAGCATTCACTACCTTGAACGTGTCTATATGAAAACTGGGTATGAACATTTAGTAGGCCATATTTGAAAATTTTCCTGGAGCAAATTATCAGCGGGGACAATGAGTTAAAAAGAAAAAAAAAATGATCTTATTGGTTCAATCCTAAGGATCAGATTTGGTTCATTTGACCCCTGCCCTGGGTGGGTGGTAGTGGTGTTGGGTAGGCAATGGAGCTTCTGAATTATGAAACCAAGAGAAAATAGTGGGCTTCATCAACCCTGGGTGCTAAATATGAAACTCTCCTTGGTGAGTTTCATAATTAATAATGCTTGCTTTTTCTTTAGGGAAGTCCTTTGTGGAGAGGGATGCTAACTACTAAGTCAGTTAGGAAAGATTTCACATAAGCTCAAAGTTTTATTTGAGCTTAGCCATTGCAGGGGAAGGGGGAGGGAACTAAGAGTTTTTAGAGGTACAAACAAGAAGGGGAGATATGTCAGAAAAAGAAAATAACTTGGCCAATGGCATGGAATTGAAAGATGGAATGTTGTATATAGGAAACAACAAGCAGGTAAATTTGGTGGAAACAGAATAAATGAGGGGGTGTAATAAGTAACCAGGGTGCAAGGATGAGTTAGAGTCAGATTATGAAGAGCTTTAAGTGACAGAGAAATTTGTATTTTATTCTGGAGGCAATAGGGAGTCATTGAAGCTTCTGGAGTGGGAGAGTAATATGATATGACCTTTGTTTTAGGAATTATTTATAAACTATGATGGTATTCTGAGATTCACAATATTGTTCCTCTGGGGTAGAGTGAGTTAATTAGTATGAAGAAAATCAATAAATTCTTCTGTGTCCAGGACCATCACGTTTGTAATATGGAGAACATATTTCCCAGCTGTGCATCAATAAGACTGGGGATTTATAGTCACCTGACTGCTGCAGGGGGCCATAAATTTAGGCCTGCTAACTGAATTATTCTGCTAACACTTCACACCAGAGCATCAGATTAGAAGTCTGGGATAAGGATGTCATGAGTCTTTTGTCTTGCCTGACAAAAGATACTGACAGATGGTAAGAGCAAAATCCTGGGCAAGCAGGACAGACAGGATGTGATCTCGGCTGAGATCTCCAGGTGGAACATACTGGGGATGCTTTGGTGAAGCCGCAGAAAGCTGGGGAATCTGGTCCCACTGTCTGCTTCTACTCACAGAGAGAAGACCAGACTACCAGATGGATTAAATGCTTTGGTTCATAGACCAATGGGGGGAAAAGTGGCAGAAAGAGAGTTGGAGCATCTGGATTCAAATCCTCACTTAGCACTAAATTGGGTGACCTTGGGGAAGTGTTATAAGTTTTCTGGGTCTGAGTTTCCTCACTTGTGAAATAAAGAGGTTAGAATAGATCATCTCTAATTCTCCCCCCACCAACAAATCTATATTTACTCTTTTTTTTTAAGCAGCTGCTTCTGTTTCACATATAAGAGATGGTATGATAAGTCGAGTAGTTCAGGCAACAGTAAAATGTAAGCTTCTTGAAGGCAGGGGTTTTTGATTTTGTCTTGCCATCCTTAGCATTTAGCACAACGTCCAGCACATAGTAGGTGTTTCATGATAATTTTGTTGAATGTTTGAAAGGAATAGCAAGTTATGCATAGTAGATTTGCACTTTCATGTACAATCATCTTTTTATTGTACTGTATTATAGAAATGCTTGTTTTATTCCATAAATTTAAAATAAAATAATAGCTAGCATTTGTATGACACATTAAGATTTATACAGCTCTAATATATGTTATTACAGCTTCACCACAACCCTGTGAGATGTGAACTATTATTATTATTCTCCTTTTACAAATGGAGAATTTGAAGCTGAAAGGGATTAGGTAACTTGTCCAGGGTTACGCAGTGAAGGAGGGTCTGGGGCTCTACCTACTTTGCTAACTAGCTACCTTAATCAAGATATTTACTGAATTGATATTAATTGAACCATGAGTTATGAAGACTTTGGCTCCTCATTTTAAAGTCTATTGGATAGATAACTTTTCCTAGATCAGTTAACAGTCATCACTGACACATTGAGCAGCCATGGGAACACAACATATGGACACCAAGCAGGAACGACTGGTTGTACATGCCTTGTAGCAAGGTTCTGGTACTTGTGTGGCCCAGCAGAAGAGGTCAGAGCATAGGCCCACCCTCATGCATGCTCCAGGAGCTGGCCTTCTCCCCCCCCACGGATGGGGTTAGATATATTTGTATATATGTGTGTATCCATGTAGATCTATACATGTATTTCTAGATTCATATATAGATCTATATATCTATCTATCTTATATAGTAGAGAATTTAGGAAGAGGGAAGGGTTTGAGAAGAAAGAAAATGATTTCAGTTTTGGACATGTTGAATTTAAGATGTCTATAAGACATTTAATTTTAAATGTCTAACGATCAATTGTAGATGTGAAACTAGTAGTCAGCAAAGAGGTTATTATATATATACCTGTATGCAATATAATATATATAACATACATGTAAGTATACATACACATGCATATACTTTGTAGAGATAATATATACATATATAAGCCTCCATACACACGTTTGTCTCATATGAGTATATATCTATACATAGTGTACATATAGATACACATATATCTTTTTTTGATACATTATATACCTACCTATTGAGAAGAGAGATGTATGTGTCTTTTTATATGTACAAACATACACATATATAACACAAACACACTATTGATAAATAAATAACTATACACTATATATAGTCTCTATTAAGAGAGACATGTGTGTATGTGTGTTTATACACCCACACACCATATATATAATTATATACTGTATATAGCCTCTTTTTTCCTTTTTTCCTTCCTTCTTTCCTTCCTTCCTTCCTTCCTTCCTTCCTTCCTTCCTTCCTTCCTTCCTTCCTTCCTTCCTTCCTTCCTTCCCTCCCTCCCTGCCTCCCTCCCTCCCTCCTTTCTTTCTTTCTTTCTTTCTTTCTTTCTTTCTTTCTTTCTTTCTTTCTTTCTTTCTTTCTTTCTTTCTCCCCTTTTCTTTCTTCCTTTCTCTTTCTTTTTCTCTCTCTCCATCTCCATTACAATCCATGCATATCTATATAATATCCATGTCTCTATATTTTTATCTCTCTGT
>NW_027185761.1:39208951-39271844 GCF_028583685.1 Petaurus breviceps papuanus | reverse complement strand
ATGCATATCTATATAATATCCATGTCTCTATATTTTTATCTCTCTGTGTTTATCTCCCTATTTACTCTATTATCTATCTATATTCATATTTTTCTGGGAGAGCTAGGGCAATGGATGATGTCCACTGGAAGTAACAATTACACCTCAATCAGATAGATTTTATTGCTATAGCTAAACATATGACTATAGAATATAGCTATAGAATCATCATGATCAGAAGTCATTTGCTGAGCATCTTCCCAATCATCAGCACTAACAATGGCTTGTCAGCTCTGTGTGTTTGAAAAGCAGATGGCTCCCAGCAGTTCTCGATCAAACAAAGTCAGCTTCTGCTAGGCCACATGCTCTACAGATTTTTCTCTGGCCTGCTTGAATCTCTTATGTGCCT
Source organism: Petaurus breviceps papuanus (assembly GCF_028583685.1). Classification (NCBI taxonomy): domain Eukaryota; kingdom Metazoa; phylum Chordata; class Mammalia; order Diprotodontia; family Petauridae; genus Petaurus; species Petaurus breviceps. The sequence continues at coordinate 39,271,456 of NW_027185761.1, read as the reverse complement.
GGAACCTGTCTGCTGATTTGATGAATGTTTCTGTTTTGAGTTACTCTTGGTCCATAGAACCCATAATCCCCATTCCCACCATGCATTTCATGAAGTGGCAAAAGAACCAGCACAAATTCCATAAATATCCTGATTTTCTTCTTCCATTATCCTCTCCCCCAGAGCTCACTCTTGAGCTGCTCAGAGGAGTTACCTAACCAGACCTTGTATCAGGTTCTAACACCTCACGCTGTCTATCAGGTGGCATCAGCGGGCGTTGACACCATTTATTATGGATAATGGGATCATGGATTTAGAGCTGGATGAGACCTCCAAACAGGTTGGGCCATCTAGCCCAACCTCTTCAATTTGTCGATAAGATAAGAAAACTGAGGCCCGGGAAGGTTAAGGAGATTAGATGACTTGCTAAAAAATACTGGGAGTAAACATACAGGTAAGACTTGAACCCAGGTCATACCTATAGTGATTTCAATCATACAGAATATACCTTAAAACTTGGAAGTGTCCAAAACATGTTTCTGTACATCAAAGAAAATAGCTGTCACAAAGCCCATGTATGTTTCTTCTAGGAAAGCCTTAGGTCTTATACCAGAGATATCTGCAAGGTCCTTCAAAAGTTCTGAACAAGATTAAAATGTAACTAGAAAACTTTTGACAAAAATTTCAAAGTATATATAATACAACATAGATAATGTTAATTTGTGTTTTTTTAAGTCCATATGCAATCTCTTTCTATTTGAGTTTGACACCACTTCCTTAGACCACATAAGGAGGGCAGGGAATTTGAGTTAGAGTAAGAATAATGACAAGAGAAGATGGCAGAGCTCTAAAAATTCCCCGGCCTCCAGCATCTGTTTCTTGTGTGAACCTCAAGGCTAGTCACCAGAGTATATCACCAATGCAATACCCATAGCAGCTGCTATGAATATGCAGACATATTTATAGGGTTGAATTGCAAAATTTAACAAACTCTCTTCCTCAAAGACAAAACCAAGATATTTATTCAGGTACCAGAAAGTCAGTTCCACCATGGTAAAAAAGAAGTTTATATACATAAACAATTCAGGGAGTGCCACCATTCCCAAGCCTTCCCTCCCTTAGACCTCCCCACAAACAAGCTCTCCTAGGCAAAATTCCTCCCCTTCTCACTGATATTAGCTGTTCTGCCTCAGCTCTCTCTCTCAGCTCTGTCTTGCTCTCCTCAACTCTGCCTCCCTCTCTTTTTCTGCTCCACCCTTCCTGCTCCACTGGTTCAGCAAGCTTGTCTCACCGTGGGTGCCATATAACTCAAGCTGTGACCCGGGCCAAAGCTCAAAGCAAGTCACATGGGTCTATTAAGGGGCAGGGAAGATCTTCAAATTCCCTTAACATTACGCAGGGCAAATTTCATTTTTGTAATACTTTATAACAACACAGGCATGGTCTTTCTATTTGTCTCTCAAGGACCAGCACAGCTAGGTTCAGAGAAAGACGGAACATGAAAATGAGGAGAAACAGTAGAATTAGAGAACTGGGAAAATTTTTTCCCAATTTAAAATAAAGAGAGAGAGAGAGAGAGAGAGAGAAAGAGAATGGAATGTGAATTATTGGTCAGTGAATTTGACTTCAAATTCTGGCAAAACATTAGAATGTATTATGAAAAGAATAGTTAGTGAACAATAGTAAGAAAGGTATCTGGTTATCACAAATTACCAGTGTAGCTTAAGCACGAACAACTTTTGCCAAGCTCACCTTACTTCCTTTTTTGGACATGTTTACTAGACTTGTAGATAAGGGGAATGAGGTAATTACTATTTACTTAGACTTTAGCAAAGCATTTGACAAAATTTCTCATGCTGACATTGTTGCAGTTTGGGGGGGAATTCAGCCACCCCCCCAAAGACTGGAGTATAGGAGAGGGTCATGTGGAATGAATTAATGAACTCTAGCATTCTTTAAGTCAAAGTGGCAAGGGTTTATTGTAACACCAATATAGCAGGCAGAGCTCCTTAGAAAACTGGCATTCCTTAAGGAACTTGCAACTGAACAGGAATGATGTTAAAGCTTATATAGGAAAAGTAGTGGATTTTTTGACAGATATTCTAATTAGGTGACAACCTGCAACCTTGGTAACAGTCTTCATTCACTATGGGAAACCAGAAGAAGGTTTCTCAGTGGTGTATTTTTGATCTGTAACATCTGTAGCAAGATAACTTTGAGAGTTGATGACTACAATTTGACCTCTGGATTGAATATGATAACTTTGGGGATCAATATATGATAATTCTTTGATTACAAGATAGTCCTGTTTTTACAAGAGAATTTCTTCAGGGGTCAGCTTGTTTTTGTGATGAGGAAAGATAGTTTGTTTTACTGGGGCCCTCTCATGAGTAATTGCTAAGCATAGTGTCCTAGGGCGGGGGAAAATCTGTCAGGGATCCAATCACAAGCACCCAAGCACCCCATCAGTATTGTGGTAATATCGTTTTAATATTATGGTAAAGATGGAAAGATGAATTATGGGTATGAATATAATTAAGTTCATTTGGAGGTGGTGAAATGGTTGAACCAAATGAGTAGGTGGGTCTTCAGTGTAGTAATATGGATTTGTGATTAGCCTGTTGGCCTAGACCAGCTGCTTGATGGATGTGGCACAGTCAGTGAAATTTCCTGTGTACCTGTCTCTCAGGTCTCATTCCTAATAAACGCAGTTCAGAGAATTTCTGATTTCAGTAGTCTAGACTATCCCACTGCCCCTTGCTTCAGGGGTGATGGGTTGCTAGTAGTTCCAAGTGAGCTCTTTGTCTAAAACTCATTATAGACGATTGAGCCCCGAGTGACAGTGGGACTTTGAACTGGAGAGTTAGGCTTGATGCATGTCTGAGCCGCCAGTCTGTTTGAGGAGCATGGGCCAACAAGGCTGCCTACATATGCTCTTTCCCATCAGCATCTGTTCTCCCACACTGCCATCTTTGTGGGGCACTGTTTCTTTTTGGAAGCAACTTTTGCCCAGCAACTTCATAAATTCAAAATGGAGGATGCATGGCCAGATAGCAATGTGTCTGAAAAATGATAGGAGTGTTTTAGAAGATGGAAAACTCAGTGTGAATCAACAGTATGACACCATAGCCAAGAAAATGGATTCAAAGAGTAATGCTCCTGGGATTCCATTCTATATGGATCATTAAGCTGAGTTTTCCCCTATCTCTTCCTCATTCCCTCAGCCATTTTATTTTTTATGTATGTAACCAGGAGAGATACTCAAGGTGTCTTCTTTTCCTTTTCAATTAAATATATCCCATTCTTTTTGCCTGTCCAATGACACATTTTTTTTTAGTTTGTTTTAAATCAAGGCCTGCCTCCTCAAAAAAAGTTTTCTTGGACCATACTTGCCCACCTTTGATTCTTTATGTTTTAATGTCCTCCCTCCTTCCCTCCTTTCCTTCTTTCTTCCTTCCCATCTGATGGGGTATGGGCAGAAGCCAAGACCTTTGCACCTTACCCCCAAAAGAATTCAGGTCCCATTTGTCTATGGACCTTGGAAAGATTTACCTTGAACTCTCCTTAAATTTCCCCACTAGGTCTGGCATTCACCTGAGGCTATAAAGCTTTAGCTATGCCCAATTCTCTGTTACCCTTAGCCTAACCTAGTCCTTCATTATCTGTTATCTCCAGATCACTTTCTGCTACTTCACACTCTTAATCCTATCTGGATTCCTGTCCTCCAACGTCTAGTCATCCTGGACTACTGGCCACTCCCATCAAGCCTCTCCCTGGAGCCCTCTTCCAATCACCCCAATCTACTTGACCAACCCTAGATCCCTCCCACAGTCTATCTGTATATAAGATCCATCTTGTTTCCAAGAAAAGTGCTCTGATTCCTTATGTCTAGCTAATGCTGAGATTTCTTAAGAGTCTGAACAATATGGTGAATTTTTAATAAACTTTGTTTTTCTTTTCCCAAGAAGGCTTGGGTTGAATTCATTGGGGTAGGAACCACATGTTGCTATTTTGGGGTGCCAACACCCCTAAATCTCAACACCTTCCTTCCTTCCTTTTTTCCTTCCTTCCTTTCTTCCTTTCTTCCTTCCTTCCTTCCTTCCTTCCTTCCTTCCTTCCTTCCTTGCTCACCTTTCCTTTCTCCCTTCCTCCCTCCCTTCTTCCTTCTTTCTTATCTTCCTTCCTTCATCAATTAATCCATCCACCCATTAACTCATTCCAAGTTTATTTCTTATTCTTGAAAACTACTCAACTTCTCAGTAATTTCAAAAACAAATCTACATTACTGAGTATTGTTTTTGAACACTGCAGAGCTGTTGAAGAGTCTGGCCTGGAACACTTGGAGCAGCCTAAATGGATGAACCAATTTGAACACTGCTCTCAGAGATCCCATCATCCAGAAGCAGTCCATGAGTTCTCTCAGGGAGCAAGTAAGGAGACAGCTAATTACATGATGATTGGATAATTAGTTTCCAATGGATATTTACCTCATTAAAAGCTTCTTTCTGAAATTTATTGCAAGTCCAGCCCTTGTGAAAGAGATTTCATAGACAGATCTGGAGTCTAAAGTCTTCTGTTGGAGCAGAGAAAAGTTCTAGCCCTGGCAAGGCCCCCTGTCTGTGTATTCTGCCAGCATGTTTTAACAGACATGGCAGCAGACCAACCCTCCCCCCACCCCACCTCCTGTGAGGACTTGGGCTTTCAGGAATAGCTGCCAAGATGAAGTCAGGGGTTGCAAGTGATTTCAGGATATATAAATAGCTGGCCTGGAAAAGAGGACTGGCATCACTGATTTCTAAGATCTTATGATTATTGATTTTGAGCAAAAAGGAACCTTAGAGGCCACTTAGTACAAACCTCTTATTAATGTAGGAGGAAAGTGAGGTGAACATCAAATCTAGAACCCTTCCTAGTTCTCATGCTAAAGTTGTGTTCTTAGTCTGTAGAGAGCTGAAAGAATCAATGACAAAGAGATGCCCCCTCCAGGAGAATTTATATTCTAAGTTCAGAACAATACCATCCCCAACTAGGGCTTCAGGGTCTTTTCTTTATTATGGATTTAAATTTACATTTAGTGATGCCTATTAAAAACCACAATAGCAGCACAATCATTTCCTTTTGCCTGGAACCAGGTCTCCAAGGCATTTTCCAACCGTCTCCACAACCCAGTGCTTGCTGTTTCACTACCTTTATCCCTCCATATACCACCATGAGAAACTTGGACTCTACTCCTAGGACTATTGGCACTGATAAGGAAGTTGTGGCCTTATCTTGCCATGAACAAAGACTACACATCGCTTCCTAGCCACCTCCACACTCTTCTCAATCAGTGCCCATGTGTGTCCCCTTAACCATTTCTAGATCCTTTTATAAGTGTATAAGTGTTGTTTCCACCAAGAATTGAGGTTCCTTGAAGGTCCAGGTTGTCTTGCTTTCCTGTATCGACAGTATTTAGTGTAGTGCTTGGCATATAGTAAACACTAAGTAAATACTTCCTCTATCTATCTATATCTATATCATCTATATCTATGTCTCTATCTATGTCTCTAATGTCTCTATCTATCTATCTATCTATCTATCTATCTATCTATCTATCTATCTATCTATCTATATATCTCCCATAACTCTATATATACTTCTATATTTATCAACTATATCATACTATATATATCATCTCTTTCCTTTTTTCTTAGCTTCTTCCTCCCTCCTTCCATCACTTCCTACTTCCCTCCCTCCCTTTCTTCCCAACTTCTCTCATATAGTCTTCCCTAAATTTTACCCTACCTTATAGCAAATTAAAATAAATATGCAAAATTGAGATGAGATTTGCAATATCCCACACCAGTATACTGAGGAGGCAGTAGGGTGCTTTATGACCTATTCTCTGGTACCAACAACAGTCACTGCAATGAACAAGTTTTTCTCTTCTGAAGCATTGTTATCATTCACATTGTTGTAGTCATAGTAAATAGCATTCTCTTGGTTCTGCTTATTTTACTCTGCATCAGTTTATATGTTTTCCTCATCTTTTCCAGTAGCACAAACATTGCAAATATAAGATGAATATCCAGTCAATGAAACACCAAACATTTTCATCTATGCTGATCTGAGTAATTTATGAAAGTTGTTGGGCAGCTAACTCGTTGAATTTAATTCATCATGAAGTCTTATGCACAATTGCATTTTCTTTCTTTGATGGTGAGATTCAGGAAGGGACCCATTAATAAGTGGAAAAGGTCTTGTTTCCTGGTATAATTTACTTCTACCTTGTAGGTTTTGGTTCAAATTAAGCTCTTGTTGCTAAGCATTAAAGGTTTCATTCCAGGTTTGCCCTTTATGATGAATTTCATTTAGGCTGAAAGATTATCTAATTGAAGCTTCAGTCCCATTCCACCCACATCAAGGAGTTCCCAGAGTGCAATTCCATATATTCACAACACTGATAAATGGAGTGGGAGTGCTGTTTTATTAAAGGCAGGTTACAAAAGGTGCTTTGAAGGAAGCATACACTATCAAAGAAGAAGGGAAATCTTCAAACCATCTGGAAGAGAATTTCCTGACATTTATTTCAAGCTCTGGGCCACTCAAATATCACAACAGTTCCTATGGAAGGATGTGTTTGATAGACAGTCCTGAAGGATCTTAAAGCCCTATGGACTCAGGCTGACATGATGACAGCAGGCAAAGATTTATCCTTGAGACTTTCAATGGAAACATGAAAACACTTGCACTGAGAGGAGGTTAATCTTGAAGTAAGTGCTGAAAGATTGAGAAAGCATTGCAGCCGTAATCACTAGGGTTACAATTTCCAAAGGCCCCAAAGACAATTAAATTAAAACCATTTAAATTAAGTTAGTGTCTAGGACTAGCAGGTCATGTAAGCAACGAGATGGAAGACTAGACATGTTCTCCAATCCCCCTTAATCTCTCAAACCTCTCCAAAGCAGAAATTATATGCCAAAGGTAATCAACTTGAGCTGTCTCCATGGTGTAGGGTACCTATAACCAAGAAAAGGTACATTAAACAACAGCAACAAAAACGACAAGGCATATTCACTTAGATCCAATGATCTGACACTGTCTTACAAAAAGCCCATCCCCATAGCCAGGTCCCTCCTTACCCTTTCCAACGCTTAGAGACCCCAGTTCCAGACAGTGCACCAACGCTATCCAATGTCTGAAAGCTGCCCCAATTCTCTAGCACCAGTGCAACAAAACTTTGAACTTCTGTTTTCATGGCAGACATCCTCATGGCACCATCAAGGCAAAGCTCTGAATGAACTGTGCTACCCCGTAATACCAGCTCTACAGCTCTCTGAACTGCTTGTGCCAGGTAAAAGAAGAGAACCGAGGAAGCAGAACAGGACATTTGGACTGGATACTCTGTGTTTATGTGTGTGTGTGTGTGTGTGTGTGTGTGTGTGTGTGTGTGTGCATGTGTGCAGGGGTGCAGACACATAACCAAATGCACCTATGGGGGAGGTGTATGAAGCACCCTGATCCCATTGCAGTAAATCTGAGGATGAGAGTGCAATATCCATTCAGGGGCAGTTCTGACCACTCAAAAATCACTTAGGCTGGCAAACTGTGAGAGGAGGTTGTGACACTTTGAGATTCAGCCCCCAAGGAAACCACCATCAGAAGGGACAGAGTCAGAGTGCAAAAGGGGAAATCACGGGATTAAAAAGACTAAAATTAACAAAGATCTCAAGAAAAAGAAAACTCAAAGGCCTTGAACATAAGCAGATAAATCAACAGGGAAAACATTAGCAACAGAAGGAAATATGGCCTCCAGATCTAGTAAATGAGTCCATGCATCTACAATAAATACTGTAAAACAAAGGAAAAAGATCCAACACTTGATGAGACAAAAGACCTTGTGGAATGTGAGGAAAACATGGATTCATAGCACATTGATACTGAGTGATTTAAAAAAGAAAGGAGAATCATGAAAGAACAACATAAGTCTTGCACAGCAAAAAGAGAGGGCAGAATAGAAAAATCGGAAGATGCAATGTGTCACCAAAGAAGTAAAAGGAAGAATGATAGATGAGAAGTGCAAATATACAGAAGTAAAGGAAAAAACAATAACATTCAAAGAAAATATTATCACCATGTGAGAAAAGCACAGTGATTTCAAAGATAGGATGTGTAGAAACAAACTAAGGATCACAGTTATCCTAGAAGAACAGAAGTAGACCAAAAACTGTAATACCACCATGCAAGATATGATAGAAGAGAGCTATTTAGAATTTCCAAACATAGAAAATGAAATCCCAATAGAAAGAATTCACAGATCACCTCCTGAAAAACAAAAACGAGACAAAAAGAAAAACTAAAGACTTCAAACTCCAACACACATAGTGTTTAAATTCAATAATTCAATTCAGAAACAACAAAGTTCTGCAAGAACATTGCAAGTTCAGAGGAAAACCATCAAATATAAAAAAGGACATTTGAATAATGCAAGACTGTTCTTCATCCATCAGAAAATGTAGGAGGGAATGGAATAATGTGATGCATTGAGCAATGGCATTCAGCAAGCAGCACAAGGTGATGAACTTGGCAAATCTGAGCTTAACCATATATGAAAAAAAGATGGATATTTAATAATGTCAAAGAGTTTGAAATATTCTTTATAAAGAAAACCATAACTAAAAGGATTATTTACTTCTTGAACACCCCAAACAATAAAAATGCAGAAGGTAAATAAATTCAAAGTCAAGGGCAGAAAAAGAAATAGAGTGATAAAAGAGAGACCAGGAAGAGATTTTTTTTTTCTCAGTGTACAGAAAGAGACAGGGGTGAAGGCATAAGTCTGGTTGAAGTAATAGTGAAGAAGACAGGAGACATTATAGAAAGAACCTAGTAATAGCCTGCCTACAAGGGAATACACACACACACACACACACACACACACACACACACACACACACACACACATATATATATATATATATATATTTGACTGCATTATAACATGAGAGAGTAGATGAAAGGGAGGGGAGGCAGAAGGGATAGAGAGGGATATTTGATGTGATATACTAGGGTCAAATCAAGAACTAGTCATGAGGAGAAGATAACTCCCTGTAGTTTCAGAAAGAGAAGAGCCTACAGAGGAGTGAGTGAGGAGGAATGAGAGAAAGATTGAAAAGAGGAGGGGAGGAAGAAAGCCTTGCTTTGGTGATGGGAAGGGGTTCCACTCATAAATGCTCCTTTGGGAGAAAAAACATGATATGTAGGAGATGTAATCTTGTGCTAGTGTATTTAGTGTTTCAACAGTATACTAATATTACCTTTGGGTGGGTGGGTGGAGCAGTTGGAATTCTTGGGGACAACTGGTGAAGTATTGGAAAAGCATGAACCCAGGGAAGAGATCTTAAGGAAAATGGAGGAAAAAATTATCCAGATGAGTTTATAAATCAATGGTGCACTGTATAGTGAAGGACATAGTGAGGGAAGGGCCCTACCATAGTTCAATATCCTCTCTGACACCTAAAATAATTGATATTGTTCTGAGAGTGAGACAAAATGAAAAAAAGGAAACCATGGGTCTAGCTTTATAAGGCTGTAAAGCCAAGCACTATCAGCTTTCCAGAGGACTGCTACTGTGAATTGATTACATAGTATAGTGAATTCTCTATTTATTCACTAACAAACTAAGACAAAACATTCACAGAAATCAAAGTACAGCATTCACAATGTTATGGCATAACAACTTGTCATAGTTTTCACCAAAGTTTTCACCAAAGTGGTCACATAGTTTTAAACAAAGTAGTTTTCACCAAAGTGGTCACATAGTTTTAAACAACTATGTTTTAAACATTTAGTAACTCAATAATTTGTAAGACCTTAATTCAATCACAAAGTACAAAGGTCAAAGTTCTCCACCCCTAGGTCACATTGTCTTAATCTTTTCAATTAAAAAGCCTTCTTTCTTCTTAATTGGGTAAATCCTTAACTCAATCATCTAAATGGAAAGGTCAAAGTTCTCCACCACTAGGCCACAGTAAATCATGATCTTCTCAGTTTGCATTTAATACCAAAGGAGAGGTCTTTTCATCTTGACTTGGGGTAGGTTCTCAACTTCCACGGTTCCTCTTCCATGGTCCCAGCTCCCGCCTGAATCTATCCAACTTTTACCTGAGTTCAAAGGCAGACAGCTCTCAGTTCCTTGTCCAGCTCCTTGTGCAGTTCCTGTTCTATATCAAAGCTCACAGTGTCTAGTCCACCTCAAGTCCCTCACAGTTTCTGTTCCTGGGAAGATAAAGCTAAACAAAGCCACAGTAACATTCATAAACATTGCTGACATGCTCATCAATTCACTTTTTGCCTGTGAAATCAATGTAGACCCAACAACAATGTTTGAGGAATCAACACAAATCATCAGTATAATCCCAGGACATTTGAAAATGTCAGTAAGACCCCCCTCCAGGATTTCTGTAGACATACAAGAAGAAAATCCTCTTTCAGGGCTTCTGAACCAGCAGTAAGGTCCCAGAGCTTCTGTAAGAGCAGCAACATCCTCTATCAACAGATGAATCTCACAAAGTAACATCAAAACAGACAGACAAAATACCAGCACCAAAGTCATGCTTCCTCCCAATTATCCTCTATTCTCATTTCTCAGTTCTTCTCAATTCTCTTCTCATTTCTTTTCAGTTCTCAGTTCTCTGTTCTGCCACCACAAGTTCTGTTCTCCATTCTGCTCTCAATTTGTAGTAGTTCTCAGAAATTCTCAGGATCCTAGCAGTTATCTTTCTCTCAGCAATTCTGGCTCTCTAGCTTGGGCTTCTTCTTTGGTATTAGCTCCTCCCTGTTCCTTCACTTCCTGTTACATCATCAACTTCCTCCCACTGTAGGATTTACAAGTTCTGGATCTTAATACTTGACACAATCATGAACTTGAAACAAGGTGCTAAGGGCCTGTTTGCTTGCCAATACAAAGGGCATGGAAGATCTTCAAATCCCCATTACCATTACAAAAGCAATGAAAGAAACTACATAGAGGGGAGGACCTAGAATGAATATTTTGGAAGCTTTGATTGCATGAGGAATACAGAGCAAAAGAGAGAGCACAGATAAGTATTGGGGTCATGACTTAGAGAATGAGGGTCTAAAGTACATAGAAAAAGAGGATGGACAAAGAAGAGTGAGAGAAATCCTTTTTTTTTTGAAAAGGTGTTCAAATGAAATAGAATTAATGAATAAGACTAGTTGAAGGGGAGGAGAAGAAAGGGGAATTTACTTGACTAATTGTGAGGGAAAAAAGAATAGATAATTATATATCCAGATAAAATTGAAGAGCAAAAGGAACCAACAGAGCAAAACCTGAAAGGGAAAGGAGTAACCAATGAGAGAAGGGATCAGTGATGAGGGGAATAGAGCCAATGGGAACAGGGCCACCTTATAAAAGATTGAGGCAAAATAACTGAAGCAAAACAGTGCTGGATTTAAAGAAGAAGGAAAAACCAGTAGAAAAAAACTGATATTAGTGACAGATGGAGGACAATATAAATATAACTTTCACAACTTTAAATGTGAATGGATTAATCAATCCTACAAAATGAAAAAGAGTAGCAGATTGGCCAAAAAAATTAATTCCCACACTCTGTTCCTTATAGGAAATATATTTTTAAAATATACACAAAATGAAATTGAGGGGATAGAAAAAATTTACTATGCATAAAATGAATAAAAAAGCAAGATTTGCAATCATGTTATCTGAGAAAACAAAAACAAACATTTAGAAAATAAAAAAAAGAGATAAACAAGGAAATGATATTATGTTGAAAGGAACTATAATCAACAAACCAAGAGCAGTAGTAAATAAATGTTCCAAATGCCTAGCATTTAAATTCATAAAGAAAACACCTGAGCTACCAGAAGACATAAACAATAACACAATAATTACAGGAAACTTCAATCTGTCTCAATTTTGACTAGGTCTAACAGAAAGACAAATAAAAAGGAAAATAATGGAGCTGCACAAATTGCTGGAGAAACTAGAGTTAAAAGACTTATAAATGAGACAGAAAAAGATTATAAATATTTCACAGCATTACATGGAACTTTCACCAAAATTGACCACATATTAAGGTACAGAGATGTTGCAAACAAATGTAAAAAGACATAAATAGTTAATATATCCCTTTTAGACCATAATGCAATAAAATAGTAATTAGTTCAGAGACCATAAACAATAGATAAAAAACCAAATGGAGACTTAAAAATGAAATCCTAAATAATTAGTGTGAAAAAACATAGAAATAATCAATAACTATGTAAAAGAAAATAACAATGATGAAACAATATGCCAAAATTTCTGGGCTAAAAGTAACTAAAGTAGTTCTTGGGGGAAAATCATATCTTCACAAACAAATCAGAATGGAGGGGATGGGTACTAATAAACTTTCTATGCATTTAAAAATTAGAAAGCCAACAAATAAACAAACCTAAAATAAGTATAAAAGAAGAGTTAGTAAAATTAGAGGAGAAATAAACTGGAAACAAAAAACCCATAGAAATGATAAATAAAACCAAAAGCTCAGTTTTTGAAAATATTAATAAAATTGACAAATCCTTAGCTAAACTTATTTTAAAAAGAGAGAGCAGAAAATCAAATAAATAAAACAGTAAATGACCAAGATAGAATAACAGCAAAACCAAATAAATTCAAAATAATAATAAGAACATATTATGTAACTAACTTTATCCTAACAAAACTGAGAACATCAAGAAGTAGAGGAATTCTTCTCAAGGTATTCCTCAATAAATACTCAAGCTACCAGAAGACCAGAATAAAGAACAATTAGTTCCCATGCTTCACAAATTATCTGAAAAAAATTGAGAAAGAAAACACCCTGCCAGAAACCCTTTATGAGACAAGCATAGTCCTAATACCTAAATCAGGGAAAGCTAAAACATGGAGAAAAAATCCAGACAGAAAAAACTCTAGGTCAATATCATTAATGAACATTGACTTAAAAATTTTAAACAAAATCTCATCAAACAGACTATGTAATTCCTCCAAGAAATCATTCATTATGTCCATGTGGGACTTATACCAGGGATGCAAGGATCATTTGACATTAGGAAAACCATCAACATAATTAATTCTATTAAAAATTTTTAAAAAATTCCAAACCTCATAATCATTTCAATAGATACAGAAAAATCCTTTGAGGAAGTACAACACTTTTATGCTAACCATTCTAAAAAGTATAAGCATAGCAGGACCTTTCTAATATCATAAAGAGCATTTCTCTACAAGCAGAAGCAAGCATCATATATGTAATGGAAATACACTAGAATTTTTTTTGTAAATATGTGAGTGAAACAAGGATGCCCATTGTGCTCAGTATTATTTAGTATCATTCTGGAAATGCTAGCAACATCAGTAAAAGGAGGAATAAATTAGAGGCATACAAATAGATAAAAGGAGATAAAGTTATTCATATTTACTGATGGTTTACTTGGAAAATTCTAGGGAATTAGCAAAATTAATTGAGACAATAGATTTAGCAAAGTTGCAGGCTACAAAATAAATCTTGAAAAAATCACCAGCATTTCTATATAATAATAGCAAAGCACAAGAAATAATGCTAGACATGGAAATCTCATTTCAAATAATTGCACCAAGCATAAAATATCCAGAATTTACCTACCAAGTACACAAAAGACTTGTATAGAGTCAGTTAAAGAAATAGTAACTTAAATAGCTGGAGGACTATCAAGTGGTCATAGCTAGGCTATACTAATATAATAAAAATGACAATACTACCAAAATTAATTTATACTTTTAATGCTTTAACAATCAAATTACAAAGGGAAAACTTGATATAACTAAAAAGATCCAGAGTATCAAGTGAAATGATGAAAACAAGTAAGAATGAAGGGGGAATAGCACTTCCAGACCTTGAACCTTATTATAAAGCAACAGTCATTAAAAACCACATGGTATTGGTTAAAAATTGATAGATCATTGGAATAGACCAGAGATTGAACAATCAGAAAGAATAGAACTAAATAACCCAGTTTTGGGGAATTATAATATAAATATAAATTTAAATAAAAGTGAAAAATTTAAGTTATTCAGGAAAAAAAATCTTCTATATTATGATGCATTCTAAACAGATTCATGATCTTATGGTAATGCATACTATACAGCAATTAGAAGAGAAACAGATACTACAACTCTCAGTATTGGTAGAAGATAAGATCTTACTCAAACAAGAGAGAGAGGGACAAATGCCAAAAATAGAGTAAATAAATTTGATTACTTGAGACTGATTTTTTTGGTAGAGATGAAATTGATGAACTTAGAATAAGAAGAGAAGTGGTAAAATAGGGGAAAAATCCTTGTATTAAGAGTTTGATATCCAAAGTATAGCCATTCCCCAACACATGTGTGGTCAAAGAATATGAACATATAGTTCTTGAATGCACAGCCACATGAAAAAAAATGCTCCAAATAGCTAATAATAAGAAAAATGTTAATGAAACAAACCTGAGATTTTACTGTACCCTGAATGTTATTGTGGCTTTGTTAACCTTCGTCTTCCCAGGAACTGAAACTGCTGAGAACTTGCCTTGTGTCAAGATGAAGAAAAGACCTCTGCTTGGTATTGAAAGCTGTGATGATATTGTAGCCTAGCTGTGACATAAGGGTGGATGGCTTTTGTGCTTTCCACTTCCCCTTGAGAGGGTGCTTGGTGGTGACTGATGTTATTGCAATTCAGTTGTGATCCAAGGGTGGAAAACTTTTGACCTTTGTACTTGGTGACTGATCAAATGAATGTACTTTGTTTATGATTGGAAACTAATCTCCAATTGAAGACTTAGTAAATGGTTGAGTTACTCTGTATTTTGATTTTCTCTTTTCTGTGAATGTTTTGCCTTAATCTGTCACTGAATAAATGTGGAGTTTACTATGTTTTTAATCTGAACCTTGGAAGCTGCTTGCTTGGTGTTACAATATGTGATGGCTCTCTGAGAAGAAAATGGAGAGACAGACTTGGGATAACTATGATGATATAAGAAACAGAAGATATCAACAAAAATTTATTTAAAAACAAATTGTTAGATTCTAACTCAAAAATACAACCGTAAAACTACACATTCATTATTTTTCTAACATTCTAATTTTCTATTCTTTGTTTCATCTCTTACTTATTTTCAAAATCCTTCTTGAGCTTCTCCTTAGCCTGTAGCCAATTCATATTTTTCTTGGAGATTTTTGATGCAGGAGTTTTGACTTTTTGTCTTCTTCTCGTTCTTTATTTTGATTGACTTTGTTACCAAAAAAATGAATCTATAATTTGATTGCGCTTCCTCTGTTTGCTCATCTTGCCAGTCAATTATTTGACTTTTGAGCTCTTTGCCACGGTAGAACTCTGCTTCCAGAGTGCAGAGTGCTGTGTCCCAAATTTCTGGGGTTTTGTGCAGCTGTTGTCAGAAAGTTGTTGTGCTTTCTTCTAGGTGCCTGCCTCAGAACTGTGAGAATTGCCTCTCCATGCCTCAATAAGCTCTGCCATGCTAGTGCTCCTCACTCCAGAACTTCCACCCAAGACTGTGGCCCAGATCTAAGCAAGGCAAAGCAAGAGAATCCTACCCCAGCTCCAGAAGAGAGATTCCTGCAAATTCCCTCTGGTCAGCCACTTGGTCCCCCCACAATTTGTGGGCCAGGATCTCTGGAAGCAGCTGCCACAACAGCAGCTGCACACAGCCACCACCTCCACTGTCCCAGGGGCAGGGGCTGGACAGTGCTCTTCTCTCACCCAGTTCCAACAGAGTTCCCCCACTGACTTTTTACATTCTTTTTGCTGTTTATGGGTTAAGAAGTCTGGAAACTGCCACAGCTGCCAGTGTTTCACTCTCCTGAAGTCTGCTCTGGCCTGTATGTGCCACGGGTCTGTGCCAGTATGGCTCATGCAGGACTATGTTCCACTCTCAGCTCGGTGTGATAGACCCTTTCTGTCAGCCTGCCAGGATGGCTTCAGCAGGAGATTTGTTTCTCTCTGTGACTTTGTGGGTTCTGTAGCTCTAAAAAAATTTTTAGAGTCATTTTTTACAGGTATTGGAGGAGGTTGGAGAGGGAGCTCAAGAAAGTTCCTACTTTTACTCTGCCATCTTGGCTCTGCCCCTCTTTGTCTCATCTCAGGGGTAAGGTGGTCATTGTCTATATTAATTTGCAACAAAGACCCCTTCTGATTCTCATATCACTTGCTACTCTAAGACTGAATGTTCACAATTTTACAAATATGGTTTGAACTCTTATTTAATTCCTTCTTCATCCAAAGACCAGGTAGAAAGGAAGACCAAGGAAAATCAGGCAATAGATTACTTGTTGTCTGTCACACACTTCCCCTCCCCTCCATTACTCGTATATGACAAGGTAAAAACCTATGGGATAGGAAATTTTTCCTGGACAATTAATGCTCTAATACCATATTTTGACTGGCAAACCTCTTGTGATTTGGTTCCTCAAGGAGGTGTGCCTGAGCTCTCATGTGCAGGTTTACAAGAACTGATTGTCAAAATTTCAATGCAAGTATTTATATTTCAGAAATCAACAAACCCTACAAATCAGGACTTATTGTATTGTTTTGTTGATTTCTAGACAGAAGAAAGTGATGGGAAATATTAATGGTGAAGATTAAAATTGAATGTGTTGTGTGTACATTTTCCTCCTGGAGACCTGGTTGTGAAACATTTACCAGCATACCCCTGACTCCAGGCAACTATCTATGCCTCCATCCTGGTCAACTATGCCTCTGTAGCATCCACTCACTGCTTTTCTATCAACCTCCTAATGCAATCTGTTGGAGTCAGAGTTCTTATAGGTTGCTGTAGCTTCTTCTTCCAAGGTAGTAGGATCACTTTTTTGTAAATTGCTCCACTCAATATGTCTGAGAAAAAAAAATAAACATTTTTTCTTTTCCTTCATTCATTAGTTCGTTTGTCCATCCGTCCATCTGTCCATCCCTCCCTCCCTCCTTCCCTCCTCCCTCCCTTTCTCCCTCCTTTTCTCCCTTCCTTTTTCTTCCTTCCTTCCTTTTTCTTCCTCCCTTTGTCCCTCCCTTCCTTCCTTCCTTCCTTCCTTCCTTCCTTCCTTCCTTCCTTCCTTCCTTCCTTCCTTCCTTCCTTCCTTCCTCCCTCCCTCCCTTCCTCCCTTTCTCTATTCTCTTACTTTTTTTAGTTATACCAACAGCCTCACCAGCATAACATACAAAAGAGACCTAGAGATAACTATCAAAACCTTTTTCCAACTTGGCTTGCACCTTCAGCAGGGGGATGTTTCCCAATCCTTTTTCCTCCTACTTGGGCCAAAGTAAGTGAATTCTTCCACCATGCTTTGAAGCCTCAATAAACTTCAAGGATACACACAACAACTATACTGTATCTGAAGGGATAGTTGCTGATGTTTTTGTCTTCATGTCTTCTTTTCCCCCTTAACAGCTGTTGATCTTTGTCTTGCATCCTTGCTGGTATGGTAAAAGGCCCTGCCCCACCTTTACATGTACAAACTTTTTGGATGTACTGATAGAAGGCCATACTCCTTCTGTCCTCATATTGGGAAGATTAGTGTGGGGAAATTGGAGCTGTTTAGGTCATCAAAAGTAGGAAGGAGGGAAAAGAGGGATTCTAATGGAGAGAAGACAACTCTAAGCTTCCTCTCTCCCTCCTCACATGTTACATAGAATCATAGATTCCTTTTTTTTCTTACAGTTAAATTTATTTGTTTTCTTAAATTTCTTTTATTTTTAATTTATGGAATAAAATAAACTTTTCCCTAACATAGTATAATAAAAAGATAATTCATACAAAATTGCAAATCTATTATGTACAATTTACTATCCCTTTTAAATATATAATAATTATCATGTAAATTTCTTTTTCTTATTCTTTTTTTCCTCTTCCCGCCTTCCCCCCTCTTCCCCATCTTACTCTGGCCCTAGAGATATGGAATCATAGAATGTTGAAATTTTTGAGTTGGAGAAAACTTTAAGATAGTCTCTAATCCAATTCATGTATGAATGGGGAATTTGAGGCTCAGATTAGGTAAGTGATTTTCTCAAGGTAATGGAACTTGTTTTATGCCTGAAACTCTAATCAAGCCCAGATAACCCCATTATAAATGATTGAATTTGTGCTAACCCCTGGAGGTAGAAATTCGTAAGGAGTCCGACCTTAAGGAGCTTATATTCTAATAAGTAATGGCGGCCAGGGAAAGGTGTTTGGAACTGAGAAGGCACAGGGGCTGGTGAATGGAATCATAAGGCAATTAATTGATTTTTTTCCAGGGAAGAAAATATTGATTTTATTAGTTTCCAATCATATATAATTATAACTAGATATCTAAATATGTATATATTTTCTCACATGTGTGTATGTATGTATTTATATGTGTGTATATATATATTATATATGTATGTATGTGTATGTGTTTGTATATTTAGTATAAGCAGCTTATACAAAGCATCATGGGACTTTTAGTCTCACGTGATTTGGTTATTTATCAAAAAGCAAATATGGGTGCAAGGAATCAAGTTCCCTACCTCATCTCCAAGTTATTTGCTTACAGTAGGAGTGGAGGGAACCTCAGTTTATGAAATTAGTACCTCCTGGGCCCCCTGACAGATTCATCTAAGAGTTCTCCTCTTTCTGCTGGCCAATATCCTTGGGGGACCAGTCCTCTGTCATGATCTATGTAGCTACAGCAGTTCTTCATGGGCTGGTTCCCTTTATGCTGCCCCTTGGGGGCAGAAGACCCTAGGAGTGTCAGGACAATCACTTAATGTAGCACAGAGGCATGGAAAGGTCAGAATTTCTTAAAATGTCAGGGTTTCAGGCACCCACAGACATCATGTGTCCTGTGCTTCTGGAGTCTGGGTGGGGAAGCGAGGGGGGATTTTGTTTTATTTTTTGGAAACAAAAGGGGCTTTTGCCCTGACTGACCAACACCACTGTCACTTCATTTTCAGTTACGTTTTTTGGCAGAGAACATCCTTCTTTTATGTTCTTTTTTTGAAAACAAAATCTCTCCTTTTAAGCTCCAGGCCTCCCTGGTGCTTCCTGACTACGATTAACTCCTTTCTCATGACTTGGCAGGCTCATTGATATTTGATCTGTGGCCTGCAAATACACAGCAGCCAGAAATTGTTGATGAGGGTATTGGGGGGCTACAGCCTTTTCTGGTCTTAAGAGGCTTATACAAAGCAGCATGGGACTTTTAGTCTCACTTGATTGGTTATTTATCAAAAAGCAAATATGGGCTCAGGGAGGCAAGTTCCCTACCTCATCTCCAAACATTTCTAGCTTTCAATAAACTTACTTTGTATTATGGGGGTTCCTAATCTGGGACACATGAATTTGCTTAAAATTTTTTTTTGATGAACACAACTGGTCTCCTTTGTAATCCTATGTATTTTATGCATTTAAAAACATTTCCCTGAGACCAGTCCATGGGCTTTGTTAAACTTCCCAAAGTACCCATGACCCCCTTTTCTGTTGGGAGGAAACAACTTTCCACAGACAGTAAATACAAAGTAACTTTAGAGGAGGAGAGGGGAGGGCCCTACCCACCAAGGAGGCCATGGTAGGTCTTGTATAGGAGGTAGCTTTTGAGTTGAGACCTGAAGGAAGATGGACTAAAATCGTTTTCCTTTTTTTTCCCACTCCCACACTCCCCTCAATAGAAGACAGACTAAGGGGCTCATGGCAGAGAAATCAAGCTTTCCCAGTCTCTACTGGCTTAGGAATAAAGGACCTCAGTTGGGGTCATAAATTAGAATTCTCCACATGGGAAACATGTGATGCTACTGATAGGTTGCCAGGTCAGTCGGCATTTTGAACTGATCTGCCATCCAAACTCTCCATGTAATTCTTCATCTGCCTTTTATAGGCAACTAGCCTTTTCCCCTGCTGCTCTGATTGAAACAATGCGGGCCATCCTTCCAGCCCAGGCTTGCTGTCCTGAGTGAGAAAACAAGAGGCTGCTAGAACAGGCCACAGAGAAGAGATTGGGTCAGGAAACCAGGTTTCATTTTGAGAGTTTCCAGGAATCAGGAGAAGTGGGGCTTGGAAAACCAAGCTTTTAGGAATGCTTTCTTTCAGCAGTTCAGCTTCAGGGAGGGGGATTTTACATGGCTCCTGGTACCATGGGACTCTTTGGGGCATTTTCATTTCTGAGGTGTAAAGTTAATGAAACCGTTCTGTCTTGACTGATTGCAAACTTTATCAGGGGTTTTTAACCGGGTCTATGAACTCAAAAATATATTTTAATAACTATTTCAACCTATTTGGAATCTTTTGTAATCCTATGCATTCACAAATATCATTCTGAAAAGGGTCCATAAGCTTCACCAACCAGACTGTCATTTTCCATCACACACACACACACACACACACACACACACACACACAATGTTAAGGACCCCCATGGATCTGGATTCCAGCTATAGTTTCACACTAAGAAGAAATGAAATATTGAAATCTGGTGCTAACTTACAAAAGCAATCTATAAGGGGCAGGAAATGGAATCACACTGATGTGTCCCAAGTGGCTGAGGCTTCAGTTTGGATAACAAAAGCTGGGTGGCCACTTGTAGGAGATATACAATAAAGATTCCTATTCAGGTACAATCTGGGAAGCCTTTCCCTTAGGGCCATGGAAGCCTCTCCACTTCCATCATGCCAGAAATAGAAAAATCTGAAGTTGATGGGTCCCAGAGAGTGGATGTGAGACACTCATGGGCCCATTCCTAAGAGGGACAACTCTAAGAAAGTAAGACAGGCAAAGTTGTTCAATTGCATACAGCTGTGGGCAGGGAAAAGCCATTCGTCGCAATGACGGACCACATAATTAAAGGTCCAGTTGAATATATTATTCATGTGATGCTGGCTCAGGGAGGGTTAGCTTTCACCTATTAATTATTTCATGCTGAGCTTTCACATTTCTACGCAGTCTCTGCTTCAGTGCTGGATGGAATAGATGCAAATTCGCCAGGGTGGAAATAGTCTGGAGACAAAGTCATCTTGCTGACTTCAGGGTTTTCTCCCCCCCCAGCTTCTTCCCAAACCTTGCTATGTAGGTTGTAGTTCTTACTCCTGTGTTGTCGTGGACAAAGACAACAGCATCATGCTCTTGGCAGAGAAGAGCCAAAGGGAGTGAGCTTCCTTTTCCTGGATATCTTCAAGCAGAGATTTCACCAGCCTCCCAGCTCTGCCATCCCTGGGGGTTAGCAATTGGCACCAAATTACCTTCTAGATATTTGGAATGATGGGTGGTGGGGCAAGGTAGAGAATAACAGCAGCTCTCCTTCACATGGTTCTATTCAAGACAATAGATTTCAGGAAAGAATGGTCACTATTCTTTCATAGATTGATTGCAGCCCTTTTCTCATAAAGAGGGCAGAATGCTCAAAATTGTGAATCCCTAGTAGATGGTGTGAATTTGACTCAGAGTGGAAAGGGATCTCATCTCAATCCAACCTCCTCATTTTGCAGATGGACCAAATGTGGCCCAGAGAGAAGAAAAGACTTCTCCAAAGTCATACAGATAAGTAACTGAGGTGGGATTCAAACTCAGGTCTTCTAACTACAAATCCAGTAAGTATTCTCCACTACTATCTCCTCTGAGGAGACTTAATGTTTATTACTGGGAAAATGTCCTCTCGAGGCAAAACTTGACTCCATCTTTGAACACTGGACACTATCTCCATTGATCTTCAAAGCTGGTAGGATTTGGAATTGAGAAAATAAGATATTGAGATAAAGTATCTCTAATGAGTTATGTTGATAAAGTGCTTTGCAAACCTTAAAGAACCATAGAAAGTCAGTGATACTGGGGCGGCTAGGTGGTACAGGGAATAGAGCACCGGCTATGGAGTGAGGACGACCTGAGTTCAAATCTGTCCTCAGACACTTAACATTTACTAGCCATGGACCTTAGGCAAGTCACTTAACCCCAACTGCCCAGCTATTCCCACTCCAAAAAGCAAAAAAAAAAAAAATTAAAATTAAAAACCCAAGTTCAAATCCAGTCTCAGACACTTCTGTGTGACCTTGGGCAAGTCACTTAACCCCAATTGCCCTGCCCTCCCCCCTCCAAAAAAAAAAAAAGAAAGTCAGCTATACTCACCCTCCTCCTTTTCCAGCTCTTCCTCCTAATATATCCTCAGGGAGGGAGCTGAATAACATGCTGGATCTTAGCTTGTGACTTGAAAATCGTACAGAATTGGTGGGAATTCGAAACATGGATCTGCTCTAGCATTCCCCTTCTACCCCCACCTCATCTTTGTTTTCTCCTTCTTAGGTAAGCAAGAGATCAGAGAAGTGATTTTAGCTATCCTTCCTCTCTGTCTTTGTCTCAATCATATTTTTGCTCACTCTCTTCCTCCTCTCTCCCACTCAGTCAACCATAATAGCTTATAGTAGGGAGCCCAGTTGTTCCTTTTCTCTGTGGGCACCAAAGGCATAAAAGACTAGCTGTTCTTGTGTGCTGGGAAGCAACAAGCAGTCTTTGTCTTTCTTTTTTTCCCCTTTTTCTCTTTCTCAGCGAGGATTTGGGATGTTGGCATGACCTCATGCCAAGGTAAGCCTAATCAGGCGCAGAAAAAATAATCCATTTTATCCTCCTTTCAGAAAGAATTATTTGCACTATTTTTAAGGTTTATTGTTAAGGATTCTATTTTCATTATACAGGAAACATTTTCAGTAGTATGCATGTTTTTACCTAGCTAGGAGTTTCCACTAGGATTCCATGAGTCCATGTGTTTGAGAGTCACCCACTTAGAAGAGGATTTTATGGTCATTGCCAATCTCAGAAACTCTTCATGTTTGATAATTCTCATTAAATAAAGATCAATGACCATGTATATGGGAAATTATGTCTAATTGTTGGGGGTTCAGTTTCTATTTATACTATTGGTCATTGCCTTGATGATTCTGAGAATATTTCCCTTCATCCAATTTGGGATAAGGCAGCCTTGGTAAGAAATCAAGGAAGATTAAGATCTAGAATTTGTTAAATATCTCCTAATGACCCTATCTCTGTAACAGTTGAAGGAAGATGAGGGAAGTGTTTCTCACTAAATCCTCCTCCTATAGTTTGGATAACAGAGGCTGGATGCCACTTGAATCCAAAAAGGATTCCTGTTCAAGTACAGTTTGGAATAGATGGCTTCTGAGGTCGGTTCACACTCTGGGATTCTGGGAAATAATAAATTTTCCTTGTGGTTGGGATGTTTACATGAAATACATAGACTGGTTTTTCTTTTCCATAGCCTAATATTTAATATCCTAATAATTTAAAATTGTGTTTGTCCTTCATTTTCAAAAAGGCCATGGGATCAGGGAAATGATGACATGACTTGCAGTTGACTTTGATTTGAGTGAGGGAGGGCTGTACAAGGTCACCAGCATCACTTTCTCCTCCAGAGCCATCAGGATATTCATCAGGATGACTGGAGAATAATTTACAATATTATCAAGACAGATACCAATGGGTCTAGTAGTCAGTGCTTGTCTTTGGAACTGCCCTACCCTACTTTTTAACTGTCCTTTGTGCCTACTTGACCACCCCCACCTGAATTCTTTGGCACTTAGGGACCTTCTCCCTAAGGAATCCATTGGCCAAGAACTGCCCGCAGTGCCCCTACTCCCCACCTCCACAAAATGCCCACCCAAATTTGTCCTTCAAAGACTTTTTCTCTTGTTCTGAATCTCCTTCCAAACTTACCTGGTTTGTTTTCAACTCCCTCAGACTCTGTCTTCTACTTTGTTAGGTAACAGCTTGCTTGTCTGAGAAACCAATCCATGTTAATGTGTTAATAATGTATCCTAATTGCTTAGCAGACTGACACACCAGCTGTGTGACACATTTGCATTTTAAAGGTGGCCTTTTAAAAACACAATACTGTCATGCAAAAGAGTAGCACTAATGGTGGGGACGTCAGTCAGTGGGGTAGACTAGCGGGGTAGATTTTTTTTTCTTTTATACGTCTTCCTTTTCATTACCATCAAACCACATGGCTCTTCCTGGACTAAGATGAATGCTGACTATCAGACAGTGGAAATGAATATTGTAGAAGTAACAGCTAAGTCATACTGCCTCATTTTTCTTAAACTGGTCAGTATTTGACAGTTTTATTGTAAGCTGAGAGGCATCAAATAAACATTTCAGGGAGAGGACATTTGAGAGTGTTTCGGTAAGACTGTGCTACCATTCAGTTGCCTTCAAAATGCTTCCTCTCCATATTCATGGAAATGCTATTATCCTGGAACTCAATTACTCCAAATGTGGAAACTTTGCTACTCCACGTTTTCACTTGAGCAGGAATGAAACTGGCATGTGGTCTTTATCCAAGCTGCATGTACCTGTCAGTTACCATGGCAAGTCGAGGCTAGGCTTCTTGACAATAAATGTCACAGCTTTGTTTCAAATGATTCCAAACTCCTGTCACTCTTGAGTGAGGACCAAATTCTGAATATTCCTCATGAGGGTTTTCTTTTGGAATGGGCAAATGTACAACAGAACATTGTCCCTGCCACTCCCTGCTTTAAAGGAAGCCGCTGCCAAACAGCTTTTTTAAAATAACAGCAGCTAGCACTTATGGAGGTCTAAAGCTTGCAAGGCTCTTAAGTGCATTGTGTCATTTGCAAATTGCAACTGCCCTTTGAGGTAGGCACTACACTTATGTTTATCTCCATTTTACAGATGAGAAAACTAATGCCCAGAGCAATAAAGCAAATCACCCAGAGTCACAACTAGTAAGTGTAAGAGGTAGGTGTTAAACCCAAGGTCTTTCTTACTTGAAGGCTCTCTCTCTCTCTCCCTCTCTCTCCCTCCCTCTCTCTCTCTCTTTCTCTCTGTCTCTCTCTCTGTCTCTCTGTCTCTCTGTATCTCTGTCTCTCTGTATCTCTCTGTCTCTCTCTCTGTCTCTCTTTCTGTCTCTGTCTCTCTGTCTCTGTCTCTCTGTCTCTCTCTCCCCAGATAATTTATTATAACTTTGATTTCTTTTTGAAAATCTTGTTTCTTCTTCAAGTTTGAGCCAACAGCATTCTTGTGTCTTTACAACATTTTTATTACTTTTGGAAGCTAATACTGCCTTGTAAAATTAAAAGTCCTATATGATTTGATTATTACTCTTACCTGTCCCAATTGGCAATTGAATAAAAAAGTGTTGCATTCTTGGCAAGATGCAACATTCCTGAAATCATTTTGATCTGTTAAACTGGTTAGACTAGCAAGACTGGATGAATACTTCGGAAAAATCATGAAAACAAAATTAAACTGAACACATGGAACAATTTGCCAGCAGTGAGCCTAATTCACAATTTGCTTCCTCTGGAGAAGATCATTCCGGCTTGGATATAGGCCAACAGGAGCCGCATGTAATAATCTATAGGCAGGGCTCTTATAGTACGAGAGTAAAGTAACATTCATTCTGCCAAAAGCTTGTATTCTTTCTGAAATGGGTGAAATAACAATTTCATTTGCATGACATAATATCAATGAGGTACTGGATAGGAGAGAGAGCCAGCCTCAGAGTCAGGATTCAAACCCTTCCTCTTACACGTTTTTTGGGACGACCTTAGGGGAGACGTTCAATGTCTTAAGTGTTGCCCTGACTATGCTCTGAGTTTATAAGTTACAAAGCACCTGCCATTCAGCACCAGAAATTTACTGTGTCAATGAGATCACAAGTCTGTTCTTTAAAGAAGTGACAAAATGATAATGAGTGGCACAGTAGACAGCATGCTGTCCTGGAAGGGAGGAAAGACCCAGCTGGGTCAAGATCCTGCCTCTGGTACTTGGTAGTCTTGGCTACCATCTTCTCGGCTACCATGGATCCATATCTAAAATCTTCCTCTGATAACTCCCTAAGACTAATTTGTTGAATCAAAGTTACTTATTGGCTTCCAAGGAGAGAATTCTCTTAACACTGAATTTATTTTCTTAGTGATAATTATAGTAGTTCACAGAACACTTTCTTCATGACAACATTGAGGTAGCTATAATTCCCAGCTTTTAGATGAACAGCCTGAAATTTCAAGTGTAGTGACATATTAGAGGCACACAACTAATCAGTTTCAGATAAAGAATTTAGCTCCAAGTTCAGGACTGTTCCCATTTTATTCTGTATTTTTTGAGGAGGGAGGGAAGCAAGGCAATTGGGGTTAAGTGAGTTGGCCAAGGTCACACAGCTAGTGTGTCAAGTGTTTGAAACCTGATTTGAACTCAGGTCCTCCTGACTTCAGAGCCAGTACTCATTTCATTCTGGACTAGTCAGCAAGTACATCTCATATTTTAATAAGGCACACAACTCAGGGTCAGAAAGACATGTGATCCCATGACAGAAATGTTGGAAAGCTTCATTCTTGGAAACAAATTTTTTTTCTAAATAAAATTTTACTTTTTTCAATCATCAAGAATTTATTTGTTTTTTCTCTCTTACCTCTTTCTAGGTAAGAAAAACAGGGGAGAAAAACAAACAAAAAGAAAACTGTTGTAACAATAGGCATAATCAAATGAAAAAATTTCTGCATATTGGACATGTCCAAAAATGTGTGTTTCATTCTCATATTCGACCAACCCCTCTCTGTAGGTAGTAGGTAGCATTCTTTATTGTCTTCCAGAATAAAGATTGATCATTACATTTGATCAGAATTTGTGTCTTTCAAAATTATTTATTTTTACAATATTAATGTTAAAGTATGAATTATTCATCTGATTCTACTAATTTCACTCTTTGTTAATCAATACGAACTTCCCCAGATTCCTCTTTCATTTCTTAACAGTATGACAATGTTAAATTATTTCTATATACCATGATTTGTTCAATCATTCCCTAAGTGATGAGTATGCCCTAATTTCTAGTTCTTTGTCACCACAAAAAAGAGCTACTATAAATATTTCTGTGCACCTGGAAACTTTGCCTCTTTCTTTGGTGTCCTCGGGGCGTAGGCCTAGTAGTGGCATCAGTGTGTCAAAGGATATGCACAGTTTAGAAGCTTTTGGGGCAAAGTTCCAAATTGCTTTCTAGAATGACTCTACCAATTTATAGCTCTACAAATAGTGCATCTCTCTGAAACATTTCAAACTAGGCTTCTTTTTGCTTCTGTACAAGACTCATCCTTTTGGTTATTTCATTAACATTTTCTCTTTCTCCTCTGTTATTGATAAGACTTTAGAGAGAAAAGATATTGCCACAGTTAGGAGGAAAATAGAGTCCATTACAACAGTGTGCTAAGTTGTCAGGAAGAATTATGAACTACTTGTCTCTTGAGGGCTGAAACCAAACAAGACTGGTAATTAATAAAGGCAACCACCATTGCCTGCAGATAGAGAAAATTTCTTGAAATGGTTGAAAAGCGTCTAGATTTTGCTCCTAACAATTGCTACAGTGTGCCTTCATTGTTTAAAACATTTATTCTGCCTTTATGAATCATCACAAAGTCTATGATTCAATTCTTTACTGCAAATATACAAAATAGATGCAAGTTTAGGGAGAATGCTAGAGTATTTGATGTCTGTATGGAAAAGTGTTCTCTAAACCATGAGGCAGTTAGGTAGCTCAGTGGATAGAGCACTGAGCCTAGAGTGAGGAAGATACGAGTTCAAATCCAGTCACAGACATTTACCAGCTGTTACCCTCTGTTTGCTATAAAGACAAAAATGAAATGACCTTACGCTCAAAAAGCTTATATTCCATTGAGCTAAACAACTTGTGTACATTTAAATAACATGTAATACATGCAAAGTCAATTCAATATAATTCTAGTTTGGGTGGAGTCAATTGTATCTGGGGATAGGGTTCAGGAAAAGACAAATTTAGAAGATGGTATATAAGCTGTTTTAATACAAGTCAGGGTTCCTAAAAGGCAAAGTTAGAGAGGTAGCACATTTCAGGCCAGGGGAAGAGGGGGGCAGCCTTTACAAAGGCACACAGGAGAGAAACGGGAGATGGAATGTTTTGTTTGAGGAATTTCTTGGGAAAAGATGTTGACACAATAACTTTGCTTCCTCACTCCCTCCTCTCTCCTCAACTCCTTGCAGTTGAATGATGATGGAAAAGCAGGAGGAATCAATTTTAAAAAAGAAAACAAAAGAGATTAGAGAACAGCTTCAGGTCAGTGTCATCTTCTGCTCATGTGGTATGCAGCCAATACCGAAGATGAGTAACCTGCTCAAGGAAGACAGAGACCAGAGGAATTCCATCATCCTTGTCTGTGACTAAACAATACAGGCTTGGAATGGATAACATTAGGTGCAGAGACATCACGTCTTCTTATTTTTGCTTTGTTTTCTTGTGTTTTTTCTTTTTTTTTTTTTGGTAGGGGAGGAAGAGAGATATTGCCTGATTTGTTTATACTTCGTTCTTATAAATAATCAATCATTTATTAAGCACCTACCAAATACCAATATAAGGAAATAATAAGAGAAAGGCAAAACTTGACCAAGAGTAGACACCATATTATACTGCCCTTGATGGTTTTGTTGTTGTTGTTGTTATTTTAGTTTTTGCAACTAAGGCATTGAGAGTAAGTTCTCCTTCTATGTTTGATAAAACTTGTGCAGCTCATCTACAATGACCAAGAGGAAATGCCTACTCTCGGTTGTATGGATCAAGGGGTCTGATTGCATGGCCTGAGTGAAAGCAATAAAGGTCTCCATTAGTAATGGTTAGTTTAACTGCCTTTACATAGTTAGACCCTGGTTCTCACTGCTTTTGTTTTGATAACTTAAGGGACCAGGGCAGAAGGTTACAAGCCAGACTGTTTGAAATTGTTCTTAAGATGGACCCAAAGAAAGCTGACTCTCTTGTGTAAACAACATGTGGATCTCAAAAACTTAGATTTGCCATTGTCAAAGGAACCAAACATGAGCTTCCTGAAATCTTCTCCTAAGCAATGAGCCATCAGCAAATTTTGTCCATGAAGAACTAAGCAAAGTATGTTTACAAAGATACAATTGTTTTGCTTGGCTAATGCATTTTTGTTTAATATATAAAAAGACAGTGAACGCTGGCTTTGGTGAGACATCTGATTATTTTGGTTCTTCCACGGGGCTGTTAGCTTACTGAAGTTGACTCCCCCTACAAGAATGCAGATTATAACTCATTCATACCCTCCCATCTTGTGCTACTCTTGACCGTATATATTTTCCCCAAATCCAACATAGGAGGATACACTCAAAATATCATGAACCTTTCTCTAGATTTATTGACATTGCATGAATACCAATAGAACACATAGCTATCCATCATTTACATCTTATTCTTACTAAATTCCAGTCTATTTTTTTTGGCCATAGGTTTTTCTGATTGATAGCCTTTAAATTATTTCTCCTATACAATTCCTGATTTGTACCATCTTATAGTCAAGTCATAACTATTGTGTGCTTCTCTATTGTCTTTTGGGTGATTCTCATTAGCACTTCACAGGTTGTGGTATCCTATGCCTCACTGCTATGCATTTACGAGAAGAATAAAATATTGAAAAGATGGGTTTTTCTTGCAGAGAGAACCTTAGGATCATTTAAAGAACTGTGTGATTTTCCAAAGGCAATATGGAATGCTATTCTCCTTTTCAGTCCTGGGTCTCAGTTAATTATACATTTAGAGCATCTAGACAACTGGGTGGTACAACAGAGAGAGGGCTGGGGCTTTCCTGGCTTGATAGACTTATTGCCATGCAAGTGAGCACACTCTTTTGACCTCATGCCCACAGTAAATGCAGAGGTGAGAGGAGTGGCACCCAACTGGACTAAAGTTGTATCTTTGTTGAGTGCCTTTTCCATGTAATTGCTGAGTAAACTCCTTTTGTTAAAGGCTATCTGGGCTATTGTCTCATTTCATTCCAATGTTGTGCTTGATCTTCTGGACCAAACTCCAACAAAGGTATAGATGATGATGGGATGAAGAAGAAAGTTGGTTTTCTACATGGATGAAATCATAGTTCTTCCCTACTCTAACAATAATGATCTTTAGTCAACATATCTTGCTATTTAAAATTTAAATCAATGTGAATTGTAATGATTAATACCCTCTACATGATTCTGTTGCTTTAGATTCATAAGGTAGATTTTATATTCTCTCATCTTTATAATCCTCCTTCTTTATATGCCAAACACATCGTCAAAGTAGGAATAAAGTCATTTCCTAGACCTGATTAATAGTAGGTTGTGGACATACCAATCAGGTATGAGAGCACAGGGGATAATTAGTCTTCAATTTCTTTAAAATTGCATTTTAATACTGCCATCCCCAGGTAATAGTCAGATTGTTTTGTACATTATGAGAAAAAAAAAAACACAATTGTCTTCCAAGTAAATCTTTACTTTCCACTGAAGAATATGACAGTGTAAATAGTTATCATCACTACAATGCTGGAATCTTGCTAACCTGACTCAGAATAGAAAACAAGTCAATAAAGGGCTGGTCTGTTGTGGATACCAGTGCTTGAGATTTTCATCGACAAGATCAATTGACTTATTTTAAGGTGCACACCTGACAGCCCAAAGCCAGTTTGCTAGTTAGAACCCCATGAATTTTTCTCATCCTAGAAGGAACCTTTCCCTTTCCCAATAGTACATTCTTCAGTCCAATTGATCAGAATTCTTTTCTTTAGTGTAGCCTCAGTCAGAATGGTCTGGCAGAACCTTAGGGCAAGAACGTAATGATCTTCCATTGTTGGGGAGGCCCAGTCTAACTGGTCATTTCATGGTCCTCTCCACTAACTAGTGCTTTTTTTTCTCATGTTAGTTCCCAAATTTTTACATCAGCCTTAATTAGGGAATCATAAGTAAGTAAATGCTTTAAGGACAAATTTTTCACAGAAATCCTAGGGCTCTGATTAAAATGCAAGGCAGTAGAAACAATAACAAGCAAGCCATCATGTTGAGAACAAAAGTTGAATGTACTCAGTGCTCTGAGTTCTTTTTGCTGTTGTTATGGATAATAGGAAGGAGAAAGGGGTTAGTGATTTTCAAATTTCTACCAACATACCAAAGTCCAATGAAGGGCTTAATGCTTGATGCTAAATGAGGTAGCCTGAGGCAATGGAAAGAGCAGGGGATTTGAAGATGGAGGCACTGGGTTCAGTTCCCGGCTCCATCATTTAGCCATTTACTCTCTGTACGTGGTTGGCCAATTCACTGAAATGTTTTGGTCCTCCATTTCTTTATCTGTAAAATGACAGCATTAAGTAAGATGACCTCTAAGGTCCCTTCCACCTCTAAATCTGTGAACCAATGATTTTATCACTTGAACTCATCAAAGTCCCAATGGATTCGATTGGAGTGATGAGAGTGAAATCTACTTTCTGTTCTTTGCTCACAAAGCCAGCAGTCACTTTGAAGGAGCTCACATGGTGAGAGAACATCTGGTCCAAGGGTCACCACGGAGAAGGCTAAGTTTTACAGCTGATTCCTGCTTATAAATGGGTGTACCCACCTGTGGGGGATTTATAAGAAAACATGACTGAGAACTGCACAGGATAAGAAGGTGTGGATAGATAGGTTGAATTCTGTTGTCTTTCCCTTTAAAAATATCCTTAAAGATTATTTCTCTGAGTATATTTTCATAAAATCTTATCTGTCCATGCCCTCCTCTCCTTCCAACTTTTCTGAGAAAAGCCAGGGGCTTTCTGGGTGCTATAATATGTACTCTCAGTTGCACCATTCTGAGATTCATTATCGTAATCTATCCAAATGGGGTCATTTGGTATGATGGACTGCACCCCCTAGCAGCTCTACCCTGGGATGATGATGTGAAATTATGGCAGAAGGTGCACAACAGGCTACAAATGAGTCACTTGTATTCAGAGAAGCTGTTCTGTGTCTTAAACAAATGGCTAACAAGCTGTTCCACCAAAGGGATATTTCATCAAGGGGAAAAAGTCTCTCGGAGAGAAGAACAACACAAATGTAAGTTAAGATGGTTGGGGACAGGTCATTCAGTAGGCAAGAATTTGTTAAACACCTATTATGTGCTGGTCATTATGATAAGCACTGGGGATTCGAAGAAAAGCTAAAACAGTCTCTGCGCTCAAGGAATACACATTCTAACGGATGGGGAAAAACTAGAAGGTTCTGAAAAGCATCCAGTTCAGTTACGTTCAATCCCACAAAGGCTATTTAAATATCTGTCACGGGCAAGACTAAGTTAAAAGCAGTATTGATAGAGCCTGGAATTTTCTCTCTCCTCACCTCTGCCTCCTAGCTTCCCCTAGCTTCTTTCAAGACTCTGCTCAAATTTCCTCATCTGCTACCTTAGTTACAAAATGAAATCTGTATATTGATATATTCTTGTTACCTTGGGTGTGAATGTTTCCCATTCATTCATAAAGGTGGGTTTGATTGATAACATCAAACAAGTCACCTCATCCTACCTAAAGTAAGTGATAGGATACCATGCCCTGTTACGTTCATAAGGTGATAAAATATTTCAAACAATCAAAACCTTGGACTGTGAAAAGTTCTTGAAAACCATTGGATGAACTGCAAACTTTCACAGAAAGTATATTTGAATTGACTGAGGAAATGTGGTCATGTCCTTTAGACTATCTATAAAATATCAAGCCAGTTTAGGTTGGACAAATTTTAAGTGTCTTGTAGTGAAGAGGAGAGAGCATTGTAGTCAACCTGTGAGAAGGAATCAGTGAGGAGTTAGCGTGGGACAAGCAGAGGCTTTGACCTTGGCTGTGGTCTTATTCTCCTCCTCCCCATTGCCTCTTTGACAAGAGGAGAACCTTTAGAACTTCAGAGGTTGGGAGGACTTCTATTTTCCCATCAGCATCTTACCAGTGTTCCTAGAGAAGCTGATGGCAATGTCTCCAGTTGGAGATAATGACAAACTGGGACACAGATTTAAGGCTTTACAAAGGGCCCAAGAGAAAAGCTACCTGATTCCTAAGGGGAACATTTTGAGGACTCCAACAAAAGCAGTTCCAGGAGCGGTGAGCTATCACTTTGTCATATGTATTCTATAAGCTTGAGCCCACTTTCCCCTGGACTATGAATATACTTGTGGGAAAATGTATCATGGATTCTTTTTCTGGGACAAGAGTGGTGGTGGTATTGTATACCATCCAAACAAACTATACTTAGTGTAGCAAATACTTCTTTCTAAAAGCTAATTAGATCTGGCAGACTGCTAATTAATTGATAATTAGGTCAGGGGGCACATTGGTGGGGACTGTTGAGATAAGAGCTTTGGAAAGACTTTCCTCACCTTAATTCCTTAGGGCTACACTCAGAGCCTTAAGAAGACTGAGTAACAATACTCTAGAGATCCAACTTAATCAGTATAACTGGGAAATGGGAAATGGGATAATAATAACAATCAATTCAGAAATAAACACAACAAACCACCCTGGAATCTTTGTAGAATTCAAGTGTATTCCTTTATATATTAAATAACTTAAGTCTCAATGTCAGGAAACAACTAGTTAGCAAATAAAAATAATGAAAAATAACCAGTTGAATCGGTCCAACTGTGGGCTGTCTTAACAGCCTCACCAAATATGGTATTTAATTCCAGCTTTGACTGAATGGACTAATTCTATCAATTTTCCCCCAATCAGGTCAGTTGATGTCAGGCTTGTTTAAAGCCACCCACATCAATTTAGCTACATTTTCTTTGGCAGAGACTCCTGTGCTCCTGGTTTGGCTCCTGCCTTCCATGGATTTTTGGTGCAACTCTGATTGCTCAGCCTTACTTTGGATTTTTAAAGTGTACCAATCCAATCCAATCCAATTCAACAAACATTTAGGTGCCTGCTATATGCAAGGCACTATTTTAGGCATGGGGAACAAAAAGACAAAAATTAAACAGTCCCAGTCTGCAAGAAATCTCTGTTCTATTGGTGGCATAAAGTATGTTTACAGATAAGTAAATCAAAAGTACATGCAAAGACACTAGTAACAGGGGAGGAGGATGAGAAGTGGCCTAGTTAATAGTCAATAAACATTTATTAAGTACCTGCTATGCTTCAGACACCGTGCTAAGCACTGGGACACCAAAAGAGGCAAAAGACAGTCCCTGCCCTCAAGGAGCTTACAATCTAACGAGGGCGACAATATGCAAACAAATATAAGCAAGAGCACGCGATATCGGAAAAATAGGTAATGATTCAGAGGGGGAAGGCACTGGAATTAAAAAAGGATTCACGAAAGGCTTCCTATAAAAGGTGGGATTTTAGGTGGGACTTACAGGAAACCAGGGAATCCAGGAGGCAGAGGTGTGGCGGCAGAGCATTCTGGGAATGGGGTACAGTCACAAAAAATGCCTGGAACTGAGAGATGGTGTGTCTTATAGAATAGAAGAAAGGCCCGCCACTGGATCAAGGAGAATGTGGAGAGAAGTGAGAAGACTGGACAGGTAGGAGGGGATCATGTTATGAAGGGCTTTGAATGCCAAACAAGGTTTTGCATTTTATCCTGTAGGTGATGGGGAGTTCTGGATTTCATTGTGAGAATGTGCCAACTTTTAGGTAGGAGATGTGAACTCTGCTTTGAAGGAAGTGAGGAATTCTAGGAGGGGATGAGGAGGAAGTATATTCTAGATATGGCATGCAAAGGTGTGGGGGTAGGAGACGGAATCTTATATGTGGGGAAAGTTTGAATAGTTTGCCTGGAATGAATGAGGGTGCATGAAATAAAATAAAGCTAGGGAAATAGATGGATTACTTATAATTTTAAGGGGAGGTATTTTGTTACAGTGCATAGGGTGTTGACAACAAATGTCAGCAAACCTGGGTTCAAATCTTACCTTTGCCACTTATTGCTAGGTGGCCTCCAGCAAGTTACTGAACCTCTGTGGACCTCAATCTCCTTCTCTATAAAATGAGAGGGTTGGATTAGATGATTTACAAGGTCCTTTCCATCTTTAAATCTATGACCCTATTAATGGCTTAAGGCAAATTGTTTTAGTCTGCTCAATGTCACTGGTAACTGTGAATGACAATTATTCTCAGCAATACAATGATACAAGACAATTCTGAAGGACTTATGATGAAAAATATTCTCCATTTCCAAAAAAAAAAAAAAAAACCAAACCGCAAAACCGGTGGAGTTTGAATGCAGATCCAAACATACCTTTACTTAACTTTATTTTTTGTCTGTGTTTTGTTTCACAACATGATTAACATGGAAATGTGTTTTGCATGAATGTGCATGTAGAACCTATATCAAATTGCTTGCCTTCACAATAAGAAAAGGGAGGGGAGAGAGGGAGGGAGAAAATTTGAAACTTAAAAATTTTGAAAAATTAATGTTAAAAATTGTTTTGACACATAATTCAGGAAAAACAAAATATATTAAAAAAGAAATCATCAAGGAAAAAAATAAAAGGGATGGGACTCACCAAAAAAAATTTTAAAAAATATTCCTCATGGAGGTCAGTGCTGAATCAGCTTTAAAGGACAGGGCCAAAGATATAATATGTTTATTAATCTACACTTTTTTATTTGCATAGTAGATTTTATATTTTGCTACTATGCAGATCTGTGGGAATCAATTGGTTAATGGATTATTCAGCTAGTCCCCATTTCAGTCACTGTTATAACCCCTTGACCTTCTGGTCACATGCAGTTGATCCTGAATGGGTATTAAGCTGCAGTAGAGGAATCTGAGAACTATAAAATTAGAATTTGTGAGAGTAGATGGGGCCAGGAGAGGTTTTCATTTTCGGCAGGCTCCTAAACTGCCCATGCCAAGAGAAAGCAAGAACCTTTAAGACAGCTAACATTATACTTTCAGGTTTATGACCAATATTGAGTCTGAGCACAGAGCACTTGTAGTCTCCCATACGAGGCCTTTAATGATCCCCTTCCCTAATGGTTGGTGTCTCTTTCTGTCCCTATTTATCAATCATTTTACATAACTTTGTCTTTACTCTCTCTGTACCAGAATTCCTTGTAAGTACATTGGGTTTTTGTCTTTGCAGTTTCAGTATTTACCACAATACCAGCAGGTATAATACCACTTTAGCAGGTGGTAAGTAAACCTTTGTTGAATTGAATTAATAAATTCTACAATATCCTAAGGATACAGTCTAATTCATTAGACCATTTTTTAAATGGAAAAGTATTTGAGTAAACTGGAAACTGAGACATTCATGAGCTAACCTAAACTTTTATAAAGTCTGCAGTGTTTAATTTCATCTAATTGAACATTTATTGAGTTGAGGGCTTACTCTGTGTTAGCCACTGTGCTGGCTCAATTGTAAGCTCCTTAAGGGCAGGGAGACTTTAATTTTTGTCTTTCTGTCACCAGTACCTAGTTCTGTTCCTGGTACACATTATACATATAATACATAGACATAGACATAGACATAGACATACGCATCCTGGCACTAGTTAATGAATGGAATGAAAGGCTGTATTTATCAATGGAAAAGATTCAGCCAAGGATAAAAATGACAACTTTATCTTAGGAACAATATTCTTCCTCATGTAGGTCTTTCCCTTAAGATGAGTTGAAACCATTCTTGAGATTTAATTGGTTCAAGGGAATTAAAGTCTCTAGTTATAAGAAATCGAGAACATGAAAGATCTGTGACATCCCTCAGACTTCTGGTCAGAGAATCATCATGGATGACAAACACTGAAGCAGTTGGGCAGTATCCAACTGATTCATTTCCATATACTTGCTGAATATCCTTCCAGTGCTTTGTCCAAGTAAGCCACCTTTTGTTTACGGTTAGGTATTCTAAGATTGGCTCATTTCATTCCATTTTCAAACTCGATCTAACAGATCAGCCTGTTAATCTAACATATTGACCAGAGTCAGTTCTGACCTGAATAGGAAAGTGCATTGAAACAAAGAATACAAATATATAGAGAAAACATAATAAAAAAAACCCAGAGCTTTGCTTCCTATGTTTTCCAAATCTAATACTTTTGCTCCTTACGAATTATCTGTCATTTTACTGAAGTTTCCAGAAGCACCCTGATGTGTTTCCTTCTTTCCTTTGGTCAGTAGTCTGTGATGTGCACTTGCCCTGGTGTCTAGCTTGAAGTTTATTTTATTTTTATGGCTCACCTTTAAAAGGAATGTGGTAGCTAGATTTAGGATAGATGGCTCCAGAAAACAGGGAGAATTATAGGGAAAATAAAAGAAGAAAGAGGAGAGGAAAATTGACTGAACCCACATCCTGGATTTGAACCCTGCCAGGTTTATTCCCAGCTTCTGAGGATGATGTTCTACATCCCTAGGGTAGGGTTGGGAGACCAGACACTCTATCATATTATCAGCGACATCATATTATTGGTTTGTTTAAATTTTACCAGTGGGCACCAGCAGAGCTATTATGGTTGATCATGACAGGGGTCCCTGTACTCAGAAGTCTGAGAATGCAATTACAAAATGGACCATTCTGTCTCATGAAGAGCGCCAATAACCTCTAATACAAATGTTCAAGCAATTAATGAGACATAGTACGAGGAGGAAACTGCAGACAGGGGTCTGTGGTTTGCCAAAATGAATAAGTAAGATTATCTTTCCAAAAACTACTGGTTAAATTTAGCCCCAGTGGAGAAACTGATGTGCTGACATGAACACAATTCAGCACTGCGTTCTTTCCTTTTCCAAGGTCACAAGACCTATATGCTAGTGAAGTGGGCAAGAAGGGGAGAGGCTGAAAATTTAAACTAATATGTTTTTCTAGTGTAGCAAATAGCAGATGACTGGCCGGGTTAATGACTTGTAAGGAGCAAATATGTATTTCATTAGATTTCAGGACAAGCAAACATTTTTAAGCAAAGAATCTCTCTTTGATAAGAGGGAATATCCTAGAAGAAAATTAAACCTTTAAGTAGACACAGATTCACGACAAAGTTAGTTTTGAAATGTCAGCAAAATAATTTTTATAGTCATTATTTGTCATTACTTCATTTCATAATAATGTAGAAAGTCTTAGTTTTATGGAAGTTTTTCAATAATGCAATTCTCAAGGTTCATGTTTTGGGAGGTGCTTTCCTCCCCCTTTAAAACAGCAGAAATAGGGGAATCATGTTACTGAGTTGGCAGAGATCTAGATCCCTTATTATTCTTTGGGCAAAGAAATTCTTACCCATAATAGAGGGCAGGGGGACTGGAGCCTCATTGGTGTGAGCTTGGGTTTGGAAGCAGTTGGGTAGATGGAGGAGGGGAAGGCAATGATGATAAAATGAAGTCCTTTTGATACTTTCAATTAAACACACACACACACTCTATGGTGGATTAAACACTAGTAGGAAATAACTTTTTATATTGCAGCTAGGGATGTTATCAATTTTAAATTGTCATTCTAAAGTAAGCCAGAGGATTAGATGAGGGGATCATTTTTCCATGTGTAACCTCTTACCCACAAGAGGGTTGACAGGAAATAAAGTTTTTTCAGCTATAAAGAGTGACTGAAGGATCACATAGTAGGCAGAGAAGATAAGGGCCTGGAGGTGCCAGGGCTTGAACCCAGGGAAAATGGGCAGCTGATTCTAGGGGAAGGAAGTTGGCCCCCAAATGAAATATAAACATGAGCAGTTAGAACCTTGTCTGGTTTTTTTTGTTTGTTTGTTTAGTCATTTTTCAGTTGTATCTAATTCTTCACGACGCTTGTCTGTCTTACACTGGCCCAATCAAGGAGTGACCTGCCTGGCAGAGTTTCCTGTCTTTCTGGGATAGGGTGAATTTATCCTCTCTTCATTTCTTCTCCTTTCACTGGCTGTTGAACTGGCACCATTTACCTTTAGACCTTGTTTATTCACTGTCTGTACTTTTATAATAGATTTTGTCCCCAGACAGATAATATTCATTGTATTATGAGTATTTGCTATGAATGAGTGGACCACACCATGAGGGAAGTACAAAGAGGAACCTCTGGACAAATAGTCATAGAGATAGCTATGGTCCTATCTTCCAGCACTCTCTCTCCCTTCCTTCCATTTCCCCCTTTCCTCCCTCTCTGTCTCTTTTTATTCTCTTACTCTCTCTCTCTTCTTCACTTTCTCCTTCTCCCTCTCCTTCCCTCCCCTCCTCCCCCTCTCTCTGTCTCTTTCTCTGTGTCTATCTAAACAGAGTCTTCCCTTTAAAACAGAAAAACAAATGAGTGAAAAATATATGTCAACATTTATATGGCAATATCTTCTTATCAACAGTGAATGTGAAAGTGCTTGTTTGAACATCACCACCCTAGTATGCCAGGAAGTGGCAACAGTATCGAAGATGTCAGGAAGATTCGTTGGACCTGCCAAATACATGCAGAAGCAATATGTTCAAAAGAAACTCTTTGAGGGCAGGAGAAATTAGTTTTTCCTTATGTACCCAATCTCTTCCAATCCTTACAGCACTTGATAATTGCTTTTAGAAGTGTATTGAGATGAAAATATTTTTAGGTACTTCTAGATGCATTTTCAAGACATCTGAATAAGGAACAGGAAAGAATAGAAAAGGTCCCTAGCATGCTTTTGTGCCACCCCCCCACTCCCAATTAAATAAAGACAACCAAGAAGACATCAGCAGATACTGCCAAGGACACCTACCTTCTCCCCTCCAAAAAGTCTTCATGATGATACACAATAAGAGGGATCTGAGATAAAGTTGAAAAAGGAAATGCAGAGGAAATTTTAATTCATCCTACTTGACTAGTTTGTCTAAAATGGAACTCCAAATGCTCTTTTGTGTGCATGAAAACCACACCAGATATTTTGACAACTGTAACTACAGAGATAATGTTTTTCAGTAATATCTGAAATATGTATAGCCCTTTAGAGTTTGCAAGGCATTTTACATCTGTTATCTGAGTTTTAAAAGGACTTTGGGAGGTGGATACTATAGGAATTATCCCCATTTTATAGATGAGGAAACTGAAGTTTGAATATTGACATCATATGAGATATTTACATGTTTACTTAGAGTACTTACCAGTATCATGAAAACATTTGTTTCCATTCCTTAATTTCTGTTTCCTTTGGTATAGTGAGATACCTGGTGACTAAAGTGCTTCAATCCCAGTGCACAGTGGCAAATGCTCTCCATTTTATAGCCTTAAAAGGAGGCTAGGTGGCATTGTAGTGAATAGAGAATGGAGCCTGGAGTCAGGAAAACTTGAGTTCAAATCCAACCTCACACTGTGTATGTGACCCTGAGCAAGTCACTCAACTCCTGTTTTCCTCACCTATGCCATGGGGATAATAACAGTACCTGCTCCCCAGAGCTGCTGTGAGGACCAAAAGGGATAATAATGGATAGCACTTAATGCCTGATGTATAGTAAGTGCTATATAAGATGTCAAGTATTATTATTATTATAGAGTTTCCTGGGCTACTGAAAGTTTAAATGATTGCCTCAGGGCCACATGGACATTATTTGTTGGAAGCAGGACTTGAACACAGATCATTGTGAATCCCAGGTCTACTCACTATCTCCTATGCCACACTGTGTCTGGCACAAGATCTTAGCATAAAAGAAAGATTTCTTATTTCTGGTGAGGGTCTCCAACTCCAACTGCACCCATTTAGATATGTCTGTAATAAATTATTTCATTAAACTACAGATTGTTATTAAAAACCTTCCTTGGTGGAATTTACAGCGATGTGACAAATATTACTCAAAAACATATGCATTGCTGGCTGCCCTGACATCATACTTGGGGAAGACTTATCCTGACCCAGTATTTCAGAAAAGCCTAAGTCATGCTGCCCTCCATGCCCTACTATC
This sequence comes from Petaurus breviceps papuanus, assembly GCF_028583685.1. Lineage (NCBI taxonomy): Eukaryota > Metazoa > Chordata > Mammalia > Diprotodontia > Petauridae > Petaurus > Petaurus breviceps. The sequence goes on along the minus strand of NW_027185761.1, from coordinate 39,230,773 downwards.
CAATCATCTCTTTCAAAGCCCATGCCAGAGACTATGCCATGGAGGTTTTAATGTTTTTATCTCCAGAATTTTTATGCTGGAGCCTGCTATCTTGATGGTGACTTCTCTTCTTGTTACTAATCATGCTTTACTTCCTCCCCTAATGCTTCTCAACCCTGATCAGATAAATTTTGTCATTAATCCAGGATGGGATGTGTTAATCTACTCCCTTAGGGCCTCACCCATAGTCTCTAAAACTTTCAGAACCCAAGGATCCTTCTCTGGCCTCTGTGGGTATTATCTCTCCTTATTAGAATATAAAATCCTTGAGGGAATAGGTTTTTGCTTTTCTGTTTGTGTTTCCAGCATGTGGGCATCAAAGATATGTGTACCTTGGGCATGCGCTGCAGGTATTAAATGGAGGGGGGGTTCAGTTGAATGGGAAGAGGAACAAATGGTGTTAAATTCTGCCAGGGATATTGTATAGTACCTTAAGTGATCCTAAATCACTTGTTACAAAAGCTCACTTTTTATTTTTAACATCAACATTCTCTTGATTCTTCATGGCTGTGATTTATGAAGTACCACACTTTCTAAAGAACAAAACTGAAAAAAAAATACAGACCTAAAATAACCACGACCTGACATATGGCAGGTATCATATTATAAATGAACACTTGAATGTGTGAAGTAACCTAAAAGACAATTATTAAGATGAAATCAAACTCCAAAGGATTGAAGGTAGGCATATATAGAGAATGAGAGACAAAGATGGGAAACCCAAACAGTGCATTGTAACCCTGAGCTATCAAAAGTACACAAAGACTCCTAGTGCATTGACTAAATCCTCAGAGGAAAAAGCATGGAGAAACATGGACAAAAACCATCTGGGATGTGAGAGAGTAGCTGGGCTCTAATCTGTATCATTGCCAATCTGTACTTATGCCAATGTGCAAATCATTGCTCTATTAAAGTAATTCATTCCAAGATGCCAGTGAACTGAGAATAATAGTATTCTAAGGTAATTTTAATAAGAAAACAGCCTTTCATATGTGAGACACTCTTTCCTTTAAAGGAGAATGGAGCAATGACTCATATGTGAAGCCTTCCTAGAGCTACAACTTTTGTTTACACTATAGACATACTTCATCTAATACATACAATATTGTCTCTACCAATTACTCTTATTACAAAGGACCACACACTCTCTCCCATTCAGATCCTGAGTCTATCAGCTTCTCCCCAGGCATCTTCTTTCCTCCTTATAATCCACTGAAGATTTAGAACTGTGCCAATTCAGATATCAGGCATATAGAGAGGCTTCATCATCATAGTTCCCTATGGGATGACTATGGGGATTGGATCCAAATCTAGAGCTCTTGGTTACTTTGCTAAGTACCTAGATAGGGCTTATCTTTCCCCTGGAGCCATCCTGACCTGCACTCACTTGCCTACCACAATTGAGCCAGGCTCAATGCCCAGCTCAGTGGAGTTCCACACACTTGGCATATGTACTAGATGCTAACTCAAGGTTCCATACCTATTCTCACTCCTATGTACCCAGTGTCAACAATTCTCTAGGATTCCTGTAAGAATAATGGTCCTCTAAACTTGCCCAATACTCTGGTCACGCATGCTCATGTTGAGATGCACATGAGCTCAGCACATTCTGAGAGATACTCTCAGGCAGGCTTACTGACCCAAACTGGCAAATGCATGTAGTAACTCAACTCAACCTGGCAAACACATCACATCACCAATTATGCCAAAGACACGTGGACTCCTTGAACTCTACGCACTCATGAAACTATACACTTTTTTCCCCTTATTTATCCTGTTCAATCATCTAAAGCTAGCTTAATCCTGCCTGCTTTCTTGGCAAATAACATCAGCAGAAGATTCAGCACAATGAGATTCCCTTAAGGTCTCTGAGGAAGGGATCAGTCATTCATGCCACATGTATCTTTCAGCTCACTTTAACTCAGTCCACTCCTGTGATCCCTCAACTCTAACAAATACATTTCTGAGCCATGAGGCTATCTTTCTTTGGCTCATGAATCCCACTTGGAGTTCCTTCAAGAAAATTACCAAAAATACCTCGGGTATAGTTTTTGAGACTACATTTTCCTTAAGCTTAGCCCCAGCTGCTCTGTAAGCATTCCAGGTATAAAATACATTGGATATAGGAAAGCCTGTATTTTACTCTACTCCAAATGAGGAAGATATAAGGGACTCACAGGAAGACATGAGCAGACATGGAATCTACACAAAGCACCCAAATAACTTGTCTCTTTCCTTTGGGAGGGGAATGAATTTGGGGTTGCCATCCAGACAACCTTTTGACATCTTGGTGGATCGTTGGCCTTCCAAAAGGATCCTACAGAGCCTTTCTAAGGCTAGTAGCATTACCCCCTGGTCTGTATTCTTCAATGAGGAAAACATACTTTGGGACTGCTGAGGCAGATTCTGAAGATCACCAGGAAAGATAAAGTATTGGGACACTGGGGTCTTTTCTTGAGCTAAACCTCCAGCCTTCAATTCTATTGCAGAGAGTGCAACTCCAGCTCCAATGGGTTGGCCACATTGTTTGAATGCCAAATGTGTGATTGCCTGAAAGACTATTTTACAGAGAACTCATGTGAGGTAGGTGTTCACATGTATGTTAGAAGGAGCAATATAAGGACATTCTCAAGGTCTCTCTGAAGAATTTTGGAATTGATTGTGAAATATGGGACGTACTGACACAGGACCATCCAGCATGGTGTGCCTGTATAAAAAAACCCACCGTATTGTATGAGCAAAGCAGAATTGTAGTAGTTCAAAAGAAACGTGAGATGAGCAAATTTAGAGACATCTCTACTCCAAATGTTTATATGGGTGTTTGTGCCCAATGTGTGGTAGAGCATTCTAAGCTTGCATTGGTCTCATCAGTAATATTTGGGGACACTGTACCTTGCCCCTGACATAATGATCTCCTTTTGGTTCTCTTCAAGAATGGAGAACAACCCACTACCCCAAATGCTAGAGCCTTTCTTCTGAGATGACCGTCCATTTATCCTGTATATATCTTATATATGCATAGTTGTTTACATCTTGTCTCCCCTATTAAAATATGAACTCCCTGAGGACAGGTACCTTTTTTTGGCCTTTCTTTGTATCCCCAGAACTTAGCACAGTGCCTGGAACACATAAGTATTTAGTGAATGCTTACTGACTTACTAAATACTGACCTACGTAGGTATAGTTCAATTGGCAGTCAGTCAACAGTCACTACCATAACGGCAACTGAAGGAGACTCTTTGTCCTCCCTATCTTTCCACATAAATTCTTTAACATATTCCCTGTCTCCTATAGGATCCATACAAGCATAAGAATCAGCTCATGTGCATCTTCAACTGCTAATGCCCACCTCTCTCTCAGTTACCTTGTGCTTATTTTGAGTATACCTGTATAACAAGATCATGTTGTCTCTTCTGATGAAATGTAAACTCCTTGAGGTCAGGGACTGATTTTTCTTTAGTTTCCAGTGACTATCACACTGTCCCATAACAGGTAATTAAAAATTGCCAAATGTTTCTACCCCAGGAAGACTTTTCAGTCCCTGTAGGGAAGGGGGTGGAGTAGGAGGAAAATTCCTGTCTCCCATGGGGCCATGTGTGGTCTTCTACACACTAATTTATCTTCTGTAGGTGAACAAAAGGCCTAGAGAGTGAGTTCGTCTGTTAACTCATCTGTATAGTAAGGAGGTAGCTCCTTTAATAAAAACCCATTTTCCTGAGCTCTCATTAGTTATCCACCAAGAGTTCCTTCCATCATCTCATTAAGATGCCAATGGGCATCCCCAAAGTCTATGGAAATACACTCCTCAGATACTTTAAATAAAGATGTCTTCTGTATAATCTCATTTTTTTAAAATTTATTTATTTACTTTTACTTTACAACATTCAGTTCCACAATCCCTTGGGTTTCAAATTTCTGCCCCTCCCCCCTTTCCCCACATGGTGGCATGCAATCAAATATAGGATCTCCAAATACCTTCACATTAAACATTAGTCAGGTTGTAAAGAAGGATCATAACCAATGGAGCAAACAATGAGAAAGAAGAAACAAAACAAAACAAGAAAAAGAAAGAGACCAAGTAGTTTGCTTCAATCTGCATTCAGACTCTGTAGGTCTTCCTCTGGATGTGGATATCTCTTTCCATCATGAGTCTTTTGGAGTTGTCTTATAACCTTGCATTGCTGAGAGAATCCCAGTCTATCAAAGCTAGTCATCACACATATGTTGTGTCTGTAATTATGTGCAAATTTCTCCTGGTTCTGCTCCCCTCACTCAGCATCAGTTTATACAAGTCTCTCCAAGTTATTATGAAGTCCCTCTGCTCCTCATTTCTTATAACACAATAGTATTCCATTACATTCATATACCACAACTTGTTTAGCCATTCCCCAATTGATGGACATCTCCTTGATTTCCAATTCTTTGCCACCACAGAAATGACTGCTATAAATATTTTTGTACATATGGGTCCTTTCTCCACTTCCATGATCTCTTTGGGATATAACCCTAGAAGTGGTATTGCTGGGTCAAAGGGTATGCACTTACTTATAACCCTTTGGGCATAGTTCCAGATTGCTCTCCAGAATGGTTTAATCAAGTCACAACTCCATTAGTGTTCTAATTTTTCCACATCCTCTCCAGCAATTATGATTTTCCTCTTTTGTCATCTTAGCCCATCTGACAGGTGAGATGTGATACCTTAGAGCTATTTTGATTTGCATTTCTCTGATCAATAGTGATTTAGAGCATTTTTTCATATGTTTATAGATATCTTTAATTTATTCCTTTGAAAACTGCCTGTTCATATCCTTTGACCATTTATCAATAGGGGAATGACTTATATTCTTATAGATTTGACTTAGTTCTCTGTATACTTTAGAAATGAGACCTTTATCAGAGACACTTGTTGTAAAAATTCTTTCCCAATTTTTTATTTCCCTCTTAATCTTGGTTACATTGGCTTTATTTGTACAGAAAATTTTCAATTTAATGTAATCAAAATTATCCATTTTGCATTTCATAATTCTCTCTAATTCTTGTTTGGTCATAACATCTTCCCTTCTCCATAAATCTGACAGATATATTATTCCTTGCTTTCCCAGATTGCTTATAGTATAAACCTTTATACCTACATTGTGCACCCATTTAGACTTTATTTTGGTATATGGTGTAAGATATTGGTCTATGCCCAGTTTCTGCCATACTATTTTCCAGTTTTCCCAGCAGTTGCTGACTTTTCAAAGGAGGAGACAGTTGTCGGTGCCTTGGTGATGGTCTGGGAAAGAACTGAGGGCTGGAAAGATTGAAGGTTATGATGAGGATGAAGAAAAAAGTTAGAGGTTGTAAGGTAGAGGGAAATATTGAATGTCAAAAGATTATGAATTTCAGAATTTGTGACCATGGAAGTGGAACACTTGGGGATCATAGCAAGATCAAGGATAAAACCATTGCTTCTCTGTGTTTAGCAGAGGTGGGGTGGAGGACTTATGGGAAGTAAGTATATTGATGATGAGAGATGGTGAGCTGGAAGAGACCTCAGAGCTCTCTGGTCTAACTCTCATAGAAGTGATTTCTTCAAGGTCACAAAGCTAGTCAGGGTCATAAGATCGTACATTTTAATGGTGGAAGAAACATCAGAAGTCATCTAGCATAGCCAATTCATTTTCTAGATGATGAAACTGAGCTCCAGGGATGTGAAAGGATTTGCCTAAGAGTTCACAGCTAGTTAGGTGGATCATAGATTTCAGATCTAGAAGAGGCCTTTAGCTTCACCTAATTCTACCCCACCCCCATTTCACAGATGGTGAAACTGATACCCAAGGAGGTTAAGTAGCTTGCTCATGGTCACATAATTAATTAGGGTCATAGTCTCATTAAGATTTTAGATCTGGAAGGGTACTTAGTGGTCAGCTACTCTAATCCCCTTCTCCATTTTGCAGATGAAGAAGCTAAGACCCAGGAATATGAAGAGTTTGCCAAGGTCACAATGTAGCGTCATAGTATCAAAGATTTTTTAGATTTAGAGGGGCAACAGAGGACATCCAACCCATCACTGTAGTTATAGATGAGTCCATCGTCCTCCCATAAAACCTCACACAATCCATTCAACTAACAAACCTTCCTCTAGATATTAGAGAAATAGAACATGTGGGTATTTTCCCTACATATTGCATATATGTTACATTTTTTAAAATAATTTTTATCTTGTAAATGTTTTCTTTCTATATTAGACATTGGATTTTTTTTACATGTAAGTGGTAGGCAAGGAATGCATTTGAAATTTATAACTTTGTGTCTAGCCCAACACAAATACAAAAGAAATATTTATGCTACAGTGCCACCTGCAGGTAACAAAATGCTTTTACACTCGTGAAAATAATTGACCACTATCGTGTATAACTAAGAAAGCAATCTCACATGTTGGTCCGTTTTGGGGCAATTCTGGGTACTATGAAGTGGTTAAAAAATTCCTTCTTGATTATGCACATAGTTATCCCTTAAATAATGGAGGCAGCATTTTCAGACAAGACAGAAGGAAACTTCCTATTGGATTAGAGATTGAAAGCAAGGAATCATCTGGTCTAACCCTCATTTTTGAAGAGGTATCTGGAGTCAGAAAGACCTAGGTTCAAATCTTGACTTAGCCACTTAGTAGCTATGTCATCCTTGCCTCAGTTTCCTCATTTATACAACAGGGGGTAATAATATTACTTACTATAAGAGACTGTCATGAGAGTAAATTTAGGTAATTTATGTAAAAATGTTCCACCAACCATAAACTGCTATAAACATGTGAGCAACAGCTTTTTGTATGACTAAAGAGACTGACTTAGGAGACTAAGTTACTCCAAGGAGTAACGAGAGCCTGGAGTGTGGCCATGGTATGGGTAGCTTCTCAGCGGAATTTTCCGTGCTGAATTTGTTGGCTAGGCTGTCCAGAAGATCCATTTCAGCTCTGAGATTCTGTGATTTTGTGACAATCACTTTCATGATTTCTGTTGTTTAGTTGTATCTGATTCTTCCTGACCTTGTTTGGAATTTCCTTGGCAAAATCACCTTCATTCTACTCCATGAATCAAACTTGGAGGTTGCCTGAGGTATTTCAAATCCCTCCCCAAGGCTAATATTCCACTCCCCAGTTAGTTTATATTTATTTCTCTGTACTTTTTCCATGTACACTTATTTGCACACATCTTGTTTCTTCTAATAGACTAAACTCTTTGAGGACAAGAACTGCATCATTTTTATCATATGCTCAGCTCCTTTTAAAGTCCCTAATACATAGTAAATGCTTAATAAATGTGTGTTGATTGATTGATCAAGACATTGAAATTTCAGAAAACCTATACAAATAAAACATTTTAAAAGATTATTCAGAGCTTAAATTTAGTGGGCTTAGTAGGAAGTGAATAGTATAGAAAGCTAGAGTGGACCAGATCCTTTGGGATATTCATGGGATCATAGATCCCACACGTAGAGTTGAAAGATGCCTGTGTTCATCTAATCCAACTTACTTATTTTATAGTTAATGAGAATGAGAACCCAAGAAAGTGAAGTAATGAAGATCCCTTGAGTGGTAAGAACCAGAGCCAGGAGTTAAGTCCAGATCTTTGAACTCCAAATACAGGATACTGTTTAGGGCAGGATGCTGTCTCTAAAGAAAAGAGAGGGGAGGAAATGGTAGAGTGAGAGAAAGCCTGGAATCACTGTGTATTTTGTGTAAAAGGAAAATATTTACTTTTGATAAAAGTGCACATGCAACATCCTCCTGAAATGAAAACCTGGCAGCCGGAATGATTTTCTATTTGGATGATAACCCTTTCTCTTGAGGTGCCAAAATGAAGGAAACTCTATGCCTGAATTTCTTTCCATCCTCTCCCACCTCCCACCGAGGACCCTGCAATACTATTATCACCTTGTCTGAGATGATTTGAAATTTGATTTGAAAGAATGATTACAGTGTTACAGAATTATTTAGCTTGAGATACAACAGGAAATATTTTATCTTAAGATATATTAGTGAACTCTAATTCATTTCTGACAAATTAGAAATATTATTCATCATGATGGTCATAAACACTCCTCTTATGGGAGGGTATTCTTAATTGTAGATATTAACTTGAAACCAAGATGTATTATTTGTTTTCATTATCTCATTCTCTCATGGCCATTCTCAGTTTCAAAATATTAAATCTGATTTTATGAATTTCTTCGAAAAGCAAAATTACAAAGTGAATTTTAAAACACCATAAGATCATTAAAATACAAGGAAAGAAATGAAATGTTTAGAAATTAGAATAGCAGTATATAGTGGGGGGATGGGTGAAGAGAATAACATTATATGAGAATTTCTTCCTCTAATCAATATATAATCTTTTACCCAGAATTAAGAGGGTCACTGAAAGGGGATGTCTCACTAATTATAAAATCCTAGTGTCCTGGGGGTTTGAATTGGTGTCCACCTAAAGGAATATGCAAGGATATGAACCTCCAGGACCATTCTGTGGAACATGCATGAAGCTGAGTCTATGTTCTGATCAATTTTATGGACACATGTGTTCTGGTCTTTTGCTGAAGGGATACATGCAACCAGAGAGATTCTGGTTTGTCCCTTGGTCCTTGGGGCTGGGGAGGTGGAGGTGGTGAAGGTGGATAGTGCCTAAGAAGACTGACCACTGAGCAGCAAAAGCAGCCTACTTAGGAGACTTTTAGAAGGATTTCTCTTCCTGTCTACTGAGTGGATCAACTTCTCAGTCTTTCTAAGAAATATGAAAGCAAGCACACACGCTGACCTAGATGAGTCTAAAAATGGATTTTGAGTTGCTGGCTACCTCTTCTGCTTTGTTTTCTTTTTTTTTTGCCTTGGGCACATGTAACTGAAAAGTAGTCCTGAGATGGGTATTACTAGCCTTGGAGCTTGAGAATTTGGGGAGCTTTGGGGGAGACTTTGGAATGAGCCAAACCTAAGGTTTAGTTTACAAAATTTCCCTACAGTTCTACTCTTGGGTTGGGGTTTAATGAGTCATAACCCAGATTCCCTCTCTTTGAGACCAGCCTGACTCCAGGACTGGACCCAGCCTGCAGAATCCAGACCTAAAGTCCCTTGGTGGTGCTCTCCACTTAGGCTTCATGGTCTGGATTAGAAGAACATTACAATTTCAAGGGCAACAAGAAATCATCAACTTCCAAAGAGAGGCAGTGTGGTATGGCAGGGAAGGCAATGGAGTGGGAGGAGAAAGGCATACATTTTGACTCAAATTCTGCTGTTGACTACCATTATCACCTTATGTAGACCACGACTCTTTCCTTGGCTTCAGGGTCCTCACTTGCAAAATGAAACAGTGGGGTTAGATGAGCTCTAAAGCCAGTTATAGATCAAAATCTGTAATTCTAGAATCTTGATTTTAGACACACACATATCTATGTAGATATATAGATAAACACACATGTATACATTATATATAGTATATAAATGTGTATAACTATGTATGTATATACACATATAACACATACACATATACTACACATATAGATACATACAAATACACACAACATGCATATACACATATATAATGTGTCCAGCGGGGAGCCTGTTTATATCTGCTGAAGCTCCCCTGCATCTCCTTAATATGGTGAACATCCTTTGGTAATGGTTAGCACTTGTAAAAATTAAGCCCTTATTAACCAGTTTAGCACAGATTAAGTGTTTGCTCTGGCACTGGTGATGTCTCTCTATAATAAGTTAACAGTATAATGGTGAGAATACAAGACTTGGTTCTGAGTCAACTTTGATATTTACTAGTTGTGTGATAGGTCAGCTGGGTGATGCCATAGTACACAAATAATCCACCTGGAGACAGGAAGACATCTTTCTGAATTCAAATCTGGCCTCAGACACTTACTAGCTGTGTGACCCTGGGCAAGTCACTTAGCCTTGTTTGCCTCAGTTTCTTTCGTCTGTAAAATGAGCTGGAGCAGATGGCAAACCACTCCAGTATCTTTGCCAAAGAAACTACAAATGGGATCAGAAAGAGTTGCATGCAATTGAAAAATGATCAAACAGAGTTGTGTGATGTTTTGACTTCATTAGACCTCCATTTCCTCATCTGTAAATTAAAAGGATTAGATGAGATGGTCACTAACCTCACTGCAAGGTCCAGTTCTATCAGCCTTTGAACATTTGTGAGACTACCTCTGTGAGCATCAAATAGCAGGGATGTGTTGAAGGTAGCTGGAACTCAGATGGGAAAGAGTCACATTTTCAATATGATTATTCACACCTCAGAAATCAGCAAATACTACATATAAACGACATCTTCATTTACTATTTTGATGTTTTCTAGGCTAAGAAAGTGATAGAAAAAGTTTTAAGAATACAGATTAAATTTAAAAGTGTTCTGTGTTTTTGGAGAGTCAACTGTTAAACATTTAGCAGCACACTGTTGTGGCCTTGTCTTAAAAGGTCTGGCTTTATTTTCATAGGCTCAATCTGACCTTCAGGGCTTTTCACTGAAATCTCTCTGGTTCTTGACCTCCCCTGGGTTTTCCCCAGAAACATTAGAATTTAGTTCCTATAGGGGTCTCCACCAAAAAAAAGAGAAAATAACTCTCAACTCCAACATTAGTATTTATGCTAATGATACGGGGGATACAGGACAAACTTTATTTCACCCAACAGAAAAAAAGCAAGAATAAAGGACTTGTATCTGAGCTCATAATCAACAGACAATTCTTCATTAGCTTTTCTAAGGACCTGTATAATTCTTCAGATTTACAGTGGTACAGTTGTATGAATGACTGGCTGAATGAAGCATTTATTAAGCACTTACTATATACAAAACATGGTGATAAGCCCTGGGGGTATAAACAGAAAAGTAATGCAGCCCTTGCTTTGACAGAGCTCACATTCTGCTGGAGGAGATAATGCAAAGGAATCATGGTCCATAGGGTACAGCTGCCAAGTAAATGGTCATGACTCTTCTTTGATGTTATTGCCACTGAGAAAATCCTATCAGTTTTTTATGTGGAACTATTTGACAGCACAAGGACTTTGGTGACAAGAATTTTCTCTTCTGGGTCTTTAGTGGCTGTGTAGCTCCTCAAAGCTAAAACAAAATTCTCATCTATGCTAAACCTGTTAAAGAGGAGATAACTTTTATAAGGAGTTAATCTTACTGAGGATTTCTCACCTCCTTAAGGAGATACAGGGAGACTCAGTGACTTCAGAAGACTGATTATGGGACATTCCTCTCACCTGTTCTTTGGTGCAGCCTGAGACATGAATCTGGAGAATTCTACTTTCTCTAATCTCAGGGGATGATCTCATACAGCTCCCAAAGGTTCAATGATCATCTCTATGCCAGTGACTCTCACATCTACATATCCAGTTCCCTGGTGTTTTTTTTTTTTTGATCCCAAGTCCTCCACCAGCAACTGCCTATTGTATGTTTCCATCTGGATGCCCCATAGTCACCTTACTGTGACTACTGCAATAGGTTGTGAATCCTTCTACCACCTCCAACTTCTTTCTGTGATTTATTTCCACAGAGTTCCCAAATCGATAATCCTAAACCATATTCCTGACCATGTTACTCTTTTTCAAAACTTTAACTCCAGAGGTTGTTTATTATCTAGTCAAGTCAACGAGCATTTATTATGTATTTACTATATGCCAAGAATTGTACTGGGCTCATTTGTTGCAAATGAAACAATATCTAAAATGCTTTGTAAACCACAATACATTATATAGATGCTAGTTGGTGGTATTGTTATATTATTATATCTTTTATTATATTTGTTTGTTAAGTCTATTATTATTCTCTCTTTTAATTCAATATATCTCTTAATCCGTAGCACAAAAAGTTGCTTTAGGGCTCTCTGAATAATACCAATGCTAATGATAACTAACATCTATATATTACTTTAAGGTTTTCAAAGCACTAGAAGTATATAGTAACTTACTTGATCCTCACAATGAGCTGAGGTGTTATTATTATCCCATTTTATAAGTGAGGAAACTAAGTCAGAGACAGGCTAACTCAGGGACGGGGAACTTGAGGACTCGAGGCCACATTGACCTTCTAGGTCCTCAAGTGAAGTCCTTTGGTTGCATCCAAACTTCACAGAGCAAATCTTTGGAAACTGTTCTGTGAAGTTTGGACTCAGTCAAAGGGTGGCACTTGAGGACCTAGAGGTCCACATGTGACCTCGAGGCTGCAGGTTCCCCAACTCTGTGCTAAATAAATTGACCCAGAGTCAAAGCTAACAAGTGTCCGAGGCAGGACTGGAACTCAAGTTTTTCTGACTCCGAGTCTGGTGCTCTGCACATTGTGCCACCTCTCTGCCTCCGCAGTCCATCATGCACAAATAAAAATAATAGAAGATTACTTAAAAATTCTTACAAAAAAGTTAACTTCACTTGACAGTTCTATGATCATTAATGTTTTGTTGTTCTTCAGCCACATCCAACTCTTCTTGACCCTGTGAACCATGCTGTCCACGGGATTTCTTGGCAAAGATACAGGAGTAGTTTGTCATTTCCTTCTCCAGTGGATCAAACTAAATGGTGATTAAGTGACTTGCCCAGGGTCACACACTAGTAAGCGTTTGAGACTGAATTTGAACTCAGATTTCCCTGACTCCAGGCCTGGCATTCTGTCCATTGACCATCTATTCATTTTTAGTGAATTTAGTGAATGTCATATTGAACTTCATTCACATTTAGTGAGGTATAAAAGAGGACACATGTACTCTATAAAACAATTCATTGCAATGGTAGAAGAGATCTTGGGTCCAAATCGAAAAGAGATTCTCTATAGATTCAATCATATAATTGACAAGAATTTGTTAAATGCCTTCTATGTGCCAGGCACTGTGGATCTTGTGTTCTTTATACCTTTAAGTCAACACCTTTCAAAACTGGCATGGACCCACTCTATACTTGGTCCAGCCTCTAGCTTTTTCCATTTTATTTTTTCAAAAAGCACAAAAACAACTGGGGTGGTCAAGTCCAAACTGGTGACTTTAATTTTCCTTGAGACTAAAAATAATTTGTTAAAAAAACAAACAAACAACTTTCATAGAACCTTTCCACTTTCCATCTCTTATCCTTCCTGTTTTATTCTTAAATACCCTCAGAATGATTTTGCTTAGATAATTCTCCCATTAAGATCTATTTAAATTTCTAGCTTAGAAATCATCAGTGTGGTGCCATTTTCTTCAGACAGGGAAAAAGAGGAAGTATACAGTGAGAAGAAAGCAACAGGAGTTAGTTTTGGAGACTGCCATTCTTGAACCAAAAGAGACAGCTTTACATTGAGTCTCTTTTTTTTTGGGGGGGGGGAAGGCAGTTGGGGTTATGTAACTTTCCCAAGGTCACATGGGCTAGTTTTTGTGTTAAGTGTCTGAGGCTGGATTTGAACTCAGTTCCTACTGATGCCAGGGCTGATGCTCTATTCACTGGGCCACCTAGCCTCCCCAACATTGAGTTTCTTTTTTCTCCAAGTAGCTTTTGGTGTTATAGATAGATAGATGAATGACATGGGTTTGAATCTGTCCTCAGACACTTAACTGGATGCATAATCCTTGGCAAATGACAATTTTCTCAGACCTCAGTTTCCTCAGCTATTGGATCTGATGTCCCTTTGAGTTCTAAATCCATGATCATATGTTACCATTAGGCCAACAACTTAATCTAATTGCCTTTCTTATTCAGAAATGTGGTTGCTTCACCATTTAGCACCCGTCCGTTACAGAGCACTATTTAGAGACTTAAAGAAATGATGGGACTTTGTATTTGTGACTTTTTTTGAAGGAGTTTAAAGCACCTTATGGGTATTATTAACTCATTCATTTTCTGGTAACATGAGCTAATCCAACTAACAGACATGGAAAATGGATTAGGAAGGTAGTGTTTTTCTGTCACACTGAAAGGAGAAATAAAGAGCTAGAAATGCCTATTTTCAGAGTTAAATTTGGGTGATGGATTTGCACTCTCCCTTTCTCTATCTACATAACTTGTGTAACTGGATTTCAGCCACTTTCCACATTCTCAGTGTATGTAGTTTCTTTTCCAGGGTGGAGTGGAGGCAGGAAAGTAAGCTTTGCAAATGGCCAGGAGGTGCTGAGGAGTACCAAATACCCTCAAAGCAGGAGAAAAAGCAGAGTTCCAGCCAAAAAAAGAGAAAAAGAACAACAAAGAAAACCAAAAACATTTTTTATTCAGCATGGTTTCATCCTGTCCCAACTCAAATTTCAAAGGCATTTTTTTTTTGTCCATGAGTCATGTCCAACTGTGGTCAAATATAACTGCACACCAGGGAGGTGCATTCCAACTCAGGATCAGCAAGAAAAAAATGCAGGGGGTCTTTAGTCCATGGAATTGATAGTACATCAGCCCTTCTGCTGTTCTTCCATTTATCACCCTGTGCTCTTGCCTGCTGGGGGACACTTTGTAGCACCCCATTTATATTTTTTCATCATCATTTGTAACTGTGGCAAGCTGATATATAGTGGGGATCTCTGATTGCCCATGGAAAGTCTGGATTAGATGCAGGAGAATCCAATTTTCAGGAAGTTGAAAAGCAGTGAATAGTAGGCGCTAATTAGATCCAAGTTTATTTGGTTTTTCTTTCTTTCCGACTTATATCTCCACATGTCACTTTCAGATTTCCAGGTCAATCACAGTCTAAATAAGTTGGTTCTTGAATCTCATAGTGAGATCATAGGACCAGAGAAAGGGCCTTTCTGAGTTTCTTCCTTTGCAAAGCAACAAGGAAAAACGCAATTGTGAGGATTTGCTTAAGGGCAGTAGTGATCCTGAATCCTTCCTTATCACATATGTTGCAGAGGGAATTCATTTTCAGGCAAAGGTTGTGCTACATGATTGCTAAGGGCCCTGGCAACTCTGAAATCTGTTGCTCCATTAAACTCTCTGAGCAAATGGGAACATTTTAATTTCTCCCAATTTCTTGTTAGAATGTAAGCTTATTGAGGGTAGGGGTTGTTTCATTTTTATTATTGTACTGCCAATTTTTAGTACAGTGCCTGCCACATAGAAGGCATTAAATAAATGTTCATTGATTGATTTTTCCTTTTCTTTCCAACTGTTTCCCTCTGCCACCTGAAAAACACAGTTAATTGGATTAGAAAATCCAGGAACAGAGAACAAAAATAAAGGACCAAAATACCTAGCTTTTAATTAAAAGTTGTCTATCAATAAAATGGATTTGCTGATTCTTATCAAGTTGTAGGGGAATTTTATGAAAGAAATATGTAAATTAATGCAGACAATGAGAAAGGGTGAGGGGAAAAGAGGGAGGAAGGGATGGAAGGAGTGAGGAGAGAAAGAAAAAGAGAGATCAAGAAAGAAAGGGCAAAGGCAGGATGGAGAGAGAGAGGAGGAAAGGCAGAGGAAAAAAGAGAATAGAGAGAGACATACAGAGACAGAGAGATAAAGAGAGGGAGAAGGAAGAATGGAGGGAGAAGGAAGAGGATGAAGAGATGGAGGAAAAGAGGGATGGGGAGATAGATAGACAGAGAGAGACAAAATCAGAGAGGCTGAGAAAGTGAGAGATACAGGGA
The DNA here is from genome assembly GCF_028583685.1 of Petaurus breviceps papuanus. Classification (NCBI taxonomy): domain Eukaryota; kingdom Metazoa; phylum Chordata; class Mammalia; order Diprotodontia; family Petauridae; genus Petaurus; species Petaurus breviceps. The sequence goes on along the minus strand of NW_027185761.1, from coordinate 39,215,152 downwards.
GGAATGCAGGGAGGGATAGAGGGAAAGAGATAAAAACACAGAGACAGAGAAAAGGGAGAGAGAGAGAAAGAGAGAGAGGGAGGGAAAGAGAGAGAGACAGAGAGAGACAGAGAGACAGAGACAGAGAGAGAGAGAGAGAGAGAGAGAGAGAGAGAGAGAGAGAGAGAGAAGAGGGAGGGAAAGGAAAGAAGTATTCCAAACATTGGCTATAATGTCTGCATGAAGAAATTAAATTCTATTTAAAATGTTACTTTGGAATTAAGCCCCGGCAGAATTTATGATGAGTAGTATCTTTTCTACCTTGCCTAGAGTAATTACTGTGGTCATCCTAAACATTAAATTTAGACAGTTTCTAAGCTTGATATAGGAACTGGAGACTAATAATATGCAAAAAGAAAGCATAAACATGGCAAAGGCCATATTTTTCTTTGAAAATGATTATTTTGCAGTAAGCAAGGAGAGAAGCAAGGCCAAATCCCCTTAAGTGCTATTAAAGGGAAGGCACAATAAACCAGCTGTTTTAGTAGATTTTGCTTGTAAGTTCTCCTCTTTCTCTGGGCTCCAAGGCACTGGGTCACAGTTATATTTAAAATGAAAGTGCGTTTCTCCCAGAATGAAAGTTAGTTATGTTCCTTATACACAGAATAGTCTTTCAGGCTATTGACGCTGTTCCTTTCTAATCTTTGGTTTCCACTGGGTCTCAGATCCCCTGCCATAAGGTCTGAGAGGAGGGGAGGCTTGTAGGGGCTGCCAGTCAGAGTTCATGAAGAAGTCCCCAGTTTCCTCTTCTTCCCACTTCCAAAACAGGGAAAGAGAACATCTGGTTAAGATGGCCTTTCCCCAGGGTTATTAAGCAGTACCAGAGATTAGATAAGGGTCTGGTTTTAGTGGCAGATTCAGAGAACAGCCCTTGGGCAGATGGTGGATGAACATAGAAAGCACAGATTTGTTTCTAGGTGGGTTGGGATTGTTTCCTTAGTGTCTGAAGTGAAATAGTTTCGGGGAAAAGACTATGAAATGGGAGATAATGGTGATATTATTGGGTTTGCAGTGTTGATCCATAGGGTCATCATTTTGTACAGAAAAGACATTCACAGATGTGGCTGCTGATCTGTGGTTATGCTTTATATCACGACTGAGAGACAGCATACCCTTGGACTTATCATGTATTGGAGTTGAAGTAAAGACACAGGGTTTGAATCCTACCTTAGATATTAAATTAGCTGTATGACCAAGGATAAGTAGCCTAACTGCCCTGAGCCTCAGTTTCCTCATCTGTGAAATGGGAATTTTCCATTTGATGACCTCTATGGTCCTTTAAATAATTTTTTCCCTAATCTGATCATTCAAAAGACAGAAGAAATTGAATGTTTGCATTCTTCTCTGTTTTTGAGATTTATGTGTAAAGACAAATGCTTTTACTAAATGGTCAAACATGGCAGCACTGCTGCCTAAAACAGGAAGGAAAGTGTGTAGAAGAAATTCTGAGAACGTGAAAAGGCATCATTATTAAATGTTGCATAGAACTAAGGAGTATAATATGTCTAATGCTGCTTGCACATGACATACAATGGATAAAGTTCTGGGCCTGGAGTCAGGAAGATCTGAGTTCAAATACTGCCTCAGACATTAGTAGCTAGGTGACCCTGGTCAAGTCACTTCAACTCTGTTTGCCTTGGTTTCCTTATCTGTGAAATGGGGATAATAATAGCACCTACCTACCAGGGTTGTTGTGAGTATCAAATACATAATAATTGTAAACCAATTAGCACAGTGCTGGTATGGAGTAAGTGCTAAGTAAATGTTAGCTATTATTATTCTTTTCTTTCTGACTTGAAACTAGTATTATTCTATGGAAAAATGCAATGTAGTAAAGTTCCAGTAGCCTACAAAGTCTACATTTTTAGATGGAAGCATTTATTGAGCAAAAAATAAATCATAGTGGTCATTTCTTTTGTTTTCTTTTGTTTTGTTTTGTTTTCTTCTCTAGGGAGGGAGAGCGATTTTTAACAAGGTTTTGTTAGCAAATAGACTTTGGGGCACAATTCTTTTGAAATCAATATACTGTAGCTGTAGCAAAAATGATTTCTATAACTTGTGGATATAATTCTTTTTTCTTTTTTTAAAGCAATTGGGGTTAAGTAACTTGCTCAAGGCTACATGGCCAGGTGTTTCTGGGTGGGTGCTAAGTGTCTGAGCCCGGATTTGATGCCTCAGGTCATCCCGACACTGAGGCCGGTGCTCTTACTCTCTGTGCTACCTGGCCGCCCCAGTGGATATAATTCTTAATCTTATTCCTAGAGAAGCAGACACAAAAGTATTCCTGTACAGAGGATAGGATTGGATTGTCAATCAGTACCTCTTCTAGTAGACCTACCTGGGTGTCAATGAAGTCAAAGTGTCCCAGAGAAAGTGTTTGTATTTCTCTACCTACTGGAGAAGTGGATTGCAGCTGCTTCCTTTCATGAAACTATTAGAGAAATGGGAAATGAGCTGAAGGGGAAAGAGAAAGACCTGTGGGGCTTTATGTCTTTTTTTTTTTTTTTTAAAGCAATTGGGGTTAAGTAACTTGCTCAAGGTTACACGGCCAGTTATTTCTGGGTGTGGTGCTAAGTATCTGAGCCCAGATTTTATCCCCAGGTCATCCCGACCCTGGAGCTGGTGCTCTTTACTTGCTGAGCCACCTGGCCACCCCTAGGGGCTTTATGTCTTACCCATTACTTTTGGTCTAATCAGATATTGTGTATTTTTCTTCTTTCTTACTAAAATAGGAGTTATTAATCTTAAGTTGTGCTCCCCCTGCCAAAAGGGGTCTAGTATAATTTCCAGGGGGGTCTATGAACAGGATGGGAAAAAATACACCTTTATTCCCATTAATCTCCAATTGAAATTCAATACTTCTTTCAATTATTTAATATCATTTCTCTAAGAAGAGGTCTATAGGCTTCCTCAGATTCCCCAAGGATCCATGGTGCTCAAAAAAAAATGATTAACACTAGCACTTGAACCTTGGTTTGCTGTTCAGCCCTGTCCCCCCACCTCTTGGGGCCTTTTTTGCTACCTCTTCTTAAGTTAAATATTACTTTGGATCCCAGAAGATCCAGGCTGATTAATACCAGAAAGCTGTCACATTGATTTGGGCCCACGATGCCTTGGTGTCCTGTTTTCTGAGACTTACTGTTGTTCTAACAGGGTACAAACAGTATGCCATTTCCAAAGAGTCTGGTGGTCACCAAGTATTCATTTATTGCCAGGGTTAATTGCCAGCCAAATACATCTTATCTCCAAGGAATGAAGCATGGGAGACACTGGAAGGCAGAATGCTCCATTGCTCAGATTTTTTTTTTGTCATGTAGGTATTTTGCTAATTTGTCTGACCTGCAAAACCCATCTCTGAACCTATGCTTATGCAATCACACACTTGGAATGAGTCTAGCTGACATATCTTTGACACAAATTCAGAGGTCTTCTTATGGGGGGGAGGATTCTTCATTGGAGCTGGAAGATTTTTATATGACTAAAATTATAACCATCAGTTATTTCCTGTCTTGTTACTACTCTTCCCTGGGAGGGGTTGGGGGATAATTTTATAAACTCTTAATGGACAAGTAATGGTTGTTCTGTAACAAGATAAGTCAGTATGAGAATTCATAGGGGAAGGCTTGTCCTTGACTTATTCTGAGCTGAGGAACATCCCAAATAGCCTGATTTAGATTAAATTAAAAACTCACCAAATATACTCATCTGGTCAATCCCAGCACTAGTAACATTTGAAATCTGTTCTGCTGCTATACCCCTATACTCATGTACCCCAAACTTTCTACCTCTCAATCTGGGAGCAGTAATCAAATCACTGGTCTCATTGCTTTGGAAAAGGGTGTGTTACTGACTTGCTGTATGGTTCCACACACACTGCCCCTGTGTCTGCAGAACAAAACTCCCTTCCTTAGCCACCATACCTCTACACGGTTTCTCTGTTAGAGTGCCAGGCCTGGAGTTAGGAAGACTCATCTTCATGAGTTAAATCTGGGCTCAGACACTAGCTGGTAAGTCACTTAAGTCTGTTTGCCTCTGTAAAATGAGCTGGAGAAGGAAATGGCAAAGCACTTGAGTATCTTTGCCAAGAAAACTCCAAATGGGTCACGAAGAATCATATATGACTGAAATGACTGAACAAGAAAACGTCTATATAACACTTACTAAGTGTTGGACATTATGCCCGACACTTCACAATGCCTATTTCATCTGATCTTCACCACAACCCTGGGAAGTAAGTAACCCCCATTTCAAAAATGAGAAACCTGAGGCCAACAGAGGTAAAGGAACCTGTCTAGGGTCACAATGCTAGAAAGTGTCCAAGGGCAGGTTTGAACTCAGGTCTTCTTGACTCCAGACCCGGGCTCCTACCCACTGAACCCTCCAGCTCTCCAGTATTGCTACTGTTGTTACATGATTTCATTGGTGTAGGGAACTCCAGATAAGGAAATCTGACCGATACACCCTACTGAATGGTTAAGTATCTTGGCCAGATATCTAGCAGGACCAGGACTTGATCCCAGGCCTCTGATGCCAATTTTTGATCTACTGCAGCATACTGGTTCCCATTAAGTGCTTGGAGATTCTTGGTGAGACATTGGTTTCTGACATTCTATGATAAAAGAGGGTATGATGCTTATTTTAGCAAGTGAAAGAATATATGTAAAGCACTTTGCAGACTTCAAAGTACTGTTAATATTAGTTATTATTATTGGTAGAAACAAATCCAAGTGTAAAAGAAACATAAGAGATATTCTTAGATCAAAAGATAACAGATTTAGATCTAGGAGGGACCCAGAGGCCAGTTAATCCAATCCCCTCATTGTACACCTGAGGCAATTAATGCTCAGAGAGGTGAAGGGATTTGAAAAAGACAGGATTTGAAGCCAGGTCTTCTGACTTCAAGTCCATTGTGTGTCAGATTGCTAAAGAAAATCGAATAGAGCACTGACCCTGGAGTTAGGAGGGCCCGAGTTCAAATTTGACCTCAGACATGTGACAATTAACTAGATGTGTGACCTTGGGCAAGTCAATTGCCTTGCCTCCCCCCCCTCCAAAAAAATAAACTGGGAGTACCAAATAATTGGCAGATAACCAGTGCTATTGGACCAGAGTTTCAAGGGATCATTGAGAGCTAGGCTCAGTTTTTCAGGGATCTGTAATTTCACATACATGGAGGGTACTCCCTTCACAGACAGAAATATAACACCTCTAAAAAACACAGTACAGACAGCTGAAGAAGGCAAGTGGTCAAAAATAAAAAGCCCCTCCCCTGACCCAAATATGGTTCTGAGATTGCTAGACTTAGTGAGGCTGGTTTCCAGACAAGGGCCAGGGTATCCCCAGTTCCATACTCAATGTCTTTACACCTCAGTACAACTGACCAGATCCTACACTCCACTGGTAGAGCCTTGGGAAGACTCCAACTCACTTCTGTGTTCTGATCGTGGTGTTAGCAGAGCTTTAATTGAACGTGAAATATTTTGTGTGGGTGTTAAGTGTCTGAGGCTGGAACTGAACTTGGATCCTCCTGACTCCAGGGCCAGTGCTTTCTCACTGCGCCACCTAGCTGCCCCTAGAACATGGAATATTAAGATGAGAAAAGGAGAAAGAAGCAAATAAACTGCTCATTATTCTGAGAATAGTCCACAAAGTTATATGGAATGAGCAACACTGATGAAGGAAAATGTTTTATTTTATTTCAGCTATGTGCCCAAGAATCCCTGCAGTCAGGAAGCAGAGAGGGAAGCTAGATAGTATGGTCCAGCAGAAAGAGGATTGTACTTGGAGTCAGGAGCTCAGAAACTTACCAGTTCCCCTTCAATGCCAGTTAGTGCCTTCCCTCCATTGATGATCTCTAATTTATAATATATATAATATATATGCATGTATATATGTATGCATGCATGTGTGTCTATATATGTGTATGTGTATATATCTATGTCTATATCTAATCTATACCTATACTATATCTATATATATCTGTCTGTCTTTCTGTCTGTTTTCTTCCTTCCTTCCTTCTTTCCTTCCTTCCTTCCTTCCTTCCTTCCTTCCTTCCTTCCTTCCTTCCTTCCTTCCTTCCTTCCTTCCTTCCTTCCTTCCTTCCTTTCTTTCTTTCTCTTTCTTTCTTTCTTTCTTTCTTTCTTTCTTTCTTTCTTTCTTTCT
>NW_027185761.1:39205069-39208941 GCF_028583685.1 Petaurus breviceps papuanus | reverse complement strand
CTTTCTTTCTTTCTTTCTTTCTTTCTTTCTTTCTTTCTTTCTTTCTTGTACATTACTGTGTACATGTTGTTCTAACGCCCTCCACCCCATTAGACTGTGAGCTTTTTGAGAGCAGGGTCATTTCCCCCCCTCCTTTCTTTGTAGTCTTAGTGCTCACTACAGTGTCTGGCATACAGTAAGTGTTTTGTTGTCCTGCATATGGTAAGAATGCTTGTTGATTGACTGATTAGTTGTATCTGACTTTGGAGAAGTCACTTCCTGAGCCTCATTTTATTTTTCTCTCAAATAGTTCAATAACACTTATAACACCTCCCTCACTGGTTTGTTGGAGGATTTTGGTACATTATTATCTTATTACCTGTTATTTCTATTGAAGGTAGGGGAAGGAGACTGTAATACGGAGACTGCTGGTAGCAAAGAAAAGCAACACTACCCAAAGAAGCCCCTGAGTTTCTATTTCTTTTCCCAAAAGGCAGGTTTAGATTCGAACCAGATTTGAACCTCAAGGTCTTGAATCTGGATGTGTTTGAGATTAGGAGGGGTAAAGCAGTCTCAGCTAGCTCTGGGGGTGGTTATGAGCAGAATTATGGAATAGTCTGGAAAGATCATAGACTTTGAGTCGGAAGGGCCCTTCAGGGCCACCTAATCCTCCAATTCCTTCATTTGACCAAAAAGGAAACTGAGGCCCAGAGAGGTTTGATCAAGTGAACTGACCAAGGTCACACAGGGGTCCCAGCAGGGCTGGGATTATTAGAGTAAGTAGCTAGTAGTGGACACGTTGTTGTTTGTCCTTCATTCTCAAAGAGGACCATGACATTAGGAAGATGGTGCCATGACTTACAAGTGAATTGGATTTCAGTGAGGCAGGGCTGTTCAAGGTCACCAGCCTCACTTTCTACTCTGGAGCCATCTGGATCCAGTGGCCAGATACAGATCAAGAGGACTGGAGATGGTCAATAGCGGGTATATCTTCTATGGGAACAGTGCACAGAAGAGAAGGTGAAATAATAATCCCCAGTGACTTAAAACACAGAATCAAAATACAAGGATAAGCATCTATTAGCATTACCTTAAAACAACAGGCCCTGAAAGCTTGCTTCAGAGAGAGCCAAAATAAACAAATGCATTTCCTTTTGCAATGGCCAAAGTCCCAGTTTGCAAAGCTCTTGTCTCTTCTGTGGGACCTAGTATAACACAAACTTATGCCCTTGTTGATCTATAGAATCAATTTAACTTCCCTTTGCTTAAAGTAACTGCTTCTAGACTAAGTAAAGCAATGAAATACCCAACAGGGGATCTATTTTTCTCCCTCCAGGTTCTTGGGTTTCTACAGATCATAGGACAGAAGACTCACACCTTTGATTTGCCAAATGGATATGTATATATATATATATAAAGAGAGACAGACAGACAGAGACAGAGAGAGAGAGAGAGAGAGAGAGAGAGACAGACAGACAGACAGAGAGAGAGAGAGAGAGAGAGAGAGAGAGAGAGAGAGAGAGAGAGGCAGGCCCTGTTCTCTCAGGTATTTCCCATTAGCCCGATAAAGCTATTGGGTAATTCTATATGACTGAAGTGAAGACAATGTTCCCTTGGATTTTGATCGGTTACTGGGCACTTTGTGGGAAGGAAATTGTGGAGATCATAAACAGAGAAGACTTTGAAGTTGTCATGTGTAGGCCATAGATTTAGGGCTTAGAGGCAATCTTGTCCAATTCCTTCATTTCTTTATTTAAGATCTATTTCTCATCTATAACTTCACAGTTTTACAAAGTGCTTGGCATGTATTGTCTCATTTGATTCCACACAACAACCCCTAAATATAAAATTTTTTATTAATCTTCATTTTATAGTGAGGAAACTGAGATGGAGGTCAAGTGACTTGCCCAGCATCACACAATAAGAGGCAGAATTTGAATTCAGGTCTTCCAGACTCCAAGTTCACCCCTCTAGCCACTTGGAGAATTAGCTGCCTCTCCACCTCTTTCACTTTAAAGATGAGGAAACTGGGAGCCAGAAGGGTAAAGTGATTTGCCCAAACTCACACAGGTAGTGAGTAGTCGAGCCAGGATTGGAACTCAGGTCCTATGACTCCAAGTTCAGCACTTGTTCCATTTCCCATGATGCTTCCTTTTTGTTGTAATTATTGAATTATCTTGTTCCTTTGGTGCAATTTATCAACTATGACTTTGAGTGTTCAAATCATTAGTTCAGGCAAGGATTTGGGGACACAACTGAGCCCAGCTTCCAGTGAATATTCAGGACTGGTTTGTTGGGGGAGGGGTATAAACCTATTATTTCAGAGGCATGGCAAACTCCCTAGCTAGAGCTCAGTAAAAACCTACAAATTCACCTAAAAGAATTTCTAAAAACTGAAAGTTTGATTCTTAATTTTGTCTCTAAAGTCAAAGACACAATAAATTCTCTGGGCCTCAGTTTCATTATCTGTGAAGTGGAGATGGAACTGGTTATTTCAGAAGTTCATTAGAATTCTAGATCTATAATCCAAAGTGTCTAGGATTGATCAATAGCTCCAATGATCAACTTGATGAATTGACATGGTTTGAGCGTTTAGGCCTGGAGTCAGGAAGCTGTGAGTTCAATTGTGGCCTCAGACACTTAATAACTTGACTTTGGTCAAGTCACTTAACTGCTGTCTGTCTTAGCTTTCTCAACTGTAAAATAGGAATAATAATAACCCCTACCTCCATTACGTTCCTATACCACCATTTGGTTAGCCCTTCCCCAATCAAAGGAATCTACTTGTTTCTAATTCTTTTCTACTACAAAAGTTCTACTATAAACATTTTGTTGGATATGGGAATTTTTTTTTTTTATCATTGATTTCCTTGTGGCATATGCCTAGCAGTACATTTTCTGGGTCAGAAGGTATAAACATTTCAGTCACATACTTCATATAATTCCACATCATTTTCCAGAAGAGCTGGGCAAATTTTAAGTTTCACCAAAGTTACATCAGGATGCCCATTGCCCCATAAATCTTTCAACACCAACAAAGAGTATCATCTGCTTTAAAGTGACTTTTGGACCAAGGTAATCAAACCCTACTGATCATTGAAAGCTGCTGACCCCCCAAACCCACGTGTAGCAACTGTTACAGTTGCATTGGACCAAGTTTCTGGGTGACAGACAATAACCTTGTCACTGAATCACCTGTAGGGGCTGCTTTACCGGTGCCCCATGGAACAACATGGTGGATGTGTTCTGGGTAGGAATCCCAGCTCTGCTATTTTCTGGAGGACCTTGTGCAAGTGCCTCAAACCCTTCAGGCCCCAGTTTCCTCATCTGTAAAGTGAGAATGTTGGGACAAATGACTGTTACTGTCTCCCCCTCCACAAGTGAATGCTGTGTAATGATAATAAAGAAGAGAAGAGAAAATGAACTTCCTTCTCCTGTCTTTGAAGAAGTGGAAAACTATGGGTGTGGAACATTATACATTCTGTCAGATTTAGTTCAATAAGCTGGTTAATTTTAATTTTGTTGAACTGTTTGTTCGTTCGTTCCTTCCTTCCTCCCTCCCTTCCTTCCTTCCTCACTTCTTCCTTCTCTTTCTCCCATCTTCTTTCCCACCTTTCCTTTCTTCTTCTTCTTTTTCCTTTTTATCTCTCCTTTCTTCCTCCCTGTCTCCTTTCCTTTTCCCTTCCTTCCTTTCCTATCTCTTTTCCCTCTCTTCCTTCCTGCTCCTCCCTTTCCTCCCTCTCAATCTTTCTTACTTTTTCTCTTTCTTTTCCTCTTTGCCTCCCTTCCTCTATTTCTTCCTCCCTCCCTTTCTCCTTCCCTACATTCCTTCTTCCCTTCCTTCCCTCCTTATCTATTTTCTCTTTCTCCCTTCCTTCTTTCCTTCCTTCCTT
>NW_027185761.1:39196756-39205059 GCF_028583685.1 Petaurus breviceps papuanus | reverse complement strand
TCCTTCCTTCCTTCCTTCCTTCCTTCCTTCCTTCCTTCCTTCCTTCCCCAATTTCTTTCTCACTTCTTCATTCCCTCTCTTTCTCCCACCTTCTTTCCCTCCTTCCCTTTTTTCTCCTTCCTTCTTGTCTCTTTCCTTTCCTCCTTTTCTTCCTCCTTCCCTTCCTTACCTCCTTATCTCTTTTCCCTCCCTACCATTCCTTCCTTCCTACCTTCCTTTCTTCCTTCTTTCCTTTCATTTTTCTTTCTCTCTGTCATAAGAGATGGCTTTCTGGGGGAGGCAGGATGAATATATGTAGCTATGAAAGTGATGTAAAAACAAAACTTATCAATAACTTTATTTTTAAATGAGGGAATTGGGCTAGATGATTTCTAAGGTCTCTTCTAGTTTTAGTCTCAAGGCTATGATCCTTTCCCTATCAAATGATTTAAAAAAAATTTACTCAACAACTAGATTAGAGAAATGTTGAAAAGTTAACTATGTCCCATTTCCTCCCACCAAAAAACTGCAACTTTCCCCCTGTGATCCAGGGTAACTTACCAAATCAATCATACTTCGTAAGTATATTAGAAACAATTCTCTGACTAGAGGAAATATCATTTTTATTACAAAACAATGGGATTTAGCAGTAAGAACATTCAGTTAGGACTCAGGACACCTACTATCCCCATCACTGAAGAGCCCCATACCTTAGGCAAATCCCTTAACCTCTCTTTGTTCCAGTTTCCCTCTTTGTGAAATGGAGATAATAAGTCCTGTTTCATTTACCTCCCAGGCTTCTTTGAGGATAAACTGAGATAACCTAAAAGTGCTTTGAAAAGTTCGAAGCCCAGTGTAAATATAAGAGGTAATTACCCTTCCCGTATCAATAGGCCATATTTACACTCCCAGTTCAGGGAGAGCAAGGGGGCCATTTGATACTAGCTGCTAAAATCTCCCATCAAATTCAACAGTTGAGCTTTGTGGAACAAGGAGAACACTAAATACATGATTAACTTCTTATTTTTCCTCAAGATGCTATAAAGCCTTGAAGTGAATGAAGAAAATCCAAGTAAGAGTGCACCTGTCCTATCTCCAATTATTGTGATACTGGAGGAGAACTGGGCTTTCATGAATAAACTCTTGTCTGGAAGTGTTTATATCACAGTTAATAATGTGGACCAAAGATAATTCTACATAATGTATGCAGTAAAAATACTCAAGCATCGGGTAAGAAATTTGGACTCTGAGATAACAAGAAACCTGACTTTGATGACTGGTACTGTGTTGAGTGTTTACTTTTGTTGTAATATTCTCCACTTTGATCTCGATTTTCTTATGTACTTGGTAATATAGAAACCATCCTTTAGGGGAGACCTTAAAACAAGCCAACCAAGTGTGATACTGAAGGCATTGGTATCTTCAGGAAAGGCCCCGTGAGAAGTGAGAAGAACAGAGTAAGAAAGCAAGTGGGAAAATGATATCAGAGAAGAATGCTCCCCAAGAAATTGGAAGGGGAGCCAGGTATAAAGAGGGAGACAGTAAACGTGTCCAGCTTTTTAGCTCAAAGTTAGAGGTTGTTGGGATCGCTTTGCCCAGAAGTTAAAATCCACTAAGTAAGCACATAGATCAACTAGCCAAAAGATATGTCTGGAGCAGAATCAGTGTTCTTCCTCTGAAGATCCTTGTCCCAACCTACCCTTCTGAATGAATTACATGGCATTCCCATGCCCCCACTCTATGTTCTAGTCAAATTGTCCTCTTTTTTCCTGTTCCTCACTTTACTTGACCATCATCATGCCTTGGCATTGGCTGTTCCCCATGCCTGTAATTGAATTCTTTGTTTTTCTTCAAATCTCTTCTCAATGGTCACCTTCTATATTCTTTCCCAATTGCCTCAGCTGCTAGTGTCCTCCTTCTTCAAGTTTGCTTGTATTTCTTTTGTTAATATTTTTATATAATTCATTTATGTATGTGCTATCTCTTGCAAAGTAATTTATTGAGGGAGGGACTTGAAGGCAGAAATGGTTTCTTTTTTTTTGTCTTTGTATCTTCAATGCTTATGCACTTAGTAGGTGTTTAATGAGTACTTATTGATTGGTTGATAGTATTTTTGATCTTTATATATCATCTAATCCAATCCCTTCATTTTACGGAAAAAAAAATGAGTCCCAGACAGGTTAAGACCACATAGCTAACTGAGCTGGAATTAGAGATTCTTGTACCCCAGGCAAGGACAATAAAGGGTATCTGGAGCACACCCTTGGGGGGTATAACAGAAAAATCAGAGACCTTGGACCTTTGGAGAGAAGATGCTCACCTCAATAGCAGGAGATTTGTATAGTTTATCTTAGTTTTGGAGGCAATTAGGGTTAAGTGATTTGCCCTGGTTCACACTTCCTTAGCGAGGAAGTGTCAAGTGTCTGAGGTCAGATTTGAACTCAGGTCCTCCTGACTGCAGGTCCAGCGTTCCACCCACTGTGCCACCTAGCTTTTCTGGGACATGTAGAGGATGGTGTCAGGAAGAGAATCGTAAGGGATTTGACTTGATTCAGCATTCTTGCTAGCTGTGTTAATTCTGACTGCCAGTGGGTTACAAGCACTGTACAATCTAACAGCGAGACAGGTTATGAACCCAGATCTTCTGGCTCTCAAGCCACTGTCCTCACTGCCCTGCCTCTCATCAGTGAGTAGGTAGTTATTCCCCCAACATGTGAGTGCTTCATGTACAAGTGGCCAGAAGATAAACTATTCCCAGCAATGAGGACCATAATAAAAGGTGAATTCTGGGGAAACAGGATTCAGTAATGACTTCCCAGCAGCTCACTGATAAGTCAATTTCAGGCTGATAAGTTTCTCTCTTGCTGTCTCCAGAAACCACTTTGGTTCAAAGGCAGAGAAAAAACAGCAGCAGCAGCAACAACAAAAAAAACCAGTTTCTTACAGCCATAAAAGCAAAGAACGTTCACCTGAAACAGGCTGACTTTTCTCCTTTGAAAAAGAATTTGACTGGTTTTGGTTCAAGAGACCATGCTTTTTCTTTTCTGAGATTGCTAGAACAGCAAATATGCTTTTCCTGGCATTTGTCTGTGATTAAAAATTCCGCATGGCTTGGCCACTGGGGGGCGGCAAGAGATAATATTACATTTCCAGGAATAGTCATTGGCTTTTTCCGCCCTTAACCCCCCCCACCCTCCACCCCCAAAATGAAATGATATGATAGTCAACTAATTCAGATATATCCCTTTGTGCAGATTAAATTGGATCTTGGCTGCTTGTCCATAATTCAGAATTTCAAAAGCCAATTTCTTCATATAATTGAAAAGCACTACATTTTATACTCACTCTTTGAATCAATATTTTTAGTCAAGTTTACATTAACCCGCACACTTTTAAAAGGAATAACAAGGGACAAGAGTATTTGCTCATCATAATTCAATAATTAGACCACATTATAACCATAGATATGCACAATCTGCTCATGGCAAGAAAAGATTTCAACAGCATTTTAAAATTATGCTATCCAATGAGGAAATATAATGTTATTTTTTTAAATATCATTTCTGTTTCCCTGAAGTTTGACTTGAAAGACCTTGAGAAATAGGGATAGATTAGGATGATGGTGAAGCAAAAGGGGGTACTAAATTTATAATATTCCACAGATATCATTTTTGGAAGTACAGTGCAGAGGAGAAAAAGCGTTTGGTTTGGTACAGAAAATGTAGGTTTTAATCCCAGTTTTGCCACTTATTCCTCATGTAACTTTTGACAAGTCAGTTGATAACTGAGGTTGTGTCCTGATATGCAAGATGGGGGGCTTTCGACTGGTTAACCCCTTTCAGGTCTAAAGTCATGGTTCAATGACATATGGATAAAAAAGTGCTTGGCCCATCTTTACCTTGCCCACCCATTCAGTGCACCTCTCCTGGAGCCCACCAACAGAGCCTTTACTAACAAAAAATCAGATGCTTGGAAGAAGTGATTGTAGCAAACGTGAGAACTGCTTCTTTCCAGGACCATATTTTGAGCCCTTAGAGTATTACCCTTTAACGATTTCTTCTCCTGAGGAGGCATCACCTTTTCATCCAGTTACAATGACAAGGCTTACTCGTTTTTATTTCCTTCTACCTTTCCTCTGACTTTCCTACCTCTTGGCTCTGTAATGGGAATGGAAATTTAACATCTTCCCTGCCCCCTAGACCCTTTGATAGCCTTAAGTGCACCTGGAGCCTGTGGAAGGAGGCTTGGTTTTCAGGAGATACTTTGTGATTGAGCAGTGGGTCAAGAGTGTTGTTACATTCTCTGACCCAGGAGAAGGCTATGTGAACCCTGATTGTGAGGCTTTGTTTTGGGGCTCACTTTGAGAAGTGTTGTGTGATTTGACCAGACAAGACTCTAGGCAGCCATTGAGCCCCCCGGCTTTGAAAACCCAGATGTTGGTGCTTCCCTCTCTAGTAACTAACTAGGTATGGATGTAATGGTCAGACAGTTGGAGGCCTGTCTGCTTAATCTGTTTCTCTGTCTTCTTGTAACTTCTGCTTGCAACTTGTTTGTATTCTCTGAAGTTTGGGGTGCTCACCTTTTTCCCCTGAACTAGGTAAATGACATATGTTTGATTAAAGCAAGATTGTTAACCCATTTTGAGTTGTTTTCCTTTAGAAAAGCAGATCTAAGAACCTGTGTTGGCAGCCACCCTGGGTAAAGTGGGGTGCTTGCTGGTACAGGCTCTCTTTCTTTTCATTCTGTTTCCTTCACTTTTCACTATCCCTATACAGTTCTTTCCCTGGACAAATGCCAAAGACAAAAATTGCACGTTGGGTCTTTGCATCCATACTAATCACCTCTGAAAGCAGAGGATGCCACAAACAAGAATGTAAAACTGCTGGAAAGAGAGGCTCATGGTGAGTTTCTCTGGGAGTATGTTTCTCACTCTGATTAGGGAGGTTGGCTTCCCTCAGATTAAAAAATCATCATAGGTTTACAGACTTAGTCCTGGAAGGGACCTGAGAGACCCACCATTTGACAGATGAGAAAACTGAGACCTCCACCAGTGACGCTTCCCAAAAATCTCCATACCATCCCCTCCTTTTCAGCTCTTCTTTAAAGGTTTTCTCCTTCCCATCTCCCCTTTAAATTATATTATTATTTATTAAATTATATTATTAAAATTTTAATTTTATTAAAATTTAATTTATTAAAATATAAATTCCTTGAGCAGAGGGACTTGATTGTATTCCTTAAGCTTAGCATACAGAAAACACTTACTACATGCTTTATCTTTCTTTTTTTTTTTGCCTTTTGGAAGGCAATTGGGATTAAGTAACTTGCCCAAGGTTACATGGCTAGCATTTTTGTGTGGGTGTTAAGTGTCTGAAGCTGGAACCAAACTCAGGTCCTCCTGATTCCGGGCCGGCACTTTACTCACTGTACTACCTAACCGCCCTTGCTTTATCTTTCTATCTAGTACTATAGATAGAATTTACCTAGATGTTAGCCAAACATTTGACAAAGTTCCTCAGGTTGGATCTACAAAACATGGAGAGATGAGGGCTAGACACTAAGACAGTTGCCTTGGAAGTGGTTAAATGGTCTTAAATAAAGTATAAAAAAACAGTTCATACTTTATTGGAATCAGAGGGGCATCTAGACTTTGGCAGAGAAAGGGTACCCCAAAATGATGGAGATTTCAGCTCCTAACGTGTTTGGTAGATTTTCCTCATGAGTTTCTATGAATGAAAATCACTTCTAATGAATACTCTCTGAGAACTTCAGCTGCTTGCCTCCTGAGTTTCTGAAGATTTGCTCTGTGAAGTTTGGATTCTGTCAAAGGGCTGCATTTGAGGACCTAGAGGGTCACAAGTGACCTCGAGGCTTCCCTTCGCCTGGTATAAGACAGTGCCAACAAACCCTTTACATTTTAGCAACTTGGAATAAACATCTGTTTGCTCCACTCCACCTGAGTTTCTGCAGCTGGATGACCCAATGGATTGAGAGCACTGGACTTGGATTCAGGGCCTGAGTTTATTTTCGGCTTCAGACATTTACTTATTGTGTGACTCTGGGTAAGTTACTTAACTTCAGTTTCCTCATCTGTCCAAAGGGGATAAAAATAATACTCACAGAATTGTTGTGTGGATCAAATAAACTAGTGTACTTATAACACTTTTCAACCTTGGAAGCACTAAACAAATTCATAATAATTACAATAATTCTTATCATTGCTATCATGGCTTTGCAGACTGATAAAGTATAAGTCTATATGCTGTGTGTTTGTGGTCATGTACACTATTTAGTAGCTAGAGATTCTAAAAAGCTGGCACACTGATGCTTTTTAGTCTCTTCA
This sequence comes from Petaurus breviceps papuanus, assembly GCF_028583685.1. Taxonomy (NCBI): domain Eukaryota; kingdom Metazoa; phylum Chordata; class Mammalia; order Diprotodontia; family Petauridae; genus Petaurus; species Petaurus breviceps. The sequence continues at coordinate 39,198,737 of NW_027185761.1, read as the reverse complement.
TCAGAAAAGAAAAAAGAAAAGAAAGGGAAACCCCCCACAGTGCCTGGGCAGAAAGCTGGTATTCAGTGAGTTTTCACAGCCCAGCGGGTGGGGATGTGGGATAGTTAGCCAGGAGAAACACACAGCACAGAGAACTTGAAAACTGATATCTGTTGTCTATCTGCAGGCAATTCCCTGCCCCTCTTCCTCTAATGGGGAAGAGAGAGTGGGCAGGCTGAATTTATACCAGGGGAAATGACTACTGCCAGGTTTAAGAATTAGAAGGTCATTCTGTAGCAAAAACACAAATCCAGACTTACTGTAGGATTGTAGCTTTGGGAAAAATCCTTTTCAAAATTTATCTGAATTTGCCCTCATTGGGGAAAGGAGGGAAGGTTCAGGCACCTAGCCTAAAGGGTAGGGTCATGGATCCTGTTTGTGTTTTCTTGGGAGAGAAATGAAAATGTATTAGTGGGGTTACATCAAGGCTTCATTATGGAGACCTGGTGGTACGAATATATCCAAAGGATAGGGCCAATCTATTTACTGTCCCTGAATGTTAATTATCTAAGACACTCATACACTGTTGGTAGAGCTATGGATTGATTCACCCATTTTGAGAAACAATTTGGATTTATACTAAAAATGTCAATAGAGTATACATATGCTTTGCCCCAGAGATACCATGACTAGGCACATGGCCCAAGCAGGTCAATGTCATAAGGAAAGGTCCCATTTATATAAAACTATTTTTAACTGTACTATTTGCAGTGACAAAGAACTAGAAGTAAAGTTAGTGCTATAAATTGAAAAATATAATAATATATAGGCAGCTAAGTGGTACAGTAGATAAGAGTAACACCTGAGTCAGGAAGAACTGAATTCAAATGTGGCCACAGATGCAAACTATGTGACCCTAGGCAAGTCACTTAACCTTTTCTTATCTCAGTTTCCTCAACTGTAAAAATGAATAGGATAATAGTACCTTCTTCCCGGGATTGTTGTGAGGGTCTAATGAGATATTTATAAAGAATTTAGTACAGAGGCACACATAATAGGCACTATGTAAATGTTAACTCTTATTCCTGTTAGGCAGCTAGTGGGTACTATGGATAGAATGCTGGGCCTCGAGTCAGGAAGAACTGAGTTAAAATCTAGCCTCAGATACTTACTAGCTGTGCGATCTTGGGCAAGTCACTTGCTTTTTACCTCAGTTTCCTCAACTAGAAAAATGGAGATAATAATAGCATCTACCTCCCAGGATTGTTGTGAGTTTAAAATAAGATATTATTTATAATTCACTTAGCACATTGTCTGCCATATGATAAATCGTATCTAAATGTTATTATTAGTACTATGATTAATATTAGTATAATTAGCATATAAGAAAGGACAAATAAGCACAATTGAGAAGAATTTGGGAAAACTTATATGAACTGATGTGGATTAAAGTAAGCAGAACCACGAGACCAGGGACATCATGACTACAACAATTAAAAGAAAAATGGTGAAAGACTCCCAGATTCTAATGTAAATGATCTTCTGACTCTAGTCCCTGAAGAAGTGATCATGTCTCCCAGTGGAACATAGGTATGGGATGGGGCTTAGGTTTTCAGACATGGCCTGTAGGTTCATTTGGTTTACTTGATTGTATTTATTTGTTACAAGGGTTCTCGCCATAGGGAAGAGGATCGGTGGAGTATTGGGAAGTGACAGTGATGGTTTAAAAAAAACTACACTGGAAAAGACAAGTATGCCATGAATTCTTGCATATTGCCCATGTCCTTTTCCATTACTTTTTCTGCCATGACAGCATCAGAGGGAAAGAAAAGAAAGTCCCCTTTCTTTGGGCCTCACATATAAGACCAAGACTAAGTTAAAGATTCCAGTGGCCAAGAGGAGTGTTCACATGAAGAAGAAAACCAATGAATGCACAATTTTCCAGTGGTCCAAGATCTTCTTCTTCTTCTTCTTCTTCTTCTTCTTCTTCTTCTTCTTCTTC
>NW_027185761.1:39184038-39196584 GCF_028583685.1 Petaurus breviceps papuanus | reverse complement strand
CTTCTCCTTCTTCTCCTTCTTCTTCTTCTTCTTCTTCTTCTTCTTCTTCTTCTTCTTCTTCTTCTTCTTCTTCTTCTTCTTCTTCTTCTTCTCCTTCTTCTTCTTCTTCTTCTCCTTCTCCTCCTTCTTCTTCTTCTTCTTCTTCTTCTTCTTCTTCTTCTTCTTTTCTTCTTCTTCTCTTCTCTCTCTCTGTCTCTCTGTCTCTCTCTCTGTCTCTCTCTCTCTGTCTCTCTCTCTGTCTCTCTCTCTCTCTCTGTGTCTCTCTCTGTCTCTCTCTCTGTCTCTCTCTCTCTCTCTCTGTCTCTCTCTCTGTCTCTCTCTCTCTCTGTCTCTCTCTCTCTCTTCCCTCATGTTTTTATAGCACATACTTACAAAAATGTGTTTGGTCTATGTAACAAACTCCTTCCCCCATTTTATAGAAAAGGAAACTGAGATTAGGTGACTTGGCCATTCTGATAAAGTTTCCATGGTGGGATTTATGCTCTGATCTTCCTGATTCAAAGTGTCTCTAATCACTATATCACTACTTCTCCTAATTTAGCTGCAGCTTTCTAAATAGCCAGCGAGAGGTGTCCTCCCCCTTTGAAATGCTCAGCTGTCACTACCATTAGGGCAGCTAATGCTTTAGAAGGGCCCGCAGTGTTATTTCTGAGGAAGAGAGGTTCCTCAGGGTACCAGGGATGGTGTTCTTTGGACAGTAAGTTAAACAGGGGATGCTTTGCAGAGTTTCATTTTACGGATTGAATTTTAATCTCACGTCATTGCTTGCTATAAATGTAGGGAAAGGAAACAACAGTTGGTCTCCTTAGAAGCTCAGCATTATTCTTTAAATTGCTACTTAACACATATCACTGCTGGATTATACATTCGCAATTTTTCTCTGGTCCCCTAGGTTATCTGCGAACCTCACAGTTAGTTCACAAGTTGGGACCCCAGGTGAGGGCTTCCCTCACCTATGGTTTATGATTCTCCCATCTAGCACATGATAAATGTCTGAAGATCCTGAGCTTTGAATTCTACCCTTTTTGCAGTTTGAACGAAGCTGGTCAGGCACAGCTGTGAAGATGCAACTCTTAAATCTTAAATACAATCCTTTCTCCTGCACTAATGATTCCCATAGTGTCCACATCTCCAATTTTCACTCAGGGTCAGTCAGATGAGTTTTAGGATTCTTGTCTTAATCCATTTTTAAAATCTTGATTTGCAAGTGCACATCACCAAAAAGCTACCCAGCTATTAAGTATCAACCCTACTTGGTATTCCTTCCTCATCCCTGTATTAACAATCACCTTCTAATGATATGGGAACTACTTGTAAGTGACCTAAGGTGAATTATTGTATTCTAAATCTGAATAGAAGGCATAATCAGGCCAGTGGGAATGAGAACACTTTTTTCATTCTGATTCCCTTAAGTCTAAATGGCTTTTCCTTTACTGGAGCCAAGTACATTTCCCCAGCCAGAGAAGACATCCACTTTCTGAATTTCTAAATCTCTATGGGTCTGGTGTCTTTCTGTTTTCTTTTCTTTTTTTAAAGTAATGTTTGAAGTGCAGTATCTTTGTGCAAGATTCTAGGGTCAGACATGCTGTTGAAATTTTGCAACTTTTCGTACTTTGATACCATGATGGATCCATTATGTCACTGAGTGGGGAGGGCACTCTTCCACCTCTATAGATGCATCAGCCCTCCATGCCTTCTTATTCAGTGGGATTCTGTCCACAGGCATCTCTAGATTCTCAATAGAGGATCTACAAGCTGGAACCCTCTGGTTCTTTGACTACTTTTCAGGTCCTATTGTAGCATGAGGGTCATCCACTCATCCTCTATTCTTACTCCATGACCAGCCTCCCTACTGAGGAAATGATATGGTACAATGGAAAAAGTCCAGAGTTTGGAGTTATAGAACCTGAGTTCAAATCCTGGGTGTGATTTTTATTGCTTCACTGTTGGGCCAAATCAATTAACTTGTCTGAGACTCAGTTTCCTTATCTGTAAAATGGGGGGGGGTTGGCTTATTACATTCCCTTTTAGCTCTAGATGGAAGATTCAGTTGTACATTTATGACTGTTCTTTTTTTTTTTTCAATAACAAATCTTCTCCTATGCCCAAAGGGTTATAAAAAATGCATACCCTTTGACCCAGCAATACTACTTCTAGGGCTGTATCCCAAAGAGATCATAGAAGTGGGAAAAAGACCCATATGTACAAAAATATTTATAGCATCTCTTTTTGTGGTGGCAAAGAATTGGAAATCAAGGGGACGCCCATCAATCGGGGAATGGCTAAACAAGTTGCGGTATATGAATGTAATGGAATACTGTTGTGCTATAAGACATGAGGAGCAGACAGACTTCATAATAACCTGGAGAAACTTATATAAACTGATGCTGAGTAAGGAGAGCAGAACTAGGAGAACTTTGTACACAATTACAGACACATTGTATGTGTGATGACCAACTTTGATAGACTGGGTTCCTCTCAGCAATGCAAGGTTAGAAGACAAGCACAAAAGATTCGTGATGGAAAGGGCTATTCACATCCAGAGAAAGAACTACAGAGTCTGAATGCAGATTGAAGCAAACTATTTGCTCTCTCTCTTTTATGTTTTGTTTTGTTTTGTCCCTTTCTCATGGTTCATGTCATTGGTTATAATTCTTTGCAACTTGACTAATGTTTAATGTATTTGTAGAGCCTACACTTGATTGCATGCTGCCATGACGGGGAAGGGAGAGGAGAGGAAGGGGGAGAAAATTTGAAACTCAAGGGATTGTAGAACTGAATGTTGTAAACTAAAAGTAAATAAAGTAAAATAAAATAAATAACAAATGTTCTCAACAATGTCTATTCATACATTTGAATAGAGGAAGAGATTGAGACTGAATTTGGTATATTACATAGCATATTAACTATTTGGTTTCCTCTTTTATAAAATGAAATGGTAGAACTAGGTCAAGTTGTGTCATGTCAATGAGCATTTATTAAGTGGTATAATGTGCCAGCACTGTGCTAAGGGTTTGGGTTACAGAGAAAGGCAACCCCCACAAAAAACAAAAAAACCCCCAAAAAAGCAACAACAAATCATCATCATAATGAAGCCATCACTGATCTCAAGGAGCTCACAGTATATTGGGGGGGGGGCAACAGGACAACATGCAAATAACAACATCCAAATAAAATATATATGAACAGATCAGAAATAATGTTAGAGGGAAAGCACTAAAATTGAGTGTTTATGATGTGACACTATAATAAAGCATCTACTAAGTCCTTACTGTGTGCCAGGCTGCTGACTCACCTATCATTCCAAGCTGCTTGCTGCTGTAAAAGACCATTTTTCAAACACTAGGATTCTCCTTCTCATGCCATAGGGCTGCCAATCAGGCAACGTCATGTCCTTGATGAATAAAAACTGGAGTTGACCTAAGAGGCAATGGAGAGATGCCTGGTATGTTTAAATTGGCTGTAATATAATTACCAAATTGGTTCTAGGTTTTAAGCATTATAGTTAGGTCTTAATGAGTTCAAACAATAAATTCTCCGAAGTGGTCTTACGTACTTGAATTCGTACTATTTAAAATTGTAATTATGAAAAATATGGCAATTAGTTCCACTCCAATGGAAATACGCAGTGTGAATTTGAGCAATGAATCTCTTCTGTCTGTCATTTGCTGAAACCCCCCACTGGCTATGTTTTCTCTATTTTAGGGACCTAGTAAGCAGCATCCCATTTCTATTTAATATGTAATATTAGATATGTTTTTAAAAATGTATATTTATTTCAAAGGCATAGCAAGAATAAAAAGGGAAAACATTTTCTCCAACACTTCTGGGAGAATAATTTTCCCAATATCTCCCTCACTTCTCAGAACCTTCCTTCTGGACTGACTGCAATATGCAGCCTATGTTCATAGACTATGAACTATGTTCATAAGAGACTATGTTCATAAGATGCCCATGGTCTTAGCTCCTGAGCTGGATCAGAGACTCTACTCCTAATACCTATAAAAGAAGACAATGAAAGAAGAGACTGAAGATTCAGGGTTAGCTTCATAAGGGTTGCATGGCCTTGAGATGAGTGTGGGTGAGGGTAGAAAAAGAGGGTCTGAGTTCCTCCTCCCTTTGTGCATAATGTAATTGAAGGAGTCATCATCTGTCTAAGATACAAAAGGCACAAAGAGCTCTCAGCAGGTGCTGAATCAGGCTGTTTTAAAGAGACTGGAAGTTCTGCATACCTAGTCAATAGAAAAATGCTGCCTCCAGTCATCTAGTTAAACTGGAATAGTTCAAGAATCCTTTGATTTTTAACAACATGGTGATGACATGTGGAGTGTTTGTAGGAGAGGCTGGTGTTATGTCCTGAAAATATTATTACTATTTTTTTTTTGCTTTTTGGAGGGCAATTGGGGTTGACTTGCCCAAGTTCACATGGCTAGTTTTTGTGTTAAGTGTCTGAGGTCAGATTTGAACTCATGTCCTCCTGACTCCAGGGCTAGTGCTCTATTCACTGTGCCACCTAGCCGCCCATTATTATTAATAATTAAAACTACTTAGAAATGGAATGCCTTGCATGGTAGTAATGTTCTCTCATTAACTGGGAGTCTCTAAGTTGACCTCTTGTATCTGATGCTATACAGGAGTCTCTTGGTTAGGGACAGGTTAGACTAGATTACTGTATTTCTTCTAGCACTGAAACCATGAATTTAAATTGAATTTCAGAAGATTCCCTTCCCTGCACTGCCCTTTCCCCCTTCCCTTTCTCTTTCCTTTTCATTATAACTCCAGGATCAAATGTAAAATCCTCATCTGTTTTTATTTATTTATTTTTTTGCCTTTTGGAGGGGGAGGGGGAGGGCAATTGGGGTTAAGTGATTTGCCCAAAGTTACACGGCTAATTTTGTGTTAAGTGTCTAAGGACTGATTTGAACTCAGTTCCTCCTAATTCTAGGCTAGTACTCAATTCACTTCACCACCTAGATACCCCTCTCTCTTGACTTTTTTTTTCTTTCCTTTTGGAGGGCAGTTGGGGTTAAGTAACTTGCCCAAATTTACACGGCTAGTTTTGTGTGTGGGGGGGGGTGGGTGGGTGGGTGTTAATTGTCTGAGGCCAGAACCGAACTTGGGTCCTCCTGACTCTGGGACTGGCACTTTATTCACTGCGCCACCTAGCTTCCCTTCTCTCTCCTGACTTTTAAAACCCTCTGTGATCTTGTCTCTTCCTATCTTACTCCCTCCATGTACTGTTTGATCAGTGATACTGATCATCTTTGGGCATGAAAGTCCATCTTTCAGACTTGGACATTTTCTCTGTCTTCCATGTCTAACATTTTCTTCCACCCCTATTTTGTCTCCTGGCTTCCTTCAACCTCAGCTAAAATCTTACTGACCATTGTATAATGTGAAAGTATTTATAGATCCTATACTTGATTATAAGACGCCATGGGGGGGGAGGGGAAGGAGGGGGACAAAATGTGAAATTCAAGGAATTGTGGAATTGAATCCTGTAAACTAAAAGGAAACAAACAAATTAATAAATTAAAAATTGAATTAAAAAAAATCTTACTTTCTACATGGAAATGGTCCTTATCCTTTTTAATGCTGTAGTTATTCAATTGCATCTTACTCTTTGGGGGCCCATTTATGGTTTTCTTGGCAAAGATACTGGTATCATTTGCCATTTCCTTCTCCAAATTGTTTTGCAGATGAGAAATCTGAGGTAAACAGAGTTAAGTGACTTTCTTAGGGTCACACAGCTACTAAGTGTCTGGGGTCAGTTTTGAACTCAGGAAGAAGAGTCTTCCTGACTTCAGCTGCCACCTAACTGTTCTTTATAATGCTAATGTATTTCTAAGATTAACTCTAATTTATCTCATATATATCTTGTTTGCAAATAGCTGTTTGCATGTTGTTTTTCCCATTAGGCTTTGAGGTCCTTGAGAACAGAGATGGTCTTTTTTGACTTTCTTTGTGTCCCTTTTACAACTTTAAAAATGAAGTTTAGATTACTACCCCTTTCAAAATATCATAGTCATTTCTAAGAAGGAATAATACTGGAGGCTTATGCATTTGTTTATCAGAAATGAGTGGATGGTGATCAAGGTTTCCCACCCACCTGTGTCTCCAGCATCATTCAATGACCTATCATTTAGTGTTATGCTTGTGAGTAGACACTGTATGTGGCTTTTGTTGTCAGGTTTTCCATCCCCTTCAGTTCAGTACAAATTTACTAAGTGCTTACTATGTGCCAGGAACTTTATTAAACCCTAAGGATGGCAAAAAACCAAACAAATGAAAAATAATCTTTGCCTGCTCAGTGCTTACGTTCTATGGGGAGGACACAATCTTTGAACTATATGGGGCGGCTAGGTGGCACAGTGAATAGAGCACTGGCTCTGGAGTCAGGAGGACCTGAGTTCAAATCCAGCCTCAGACACTTAACACTTACTAGCCATGAGACCTTGGGCAAGTCACTTAACCCCAATTGCCCTGCATTCCCCCCTCCAAAAGGCAAAAAAAAACCCCAAAACAAAGCTCTTTGAGGGCAGGGTCTGTCTTTTTGCCTCTTTTTCTATCCCTAGCGTTTAGAACATTGGAACATTGTAGGTGTTTAATAAATGTTTATTGATTGAGTGATTGATAAAACAATGCAATATGCCTGTCAGAGGAAGAAATTCCTGGGGGGAATCAAGAATGACAGCATAGGAGATGGTATCTGTGAGCAGGGTAAATTTTTTTGTAAGTAAGGTGGATTTTAGCATGTGAATTTTTGTTATTCATTCTTAGAGTTTGGTTTCCCAGGATCCATGGCCATAGCAATCTGAGTTTCCAAGGCTCATGACTTGTAAAATAATATGAACATTTGTGCCTAAATTGTAAACATCTGAAGGATTAACAACGTATAAAGATCTTCCCTGTACATTTATAGGCATATGTGATAACATATGTTCTCTTTTCTCTTTGGAACAGGGGTCATGTTCCCAGGAATAAAGGTAAGAGCACATGTGAATGATTCCTCCTCCTTGAAGTATTGGTCACCCTCTAGGAACATATGGAATCAGTCCCATGTCCTTTAGAACACAGGTATTCCACCTTGTCAATCATGGATGCCTCACTACTTTGAACTCTGGCCCAGTTCATGGCAGTAACACATTTTGTGCTGAGTCACATAGAACCAATCATGTGCTGTCATGTAGGCTTTTGCACCATTTGACACTGAACCTATCAGTCGAGACTGCATCTGTTCTGGAAATTGATATTTTGCCTTGGGGCTCATTCATAGGAAGGACACTTCAACTGAGACCTTTTTATTTCCCAGATGGGACTCTGGGTAGCCATTATTAAGGGACTCGCTGGCTGTGAATGTGAACCCAGATTAAGCACTTTCTTGGTCTGGTGATGTATTTTCTCCACTTACAGGGTGATGATCTTTCCCCTGAACAACTGAATGATGTTAGTAAAGAGGGAACTCTTAGAGTTGAATGCATAAGTTGGAATGCTGTGTGTGCCTTGACTGGCCCCCATCAAGGTTTGGGCAGGGGGAATTGGTGTTTACCTCAAGAGGCCCCCATTGAGACTTGAGGGGACTTAGGGGAGCACACAAGCTTTGCCTGTCTCAATTAACCCCTTGCTGGCTCCTGTGATCAGGGTGATTAGGGAATACTGTAGGAGTTTGTCCTCCTATTATCAGCAATCCTCTTGTGAGAAGACTAGACTAGAATAAGGTGAGATTATTAACCCCTCTGAAGGTATCTGCCTGGCTGACCGGATCAAGAGTGAACCTGTGCTAGCAGCCTTCCTGTATGTTAGCCCTCCTATATGCTAACAATATAGCATCTGGGATGAAGTTTGAAAGCAGATTACCTAAGAAAAGGCTATGAGGAAGGTGTGCATTCTAGTTATGTGACATGGATGGTGCAAAGGGATGGAGGTGGGAGATGGGACACCAATGTGACGGATAATAGCCAGTGTGGCTAGAAGGGAGAGTGCGTGAAGTATCTGGAATGGTAAGCTAGAGTCAAACAGTGGATTTTATATTTTGGCATGACGGTCACTGAAGATCTCATCACCAGAATGGGGGTTGAGTAATTAACAAGGGATTGGGCAAGTCTTGAACATGATTCAATTCAATTACTTCAGCAAGTATGGTGGAAATAGGCAGCTTCAACATATTAATGGAGTGTCTTGGTTCAGCACACCAAGAAACTCCAAGGGAGTGATTGCAGTAATGCATCATACCATTCTCACATACATCAGTAGCCATTTTCCTCTGTGAAAGAAGGGGATCCCAAGAATACCAGCCACTAGAGGGGCAAGGGTAGGTGACTCTGGTGGCAGGTGCTAAGGGGCCAAGATGCTGGACCTTAGCTCCTTGCAGGTAACTGCATTCAAGTCTCCTTGGTGAAATATACTTTAATTATTCTGAAGGTGACATTAAGACAGGGATTGGAACAAAGATATTAGAAACATGGTAAGAATCTGAGACTATTTTCCCCTAAGAAAGATGGTCTTTGGGTGATATTATATATGTAGTTGTATCATTTGTTGAACAACACAAACCAACCAATATTTTTTTAGTAAAATGCTTTGAACCAAAAAAAATAATGCCATGTGAGTGGGGAAAAAATCAACACAAAGCCCCACACTGCTGACTCACAGATGTGTGAACAAGATGTTTACACCAGCTGTGCACTAAAGAAAGTTATTGCAAAGCTATCCATTTTCTATTTTTGTTTTTAGAGATTTATCAATTGGATTCATCACCATTGTGCAAGGGGATATAACTCGGAAAGCAGAGAAATCACGTAGCTACTGCACATCCCTGTACAACATGAAGAAAGAACCCTACCCAGAGCAACATTCCTTCATGCATTCAGGAGACCCTATTACCTCGACTTCACATTATGCCTGTTCATGGAGCCCAGGTGTTCACAATAAAGACAACGGAAAAGACACAACAAATGTAGCCCCAGCAAGAAAGTGAAAAAAATTATCTTTGTTAGACAAATTGCTCCCCTAAGTAGGGATTTAACCAAAATCACCAGAATGCATGATGATATGAAATCCTAGGGCTCCCCAGACACACATTTCCAAGGTTCTGCTGCTTCTATTATTACAGAAGTTCACAGGACTTTCAGAGTTCCATTAAAGTTTATCCAAAGTAAGTCAATGAAACATCACCCACGACTCATTTGTGGGGATGATGTCAATAAATACTCTCATAATGTTTGCACATTTAGCTATTCAGAAGGTTGGCTAAGCTCATTGTTTCCTTCCCAAGAAAATCTCCAGAAGGCTATTAAATGGAATTCAAGCTAAAACATTTAAATACATTCGTGAAAATAGGAACTTTCAAGATGAACAGTGTAAAAGAACTCTAGGGACCCCTTCTTTTTTTTTAATGAACAGATTTTTTAACCTGTTTTAGTGAATTTAAATAATGAAAATCTTTTTTTTTGGAAGCAGTTCCTAAATGAAAAATATGGGCTGGAGGTTTAGTTTCATCATTGTAGGACATTTCCAGCAAGGGAACTTTGTCCACTCGTGTAGATCAGAGCCTATCTACAGCTTGGTAACTCATCAGATTGTGGGATCATAAGTATAGAACTGGGAGTGACCTAATTTTACAAATGAGGAAAATGAAACAGTGGGAGATTAAGTGACTATTCCAGGGTCACTCATAATCAATCACAAAATATTAAGTGCCTATTATGGTCCAGGTTTCAAGGGAGACAAAAACCAGAATAACACAGACTCTGCTCTCAGGAAGCTTATAGTCTGTTGGGTAAAATGACAAGGTTCAACACAAGAATTCTTAATGTTTGTGTGTGGTTTGTATGTGTGCATGTGCATGTTAATGTGCATTTGTGTATGTGTGTGCATGCATGTGTATATATATATATATATGTGTATGTCTCTGTGTGTGATAGAACTCTTTTGTAGTCTGGTCAAGGCTATGACAAGGCTATCTAAGGATAGACTCTTTTTCAGAAGATCTTCATAAATGCTTGTTGACAATTCAGTTGACACAGTTAGAAGATGTCAGTGATAAACTATGAGTCAGGATCTCCCGCCTTCTAGCCCAGCATGTTGCTATATCTTTATATATATATATATGTATATCTCTCTCTGTCTCTCTCTTTCTGTGTCTCTTTCACACAATCTATTATCCATCATTATCCTTATATTTTTTCTGTCTGTTTATATATGTTACTATATATATAGTCTGCATATAGATATGTCTACATATATTTGCCACCTTATGCAGTATGCCATATAAAGCAGACCTCAAAACGTAGAAGAACTGGGATCCAGTCCAGGCTCTGACACATACTGGTTGTGTGACTCTGGACAAATTACTTAAAATTCCCAATACTCTCAGCCAGAGGTGTTGAACATGTGGCCCCAAGGCTGTATTGTGGCCCACAACAGTCCTAACTGCCTCCTGAATCAGATTAAAATGTAGTTCCTATTTGATGTGTTAATGAGAAACAAATATATTCATGTGTGGTTTTCCAAGTCAATCTGTGGCCCACAGGGATCCTTATGCTGTTTAATGGCCCCATTTCTATTTGAGTTTGACATCACTGCTCTAGGCGACTTCTATGACAAGTGCTGAGACTGTTGACCTGTATTGACAGTGGAAGTTTTCTTACCCAGGGCTTCTTCTACTAATGAAATCACAGGTTCAATGTCTCTTCACATACATATATATGGCTATACAATTTTGATCGCTCAGCCTCTAATAGTTTGACAAATATGTTTTCATATCTCCAGATGCCAGTGACTGGCATTTACCAGCCTGCTTCTATATCCTACTTGCTTTCCAGAACTCTGCCTTCTGTTGGAGCATAGGGGATTTGCTCAACAGGTGAACTTTTCCCAGTCCGAGTGCACATCAGCAATGTATTCAGCTGGACTGGGGAGATAAAGTTGACAAACACTCTGGGAAGAAATCCAAGCATGCTCACCAGCATTTTCCAAAATGTACAGTTGCTGTTGACATACTATTGGCCAGGGGTTGGGGTAGGGGGTTCCAGAGGTATGCTTCTTTCCCGTAATTAGTACCCGTGTTTTTAGTTGCAGCCATCCACTGATCAGATGAGAGAATACAATCAGCTCTAGCAAACGACAACCTCAGTTAAACTGGGACATGATGAATTATGGGATGAAGACATCATATTAGATTACCTTTCAGAAACTGACAATCAAGACAAGGAAGATTAGAATTTTATCTACCAAATTAGCCACATTCATCTCTGCAGCAGGTCCTACCAGGGTGTCAGAGCTCCAGCTGATCAGGTTGGAGAAATATTGAAAGAAGCAAAGCCTGTAGGGAAATGAAAATTCATTCAGCCAGAGGAGTCAAGAAGGAATAATGGAAACAGACATCTCTTAGTTAGCTCCGGTGATAGAATGCTGATCTTTTTTCTTTTCTTTTTTCCCCAATTGACAAGATACCAGATAAAAGTGTATTCATTTGAATCAGAAAGTCTCAATGGGTCAGAATTCAGGAATATTTCTGTAAGTTTATGTTGAGATTTCATACGATTTTAGTGCAAACTCTGAATTGTTGGGAAGACTTTAGTCTCTCTTTCTCTCTCTCTCTCTCCCCTTGGTTTTTACCTTCTAAGTGACACCAAAGTCATGGAAAGGGCCATAGGTTTTGTCCTTCAAGTCTAGAGATTGGAGGTTTAGAGTTGGAAAATAATTCAAAGGTCAGCCAATTCCATTCTTTCATTTTGTACACAAGGAAACTGTTGCCTAGAGGGGTTAAATATATTGCCTAGGGTTATATAGATAGCAAATAGTACATTTGGAAGTAAAAGACAGTTCCTTGGACTCCAAATCTCAAACTCTTTCTCCACTATATGAAGCAGAAGCACATTTCTAACACCTGGTATGCTATTTATTTCCCATAAAAAAAGGTGAGGAGGGAGTCTAGCACAGTAAAATGAATTGCAGGCTTAGGTTTCTATTTTGGACCCCTTTCTGAGGTCCTAGGAAAGGACACATTATGGTACAAATAACAGCAACTTGCCAAATTTGTAATTCTTATATGCTATAATTTGAAAAGTGGTTATTATCCCCATTTCTAGGAAAGAAAAAAAAGAAAAACATATTATGAGACACAATCTATTTACTCTTCCTCTACTTCATCCATTTGAATTCAAATAGAAGTTATGGAGAGGATGCACTGATTCCTAAAGGGGCCCAGGTTCAGTAGAGCTATGGATAGGGTGAGCTGAACATAGCTCCCTTCCATGGTGCTGAAATGGAAAGGGGACCCATATCACTTGCTCACATCCTTCTGCAGTTTTAAGACAGCTGAGTTTAGTGCCTGTTAGCAAGAGTTAGCTGAAGCGGAAAGCTACCAGTGGAGTGACTACAGAGAGTTCATATGAAGCTAGAGCTGGAAGAGACTTTAGAGACCATCTAACTCAACTCTCTCCTTTTAAAGATGAGGAAACTGAGGCTCAGAGAGGTTCAGTGATTTGCCCAAAGTCACATGAGTTAGTAAACATCTGAGATGAGATTTGGACCCAGGTTCTC
>NW_027185761.1:39173721-39184028 GCF_028583685.1 Petaurus breviceps papuanus | reverse complement strand
AGGAGAGAGAGAAAAGAGGGGAGACACACACACACACACACAGAGAGAGAGAGAGAGAGAATTTAGACTTGGAGAGTCAGGAAGACCTGAGTTCCAATTATGCCTCAGATACTTACTTGCTGTGCAACCCTGGGCAAGTCACTCTCTGTGTCTCAGTTTCCCTATCTCTAAAATGGGAATAATAATAGCACCTACCTCCCAAGGTTGTTGTGAGGATCAAAAATATATATATAGGAAGCACTTTGCAAACCTAAAAGCTCTCTGGAAATGCTAGCTATGACACACACACACTAAATACTAAACTAACTTTTCGTACTCTAAATGTAAGAACTTCATGCAATGATTCCCAAGTAGACATACTATTAAAGGAACTGAAGTACATCAAATCTGACATTCTTGATATAAATGAAACCAAGAGTAATGGGGATGTCCAAGCTCAGTGAAAGGATGACTTGCTGGTCTCCTTAAAGAAATAAAGAAAGGGATCAGTGGAGCTGGTTTTAATGTCTTTCCAAAAGCAACAAGAAATCACATTTCCTGAACACTTGGTCATCTCCTATTACAAATCTCATGATAAACAGCTGCAAATGAACTGCCCTGAAGATTAGTGTTGCTCTTGGGCTATCATATGTTGTAGAGACTGAGAAGGTAGAGGACTTCTAGGAAGGTTTAGTCAGATCTTCCAAATAAAATTAATTCATATATATTTTAATAGAGAGGACAAAAGCAGCAAAACATGTTCTGACCTCAAAACCAAGAACACTTGATTCAAGCCCTTCCTCTGACACATCATGGCTTTGAGACTCTGGGCAAATCTCTGAGTTTCTCAGGGCCTCAGGGAACAAAAAGATTTTAAGTTGTAGAAAAGTTACCAATCGGCATTGATACAGGGACTTTCTTCACTTGGAAGCTTCCTATACCAATGCAGTCACAGGTCTAATGCCCATGCCTAAGACTAGATGACTGCAAGGCAAAGGTAGACAAAGAGAGTGATGAAAAATAAATTGGAAAACATTGTTTAGCACTCAGAAATGAAGAGTGCCAAAGATCTGTGACCGGAGCAGAAATCTCACACTCACTTTCACAGATATTTTCTTCAAGAAGAAATATAGGAAATGATGGATTTACCAAGCACTGAGTAACATAAACAAATTTTGTGATGTGCTAATAGACAGGAGTGACTAGCTCCCAATGAGCCTGTCTGATGGTTATCAAATCACTTGTTTGAGGATAAACAGCCTGTCAACTTGTTAGAGCAAAGTCAAAATCAATACTAAATTTGAAAAGTTATAATGAGGAAATTTGTAATGTAACTGAAGCAAATTTGACATTGCTTATTTAAGCAGGTGGATGATGCCAGAAAGTTGGACATAGATAAAAGAACTGATACTGCCATAGCCCATCACCATCCTCTTTGGAAATTTGACAGGGGAAAATCACTTACCACAAGAAGGGGACCATAAAAGCCTAGAAATTAATTTAGGTAGCAGAAACAATGTACTTGCCAAATTGAGAGATATGTTAGCCAAGTATAATGTTTATATTTATAATATAAATTCATTTTATAATTTAAGTTTATAAGCATGGCATATAAATTTATTTATAATATAAATCCATTATCAATGCATTTATAGGAAGACAGAAGTTAGATATGTGTGTTCTGAAGAGGAGATGGGTCAGTCACATAGCAGGGGCCAAGGATAAAAGAAAGGACAGAGGTAAATTCAGTCATTGTCCACCCGAGATCAATAGGTCTTACTGAGAGTTATCATTGAGGAGGGGATAGGTTTCTAACCTTGGAGTTGAGAAGGTCTGGGTTCAAATCCTGACCCAGGCATTAGTTATGTGTGATCTGGATGATGATGTCAGCAGTTATGCAGCCAAGTGTTGTCTCATTGGATCCTCACAATAACCCAAGATGGATTTTAAAGATGTTGAAACTGAGAGAAGTTAAGTGACTTGTCCCTGTATTTTGCAATCCAGCCAAAGTGACTGTGTCCTTGAACTGACCGTCCCAAGCCTGAACTGGCCTGTGCTTCCATCTTACCTTTGCTGGATGGAATCCTTCTTTTCCTTCAAGTTGCATGTCTAGTACCACCTTTCACGTGAAATCTTCCTGATTTCCTCATCTGCTAATGATTACCCTTCCTATTTCCCTTGCATTTAACCACTTTCCTTCATTATATTTATTCTTCTCACATACATACACATATGTACATGTACATCTTTATTTATGTGTGTACATTTTCTTGTTGCTTTCCCAATTAGAATAGAAGCTTCTTGAGAACAGAGACTCTTCCTTTAATAGTATCCTCGGTAGCTGGCTTGGTGCCTGGCACACAGTAAATGCTTAATAAAAGATGATTGATAGATTTCTAAAGCCAAATATCTTTGCCTGAGTGTTTGTTACTGCTGAGACTAAGTGAGGATATGTTTTGTGGGCAGATTCCACACATTTGAAACAGTGACTTATAAAAAATGTCTTGTATCCAGTAGCTTCTTCATCTTTTTCCCCCATAAAATTCTGTATATAGAGCGTCATGTTTTCTTTTGTGTTATTAAATTTCTTGTCAAAAACTTACTTAAGGCATGGAGATGAAGATGAATTTCTCCCCTGTAGTTCCATACAGTTAAATTCACTTCTTTGACACACTGCAAGTTGATTTAGGGCTAATCTGTCTGGTTTTTATTGGCTTCTTGTAAAACATGGATTTCTTTGTTTCTCTCCCCATCTCTCTTCTCCCTCCCCACTCACTGCCATTCTGCATTAACTTCTAGAAATATGTAATTTTCATATTGTACCATAATGGATTATTTTCTCTGGGAAAAAATCAAGATGATTCTTCTTCAGTACTCATCAGTTTTGGGTCTTTTCCTCATGGCATCAAGACAGGAAAAGTAAATACCTGAAATAACATAGATTCTGTGGGCAATATTTTAGAAAACAAAAACGAAAAATCTGTGATTCCAATAGCACTGAAAACCTGACAGAGAGCTGGAGCTATGGCTTGAAAAATTGAATTTGGGTCTTTTATGAAATAAGATACCAAGACAGGGCTTCTCACATGTCCAATGTCACACTTTTCCCTTATATTAGTACCACAATGAGCTCACATTTAGGTGGTACTCAATTCTTCACAACAAGCTTTCCCAGGTTTTGTGTAACAGAGAGAAGACAAGATTGGAAATCAAAAGATCCAATTTGAAATCCTGTCTGTCACCTGCTTGGTGTGACATTGGTCACATTACTTCATTTCTCTAAATCCATTGTTTCCCCATCTGCAAAATGAAGGGAATTGATTTAGATGACCTTTAAAACCCATTCCAGTGGGGAAATTCTATGATCTCTGTAAAGTAGTTGACATAATCACCATTGCCTCATATTACACATGAGAAAACCAAGGCTCAGAGAGGTTCTAAACATAGCTCATGGTCACAAAGGTAGCAATGATTGAAGACTTGACTAGAACTCTTATCTCCTAACTACATTCAGTTCTCTTTCCACTATAACGTTATGTATTTGAAAGTAACATACCTGAAAATGCTACTTTCTTCCTACTGAAAAGCAGCTTGCTTAGTCTTTTGAGAGAATCCTCTTGAGAAAGTTGTCTCAAGATTTATGTTAATTAAATTTTACCAATTAGAGTCTTTTTAAAACAATATCTGTAATACTACAAATGATATGACATTTTTGGATTTGTTAATACAGTAGGAAGGGATGTATTGATTACTAGCACCCTAGACATCAGGGATGTGGGGTAGACAGTGGTATACTATTAAGCAGAGTAAAAGAGCAGGGAGAAAACAGTTTAAGGGAAGGAAATGACAGCATGTGAATCTCCTTGACCTACTGCTTCATTCTGGTTCTGTTGTGAGAGAAATATGCAAAAACTTGAGGAAATAATGGTGGAGCTTCTGAGCATATCCATTTTTT
Source organism: Petaurus breviceps papuanus (assembly GCF_028583685.1). Taxonomy (NCBI): domain Eukaryota; kingdom Metazoa; phylum Chordata; class Mammalia; order Diprotodontia; family Petauridae; genus Petaurus; species Petaurus breviceps. The sequence goes on along the minus strand of NW_027185761.1, from coordinate 39,180,094 downwards.
TGCAAGGCGTGAAGTTATGCAACAAATAGGGACCAAGCCCTTCAATAGGCACTGGACCCTGGATACATGTTTTGCACAAATTTTATACATTCTAAGAAAACAATAAACAAGGATGTAAGATTTTAGGCAATCTGATTTCTTATAGGAGGAAAGATTAGGGACTTTCTGAGTTAGGAGGGGGAGAGCGAGTTTTCGGACTGTCCCAGATATTAAACAGGATATTACTCAATTCCCACAATTGGGAAGGGGAGAGAGAAAAATGAAAGCCATGTTCAAAATGGAGTCAGTTTGGTTCACACAATTCCCACAGCTCAGTTATATACAGCATTGATCATTCATGGTTTTGGTATTGCTGTCACCCATAGCTGTTGAACTTTCATGTTCATGAATTCAAAACTTGCTTTGTCTGATCACAATCTGTTATTGTTCTATATTTCCCTCTCTTCTCCAATATTCCTAACACAATTCTTAATCCCCATCATGACCTTTTTAATCCCTTCACTTCTCATTTCTTTCCCAGGCTATCATCCTTGCATTGGCTATTTTCTCTTTTCTATCTCATCCCCATTAGAGAATCAGCCCAACTCTATACTACCCTCCCTTTCTATTCTGTTGCCTCCCTTGTTCTTTTATTCTATTATTCTTTGCCAAGTCTCAACACTGTTTTATTCCCACCACCTACTTCATTTACTGATATTTGCAGAAGCTGGACAGATATGGAGGAAAAGATAAAATCATACAGACTGGGAATAAACTGAGGAAGCTGCACATGCCCACCCTATTAATCAATTAATCAACAATCATTATTAAATGCCTTATATGCCAGGTGCTGTTCTAGGCAACAGGAATGCAAATGCAATGAGCAAAACTATCCCCACTCCCAAGTAGATTATGGGAGGGACAAGAACAGAGAGAAGCCAATTCTCGAGAAACAGAATGATGAGCAGAAAATCAAAATTCAGAGTATGAATATGTGACTACCATGTTGAATGCAGATTGTCTTCGAATAACAGTGTGCCTTTCAAGCTCATTCACAGACCAAAAATATAAATGCTGCCGCCAGTGTTAAAAAAAGGATTTTCTATTTAGCTTGCTGCATTTCTTTAGTTCTGCTACAGGTCTATTAGCTCATTCATGCAAGCCATGTGCTATATCCATTAGACATAATAGTTGGAAGTCATATTTAAATAATTCAGAGAGGACTAATGAACCTTCTTAATGAACATGGTGCTAGTTGTTAAGAGTTTTCCTGAATGCATGTCTATATTCCAGGGGCCTTTCTTGCAATAGCTGTACTTTATTATATGCACTCAGGAATATTTCTGATAGATTCAATTAAAACTTGATCCAGTTGCCAATATGCTGATGAGCTAGCTAATATTCAAACAGTTACCCTTAAATTAAGCTAAATGTTGGGTAAGAACAACTTCTAAAAAGCAGATCCCTTATAATAAGGATATACTTTGAATCTGATAGTCCTGGGCTATAATCCAAGCCATTTTAAAGCCTACATTCAAAATTTCTAATGAAAATGGGTTTATGAAGAATTTATGATAGAGTTCAAAATCCAAGGTTAATATAACAGTATCTGAAGCAATCATCATGTAAGTGGAATTTGAACTTAGAAAATGAAAGGCAAAGATAGGGAAGTAGAATGAAGAGACCAGATTCTAAATATCATACAAAAGGAGCCATCATGTTTTCATATGATGAAAAAAATACATGGAGACCGTGGTGAGAATTCTTTTTTCTTTTTCTTTTTAATATGGTAAGGGTTGAAAAAATGATCCAATAGAAACACTTTGATACACATGGAAAATAAATTAAAAAGTCAGTTGGTAGATATGTGGGTGTTCTGGACTTTTGGAAGGATCAATAAATCAAGAGCCTGTAATGAAAGTCTGAGCATGTGAAAAGCAAGTGTGGCCTTCAACTAATTTCTAAGAGATGAAGATAATTCATGGCATGTTTACTGCACAAACAAAAATGTGCAGCTATTTAATATGACCTGTGCTTCAGTTCAAATATACACAAATGAAATTAGTAAAAATCATAACTTACAACAAAGTAAAAGGTTATGTTTGTTTCTTTTTCAGACTACTATAGTATTTTCATAAAAATATGTGTCTTCATTTCCTTTGGGGTGAATGCTAATAAACAAACCTCTTATACATATGCAAAATTATCAAGAATATGCTGGAAATACTCCCTTGCAAGCTTATTTACCTTTTCTTCCCTTCCCCGAGCTTTCTCTTGCCTTCCTTTGTCTTCCTTTTCTTTCCTTCCCCCTTTCCTTCCTTCCTTTGCCTTCTTTTTCCTTTATGTCTTCCTTTCCCTTGTCTGGAGGAGACCAATGTCTTTATCAATGTTGTCTTTATTCACTGGTTTAATTGGATTTCTGGATTCAAGTTTTAACTTTCTTAGAATTTTATACTAATTGAATGTTATCAACATTCAGAAGGCAATTCTTTTTTCTCCATGAGGGGTGGTAGGTGGGGAGGATAATTTTTTCTTTTTATCTCAGTTTCTAACAACCCCTTCTTTAAGGTGATTGACAACTTTATATAGAGAATTCGCAATGGAAATTTTAAAATTATTTTTAAAAAATCAATAACATAAATCTTTGTTAAAATCAATAAAATTAATCTACAGTATATGCCAATGTTGTTTTAAATAATCAGTAAAATATGCAGTTGAAGAAATGGTCATACTTCCATCTATGCCTCTTCCAAATCTCTAAACACCTCTTTTAGATTAGTAGAAAGAGAGACTGTGGAACTGACCTAAATCAAGGGCAAATCAAACCCATCACTCTACGAGTAACCATGAGTTTGAAGTTTTTGCCTTATAATTGTAGAAGGACTTCAATTTCCCCAAACAGCAGTTTAGGATGTGGGCTGTAAGCTTAAGCTTTCCTCTTATTTATGACTCTTGAAACCTTGATGAGAATGTAAACCAATCCATATGTCTCTCTGGTGGTCAAAGAGGAATGACAAGTCATTAGTGACTATTAAAATTTGTGGCAGCTGTACAACCACCCCTGGTATTACCAATGTCTAGAAGGGAAAAACCCAAATAACTTTATTTGGAGAAAAGATACAAAATTTCATCCATGTCAGGGAACTCCCTCCATGGATGCAGATCACAATTTCTCAATGGATGGTTTTCATGATTTTCTGTGCCAAAACAAATGTGTCACTTTTTGGCTAAAATTCCACTGATGAACTTTCCACATCACAGAGGCTAGGAGCACGGTGCTCCTCTGAACTGGAAAATCCATGTAACATTTTTGGACCCTCCCATCATACTGGAGGAGAAGTCTGAATTGTTTTTCTTTTTTTTTATGGGGAGTTTACAATATCTCTTTGTAAAATTTAGGTTAATCATTTGGTTGTATTTTAATTTAAAAAATAAATTATATATTAATGATATTAAAAGATAAAAAATGTTGCTGTCATACAATAGTACATGCATATTTTATGCATTTTTTAGTTTCTGAATTTTTTCTGTATTGTCTGCTGGCCTTTGCAAGTTGTCTGCAACTTCTGCAAAACTGCCCCCCCCCCAAAATTCCCATTTTATTTCTTATGCCAACCTGTGATGTATTGCAACCACAATGGGGAAAGTTGTGATGTGGAAGGGATAACTGTAGACATAGGGTTTATTGATATGGGGAGCTCCTGGGTGAAGAAATTCTTCCTATCAATGGAGGACAGCATATTCTCTGTAACTTACATTCTTAAGGAGCTGCCTCCTTAGAGCCCTAAGAAGTCAAGTGAATTTCCTAGGAACACAGCAGTGTGTATGTGTGTGTGTGTGTGTGTGTGTGCGTGTGTGTGTGTAGGTGCATGCACATTTGAGCTTGAACTCAAGTCTTTTTGACTATTAGGACAGTTTTCTACTCATAACGCAATTCTTTCTTAAATTGTTGCTCAAAGTTTAATTCAATAGTTACTAAGAAGTCTTTCTTTTTAAAAAATCCTTAATTTTTTTGCTTTAAATTGAATTTTATTTTTTCTCCAATAGTATATCAAGAAAATTTTTAGCTTTTTATTTTTTACAAGATTTTGAGTTCCAAATTTTTCTCCCTCCTCCCCTCCTATCTCCTAAAAATGGCAGGCACTTCTACATAGTTCATACATGTTCTTTCCTGTATCACATATTTCCTTATTTGTCATAGTTGTAGAAAAAAAAACAAATCCAAAGGGAAAACACACACACACAAGAATGGATAAAGTAAGTGAAAATATATGCTTTGATCTGCACTCAGAATCCATCAGTTCTTTATCTGTATACGGGTAGCATTTTTCTTCATGAATCCTTTGTATTTCTTTTGGATGATTGTGTTGCTTAGAAGAATTGAGGCATTCATAATCAATCATCACACAATGTTACTGAAACTGTGTACAGTGTTTTCCTGGTCCTCATTTCACTTTGCATCATTTTGTTCAAATCTTTCTGAAATCTGCCTGTTCATCATTTCTTATTGCACTACAGTATTCCATTACATTTGTATACTGTAGCTTGTTCAATCATCACCCAATTATTGGTCATTCCCCCAATTTATAATATTTTGCCACCACAAAATGGGGCTGCTATAAATATTTTTTGCATATATACATCCTTTTACCTTTTTTATGATCTCTTTGTGATACAGACCTATTAGTGGTATTGCTGGATTAAAGGGTATGCACAGTTTGGTTGCTATTTGGGTGTAGTTAAAATTGTTCTTTAGAATGGTTGGATCTGTTCACAATTCCACCAACAATGCATTAATGTCCCAATTTTCCCACATCCTTTTCAAAATTTATCATTTTCCTTTTTTGTCATATTAGCCAATCTGATTGGTGTGAGATGGTATTTCAGAATTATTTTAATTTGTACTTCTCTAATAAAAATGATTGAGAGCACTTTTTCATATACCTATGGATATTTTTGATTTATTCATCTGAAAACAGCCTATTCATATCCTTTGACCATCAGTTGGTGAATGGCTTGTATTCTCAGTTCTCTATATATTTGAGAATTAAAGATTGCTTCCCAGCTTTCTGCTTTCTTTCTAATTTTTGTTTCATCAGTTTTGTTTGTACAAAAATATTTTCAATTTAATATGATAAAAATTGTCTATTGTACATTTTGTAATATTCTCTATCTCTTCTCCTCCCATATATCTGATAGTTAGACTATTCCTTGGTCTTCTAATTTGATCATTTCATTGTTTATGGTATATTGTAGCAAGATGTAGTTTCCTTTCTTATATCTTTTAATAACTTCTATTTTTACTTTTATTTTGTCTAAGATCAAAATTGCCATCCCCTTTTTTTTACTGAAAAGTGTAACTGATTCTGCTCCAGCCCCTTACCTTTACTCCCTGTGTGTCTCTCTGCTTCAAATATATTTCTTGTAAGCAATATATTGTAATATTCTGGTTTTTGATCCACTCTGCTATCTGCTTCCATTTTATGGGAGAATTCATCCCATTCACAATCAGTTATGATTACCACCTGTGTGTTTCCTTCCATCCTGTTCTTCCTCCTTTTTGTCCTCTCTCTTTCACCCTTCCCCATTTCACCAGTGTTTTGCTTTTGTCTACCACCACCCCTAATCTGCCCTCCCTTCTGTCAGTCACCTGCTCCCAGCCCCCACCTTACTTATTCTCCTCCCCTCCTACTTGTCAGATAAGATAGATTTCTACATTCAGCTGATTGTTATATTATTTCCTCTTTGAGCCAATACTGATGAAAATAAGGTTCAAGTGATGCCCATCACCCACACCACCACCCTCCCTTCCCATGTAATAGGTCTTTTTTTCCTCTTAATGTGAGATAATTTACTTTATTCTATCTCTTCCTTCCTTTGGCACCCATTGCACTCTTCTCTCTCATCCCTTAGTTGTTTTATGTCATTCCCTCAAATACACCTTATACCTGTACCCTCTGCATATGCATATTTCCTCTGCTGTTTTGTTAGCGATACAATTTTTAACAGTTACAAATATCATCTTCCTGTGTAGGAATGGAAACAGTTTAGTTCTATTGAATACCTTATGTTTTCTTTCCCCTTTTTACCTTTTTATATAAGACCCCTTTTAGTCTAAACATTTCTGATGGTAAATAGTAGTTAATTCAATTTTGTTTCATATAGGTAGTCTTTTAAGGCAATGGTTTAGTTTAAAGTTGGTTATAAGAATTTCATCAATCTATCTATCTATTTTTCTATCTATCTATCTATCTATCTATCTATCTAATCTATCATCTATCATCTATCTGTCTATCTCTATATCTGTCTATCTCTCTCTCTCTCTCTCTCTATCTACCTACCTATCTATCCATCCATCCATCCATCCATCCATCCATCCATCCATCCATCCATC
>NW_027185761.1:39115978-39173711 GCF_028583685.1 Petaurus breviceps papuanus | reverse complement strand
ATCCATCCATCCATCCATCCATCCATCCATCCATCCATCCATCCATCCATCTATCTGTCTGTCTGTCTGTCTGTCTATCTATCTATCTATCTGCTCAGAAAGAACCAAGTATGCAAATATGCTGGGATTGCTAAGGAAATGATTTAAATTGGTATTAATTACATTCTATATTAATAACTCTCTCATTATACTAGTTTTCAAGAAAGGAGGTAGGATGAACATTCTGAGCACAATTTATCACACAGATTAATGATTGATAAATGAAGGAATGAGTATATTAAATTGATCTTTGGTAGAAGATAAATCATGCTTTTCTACAAGATTAATAATAACAGTTGCCATTCATGCAATGCCTTAAAATTGGCAGAATAAGGGGAAAACATAATCTCCCTTTCTTTTATAACACCTTTGGGAGATAGATACTACAGAGACTATTATTCCCATTTTATAGATGAGAAACTTGAGAGATTAAGTGTTCTGCTCAAGATTATAAAAGGCTTTCTGCTCATAGGTTGTCATAATTGTAATTGGCACTGAAAGAGTTATTTTCTTATTCAAAGTATACCAGTTTATATTTTAAAAGAGATCCTAATTATGTGGTCCCTTTTCAGGATCTACTTCCTCCTTTGCATTAAGAGTTATTTATGAAGGATTAAGTTGTGCCTTTTTTGGTATGATTTTTTCCTTTCAGCAGGCAATGCAACTGAGTAATGCCTTGCTTAAAAATTGGCAAATGGTTGATGAAAGAGAGACTTATGGAACACCTAATGGTTCCACTTTAGGAGATCATAACTGGGTGGGGGATGAGAAGAGGGATAGAAAACATCTTTGGATGAATATTTTTCAATCAGTTAGAGACTATCTTGTACTGGGTACCATTGTTTCATAAGTATGTGATTTGAATCCTCTCTTTCTTTAACGTTGCCTCCTAGCTTCGTTTAAGTCCCAGATAAAATCTCACTTTCTACAAGAATCCTTCTAATCTCCTTAATGCTAGTGACTTACTTTGTTAATATTCTCCAATTTATCCTGTCAATAGCTTGTTTGTACATAGTTGTCAGCATATTGTGTCCCCATTAGACTGTGAACTCCTTGAGAAACAGCTCTCTCTTTTGCCTTCCTTTGTATCTCCAGCACTTAGCACAGTGTCTTGTATGCAGTAGGTACTTAATAAATGCTTATGTTGACTGAGTAGATTGCAAGTTATTAAAGTCAGGAATTTTTTGTCTCAATATGTCACAGAATGATATTTGGAAGGAACTTCAGAGAATATCTACCTCAATTAGCACCTGGAAAACATCCCCTCTATAGCTGATCAAAGTTTAAGGTCTTTACAGCAGTGAAAGGGAAACACTCCTGAGACATCCCATTTCCCTTTATGATACTTCTAATTATCAGGGAGTTTTTCCTTACATGAAAACTCAATCTGCCTCTTTGATACTTCAACTCATTGCCTCTAATACTATGACCATGCACAGTAGGATGGATCACTCTTATATTTTCAAATAGTAGAAACTTCTGGGGACAAGAAGAACAAATTTGTTCTCTCTTATGATCTCAAATATTATCCAATACTCACATTCAAATCTTGAAGACAGAAATTACTTCTTTAACTGGATTTAAGCTGTTTATGCATATAAAAAAATTGATTTAATGATAACTGTTAAGTAGCCAAGAACAATTGTTGTTTTAAAGCTATCTTTTCATTTGAAACCAGATCAGGACTTTGTAATTGGTTGTGGGTGACTTGTATTATCATTGTTCCTCCAGGAGCACATCAACCTACATTATGAAAAATGCCTCAGTGTTTGTACCTTTTCAGAACCTACATTATAGCAATAAACATAAAATCTACAGAGCTCTGCACACTGTACAGATAATATTGTCCAGTACATATAATATTTCAGGTTTTCACATATGACAATAAATCATGACTAAGTTAAAAACAAGAACAAAAGAGGAAAGGGTGAAGAATTTCATAGCTCTTCTCTTTTTTTTATTTTGTGGGAAAAAATTCATTAGAGCAAAACAGAAGTTTGTTTTCTTTTCTTTCTCTGGTTTGAGGTTCTTGAAAAATTACCTGTGGACAAATAACTTCCCGCACCACCATGCTATTTCTCTTCTCAAGTTGACCTAGAGTATGGAAAGCTACCATTGATGATAACAGAAGGCAGAGAATCTTTCTTCCAGCAGCTCTGGAGAGATGGAGGAATTTTGAAGTGGACTGCAGAAAATTTGTCTTTCTGCATAGTCAAGAAATTGCTATCTAGTCACAAAGTTCAGGTTGCTGTCTCTCCTAGAAGTTAAGATGAAATAATTGAAAGAATGACTCTCTTTATTCTAGGTTATCAAGGGGAATAAAGAGCCCTGTGAAGTATTTGTTGAAATATTTTGTCTATTTTATTAATTCATTCAGTAAATTTTTATAGAGTCCTGAAGTTGTGTTTACTCTGTGCATCTAGCTTATTCTCAATGTATTTCTCAGTTCCCAATGCAGATACTGCTATCAGCCATAGATGCTTTGGAAATGCAAGCACCAGGTGCTGATGGGAACTCCAGATTCTCAGACCTTTTGAAACATTTCACAAGGAGTTGTAGGGGAAGAGAGAGGTAGAATCAACTCTTCAATACAAGGGGGCTAACTCCTTCTTGTTGTTCCTGTTCATCTTTCATTCTTCTTCTTCTTTTTTTTTTTTTTTTTGCTTTTTGCAGGGCAATTGGAATTAAGTGACTTGCCCGAGGTCACATGGCTAGTTTTTGTGTTAAGTGTCTGAGGCTGGATTTGAACTCAGGTGCTCCTGACTCCAGGGCCACTACTCTATTCACTGTGCCACATAGTTGCCCCTCATCTTTCATTTTGAAAGAGGACCAATGACATCATAAGGGTTACATCTTGACTTGTGTGTGATTTGGGTTTCAGCAAGGCAGAGCTGCACAAAGTCATCAGTCACTCTCTCTTCCAGAGTCATTCAAGCTGGTGCCAAGACAAAAGTCAAAATGACTCTCAGTGGTCCAAGATACAATGAGTGACCCCGATCTTTTTAAACTAAGTTCTTTCCCAGGTCTCAGTTTGTCTGAGGCAACACCCATTCAATGATTATGCCCTAGGTAAGAATTGGGACAAAAGATGGCCTAGTTTGCTATCAAAAAAGAATCAGTCTGGGAGGGGGAGACTCTCAGATTATTTGGCCACAACAGAAAACAGTTGCTATTTACCCTCACTTTGAGTCATCACAACCCAAACAATAAGGAAGAGAGACTTGGGTAGAGATCTGTTATTGGCCATTCAATGAAAGCCAGAGTGATATGGGTATAAAGGCATAGTCAAGTAGCTCGATTTGGATCACAAATGACTTTGTCAAAGCCCATTTTTTCAGAGTTATATTTCAAGAAATAATAGATGAAAACTACATGAGACAAAGAGTTAATTGTCCCAGCTTTTGGAAAAAAATGATAAAACATAGAAAATTTAAAAAAATCTAACCTCCAAACCCCAAGAAATCTTAGAAAATATAAATGACCAAAAATTATATTCCTTTGGTCAGAGCACCCACATGTAAGGATATGTCTCCCCACAGGGACAGAGGGACCATATGTGATAAAGGAGGAGGAGGAAGAGAAGGAGGAGAAGGGGAAGAGAAGGTGGAGGAGAAGGAGGAGGAGAAGGAGAAGGAGGGAAGAAGAAAGAAGAAGAAAGAAGAGGAAGAAGAGGAAGGGAAGAGGAAGAAGAGGATGAAGAAGAAGAGGAAGAAGAGGAAGAAGAAAAGGAAGAAGAAGAAGAGGACGATGAAGAAGAAACTGACAGGTTGGGTCCCTAAAAGGAAGCATTACTACTCACAGATCACTATTTGAATTTCGTCCTCAAAGAGGACCAATGATATTATGAGTGATGTTTTGACTTTCAAATAAATTGTATTTAAATGAGGCAGAGCTGCACAAAGCCATCAGCCCCACTTTCTCCTCCAGAGTCACTGGAATCCAGTGGAAAGACAAAGTCAAGATGATTGGCAATGTCCCCAATACCTTCTTAATTAGGAACCTGTCACCACAGGATCAGTCATCACCTGACTGACCTATTACTGGAAATAGCTTGTGGTTTCTTACATGTAGGCCAATGGACTGTGACTGATTTTTTCAACCAATCACAATACGAAGTCTCTGTGTTGTCATCTGTTCTGATTGAAGACTGAAGAGCCCATGATCCTTTTACATTTATTAATAACTTATTCCCTACTTTTTTGTCTGAGATGTCTGGGTCTTCTGTAATTAAGTGGAGTGGGGGGTAAAACCCTTCACTTTTGCCAAGATAAGGAGTTCAGTTTATATTTCAGTGGAGTGAGCAGTGGAATTACATGGTCATGACTGTGTACCATGGAGATTGATTTAGTGTCAAAGATTGTTTGACTGGTGAAGAGAAGGGAAGTGAGTAGACCTATTGGAAAGTTACTGGAAGTGCAGGTAGAGTCTATTGGTATGGTGGTAGTGAGAATCGAAAGAAACAGAAGTTGGCAACTGATTAGAAGCTTGGGCTGAAGAAGAGTGGGGAGTCAAAGATGGCTCTGAGGGTACGAGAATAGGTAACAGAGAGAATGATGGGGTCATTGACAAAGATGGGAGAGTCAAGAAGAGGAGCACTAACTCAAAATGGAAATAAGTTCACATTAAACATGTTGCTATCTTTCATTTTTATCTACTATATAGAAAATATATATCCCCAACATTTCTCCAACCCTATAACCTCCTCAATCGAGAAAGACATTCCTTTTAACAAAGAATTTTAAAAAGAGGGGAAAAAAGAAGTCCAGCAAAATTAACCAATGTACTAACACAGTCCAACAGGATACATAGTGCTCAATATTCAAAGTACCCTGCTTCTGCCAAGAAGGGAGGGATGTGTGTTCTCATCTTTCTTCTTTGGGGCCAAAATTTTACAGTAATTACACACTATTCAATTCTGATTTCTTTTGGTCTTTCAATTTATATTGTTGTAGTTATTGTGTCTATTGTTTTTTCTGGCTTTGTGTATTTCATTTTCCATCAGTTTGTAAATCCTCACACACATGCTTCCTGTATCCTTCAGAATCATTTGTTTCTAACAACACAATAATATTCCATTCCATTCCATTCATGCACCATATTTTTAATTCATTCTCCAGTTGTTGGTCATTTACTTTGGTTACGATTTTTTGCTACTAATGTTTTAGCATGTATGGGATTGTCTCTCTCTCTCTCTCTCATTCTCTCTCTGTCTCTCTCTCTGTCTGTCTCTTTGTCTGCTTCTCTGTCTGTGTTTCTGTATCTCTGTCTCTCTTTGTTGTTCTTTCTCCCTCTCTGTGTCTGTTTCTCTATGTCTCATATATATTTATGTATCTGAAGTGTCTGTGTATGTATACTCTGTGTGTGTGTTTGTGTAAACACATACTTTCCTTTGGGTACATACTTAGCAGTAGCGAGATGTATTTATTTTAATACAGCTGGAAGTATCTGGGTAAGGATGTCCCATAATTAGTTGGAGAAGCTATTTTAGGGCTCAGGAGATAGAACAGGGTTGGTTGTGCTGATTTTTGAACCATCCGCATAAAGGTGATTCTGAAGCCTGGGAGGAGAAATCACTGAGGTAGAGGATATGGGGAGAAGAAAGAGGGCAAGTAGAGAGTCTCAGGAAGCTCCTTGCTACAATAATTTTCCATTCCAGGAACATCACCTCACTTTTTCCCTTATTTTCTTATCCTTACCCTTATTGTCTTTTAAGCTAATTAAATTTGTAAAATTTCCAGCCCCTCTTAAGTTCCCCTGAATGTAGAGCATTTTCTTTCTCAATAACCTTCTTATTCACCTAGCGGTTTTGAGATAACCCACACAACCTTCCAGGTGCATGAGTGAGCAATTTCCATCAGTCTCAGCCACCTTTTGCCTAGGCCCTGAAACTCAAATCCTTGTTAGCATCTCATTTAGAATCTGTTTTCAGCTGGAAATCAGAGAAACCTAGGAATCTAATAGCTGAATACAAGACTTCCTTTTGTTAAAAAATCCCATTACCACCCAGACTCTGCAATCATGCTACAACTACACAAGAGGTAGTGAAAAGGAAAAAAATGATAATTTTGCTGCAAAATGGATAGTTTCTCTCTGCAGAGAATAAAACTGTCATTGATCTCAGTGATAAATGGAATCTCACCGTCTGAAAATATAGACCTTGTGTGTTTTTTTTCCATTATAAGGATGACCTTGCCTCCATTGTAAATCAAAAGTAAGTAGGGCTTTGTGGCTTTCATAAGAGGTACAAGTTAAAATGCACAACAGTATTAGCCTAGTACTGCACACCCAAACTGGGAGATTTCTGAGAAATACTCTTTGATTTCAGTGGCCTCATATTAGAATAAATTTGATTTTTCATCTCCTGCTGCTGTCAGTGTAAGGAAAGGGAGATTCCTAGTAAATCTGAACTTCTTAGAGAAGAGAATATTCTCTTCATAAGATTTATGCCTTTACACATAAAAACCCATCATTCTAGTAACTGTTCTACCAAATGCCAATTTGTCTTTGATTTTCTTTTTAGGTCACTTGGTTTGGAGGATGATTTTTTCCACACTAAGGAAGATCAGAAAGATGTAGGGTGGCAACATGTCTGGTTTTCCTTTTCACTTCAATGACAGCAGTAATGATCTGGAGCAGTATCATACAGTGGACTTTATTGGTTGGCTTTAGTCAGAAAGGCCTGGACTGAATTTCTGTTTCTAATAAATCCTGGATGACTATGGGCAAGTCATTTAACTTCTTGAGGACTTGTATTTGCCAAGTTTATTTATAGGGAGTTGGATGAAAGTAACTCATATGGATGAAATCGTATTATAGACCTAATACTTGTGATAATTGGAATTTACATAGAATTTTAAAATCAACATAATGTTTTCCATATATTTGAGCCCAATAACAATCCTGGAAGGAAGCTATTGTTACTATTAATATCAATTTTAAAGTAGAGGAAATCTAGATAATGAACTTGAGTGTCTTATTTGGTAAATGTGGGATCTGAACCCATGATCTATTGTTTCCAAGTCTAACATATTATTGAGCAGAATAAATCATACAAATTTGTTTTTACAATGTTCTAGTGATCCAAATAGGTTCAGTTTATGGGAAGGGTGAATGAAACCTTTTCTGCCAATGAAAGAAAAGTTATTCTATGTGGGGACTGTATATTTTTATTGGTTTCTTGGGAAGCCATTAAAATTGTCTTTCTGTGTTAAGATGGCTCCTTAATATATCCAAGAAAGCCCCAAGGAAGTTTTGGTGACCAAATGTTGAAACCTTATAAATGAATAAAGTGTATAACAAACAGCTAGAAAGTCAAAGAAATGTTCTAGGGTAAAGCTAATAAAAATCAGCTGGCAGCTTCTGTGGGCCTGTACCAAACAACTTAAGTTGACGTCTCTCGGACATCACCATCATCATCGCCATTGTCATCATCATTATTATTATAACTCACAATCACGTAATTCTTTAAGCTCAATAAAGCATTTTTTTTTGCACATAAATCTCTCTTGGTCCTCACAACAACTGAGTTATAAGAGTTTTAAGGTATCATGGTATTCATTTTACAGATAGAAAAACCGAAGCTTAAAAGTTTAAATGACTTGCTTGCAACCACAGGACTAGCAAATAGCAGGATTGAGGATAGACCCCTCAAAAGATTATAGGTATAGAAATGGATATATTCATAGAGGGCATCTAGTCAAAATTCCTCATTTTTCATAGGACGAAACTGAGGGTCAGAGGGATTAAGTGACTTACTTACCTAGGTTCATCTACATGGTAAATGAAAGAGCCAGCATGAATTCCTTAGAGTTCTCTGACTATAAACACGATTCTCTTCCAACTCAGTTCCCTCATGAGCCTGAGTCCAATGATATTACCACTACATGATGAAAATCATTAAAGTCTACCTATCCATTTTATAAATGTATTACAAAATGGACTAATTAAAGGAGATCCTGGGCCAAAATTAGGCTTCATGACTGGATCCAAGTATCCTTTGGTTCTTGTCATAGTCCATTAATCACAGTAGTTGAAATGTCAATACACCCAGCATTGCAAAAATTGATCAGAGAGACACCACGGCATGGATCAGAGTCTGTGCTTTAAAAAAAAGAGGCTAATTCTAGGTCATAAAAAGCTGAGTTTGCTTTTGGAGAGAGACAGACTTCCAAAGTGAGGCTTAAAATCAATGAAAACATCAAGGATGTTGTTTCTATGTAATACCTTTCTTCATTAGGGTAAATCAAGAGAGAAAGAACAAATATAGACATTATAAGGAAAATAAGAGGGGGACCAGTAATGGATGAATCAATCCAAGTAGGGTTTATTTATTAAAGATAAGGCTTGGAACAACAACAACGACTCCTTTTCATGGAAAGATTCATAAATATTTATATCCCATTTATTTATTTTTAGATTTATTATGAAACTTTTTCTTTTGTTTTTTTTATCACCTTCATTTCTAGATATATTCATTCCCCTGTTTCTATCCAGAAAACTGTTGATTATAAGAAAGAATCAAAAGGAAAATGGGGAAAAGCATGGGTCTTCAACTCAGTCCTACAGAGTACAGAACATTCCATATTCACAGTTACCGCTTTTGCAAAGGATAGCAGAGCCCTCTGATATCTCCTTCAATGTCATTACAATCATCTGGATTTCAGTTTGAGGTTTCATTTTTTTTCCCATTTGCATTGGTGTATTCATTGTATGCATGACTTTCCTGTTTCTAATTACTCTACTTTTCTGCCATCTACTTAATTTTTGGAAATTAAATGATGTCAAACATATTTTTAATTTGCAAGAAAAATCTCTTTCTCATAGTTTGTAAGATTTACTGAGAAAAAATCCTCATCTCAGCTGACACCAACAATGGAGTAATTGTGAAAATCTGAGCTTTTTTCAAAGTCACATTCATTTTCCACGTTCACAAATAAAAATGGGAACAGGCTAGAAGTGAGGCATAGAAACACGGGAACAGAATGCAGAACTGAAAGCAAAGTGGAATTTGCCCAATGGAAATAAGGATTATGTGTTATGTGCAGGTCAGGATTTAGAGTAAGGCATGGTAAAGTTAAGTGATAAATCAAACATCAAGGTGTTCAGATTTAGACTTGATATAGAGTGGGGCTGGGCATACCAACCTCCTGAGCCATTCTCTATGCATGCCTATGGATCAAATCCCAGGGAAAACATAATAGAGAATCAGAATAACAGGAGGAATTTTTCAGATCTTTTATTTCATCTATGTAGACACTGTTTCCACTGAGGCAGATTCTAAATCCTCTAAATCTTAGTCAATGATTTTGTGAGTTTCTGGTGGCCAACATGGTCAGTCCTCTCTCTGGTAATTAATCTCTTTTGACTTTGCCAAGTGCCTTCTCTTTCCACCCTTTCAACTCCACTTTCCCATTGGTGAATTCCATCTGGATTCTCCATGATGAGGAGGGGCTCAGATAACCATGCATCTTTCTTTAGACTTCATCATTTTGGGGGCAAGGAAGGGTAATTTTACTGTCTTTTCCCATTCAAATATAAGCTCCTGAAGGACAGAGAATATCTTTGTTTTTTTTCTTATTATAACCCTAGTGCTCAGAATACTGCTTTGCACACAGTAAACAATTAATAAAAACTTTTTGCCTTTCTGAAATGCTCTTTCTACCCTTAGCTAGACTGGTCCATAGAAAATACATCTGTAATCCTTCACTGGGCCTGCACTTGAAGCTTTCCGGGATGGTAGGGCTTCTCCAGGTTGCATTCTATTGGCAAAGCCTTCAGGAACCCAGGGTCACCTGCATGCCTGGATGAGGCAGGATCTAAGTACATGTTGTTTCCTCCAATAAAGTGTAAACTCCGTGAGGGCAGACTCTTTCATTTGTGCCTTTGTATTTCCATGCTTTAGAAAGACTTGGTATATAGAAGTCATTTACTAAGTATTTTGTTGATTGATTGACTGGCCTAAGGGGAGGAACATTTGGTATTCCTTACAATTTCAGTTATCTCCTTTTTCCCTTCTACCCTAAGAGGGAACTAATGACTTCACCATAGAAGGACCCAGTTGTAAAAAGGCTTATTGGAAAGAATTTAAAGTAATACTTTGAAGGAAAGAATGGCTCAAGACCTACAGGAATATAAAGGTTCCATGGTTTTTTGGCCTTATTTCTCATGAATCAGATGGCCTTTTGTCCATAATGACAACTTAGATAGACCTGCTATTCTGTATAAAGATTCAAGTATCTTATAGCATATGCATTTTATTTTTATTTGTTTCTTTTTCTCCTCTGGACTTGTGGCTGAATTAGTAAGGGGAGTATCTTGATGTGAAATCTCCCTCCATTCACGTGAATCATCAAATCCTTCTCTACATAGTTTTAAGTCACCTTTTAATTTTTTTTGTACCCCTATGGAAGTCTGGTAAAATATGTGGATCACTTCTCATAATATTTTCAAATGTATGAAATAAAATGATGGGATTGCAAAGGAAATCAATCATTCTGAGATGTAGTTATCAAAATATATTTAAAAAAAAACAGTTGATAGAACCCAAGTTAAGAGCCCCAGTAAGAGTTGCCTAGGGGACTGTGAGATTAAGGAAAGGAAGGAAATAAGCATTTATTAAGTGCTTTCTGTGTTAACCACTTTAAAAATATTATATCATAAAATCCTCACAACGACCCTGTGAGGTGGGTGCAATTATCATTCCCATTTTTGAGAAGACTAAAGTAGACAGAGGATAAGTAACTTGATCAAGATCATATAGTTAGTAAGATTCTGAGACTGTATTTGAATTTGGGTGCTCCTGACTCCAGGCCCAGTGCTCTCTCCATTCACTCTTCCATCTACCTGCAGAGGTGACCTGCCCATGTAATGTTATAAGGTGGGCTTAATCAGAGACAGAATTTGTGCACTGATCTAGCTTGACTCTAAGACCAGCCTTTTATTTACCACATTCTCCTGCATCTCACATCTTAGGATGTCCATGGAAAATTTATAATCTGGCACAAGAAAAATATGGGCTCTGAAGTCAGAGGATCTGGCTTCAAGGCTCCTGTTGGGTCTATTAATTCATCTGTAAATTCAAAGGCTTATACCAGTCTATTCAACTACAAACTTTGATTATGCTAATTTTTGAAAGATACAGCCAGATATCAGAGGCAGTCATTCAATAAATATTAAGTGCCTACACTGTCCTTGTAATTAGGCCTAGTTGCTTCTCTTTTCCAACTGAGCTATTAAATTCAATGAAACAAATATTCAGCCTGCATCTATCCTGCGAATCAGAGAAGGTTGTGGGTGAGATGCGGTCACTGTCCTCAAGGAACTTAGAGCATAGTTGGGTGAGTTAAGTTGATGTACAAGAAAACAATCCAAAACACCGTATTAGGAAACTCAGAAACATTCTTTGGGATATCACTAAGAGGTGTGTGTGTGTGTGGAATGGAAGATTGGGGGAATGAGTCTGGTGGGGAGCAAGTCTGCCTTCTCCAGTATTGGAACTCCTGCTGCCTTATCAATACAGAAATGATTTGTTTTCCCTTATCACTCAAACACAAAGAACAGACTCAACACTAAGCTGTTCTGGGATGGAAAGATTGGAGAAGATGCAGAATAACATGTGTCCCAAATTCCTGAGCACACAAGGGTCTGGAAGTACCCAAATAAGGGTTTAGGGTTTGAATGTGTTTCAAAACAAATAATAAGCAAGTGGTATTGAGAAAATGTGGGTTGCAGCTTAAAAAATTAATAATTTCCTTTGTTGCTCTATTCAGTCCTGTTCACAGAGAAAAGTGGGGAAACATTCACATTTTTCATAGTTTGGTGACAAAGACCTAAAGGCAAAAATGCTTTATCATTTCATAGAAATTAATTAAAGCAAGTGAGGAAAAGAATCTATTACAGGAAAACTGCAGTGCAATATAAAATTCATTCTAATCGCTATATCTAATTAAAAAGAAAAGAAAAAAATCACTACTTTTAAAGGGCCACAGCTATAATGGAAAAGAAAAATTAATAGGCTAAGCAGAGGCTCCCAGTTGGACACTATAATTGTAAACCTTTGGTCATAGGGGAGGGCAGCCAGACAAAGGAAGGACTGCAAGGCAAAGGAGATCAATGTAACTGTCAAGAAGGTGGAATTGGGGAATTTAGGTAGAGTAAGACTCCCGTGAGAACTTATTTATCTCTAGGTGGAAAATAGGTCTTTCATACTATGGTTCTGGAGAGAAATAGACTAAACTCTCAGTTATCTGAAATAAATGGAAAAGGATGGCATCTTATAGCCTCTCTCTCCCTCTCTGTCTGTCTGTCTCTCTCCACACACATACACACGCATATGCACACACACACACACACACCCCTACACAACACATCTATCTAATATCTATCAAGTTATCCATTTAAATATATTTTGAATCCAGATGGCCTATGGAAGGAACTCCAGGTGTGAAAATTCACTTCATTGATGCAGATCAGGAATGTGTCAGCAAATAATTGGCTTAGAGAGCTGTCTAGGTATTGAGAGATCTAAAGATTTGCCCATGATCAGATAAATAATATGTCTCAGAGGCAATACTAGAACCTGGATCTCTCTGACTCCAAGGATGACTATTTATTATGCCACACTGACTTAGTTTATCAAATATTTTGATTCAGTTCAATTCACTGCAATTCAACAAATATAAGAGCTCACTACTATGCTATTCACTGGGACTGTCTTCAATGAGTTTATAGAATCATAGGAAAATCAATTTCAAAAAAGAAGAGGCCTTGAAGGTCATGCCGGTATATATTAGAGAAAAATCCGAGTCTTAATTTTTCTTTTGTTTTAGACTATAATTGGATAGTCACTTTTCTAGTATGCTTCCTTTAGAAGTTGAGCCAGTTTCTTTTTTTTTTTCTTTTTCTTTTTTTGGAAGGGAGAAGGCAGGGCAACTGGGGCCAAGCAACTTGTCCAAGGTCACACAGCTAGCAAGTGTTAAGTGTCGGAAGCTGGATCTGAACTCAGGTCCTCCAGGGCTATTACTGTAGTCACTGATCCATCCAGCCTCCCCAAGCCAATTTCTTTAAGGTCACTTTTTCATCTTTGAATGTTTAAATACTAATATCTGGTTTGTTTTGGCATCCATCATGAGTGTGGATGCCATGAGTAGTTTGGACCAGGCTCGAGAGCCCCAGGAGCTCTGAGTTACCTTTGCCACATGTGAATCCTAGATGTATGGGGGGTTCAGGGAGGACCAGCATCTCTGTTATGAGGGCAGCCAAGCTCATTTCAGGACTGCTCATGTACCTTTGACACTCAACTCTCACCTGTGGCTCCAAAAAGCTATAGCACGGGCAGTTTCCACACCACAGTAAACTGTCTTGGCAGACAGCCTAAATCAGGTTGAAAGTAATCAACTGTTCTCAAACCTTTCTGTGCATTAGGAAGATATCTACCCCAAGCATGTGAAGACTTCCTCTGGTGGAATGGGCAGATGATAATCTGTTTCAATGGTCGTGGTGGTGGTTGAAGTAGGGGTTATCGAGCATTAGAACTTGATCAGACATAGAAGACACCAAGGTCATCCACTGCATCCCAGGCCATCGCCAATCATCTTGTCTATTGTCCTGACCCCGGACTTTGATGACTGTGGAAGAGAATAAGGCTGAAGACTTTATGAAGCTCTGCCCCACTTAAATCCAATTCAGCCACAATTCAAGACATCACTCTGTGACCTCATTGGTCCTCTTTAGAAATGAAGGACAAACGACACTAATCTGAGCCCGCTCTTCCTTAGCACATTGTATGTGTTTTGGGAGAGTGTGCCCTTGCTGTTATAAGAATATCCGGTAGCTAATTTCTATTAGAAGGCCATCTTGTTAGGAGCTAATTGTGTTTACTGGCTGATTCCTAATTGGAATCACACCAGGGGAGACTTGTGAGCTATAATGTTAGCCCTAGAACCTTGAGGTTATGATCATGGTCTGTGGCAGAGGTCCAGAGGGTTGATAAGTCTATAATAATCTCTTCTGATAGAATGTAAACTCTTTGAAGGCACAGAATGTTTTACTTATTGTATCTATTGTTGATTGTTAAGAGAAAGCTCACTGGTACTGGATGGCAAGTTATAGTGTGGAGTGGGTATCTGAAGGGGATCCCACTTGACTTTTAAGGTAATAACCTGCTAGGAGATGACTCTAGAAGGAGTGTTACATGTATCAGAATCTCCCCCAATGGAATATAAACTCCAAGGCAGGAAATATTATACTTCTATCTCTATATCCTCAGCACCTAGCACAAAGTATGATTTGCTTAAGGAATACCTATTGATAACTCGATCAGTATTTTTGTTGTTGTTTAGTTATGCCCAACTTCTTCATTATCCAATTTGAGGTTTCCTTGGTAAAGATACTGGAGTGGTTTGCCATTTCCTTTTCCAGTTCATTTTACAGATGATGAAACTGAGTCGATCAAGGTTAAGTGACTTGTCCAGGCTATACAACTAGTAAGTGTCTGAAGCCCAATTTAAACTCAGATCTTCCTGACTCCAGGTCTGGCATTCTATTCTTTGTGATAAATAGCTGCCCAAAACCAATAAATGTATCAAAAGGGGGGTCATGCAGCTAGGTGATGCAGTAAATGGAGCATTTGCCCTCGAGTCAGGAGGACCTGAGTTCAAATTTGACCTCAGACACTTGACACTTACCAGCTGTGTGACCCTGGTCAAGTCACTTAACCCCAATTGCCTTGCCCCACACCAATGTAATAGGGCCTTCTAATGTATTTGAGGGAGCCTGAAAATCACTTCACACTAACCCAGAGTTTCTTCATCTATTAAATGAGGCTCTCAAAGTTCTCCCAACAGATACTATTCTATAGGTCCACTTTTGAATTTTTTTTTAAAAGCTGATCTCATTTTCAGTCTCAGGGGGCAGATATTTGTTTTTTCTCCTTGTGAAATATAAGAGAAAAATGTCCATTTTCAGAGATTTATGCCTAATTTGTGGAAGTATAGACAATATGTTTTCTTTTATACTCTAATGTCTAAACAGGAAAAATTGGGCAGTACTTGGTGTGTGCTAAGGTCATAGGCACTGACTATGCGCAAGGCTTGTGTTTTCACAGAGGAATAATATGCCCATCTCCCCCTGATTCCTGAGGAAGGTGGACAAGAGTAAAGGGCGTAGAGTGGATGGTTTGATGACTAAATAGGTGAGTGTCAGAGAGCTTGGGAATGGTCAATAGTGCTGGCTATGCATGACATAATAATTCTTTCATTTGATAGTTTGTGTCTTTATTGGAAAAGAGGAAAGGGAGCCTTTTGTAATTGATTGGGAGGAGATTTTTCAAGTTCTGTTTGATGTGGAAAACAGATGAAATGGGATAGACACTGGCTACAGTTTTTGAAAGGAAGTGCCCACTTTTGTGCATTCAAAGGCTGCCACCCTGCTGGGCCCCCTGCCGGCTGCTTCAAATGTACATTTTAATTAAAAAACAAAGAAAAAATGCCTTTTGAACATTATTCTTGAGATGCAAAATAAGCATCTGTCTAGCATCTGCTGTATGCTGAATATTATGGAAGGAGCAAGAGGAAGAAAGAAGACAAAAGCTAAAGTCCCTTACTTGGAGCTTCCTGACTATTTAGAAAGAACATGGAAGTAACACATTACCTGTCTGTCTTATCTGCATTTTAATCATAAGCCTGTCAGAAACAACCTTATTTAATGTGAATTTAATAACTAGGCCATTTCTGTTGTGTGTGTGTGTGTGTGTGTGTGAGAGAGAGAGAGAGAGAGAGAGACAGACAGACAGAGACAGAGACAGAGAGACAGAGAGAGACAGAGAGACAGAGACAGAGAGAGACAGAGACAGAGAGAGAGACACAGAGAGAGAGAGAGAGAGAGAGACAGAGAGAGAGAGAGACAGAGAGAGAGAGAGAGAGATTGGTATATTGGTCTAGTACCCCCATACACTCTGACATGTCTCTTACCTAGAAGATGATTTGAAATGGCATTTATAGGAATCTCAAACAAGGAAAAGATCCTAATTAACATTCCAGAATAGTCGCTGTTAAGTTTCTCCTTGGACCACTCTCCCCCAGGATTGAAGAGTGTTTCCGAATGGTAATCAATATTTTAATCTTAATGCAAAAGTGAACACTGCTTTTAGGTAGTTCTAGGAGAAATCATTCCAGGTAAGTGGGGAGGCAATGTTATTATCTAGTCCAGAGTTAAGTCTGGTTATCACCCTTAATCCATTTCCCTAAGAAAGGCCTTAGGTTTTGTTCTACTCACTTTCCTAAAGGGAAAAGTCCGGAAATGGTTTTAGTTTGAGAAAATATTATTTCTTAATATAGTCAGTGAATTTCAAAGGAGGTTTCAATATGCATTCACACCAGAAACATATAGTAAAGCTTTCTTCATTCATGCTTTGCCTCTGTAGCATCTGTGATCACTTGGACAGGGCCTTGGTAGAAGTTTACTTTCATGTTTTCTATAAGTAAGAGTTTTCTGAAGAAAATGTGTGAGACAGGCAGGTCAGGTATCATGAGTAGTGGATAACAGAGGGATGGCTTAGATGTCCATTGATGCCCTTGAAAGATAAGACCTAGCAGAAGGCCTCAAACATACAAGGTGCAACCTTTGTGGCAAATTTCTGGAGAGATATAGATAGGAATCACCCTGGATAGGAAAGCATGAATGGATTATGATTTATACCAGGGAAGGGAAAACCTGACATAGTGAGAGAGATTCCAGATGCTTTAGAGGTTTGGGGAGTACAAAAGAAGGGAGGTCTCTTAAAAGAAACAACTGCTTTGAAGCTCCCTCAAGCACTTTAGAACCTTCCATTTCCTTATAAAAATTGATACACTAATGAATCAATCACTTAATCAACATTTTCTGTGCTATATACTTAGTACAATGCCTGGCACATAGTAGTTACTTAACAAATGTTTATAGACTGACTATGCAAAAATATATAGAAAGGGAAACAGTTCCTAACTTTGTAAAGCTTGTTGCTGTTCACCCTTTATTTTTGAAGAGGACCAATTCATGGGGTGATGTCTTGACTTGTGTATGAATTGGATTTAAGTGAGGCAGAACTGCACAAAGTTGTCAGCCTCACTCTCTCTTTCAGAGTCTTAGAAGTGCAGTGGCAGGGCAGAAGTCAAGATGACTGGTGATAGCCCAGGAGATTCTTGTAGTTATTTTTCTCAAAGAGGATCAAAATGACATCATTATGTTAAGATTAAGTTACAGTGTGTTTGACTGTGGCTGATCAGACCGATAATGAGCTCAGAAAGCTCTAACACAGATCAGGCACACAGAATCTGTATGAATATTTGGAGTGGAGGTGTCTCTAAATTTGTTAATCTTACATTTCTTTTGAGCTACTGCAATTCTGCTTTGCTCATAGAGCATAGTGCTTTCTTTGGTGGGCACATGGTGGGCACACCATGCTGGGTGGTCCTATTCAGGGTCTTCCAGGTCTCATAATTGATTCCAAAATGCTCACATGGAGGTTAGAAGAAGTGATACAAGGACATTCACTTTCAAGGTCTCTCTGAAGAGCTTAGGAATCAATTGGAATTGATTGAGACTTTCTTATAAATCATTTATTAAAACCCTTTCACTGTTAACTACAGATCTCAAATTTAGAGCTGGAAAAGACCCTAGAGATCATATCATTCAACATTCTTAGTCTAGAGGTAGGGAAGCTGAGACCTAGAGAGAGGAAGTAACTTCCCCTAGGTCATATAACTGGACAGTGACTGGCAGAATTCTCACCAGGTCCTCTGACTTCAAACCCAGTCTTTTTTCCCCCATTGTACTGATATTACTATATGTTCCTGAATACAGTATGTTCTATTTTTCTTTTTTAAAGCAATTGGGGTTAAGTAACTTGCTCAAGGTTACACGGCCAGTTATTTCTGGGTGTGGTGCTAAGTATCTGAGCCTGGATTCCAACCCCCAGGTCATCCCGACTCTGGGGCCGGTGCTCTTACTCGCTGAGCGACCTGGCCACCCCTAAGCAATTGGGGTTAAGTAACTTGCTCAAGGTTACATGGCAAGGTGTTTCTGGGTGGATGCTAAGTGTCTGAGCCTGGATTCGATCCCCCAGGTCATCTCGACACTGGGGCCAGTGCTCTTACTCACTGTGCTACCTGGCCGCCCCTTAAATGAACTGTTTTTTTCTTTTTGGAGGGGGAAGGTAGGGAAATTGGGATTAAGTGATTTGCCCAAAGTCACAAGGCTAGTTTTTTGTGTTAAGTGTCTGAGGATGGATTTGAACTCAGGTCCTCCTGACTCCAGGGCTGGTGTTTTATTCATTGTGCCACCTACCGCCCCAAGTATGTTCTTTTTTAAAAAGACAAAATATGGTCTTTTCATTCTTTCAGGACAACTTTATTTAAAGCTGGATTAAAGAGGTGACAAAGTGACAGCAAGAGGAGGAAGGACTCAGTGAGTAGATGAAGGCTGAGGAGGAAAAGATATAGTCATGGAGGGAGGTATGAACCACAGATCCAATGCATCCTGGCATATGTGAGAATGGAGGGGTTTAGATCTGATGAAATGTCCATAATCTCAGAGAGGAGGGACTGTGAGAATTTCAAAGACAATAAAAACCGTGTAAGTTGAAAAGAAGAAAATATGAAAAATAAGCTTTCTCTTAGGTAATGGGAGAAGGGGTCATCAATGTGATAAGCACCAAAGGAAGATGATTTCAGGAGCACTGAATCTGGTTGATGTAAAACTGGAGGAGAAATTTCCTATCAAAATTGCTTTAGTACACGCAACTGTAACATCATCAATTCTCCCATCTTATTGGTCAATGGGGAACAATCAACATGCTCAGGAAATTGGTGCCTTTTATACTTATAGATTTTTCCAAGAACTAAGAAGAACATTGGCATTTCCAGTATGTTAGATGACAAACACAAATCAATGAGAATTTCACAGGAAAAGTGCTTCTGGGGTACTATTTAAAATTCTTCTATTTCCCATTTTAAAACAGTTTAATCAGTAGAAAATGATTGGCAAATCAAAATAATATTGTCTGAAGACAGTGATGTCTAAAAAGCTTTAAAAATTCTCTCAGTTTGATCATGAGGCTGATAAAACAGGAAATTCCATTGTTAATTAAATGCTCATGACCCTAGTTTGAATCTGAATTATAATAAACAAAAAACTATAAAAGATCCAAAGAGGTGTCCTTAAAAAAGAGGTGTACTTAAAAAAATCCACGTTCCCAGTGTTTCCAACCAAGCAATGTTCAGATAAGCTACGGGTGCCAGACAAGTTGACATGAACATTAGAACACAAGTCTGAAAAGAAGCAACAATTTCCATCAGTGGCTCGGCTTGATTTCCACTCCAAGCAACACCATTTCTCCCCCAGGATGAACTTATTACCTGAAATCTCATCATCATGCAGATTGACTCAGATTTTGATACTCAATACCTTCTCAAGTCTCTCAGATACCTCTCTCCACTGAGTGAAGGAGGGATGGAAGATGAAACAATAAACTCCTCTCAAAATTTTCCTATATAGAAGCTCAAAACTTTCTAGGTAACTTCTTTTTTCATAAACTGGTCTACTTTATTTCAACTCCTGGGACTCTTATGCCCTGGGGCTTGGTACTCCCTGGTAGTACTCTCATCCTTACCCCCATATTTTCAGCTTTATTTTGTTTATTAGATTGTAAGGTCCTTGAGGGTAGGCACTCTCTTTTTCTTATTTGTATCCCCAGTGCTTAGTAAGTGTCTGGAACATAACAGGTACTTAATATATGTTTATTGAATTGGACTACAAATCTAAATTACATTATGATTCATTCCCCCCCCCAACCCTAATAAACCACATAATGCCATCTCTTACAATTTGAATTTAAGCAAATAAATAACTTCTAAGAGACTCAGCTTACTTCCCTAGAATTTGTCTGAAAAATCATAGAAAGGTTGTGATTTGCATTTGTGAAGGGAGTTTTTACACTAGGAGTCTCCCCACAAATTTTTTACAAGCCTTTATTAAGTACCTACTATGTGCCGTGCACATTGCTAAGTGCTTTACAAATATCCCGTTTTATCCTCACAACAATCATGGTAGGTAGATGCTATTAATTTTTTTTTTCTATTTTACAATTGAGAAAACTGGGGTAGACAGATCTTAGGGTCATGCAGATGGCATTTTTCTGAAACCTGATTTCAATCAGACTTTCCTAACTCCCAAGTCCAGAAGTGTAGCACCAAGCACTCTAGCTGCCTCAATGTAAAAGTTGTGTAGGCAAACAAATCTTTTAACTAATTTCCCCTCCTCCCCCAATGTACCTCAAATTTCTGCTCTGGTCATAAGAATGTAGTATCAGTAAATGTGCCAAGAATTTAGAGAATTGCTCCTATCTCAGTTTCCTGCTCAGAAGAGAAAGAAATGAAATAAGACTTGCATTAAGAATTCTGTTCTTAACACCAGGATGCTAAATAGTTTTTTTTTTGCTTTTTGGAGGTTGGAAAGTAGGGCAATTGGGGTTAAGTGACTTGCCCAAGGTCACATGGATAGTCTTTTTTGTTAAGTGTATGAGGCCGCATTTGAACTCAGGTCCTCCTGACTTCAGGGCTGGTGCTCTATTCATTGTGCCACCTATCCACCCTTAAATGCTTTTTTTCTAATAGACCTCAAGGTTAAACCTAAATTTTCCCTATTGCATGAATTCCAGTGTAAATGACAATATTGCTTTGCAAAAAATTATTTTCCAATTAATTAGAATTTGTTTTATCTCTCCCCCCCAATTTAAAAGAAAAAGACAACTCTTTTTAAAAACAACTATGCAAAGCACAAAATAACAAAAAAGAAGCAAAAATAAGTTTTTTTTGGCCATGTCCAAATATATGTATGAATTTTGAGTTTATTATCTCTGTCAGTCAGGAGATGGGTAGCACAGTGCATTGCTTTGGACCCTACATGGTTATGTGGTGTACATGTCTAGTTAAGTCCTCTTGTCCTTAACTCTTACCAATGTCTGAAAATCCACCATTAGAGAATCATTCTTATGAATGTATTACTGAATCTTGTCCAAATTTAGCTAGCCCAATCCATGTCTTACTAATGTCTATAAATCTACCATTAGAGAATCATTCTTTTGACTCTAATATTGAACCTTGTTAAAATCTTACTAGCCTTAAGGTAGCATAACACCAACTCACAACAGCTATTAACATCTTAATGTAAATTCATTTATCAGATACTTCCCATCTTGACAGGTCACGTATAACAACTCTCCTAGGCAATGTTTCCCAAACTAATTTGTTATAGGAACACCTGGGCTTGAAATATATTGATGGGATACATAAATTCTAGTAAAAGGGACCTTATGTGTTCATGTGAAAAACCTTCAAAAGAAGAAAGGTCAGTGAACATTGGCATATAAAATAAAATCAGACTATTTTCATATAAAATCAGTTCTTATACATTTATGAATTCATTAGTTATTGTCATACAATTTAGATTATATAAAAAAATTTTTGGATACATCTTAACTGCCACTGGCTAACAGTCCCCCAGTGTGCATAAACCATTTAGACTCTCTGGTCTTGAGAGCTCTCACTAATAAAATGCAGATAATGATGTCTACATTTTTTCCCTCAAAGG
This sequence comes from Petaurus breviceps papuanus, assembly GCF_028583685.1. NCBI lineage: Eukaryota > Metazoa > Chordata > Mammalia > Diprotodontia > Petauridae > Petaurus > Petaurus breviceps. Next base: position 39,152,048 of record NW_027185761.1, on the reverse strand, counting down.
GTTTTTGAGAATCATTTTGTAAAACTTAAAATTTAGTTATTATTGTTATGTGCAATTTCACATTTAATGCTTTAAAAGGAAAAATATAGCCAACAGCTTTCCTCACCCCATAAACCTTTCTTTTATCTCTTGAGGATTCCTCTTTAAAATGGGAGAAATGACTAAATCTCTGTGAAGCAAACTTGTGAAAATATTGCTCTCAGGGAAGGAAAATATAGTGCTTAAAATGTTAGCAGATTAAGGAAGTGAGGACAGCTGGGCTGTAGGGTCATCAAGACAGATGCTACTGGCCATAGTTTGCTGGGCTGCACCAGCTTCTCTTTTCTGTTAAATTTGCCTGTAGCCAGGGCATAAATGCTTACAGGAACAAAACCATTGGCTGGTACAAACTGGCCCATTGTGCTGCTCTTTTGGAGCTGACTGGCCAGGATGGAGGGAGTCTCGGTGAGTTGGATGCTATCACTTTGTATGATACCAGCGAGCCAATACTCACTGCTTGTTTTTCCTGTGTTTATTACTATGTGTGTTATCCTGAGGAAATCTTAAGTGCTTTCTGAGAACAGCCTAAAGGTGACTACAAGCCACAGAAAAGTTTGGCGGAGATAAATCTGTTCCACTAGGTCAGCAATAGCTGAATCTGTGGAACCATTTTCTACTACCTAAGTGATGGCTCTGTGAGAAGTTGTGGGATTTTGGTTATCAGTGACTCTGGGAAGTTGCCTTAGGTTTTGAGAGCAAAGAGTGTACAAAACAACTGAGAAGTGGGGTGCCTGGACATTGAAGGCCTTAATTGGATTTCACAGTGGAAAATGACAAGGGTTAATTTATGATATAAACTACCATGGTTAATTTTAAAGAAATATAATTTATAGATGACTTTTGCCTTAACATCACAGTCATTCATGCCCTCATTAAAACCTCTCTGTGCCAAAGACAAGTTAACTAATTAAAAACTTCTGATAGAATGATCTGCTGACATATATAATATCCTGTCTTAGTTATCTATCCCCTACCTTTCTGCCATGAAGAAAAAGATATATTTCATGACCTGTTCCCTGGAATTTTAATTGCTTATTTGATTAGCAATCATTCATTTGGATGATTGTTTAATTTGCATTATTTTCATCATTGAGTATCTTGCTTTGGCTTTGATTACTTCACTATGCATCAGTTTATGTAAATCTTTTATGTTTCTTTTAATTCTTCATATTCACCATTACAGCAATCTGTCATCTTTTATCAAACCATTCCCTATTCATTGGCCACCTCCTTCAATGTTCCCACAAAGAGTAATGCTATGAATATTTTCCTAGGAGTTTTCTTTTTGGGATCTTTTTCAGGAGGTGATCAGTGGATTTTTTCAACCTCTATTTTGCCCTCTGGTTCTAAAACATCAGGGCAGTTTTCTTTGAGAACTTCCTGGAGGATGATTTCTAGGTTCTTACTTTGATCATGGCTGTCAGGTAGTCCAAAAATTTTTAAATTATCTCTCCTGGATCTATTTTCCATGTCAGTGGTTTTTCCAGTGAGATATTTCACCTTGCCTTCTATTCTTTCATTTGTTTGGATCTGTTTAACAGCATCTTGATTTCTCATAAAGTCATTAGATTCAATTTGCTCCAATCTTATTCTGAAGCAAGGATTCTCCTCATTGAGCTTTTGAGATTCGTTTTCCATCTAGCAAATTCGGCTTTATAAGGCATTCTTCTCCTTATTGTCTTTTCGAGCCTCTTTTGCCATTTGAGTTAGTCTATTTTTTAAAGTGTGATTTTCCTCAGTCAGTATGTTGACTCTCATTTCATAATTTTCTTATATTCTTCTCATTTCTCTTCCCAATTTTTCCTCCACTTGTCTTATCTGCTTCTTAAGGTCCTCTATGGCCTGTAACCAGCTCGTATTTTCCTTTGGAGCTTTTGGTGCAGGAGTTCTGACTTCACTGTCTTCCTCTTGTTCCATGCTTTGCTCCTTTTTGTCCCCAAAATAGGAGCCTAATGTTGGAATCTTCTGTCTGCTTTGTTTCTTTTGCCTGGTCATGTCGCCCCTCAGTGACTTGATCCCTGGGATTTTTGCCACAGTAGGACTCTGCCACCAGACAGGGGAACTTTCATCCCAAATGCTGGGGTTTTCTCAGCTGTTGGAGGTATTAGATAGGTGCCCTCTCTGATGGCATGCTCTAGCAAGCTGGATACATGCCCCAGGACCTCCACCCTAGACTGCAATCCAGATCCAAGCAGGTTAAAGCAAGAGAGATTACCCCTCAGACTGGTGCTTAGTCCCCCTACACTCTTCAGGCCAGGAGCTGAAGCTGCCACGTGGTGCTGGCTTGCTGTGCCAGGTGTCTAAGTGGCTTCTTGCCCCAGCAGCAAAAGCCATGCACTCCTACTTACTGGATCCCAAAATCCAGACTGCACTGACCTCTCACTTTGTCCTTTGCATCTATGTGTTGATCAATCTGGAAACGGTCACAGATGCTGCTGATCTCGAGTCCCTCCAGCTGGCGGCTGGTCAGGGCCACCCTGGGGCTAAAGCCTTGGCATGGGGCTGGGTTCGGCTCCCGGAGCACTGTGCTGGCTGATTTCTGCCAGCCTGCTGGGCTGTACTCAGTGTGAGGTTAGCTTCTCTGTGTCATTTTGTGGGTTCTGCAGCTCCAAAGTTTTTTCAGAGTCCCCTTTTTACATGGATTGGGAAGGTGGAAGCTGGAGCAGTGGGGAGGTTGTGTTTCTACTCTGCCATCTTGACTCCCAATGCTATGAATATTTTGAGGTATATTGGACAGTTTTTTTAAAAAATATATCCAGCACTAATCTTTTTTTGTTTTCCTGAGCTCCAATCCCACCTAACCACCTGCTTTTTGGATATCTTGAACTGGATGTCCTACAGGTATCTAAGAATAACATATGTAATGGGAATGTAAATTTATGTTGTTGCCATCCTTCTAAGATTGTATTGCATAAGCTCTTCCCTGCCCCTTTATTAAGTGCACCTGGAGCCTGTGGTGGGAGGCTTGTTTTTCAAGAATCCAATGGTCAAGAGTGGTTGTTACATTCTCTGAGCCAGGAGAAGGCTATATAATCCCTGATGTGAGGCATTCTTTTGGGGCTCACTTTGAGAAGTGTTGTGTGATTTGACCAGAGGAGACTCTGGGCAGCCGTTGAGAGCCCCCTGGCTTTGAAAAACCCAGATGTTGATGCTTCCCTCTCTGGTGACTGACTAGGTGGATGTAATGGTTGGATAGTTGGAGGCCTGTCTGCTTGAAATGCTTCTCTGTCTTGTAATTCCTGCTTGTAACCTCTGTATACTCTGAAGTTTGGGGTGGTGACTTTTCCCCCCTGAACTAGGTAAATGATATGTTTGATTGATTAAAAGAAGATTGTTAACCCATTTTGAGTTGCTTTCCTTTAGAAAAGCATATCTAAGAACCTGTGTTGGCAGCCACCCTGGGGACACTGGGGTGCTTGCTGCAACAACATATCCCAAACTAAGCTTGTTATCTTTTTCCAAAACCTACCCTCTTTCTCAATTTCCTTATTGCTCTTGAGGGTGCCACCATCTTCCCAGTCATCCAGGCTTACACCCTAAGTGTCAACATTGGCTTTTTACTCTCTCTCTCTCATCTCATAAAACCAGTCAGTTGTCAAGTCCTGGCCTTGCAACATCCATCACCTCTCAATACACACCCTTCTCTCCCCTGACACCCTGGTGCATACACTTGTCACCTCAGGCCTGTACTATTTCAATAACCTTTATCACATCCAGTTATCCTCTCTCTGTCTTAAATCTCATTCTACTCTAGTCCATTTTGCACTCAACTATATAAGAGACCTTCCTGGATCACAGGTCTGAACATGTCACCCCCTTTCAATAAACTCCAGTGGCTTCTTATTGCTTCCAGGATCAAATATAAAATCATCTGCTTAGCATTCAAAGTCCTTCAGAATCTGTGCGTATCCTACCTTTCCAATATGCTTATAGCATACTTTCCCCCACCTCCACCCACCATGTAACCTGTGACTAGTGAACAGGGATTTGCCTTCATCCTGGATCTATCTGTACTATCTAAAACATTTCATCATTTCCCACCTACCTGCATTCATTTTGAGTACTTTGAGTTCTCCACCAAGTCCTCAGGAGCCTATTCACAGGGAAATGTCATCATCCTGCCAGATCCAATCAGCCATGGTACTCACCATCCACAATAGTCTGCCCCTCTGAATGGAGAGCAGAACCATGAAGTCCTCAATCACCATTGAGGATGCCCCCAAGACACAGTTCCTTGTTTCTTATTAAGCTTTGCTCATTTTGAAGTTGTTGACTTTTCCACCGTGCCCCTACACCAACTTCCTTCCTCCCTTCCTTTCATCCCTTTTCAACTTTCTTTTGTGGGTTGTTTTTTCCCATTAGATTATAAGTTCCTTGAGGGCAGGGGCTGCCTTTCTTTTTTTTTGTGTTTCAGTGCAGGGCCTGGCACATAGTAGTCATTTAATAAATGTTTATTGACTCACTTGCTGTTTCAACGTTGATTGGTCAGACCAGGGTTTGGGCTAATGATACTGTCAAGGGTTAACTTCTCCTTTAAAAAATAGTTCAGGAACCAATAAAATTGATAGACCCTTAGTCAATATGATAAAAAAAGAAAGAAGAATACCAAATTATGAGTATTAAAAATGAAAAGGGTGAATCTACCTCCACTGAAGATGAAATCAAAACAATAATTAGGAATTATTTTTCCCAATTGTATGCACATAAATTTGACAATCTTAGGGAAATGGATGAATATTTACAAAAATACAAGTTGCGCAGATTAACTGAAGAGGAAGTAAATTACTTAAATAACCCTATCTCAGAAAAAGAAATTGAACAAGCCATCAGTCAACTCTCTAGGAAAAAATCTCCAGGGCCAGATGGATTTACTAGTGAATTCTATCAAACATTTAAAGAACAATTGATTCCAATACTCTACAAACTATTTGGGAAAATTAGTGAAGAAGGAGTTCTACCAAATTCTTTTTATGACACAAATATGGTACTGATACCTAAATCAGGAAGAGATAAAACAGAGAAAGAAAATGATAGACCGAACTCCCTCATGAATATAGATGCAAAAATTTTAAATAAAATACTAGCAAAAAGACTACAGCAACTTATCCCAAGAATAATACACTTTGATCAGGTAGGATTTATTACAGGAATGCAAGGATGCTTTAATATTAGGAAAACCATTAGTATAATTGATCATATCAACAATAAAACTAGCAGAAACCACATGATTATCTCAATAAATGCAGAAAAGACTTTTGACAAAATACAACATCCATTCCTATTAAAAACACTAGAAAATATAGGAATAAATGGAGCTTTCCTTAAAATAATAGATAGCATCTATTTAAAACCATCAGCAAATATTATATGTAATGGGGATAAGCTAGAAGCATTTCCAATAAGATCAGGGTCCACTATCACCCCTATTATTCAATCTGGTACTAGAAATTTTACCAGTAGCAACTAGAGAAGAAAAAGAAATCAAAGGAATCAAATTAGGCAAAGAAGAGACTAAGCTATCACTCTTTGCAGATGATATGATGATATACTTAGAGAATCCTAGAGAATAAAGTATAAAACTTCTTGAGACAATAAATAAATTTGGCAAAGTTGAAGGATATAAAATAAACCCACATAAATCCTCAGCATTCCTATATATTTCTAATGAAATTCAACAGCAAGAGATAGAAAGAGAAATCCCATTTAAAGTTACTGTAGAAATTATAAAATATTTGGGAATCTACCTGCCAAAACAAACCCAGGACCTATATGATCACAACTACAAAACACTTTTCACACAAATAAAGTCAGATCTAACTAATTGGAAAAGTATCAATTGCTCATGGCTGGGTTGAGCTAATATAATACAAATGACAATTTAACCTAAATTAAATTATAATTTAGTGCCTTACCAATCAATTTACCAAAAAACTACTTTATAGAGCTAGAACAAATAGTAATAAAATTCATTTGGAAGAATAAATGGTCCAGAATATCAAGGGAATTAATGAAAAGAAATGCTAGGGAAGGTGGACTAGCTAAACCGGATTTCAAACTGTATTATATAGCAGCAGTCATCAAAACTACTTGGTACTGGCTGAGGAATAGAGTAGTGGATAAATGGAATAGATTAGGCACATGCGATTCAGCAGTCAATGACTATAGTAATCTATTGTTTGATAAACCCAAAGACCCTAGTTTTGGGGATAAGAACTCACTATTTGATAAAATCTGCTGGGATAACTGGAATATAGTATGGCAGAAACTGGGCATAGACCATTATATATATCCCAAAATCAAGTCTAAATGGGTGCATGATCTAGGTATAAAGGTTGATACTGCAAGCAATCTCAGAAAACAAGGAATAGTTTACCTGTCAGATTTGTGGAGAGGGAAAGACTTTATGACTAAACAAGAATTAGAGAGTATTATAAAATGCAAAATGGATAATTTTGATTTCATTAAATTGAAAAGCTTCTGTACAAACAAAGCCAATGTAACCAAGATTAAGAGGGAGGTGGGAAATTGGGAAAGAATTTTTACAACCTATGTCTCTGATAAAGGACTCATTTCTAAAATATACAGAGAATTGAGTTAAATCAATAAGAATACAAGTCATTCCCCAATTGATAAATGGTCAAAGGATATGAAAAGGCAGTTTTCAAAGAAAGAAATTAAAGATATCTATAAGCACATGAAGAAATGCTCTAAATTACTATTGATTAGAGAAATGCAAATCAAAACAACTCTGAGATACCACATCTCACCAGCCAGATTGGCTAAGATGACAAAACAGGAAAATGACAAAGCTGGAGAGTATGTGGGCAAACTGGAACACTAATGCATTGCTGGTGGAGTTGTGAACTGTTCCAACCTTTCTGGAGAGCAATGTGGAATTATGCCCAAAGGGTTATAAACACATTCACACCCTTTGACCCAGCAATACCACCTCTAGGGTTATATCCCAAAGAGATCATAGAAGTGGGAGAAAGACCCATATCTATAAAAATATTTATAGCACCTCTTTTTGTGGTAGCGAAGAATTGGAAATTAAGGGGTGCCCATCAATTGGGGAATGGCTGAAAAAGCTGTGATATATGCATGTTATGGAATACTATTGTGCTGTAAGAAACGAGGAGCAGATGGACTTCATATTTACCTGGAGAGGCTTATATGAACTGATGCTAAGTGAGAAGAGTAAAACCAGGAGAAATTTGTACATAATCACAGACACAACATATGTGTGATGACCAGCTTTGATAGACTGGACTCTTCTCAACAGTGCAGTGATATGAGTCAATCCCAGAAGACTCATGAGGGAGAGAGATGTCTACATTCAGAGAAAGAACTAGAAAGAACTGAGTATGAATCCAGATTGAAGCAAACTACCTGATCTTTTTCTTTTTTCTTGTTTGTTTTTATTACCTCTTTCCTATTGTTCACTCCATCTGATACAATCCTTCTTTATTACCTGACTAATGTCTAATGCGAAAGTATTTACAGATCCTATACTTGACTGTATGCCACCATGGGGAGGGAGGGGAGGGAGGGGAGGGAGGGGGTCAGAATTTGAAACTCAAGGAATTGTGGAATTGAATCTTGTAAACTAAAGTAAACAAACAAATTAAGAAAAAATATATGGATGAAATAAAAATAACTGATTAAAAATAAATAAATTTAGAGCTGGGAGGGACCTTCTAGGCCATTTAGTAACCTCTTTATTTTTGCAGATGAGGAAACTGAGGCTGAAGGAGATTAAGCAGTTTGCCCAAGGTGAAAGAAATACTCATCATTGGAAGTAGGACTTGTTCTTAGGTCTTCAGACTTTAGAGTCAGTGTTCTTTCCAGTACAAAGCAGTTTGGAGTTCATGACCAGGATAAATGTGAGATACTGCTCTATCATATAGAGTCATTTGTTGCTAAGTTTAGTTTCCTCTGAGTTCTAAGAGTTACAATTTCTCTGATACAGAGTTCTAAGAGAGTGTTTTATTTTTTTAATGTAACAATTTGTAGCATACTGGGAAGATGGATATCAGAACTGTTCTATAAATAAGGAACACATATGATACATCTAAGTGGTACAGTAGATAGAGTCAGTAAGACCTTAGTATAAATCCGGCATCAGACACTAAGTGGCAAAGCAGATAGAGTCAGTAAGACTTTAGTTCAATTCTGGCATCAGACACTACTTATATGACCCTGGACAAGTCACTTAACTCTGCCTCAGTTTTCTCATCTGTAAACTAAGCTGGAGAAGGAAATGGCAAACCACTTTAATATTTCTGCTAAGAAAACACCAAATGCATATGTGTTTTGTATCATTCATGTGCCTCTTTATGTAGCTTCTTTCCCTCACGGATACTGAGTTCATTGGTGAAGAATTACCCAGATTTATGTGTGGATTATGATGTATATATTATTCTCGAATTTACTTTAATATTTAAGCACCTGTGATGTTGATATTGTTTCTTTTGCATTGTTGTTAAGTAAATTATGTCAAACATCTAAAAAAAAATAAAAAGTAGTTCAGGTGCATCTCCTACAGCACAGTGGGCAGAAACAAAGGGATCTAGGAACTTCTGATCTCTTGAACTCACAAGACTGCATCTCAGACTGGAAATTTCTGTCTCAGAATAAATATGTAGTCACCTATACTCACGGAAAGGGATACAATGAAGAAAAGAAAGCTAGGGGCTATCACCTAATCTCATGCTCATCCAGCACTTGGCACAGTGTATGGAACATAGTAGGAACTTAATAAGTGTTTATTGATTGATCATGATTTACTAGGAAGCACATGTACTCACTTTCCTGTGTGATCAGCAGCCATGCAATTGTCCCCAGTGGGTTCCTGGCTCAGTGACCAATACTCGATGCGTTCTTTTGTTGTTGCTGCTGTCTTGAGGACCAAAAGATTTCTGTAGTATGCTAAAATGCCAAGACCCTCGGTGTACCCCAGAAGTGCCTTGAGGGCTAAGTGCATGCTCCATTGGATGGTCAGTGTTATATCAGTAAAAATGAACTATTCACCTTATGCATAATGGAGGACCCAGATGACTTGTCAGTGTGACATATGTGAATTTATGTTTCAAATTATAAAAGCTAGACTATTTTGATTGAAAATGAAAAATATTTAATCATTCCAGCTAATAGATTATATATATCCATATAAAGTCCATTTTCAGTCCTATCATTCTGGTCTCTCATTCTTGACAGAAAGATTGATTGGAAAGATTTCTCTCTCTACACTTTCCATCTATCTTCTGTAGTCTCATAAATGTTGAATTAAGCAGGTTTTATGAAACTAATCACAGACGGCAGTTTTCATTGAAAGTGACTGTGACAGAGTGTTTTCCCCAATTTTGCACTTAGCCAATAATAAGCCAGCAGTAAAGTGTCACTTGATTCTAGAGTGGAAGATTTCTATAGATTTTATCACACTATGGAAAGCACAGGATGGTCTTGGGCAGAGTCCAAGGGGAATGGCTATGTATGCTTGATTTGTGAAATTCTGAGAAATGCATATGGATTTTAGAAAAATTTCTAGCAGAGGTACAGGGAATACAGCTTGGCAGATAGGAAAATGATCAACTCATGGTCTATAGGTGTCATCTGAGAACTTAACCAATCATCCCCCAGTCCTTTGTCATCATGTTAACATCTATTAGGAGCAGTTCTGGAAACCACATTTTAGGAAAGTCTATCAAAGCAAAGAGAATTCAGAGGTGTGAAACTTGAATTTGTGGCATATAAGAATCAGGTGAAGAAACTGGGGATATTTATCTTGCTGAAGAGAAAATGGATGGGAAATGATGTACCATCAAGTATTTGAAAGGCTGATGTCCCCAGGAGGGGTTAGACTTTTTCTGGTTGCTCTCGGAGGGGAATAGGAAGGAAAAAAATGTGTCTAATAATTAGAACTTATGAAACTGCCTGGATTGCCTCAGGAAGTGGTGACCTACCCAGTAATGATGATTGGATATTCCAGGAAAAAGTGTCTCCAAGTGCTGAAAGATGAGTTTTGAAGTCTGGGCTCCAGGAGCAGGGCCAGGAGAGGAATATAAGGAGCTTTAGAGTTCATTAGTCCAACTCACTCATTTTACAAATGAGGAAACTGAGGCCCACAGAAGGTAAATAACTTGCCCAAAGCTACATAAGTAATAAGTGACAAGAGTGGATTGGATTTAATTTCACAATCAATAAAAAGCCTTCTGCTCAGTTCTGAAGGTAATAAAGAGATTAATAAGGCAAAGTTACATTCTTCAAGAAGCTTATAATGCTGAAGGGAGTTACATGTCATTTTCTAAGATTCCTTCTTTTCTCTCTGCTCCTACAACTGCCCAGCACACCTGATCATAAAGTAATCCTTTTTACAGAGCAAGATGGAAGTTGGGAATCATCCAAGTGAGGATACTGAAGCCCACAGAGACAACTAGATGGCCCAGTAATTAGAGCACTAGCCCCAGAATCAGGAACGTCAGAGATCAAATTGGGCCTCAGACACTTACTAGCTATATCAACCTCAACAAGCCACTTAACCTCTTTTGCCTCAGTTTCCTTAAATGTAAAATGGGGATAATAATAGCATTTACCTCCCAGGGTTGTTGTGAGGATCAAATGAGATAATCACTTTAAAGCATTTAGCACAGTGCTTAGTAGGAATTTAATAAATACTTATTCCCTTCCAATTCCAGAAATGAAGTTGATTGAACTACCCTGAAGAAGAGGAGATTTAGGTGGGACATAATAACATTCAAATTGCCCAACAATCATGCTCATTTCACACACCAGCAAGGTTATGCTTAAGATTCTGCAAACCAGGCTTCAGCAATATGTGAACCGAGAATTACTGGAAGAGAAGGCTGGTTTTTGAAGAAGCAGAGGAATCAGAGACCAAATTGCCAAAATTTGTTGGATTATGTAGAAAGTAAGGGAGTTCCAAAATAACCATCTACTTCCACTTCAAAGACTATACTAAACCCTTTGACTATGTAGACTGCAACAAAATGTGGCAAGTCCTCAAAGAGATAGAGGTACCAAATCATCTTGTCTCCCGAGGAACCTGCATATGGCCAATAGGCAACAGTTAAAATCAAAATTGTAACAACTGATTGGTTTAAGATTGGAAAACAAGTATGAGGAGGCTGTACATTATTACTTTACTTATTTAACTTAAATACAGAGTATGTCATGAGAAATGCCAGGCTAGATGATCAAAAGCTAGAATTAAGATTGCTGGCAGATTTATCAACAATCTGAGATATGCAGATCACACCACTTTTAGGGCAGAACGTGAAGAAAAATTAAGAAGCCTCTTGAGGAGAGTGAAAAAAGAGAGTGTAAAAGCTATCTTGAAGCTTAACATTAAAAAAATAGATCTTGGCAATCAGTCCCTCACTTCCCAGCAAATAGAGGGAGAAGAAATGTAACAATGTCAGATTTTATATTATTGGACTCAAAGATCTCTGCAGAAGGTGACTGAAGCCATGAAATTAAAAGACACTTACTCCTTAGAAGGAAAACTATGACAAATCTGAACAGCATGCTAAGAAGCAGAGACATCACCTTGCTAACAAAAGTCTGAATAAAAGCTATGGTTTTTCCAGTAGCAATGCATAGCTGTGAGAGTTGAACTATAAGGAAATCTGAGTGCCATAGAATCAATGGTTTCAAACTGTGGTATTGGAGAAGACTTTTTTTTTTAATTCAATTTTTAATTTATTAATTTGTTTGTTTCCTTTTAGTTTACAGGATTCAATTCCAATTCATTGGATAGCAAAGAGGTCACATCAGTGATATTAAAAACATTAATTTTGGGGCGGCTGTGTGGCGCAGTGAATAGAGCACCGGCCCTGGAGTCAGGAGGACCTGAGTTCAAATCCAGCCTCAGACACTTAACACAAAAACTAGCTGTGTGACCTTGAGCAAGTCACTTAACCCCAATTGCCCTCCCAAAAGCAAACAAACCTAACCAAACAACAACAACAAAGCTGTTAATTCGGGCTATTCACTGGAAGGTCAAATTCTGAAGCTAAAGCTTAAATACTTTGACCACACCATGAGAAAAAGGGACTTATTGGAAAAGACTCTGATGCTGGGAAAGATTGAAGGCAAAAGGAAAAGGGGATGGCAGAGGATGAGATGGGTATACAGTGTCAAGGAAGCAATGAGCATGAGCTTGGACAGACTTCAGGAGACAGGGGAGGATAGAAGGGCCTGGCATACTGTGGTGTATGGAGTCACGAAGAGTTCATGTTCTTCTTGGTGATAAAAGGCAGAACTGGTAGTAATAGGTGAAAACTCAGGTTTTAGTTCAGTGTAAGGAAAAAAATACTGAAATTTGTTCATACAGTCATAGATTTAGAGCTAGAAGGTAAATTAGTGATAACAAGGCCATCCTCATTTTTACAGTTAAGGAAATTGAAACCCAGTCAGTTGAAATAATTTGTCCAAGGTCCCTAGCTAGTATCTGGGGTAGAATCTAAACTCAGGTCTTCTTCACTCCATGTCCAAAGCTCTATCTACTGCAATAATTTGCCTTTCAATGGAAAAGCCTTTAGCACCTGTATTCCCAGATGGTCATCCATCTAAGTACTAATCAGCCTCAATTCTGGTTAGCTTCTAAGAACAGATGAAGTTGCATGAATCTGGGGGTACTACCTCTGTACAAAATGGAATGTTAGGCCTTACCATCACTCATTTATACGGTAGTCTGGTAGAGAATAACTCTGGCACATGACTCCAAGATCCATGGTGGGTCCGAGTGAGCTATACCGCATTATCATAAACTACTTGTGTGCAAAAAGTAGCACAAGATATCCAGTCAAGGATATGGATGGTGGAATCGTTTACAGTCCTGCCATGTTGTGAGAGCAGAGGATAACAGAAAGATATGACTACTTTTGCAAGAGAGTCCATGCTACTCCCTCCCTCCCCCCAAGATCTTCAAGTAATGGCAGCAATCGTATAGTGATGGTGCAAAAGAGATCTTTATTTAGGGAAATGTTGGACTGTGTGACCTCTGAGGTCCCCTTGAATACTTAGAATTAAACAAAAAAGATAACATTAGGGTAGCATTATTCTTTTATGAGAAAGTAATACCATTACATGAAATCTTAGCAATGCTACTCAGTTGATAACATAAATGATGTACGTATAAATTCTAGAAGTGAAAATAGCTTTTTGAGTCAGAAATGATTTGTGTGATCAACAGCCTTTTTCTGACTTGCATCTGGTTCCTTAGTAGAGATGACAGTCCCTAAAGCTTTAATAACTTGGTTATTTAAGCTTTGAACCCTTAGGTTTAAATTTCAGGTAATTTCCCTTAGCATGTTTTCCCTCTCCTGTAAACTCCTAAGCTCTTAGGCCTCTGTTGAGACATTAGCACCTCTTCACACTTGTATAGTCTTAGAATAACCCTTGCACAAGTTCCCAAAATGCATTATATGTCTTAGTGAACTGGACCACATTAACACGAATCACTTGTATGAAGAAAATGATACAAGACAGCCAGTCAAGGGCATGGAGAGAAGGATAGTTTGCAGTCCTGCCATGTTGTGAAAGAAAGAGATAATAGACAGATGGGTCAGCTTTTGCACAGGTGGCCATGAAATGTTTAAAACCAGAGGAAGGCCTCTAGTGCATTGCTTGGATCCTTTGTGAAGGATTTATGGAAAGATATGAGTAAGATTCAGACAGGATGAAAGAACATAAATACATTGCTAACTGTGCCTCTGGAGAGATTCCCTCATTCTTATGAGACCATGGATTAATTGATGTTTTGAAGCATAATATTATAGGATCATTGAATGGGAGACCTATTCAAACGTGTGTAGTCTGTTGGAAAATAACCTTTACACATGATCTCAAGCTGCATGATGTAGAGAATTGCAAACACAGGACTAAATCATGCTATATTTGATTGTTATTAGCAGTAGCAGTAGTACTACTCATAGTAGAGGTTAGCATTTATACGTCTCTTTAATGTTTACATTGTGCTTTACAAATACCACACTTTATTGTAAAAAAAAAAAACAACCCAACCCTGGGAGATAGGTGCCATAATTATCCACATTTTACCGAGGAAAAAAGTAAGGTTCAAATGTTGTGATTTTTTTCACAGTCACGTATCTAGTGTTTGAGGCAGGATCTAAACAGATCTTCCTGATTCAGGTCTTCCACTCTGTTCACTGCAACCTTTTTTTGAACAATATAGGGATAACATCTCAGCACATTGGCAAATTAATAGATTACATTTGTGCCTTTGTCGACTTCTCTGTTTTCAGTTGATTTACCCTTTGGCTGCTGTCCTCATCATGGGATCAAGGGGACCATATGCTGTTAGTCAAAGCTCGCTTGGTTTGAGACTGTTTGAACCTTATCAAGTTGCTGAACCTCTGAAACAAAAATAGGAACACTAGATAGTGGCAATGATGGGGGAAAACATTGGAAAAAATTGTGGCTGAGGTCTTAGGATCATAGAGGAGGGACCACAGGGGAAGGATTAGAAGGTCCCTTTCTACTTTAGATCTTTAAGCTTATCATAATCTGAATCTAATAGGAGGAAATTTAACAGAGATAATTGCAAAATGGCTTAGAGATCATTTTATAAACGAAGAACTAAGTTTTAAAGAGCCTAAATGACTGTGTGACCTAAGGTCACACAGGTAGTAGTGCAAAGTTTTAAATCCAGATCCTCTGACAATATTCAAATCACTCAAGCTTAGATGTTAGTCTTCTGAGTTCATAGTTAGTAGGTTTTAAGTTCCTAAGTTTCATAGATTCATCACTATAAATGAACTCAGAGGTCATTAGGCTAAGACTTCTTAATTTACAGGTGAGGAAACTGAGGCTTGCAGAGGTTAAGTGACTTGCTTAAGGTCACATGTGTAGTAAGTTGCAGAGTCAACATCCTGTATTTGGTTGAGTGGATTCATAATTGAAATGATCAATTCAAATGTGTCATCTAAGTGAAATTTCATTATGTTATTTGCCAAGTGTTCTACACTGTTTTTAATATTTAATTTATTTGGGAACCTTACAAAACTTTGATCTTATCTCTTCTGTGATAGATACTTCCAGGAGAATGGCGATAATTGTTGATAAATCAGACTTAAGCTTACCTAAAGAGAAGGAAGCCCTGATTTATGGCTTTGCCCAACTTACAGATGGATCAATGTCACCAGTTCCCTAAATAATCAAATTAAATGGCGAGAGAAGGGTAATCAAGGTGGCTGTCACATTCCAGTGAGTGGAAGTTAGTACAACATCTGCTTTGCCTGCTGTTTCCCAAGTCACTGGAGCATATGGCAATCAGGGGAATTGCCTTCCTCCCTTTTTATTGGTGGAGGCCAAGCACTGGGGAGGTGTTCTTTCTGCTGAGAGTAGCTTTTTGTGAGTTGCTGCAGTGGGGAGTAAGACTAATGTCTATAAAAAAAAAGCAGAAGCAAGTTTCATCTTGACTTTTTTCCCAGAAGTCTCCTGCCCTCACCTGTTAGCTAAACCTTAGCTTTCCTTCACATCCTTCAGGTCAGAAGAGAGGTAGGGATATGTAAGACTTGTCACTGTTACCTTCAGATTGCTGCACCAATTACTTTTTCAGGGACCAAGTAACACATTCATTCTGATTTCCAGGAATAAACATCTGCACTAGAAGAAGTAAGAAAGAAAAAGAAAAAGGATGTAATTGTGCTGTGGGTCAGATGGTGATTAAAATCAGGATTATTTAATTTTTCATGATTTAGCCAAAAACCATTGCCAATTCAAACTAAATGAGAACGATGTCTGAATTGTCAAAAAATTTTGAATTCTATATTTTTAAAGGAATGAACCATAATTTTATTACACTCAAATAATATAACCTTCTGGCTAAAGGGTTTCCAAATCCTGCCAGAGCTGCTTAATAAACTCATAAAGGGAGCATGCATATGGACCATTTTTCAGGATTGCCAGCAGCAGCCAAACAATACCTCCAAATGACCCTATTGTTGCTTAGTCATTTTTCAGTTGTGGCCAACTCTTTGTTGTGACCCCATTTGGGGTTTTCTTGCCAGGGATACTGGAGAGGTTTGCCGTTTCCTTCTCTGGCTCATTTTACTGATGAAGATACTGAGGCAAACAGGGTTAAGTGACTTGCCCAGGGTCACAGAACTGGTAAGTGTCCGAGGCCAGATTTGAACTCAGGAAGATGATCCATCCTGACTCCTGACCCTGTTCTCTTTCCACATTGCTACCAAGATGCCCCAAAGAACCTATTAAGCACCTACACGATACTAGTACTGTCCTAGGTCCTAAAGAAACGAGTTGAGCATTTCTTATCCTCAAGAAATTTTCATTCCAATTGTGGCAGTTAGGTGGCGTAGTGATAGAATGATGGATCTGTAGAGTCAGTTCATATCTGACCTTGGAGAACTATTAGCTGTGTGATCCTGAGCAAGTAGCTTAACCTCTCTCACCCTCAGTTTCCTCATCTCTAAAATGGGGACAACGAGAGTGCCTACCTCCTAGGTTTGTTGTCAGGATCAAATGAGAAAATATCAGTAAATCTTTGTTAATAATGCAGATTTGTAAATTGCTTCACATAGTTCCTGGCACATAGTAGGTATTTAATAAACATTTCTTTCTCTAATAGGGGGTACAATCCATATAAGGGAATCTATTTGCTCCCCCTGCCCATAGAGTATTTCTAGTATTTCTTGTAGTTTCCTTCAGGATAATTCGAGTGGCTTGTTGCTGGTTAGGATGACAATGATGATGATCTGGAAAACAAAAAAGAAAGGTTTCCAGTCTTTCCCTAGTCTTGAAAAAAAAAACTAGGTGAAGAGGTATTGATTATGGAGGGGCACATAGGCTGAGGTAAGAAAGAGGACAGCGGACCTCAGCTCCTGCACTCAGATGGAAGTAAAAACTAGGGATTGGTGGTTGAAACCCAGGAGGGAGCAGATCTTCAGAGTACACACAAAAGTGAATATTTATCATTTTGAAAGATGAACTTTTCTTGTCCAAGTATGAATGGGGAATCTGTTGCTAGAGTTCACCATTTTTTTCTTCATAAATCATTCAGACTAACTCCAGAAGAAAAAAAAATAGTGGGTCACAAATCTGCTAAGCAGAGACAGTTTAAAGCTTCAGATTGAATATGCATAATAGCATTCCTCCCATGAGAATTTCCATGTGAGTGTGCATATGTGTATTTATAGTTAAACACACACATACCCTAGGATAAATACTAGAGAGAAAATAACTGTAGTAATTACAAAAGAAAGTAAATTGTCAAAGTTGAACCTAGTTTTATGAAATGGAATTGTTCTAAAAGCATTGGTGAAAATCAGAAAATGGCCAATAAAAATTTGGGTCTGAAGACTATCAAATGTTTCCACTTTGCATGATGTTCCAACATGGTGTCTTTGAATGACCAATGTGACCCTCAAATAATTACAGCAATAATTTTCTTCATGATAAGACCTCTCATATTGTGCTTTATTCACATTAATTTGTTAATCCTCCTAATACCCCCAGAGGCATGAAGTAGTGACAATTTATTGTTTCCATTTCATAGCTCAGAAAGGGAAAGGTCAATGTCTGGACTAGGAATAGAATCCTAAGTATTCTCATGCCAGGTTCTAAGTACTTCACCCCCAACCACTCATATGAAGGAAGATAATGGTATGGTATCCATTCTTTGGGGACCCTCTTTAATTTTCCCCCTTTTGTAGCTCTTCCTGCCATTTCTGACTTACAATAAAAACCAATTTACAAAATTCAATCGGTAAAAGTCAAGGCTGATTCTCTTTAATTGGCAGGAGGTGCCACTTTGAAAATTACCAATTTAATAGAGTGAGAAGCAACAGGAAAGGAGAGATGTAGTTCATCAGGGGATGAGAAGCAATGGGAAGGCCACTTGACAGGGTCTAACTTATTATACAAATGATCATTTCATCTTGAATATACAAGCAAATTGTTGAGTTGTGTATCTGTTGAGAAGTCGAATTTTAATTTTTTTTCTGGTGTTTCAGCCCTACTGATCCTCTCTTTAATGTACTTATGGAGGATAAGAATTGCATTATTGCTGTTGTCTAAATGATTTGGAAAGGCCCACCTCCTCATCTGAGCCTGTTTACCATCTTGTGGCATACAGATATCTGACCTTTTATCTGTTTGCTTCAGTTATGTCAAAGAAATAATCTGACCCTTTGAGTTCCATTTCTGCTGAAATGCCTCAGTTCTAGGCTTTCTCAGCAGCGATGAGGAGTATGTTGTGTTTGCCCTGAGTTCCTAATTCCCTCTCTATGAATGCAATGGACAGGGCTGACCAGTGGGCTGTGTGGCTATTGAGATCTGAACTTAATCGAGAGAGACACTATTCTCATCCAAGGGGAAAGTCTCCAAAATCTTTAAGTAGGCAAGTAGGTTGGAAACTTGGACCATCTTGATGACCTAGTTTCACTTACATGTCTGCAGCTTCCAAAGTCTTTCTTTCCCAAAGAATTTCTGGAAACAGAATCTCTCTGCCAAGAAGCTTGGGTGCCAGCTTCATCTTTCACATGGGTCCTACTCATGCCAGCATTTTCTCCACCAAATAAGAGTTATGGCTATCTCCTTAAATGGTATTTGTCACAGGACTTCCCCTCCCCAGCTGTGCTTGGATTATGTGCAGGAGTGGACTGGTATATTTGCGTAATAGAAATTGAGAAATGACATAAATCTGGGCTTAATTTATTGCTTTGTTGAATTCTGGATTTAAGAAAGTGATGAAGAAAATGCCAATAATGCAGGTTATTTTTATGGGTGTTAAACATTTACTAGACCATTCCTAGTACATGTCTTGGAACAATTAAATTCCATAAGCATTTATCAAGTACCTACTATGTGCCAGACACTGTGCTAAGTGCTGGGGATACAAATAAGAAAAAGAAAGACAGCTCCATCCTTCAAGGGGCTTGCATCTAACGGAGAAAGACAACACACAATAGGAAAATAGAAGGGGGTGGGGGAGACACCAGGAAGTACTTGGCACTGGGTTATCTTTTTCATGGAGTTGAAACTGAGTAGAGCTGCAGATAGAAAGTGGAGAGTGTAAGCTGGGTCACTAGCTGGTGACTTGTTCTCCACCCTGGAAAATCCAGCCTCATTAAAGAAACCCAACTAATATAACCTTTTAGAGGGTATCAAGCCTCCTTCCTGAAGAAGAGGCTTGGGAATCATTGCTTCCATGGGAAGCTGCTTTACTAGTTGCAAGCAAGAAATTTCCAAACACCTTTGGCAAACCACCTACTCTTAATTTAGATGCAATTTCATTTCTCCCAACAAAAGAAACAGCCTTTATCTCTCAGTCATTGAAACTCAGAGTTGGAAAGGATCTCAATGGCCAGCTGGTCCCACCAATACATGAAAAAAATGTCTTTTCTTAAATACCCACCCCACAGTCATCATCTAGTCTTTGTTATGTACCACCAGTAAGCAGGAACAAATCACAATGAGAAGCAGTCTTTTCCATTTTCTGAGACTTCTAATCCTGAGGAAAATTTCCTTATGTTATTGCTTAAATTTACTCTTCATGGTTCCTGGTTCTGTCCCCTATAGAAAATTTCAAGAAGTTTTTTAGTTTCCTTTTTTTTTCTTTTAGAATGGGTTTTCTCTTTGCCTTAGTTTAAAAGGGTAACGGTACTTCTCCTGATCCCACTGCTGATCACAGGAGAGTTTTGACCTGCTCTGTTTCTGCCTTAGGTTGGTTTGACTCACCTTAGGCAGCCTGGTGGTCCCTATCTCTGGGGGCTCACCATGCTGGTGACACACTGTAATAGTAATGGAATTTGAAGATCCCCTTGTATTGGGAAGCTAACAGGTACTTAGCACTTAGTTTCAAGTTAATCAAGTTAATTATATCAAGCCTCTGTTAAGAAACAGAAGGTAGAGCCCCTCTTGCTGATGTAACAGGAAGGGGTGTAACAGGGAGGAAATGATACCTTATATAAGGAAAAACACAAGCCAGAGAGTCAGAACTTCTTGGAGCAAGCAGCATGGAGGCTGAGGAGAGGCCAAAAAGTGATTTGGATTTTGAGAATGGAGATTCTGCTGAGACTTTTCTCCTGGGAACTTCTGCTGAGATGTTCCAACAACTAGGCTGAGGAGCTACTCTGAGTGAGAGAGGAGGATCCCTGCTTAAGGGAAGCTGTTCTGTTGTGAAGGCTTGGGAATGTGGGTGTTCACTGCATTAACCATGTGTACCAACTTCGTGGTTACTGTAATGACTTTGACCTTCTGGGACTCGGTTTCCTGGTATTTGAATAAGGACTTGAGGTGGACTAGACATTGTGGGCTTCAATATGGAACTGGGACTGCATGGAGAGCTGGACAAAGAACTGGGAGCTGTCTGCCTTTGAACTCAGATGGCAGTTGGTTAGATCTGGGCAGGAGCTGGGACCATGGAAGAGGAACCATGGAAGCTGAGAGACTACCTTGAGTCGAGATGAAAAGACCTCTCCTTGGGTATTTAATGCTGACAGATGAGATTGTAACTTACTTGTGACCTAGGGGTGGATGGCCTTTGTACTTTCCACTACCCCTTAAGAGGGTACTGAGTAGTGACTGAGGATGTTGTAACTTGATTGCATCCCATGGGTGGAGGACTTTGACCTTTGTACATTGTGTCAATTAAGGAGGCTTGCCTCCTTAAGGATGATTGAATTAAGGATTTACTAAATGAAGAACTTACTAAATGAATGCTATTTTTTTGTTTAAAACTATGTGACCACTTTGGTGAAAACTATGTGGCCATTTTAGTGATAAGTTGTGAATTTAAAACATTCTGAATGCTGTACTCTGTTTCCTGTGAATGTTTTGCTCTGATTTGTTACTGAATAAATAAGGAGTTCACTATACTGTGTAATCAGAATCTTGAAAAGATAGTCACAGCAGCAGTCCTCTGGAAAGTTGCTTGTGCTTGGCTTTACACAGACTTAATGCAGACATCTGGCTAACTTTCACCCTGAGGTCCAAGGAATCTCACAACTTTTAGATTTATGTCTGGGAGATACTTCAGTGGCCCTGGAGTGCAACTTCCTTATTGTATCAATGACAGATTGAAGTTCAGAGAAGTTACATGATTTGCCCGAGTTCATGCAACTAATAAACAGATAAGGCAGGATCTGAACCCAGGTCTTCATGACTCTAAGTTCTGTTAACAGAATTTATTACATCATACTTCTACACCCTATTCCTTAACTTCAATTGATCTCATCGGAAGAATCACTTTATTCCTCTGCCAGGTGTCAGCCCTTTACACACCCCCAAAAGCTATCATGTCCTCCTAATCTCTTATCCAGGTTTACCATTTCTAGATCGTGCAATGGGTTTTCCTGTGGCATGAAATTGGGGCTGAGAAAGGGATACACCATGAATCATTTTCAATCAAAGTTCTATATATGATGATTTTTCAATTATTTTATTGACACACAAAATTTTTTTACTCTTTCATCACTTTCCACTGTCTCCCCCTACCTTAACCCTCCCTTGAAACAAAGATGTTCAGTTAAGTAAAACAAATCAATGCATTTCCATGTCTGACAATGTATGCCTTATTCTGACTTTTTTTTTTTGCTTTTTGGAGGGGGGAAGGCAGGGCAATTGGGGTTAAGTGACTTGCCCAAGGTCACATGGCTAGTAAGTGTTAAGGCCGGCGCTCTGTTCACTGCACCACCTAGCTACCTCAATGTTTATCTTTTTTTTTTCTTTTTTTTTTTGGAGAGGGGAGGGCAGGGCAATTGGGATTAAGTGACTTGCACAAGGTCACATGGCTAGTAAGTGTCAAGTATCTGAGCCTGGATATGCATTCAGGTCTTCCTGACTCCAGGACTGGTGGTCTATTTACTGTGCCACCTAGCCACCCCTACATGCCTTTTCCTATAGGGAGACCTACCATCTACCACTTAGCATTTGATAAAATAGAGGAATAAGTATGTGTTAGAAGTTGTGGCTAGCATTTCAAAAATCAAGGTGTAATAACGACCCTTGATGTATTTAAATATGACCAATGAAGACTCTTGCTAAGAGCATCTGTGGCCAATGCCAATGAGCTTTTAGGTTGGCAGAACCCTGCATCACACAGCTGCTGGATGGTTGGGCAAGCTTTACTTGAATATGATTTTACCTGGGGAAAAAGGGAAGCCATCCATTTGGCCTATTAGATCAAGTCCCTAGTAGAAAGGAAGCTGCTTGAATGAGAGACTTTTCAAATTTGTTTATTTCTTTAGAATGTAGGGCACACCTTGTACATAGTAGGTACACTACTAATGCTTGTGGAATGAATGAAAGTTGCCCCAGGTAAGGTGAGACAAAACAGTCTTTGGGACTTCAGCTAATCAAATCATGATCTCAATTCCTCCTCCCCTCTGACATAAGGGAAGCTGGCTTACCTTTCCCAACCTCAGTACGATGGAGTTGTTCTCCCCTGCCCCTGCCTGGCATCTCAATTTCTTTTCTGTTCGCTCACTGCCTGAGGCTGGGTATGGATTCTATGTGAAAAAGGCCTGTTTACATTATTTATAAGTGACTCAATTTGCTGCCCTGGATGGAAGCAATAGTTTCTTCCAGTATAAAATGAAGTTAAAGCAGCCTTTTCAGGAATGCATACATTAGAAGGCTTTCTCAGTAATTGGTCTCTAAGCATTCATTTGGTCTTTCTGCCATGTTCGAACAGCTTTCAGAGCCCATGGGGGAACTGTATGTAGCATTACTGCTGTACCATTGGATTGCAGGGACTAGAACTTCCTGTTGGGGGGCATGGAGCTCATTAACCCTTTCTACCTTTTCTTTTTTAAGATGCAAACAAAACTTCATAGTGATTGTAGCATTTATTGATCCACTTGCCTCCATTTAAAAGAATTTCTGAAAAACTCAAGTAATGATGACTTTTTTGAATAATTTCATTTGACTCTTTGTACCTATTCTTAACTAGAAGGTGTGGGGAGGTTAAGCATTCTCAAAGCATATTTGGAGTTGGAAAGGATATAGCTATAGGATAGATACAAAGGATATAGTAAGGATATTTTCTTTTGGTAGTTGATGGGAGGCTTTTGGAGCAAACATTTGTCTTTTCTCTGTGACTTCTAATGGGGTGGGATCTATAAGACCCCCATCAGAGAGCTCAATTCACACTCTTTTTTTGGCATCTCTTCTGATTTCAAGTGCTCTGCTGGGATTTCAATGTGTGTATTTTGTTTCTTGGAGACAAGCAGTCCAACCTGCATGGGAACATTTCTTACAAAAACTAGTTCTGAATACCTTGGGAAGAAATGACATTGTCCATCAATGTCATTCTCTTCTATTGCTTTAATTAGAACAAATGACACAAACATTAAAACACACAGACACACACCCACACACCCTTTTTCTGTGTCTTACCCTGTTGTCAGTCCTACCCTGTCTCCCAGAGGAGAAAAAAAATAAATTGTAAAAATAAATAAATTGTAAAGTGAAATTCAGTGATATCAGGTCTGTTGGAAATTTCTCTTTCATTTAACCCAAAGCTCTGGGGGACATATTAGGGCCTATCTGGCCTTGACTTCTCAATGAATTTTGGTTTTAAAAAATTTTTAAAGGGAGCAGTCTTTATAGAAGAGAATATCGCTCATTATCCGAGAGATAGAATAATATTTTTCTGAATGTGTTTTTCTTCAACGTAGAAACTCATTGTATCTCCCTCCCTTCCTTGCAGAGGTGAGGGGCTATCGGTGTGGAGCACTGTATGTTGTCATACTTGGCTTTTTGCATTTATTATAAGGGATGGCTCTTGGAGGGGGTGGGAAGTGAGAGATGAATGAAAAGAATATTGAGAAATAAAGGTAATGCAAAATCAAAAGATATCAATAATAGCTTTTAATATATAATATGGATTGTAATACACATTTTTAATATATAGTAATAATAGTTTGCCATTCATGAGACAAAGGGGGAGTCTGAAAACTTCCTGGAAACTACAGAGAGTCACAGAGTTGGCTGTGGTACTTGTCACCTTGACTGTTTGCAGATATCCAGAGAATGAGCATCTCACAGACCAAACATTCCACACGCCTGGCTGACTTCCTTTCCCTTTTCACCTGCAGGTCAAGGCATCTATCTTTCTAGGATGTTCTAAAGCTCTTGGTGATGAGGCATTCCAGTGACCAATTATAGATACCTTCAGAAGCAACATCTCATCTCTGTCAGCATGAAGGAGAAAGCTGACATTCTTCGCCTTGCAGAGCTGAATGATGGGTCAGGTTATTTCTTTAGTTGAGACTTAATAGTCAAAGGAATGTGGAGGATGGAAAATGGCTTATCTAACTCCTACTGTATCCCCTCTCTCTATATATAACCTTTATTTTCCCTTGCAGGATTTTCAGGATGCTTAATGAAATTAGATATCTGAATTTGACCCCTATTTGTTCAAGGTCCAGATACTTTAAGAAGAAGAAGAACAAGTATTTATATAACTCTTTAAGGTTTTCAATCACTACCTTATTTCATCCTCATAATAATCTGGGAGGTAGGTGGTCATATATAGACCCATTTTATAGGTGAGGAAACTGAGGCAAACAAAATGACTTGCCTAAGGTCTTACAGCTAGTAAGCATCTGAGATAAGATTTGAACTCAGGTCTTACTGATTACAGGTTCAGTACTCTACCCACCTAGTTTGTAGGTTACATAAAGCTTGCTGGTTTTAGAAATTTTATTTTTTGAGTACCATCTATGCCCTTTTTCTTTTTCTTCCTTTTTTTACATAATTTCTCACCAAAATCTTTCCTTGTAAGAAAGACAAACAGTTAAGCAAAATTGACTGAAACAAACAGTTTATCTAGATGGCACACAGAACATCCTGCACCTGTAGTCCCCACCTCCTGTTAAAGTAGAAGGAAGTGTATTTCCTTTCTGAGCTGCTGGGACCAAGACAGGTCAGTGCATCACAGATGTAAGAGACCAATCTTCTGAGTGAGCCTAAAGTCTATTTTAAGCAGTACCTGAAGCAGCCTCTCTGGGGCTGGAAGGCAGGCAGGGCTCTCAGTGACTTCGGTATGTAATGACTTTCCCCAAATGACATTGATTATTTGCAGGCACAGAGCCTCCAGTGCCTGTCTATGGTAGGACAATGAGGGTATCTTTTCTGCATCTCTTCATGATCAGGACCACCTAGTCATATGAGTTTGTTCTGCATTTGCAGACATTGATGATTAGATCTGTGATGGAAGCAGGCAGACGGCTGGGGACTCAAACCAGGCTAGGCTTGAGGCTGACAGCTGACAGCAGACAAACTGCCTATGTGTGGACCAAGCCTGAATGGATCTGAGATGGCTGATTCAGAAAACTAGCCTCCCAAACTTCTCTCGTTAGGGCTATGTGATGGTGCTATTCTCTTTGGAGGCAGAATGCTCCTACATTGGACCTTCTGCCTCTTCCTACATGGCACCCTTGCCTTTTTCTTACTGTAATCTTCCATGCTTGATGCTTGAACAAGAATCTGTCAATTGGGGGTGGCTAGGTGGCTAAGGGAATAGAGCACCCGCCCTGGAGTCAGGAGAACCTGAGTTCAAATCCGGTGTCAGACACTTACACTTATTAGCCGTGTGACCTTGGGCAAGTCACTTAACCCCATTTGCCCTGCATTCCCTCCTCCAAAAAGCAAAAAAAAAACAAAACAAAAAAAACAACAAGAATCTGTCAATCTCTGGCAGCTCACTGCTTGTAGCATCAGACACAGGGAACTGATCAGATACACCTGAGTAAGAGACCCATGAAGTACACTTGCATCCTTGCGCTGCCCTGATGTGTAAGAGGCTGGACCCCAGCCATCTTCCAGTAGGAAGTGTGAAAGTCTACTGCATGAGATGAGGCTGCCAAGTCAAGGGGAAGCTTCCCTGGAGTAACATCCCCCTCCTGTTGTGACCAGGGATCTGGTGAGCTCCCTGTTGGGTCTTTCCTTGACACTCTGGGTGCCTCTTCTTAGACTTTAAGCCTTCCCTTGGCTGAGTTAAAGTTCACTGTCGTACCGGGTATAGCTTGTAGTAAAGCAGTAGCTTTTAGCATCCCTGGCCTGCCTGCCTCTTTGATAAATGTCTTAGCAAAGTCCCAAATGCCTGGAGCTGCCTACTGATGTTTTACTAGATGGGGTTAGTATTACATATCCCAGGTCATAGGATTGTTGAATAGATAGACAGGCCATCTGTTCAACCCCTTCATTTTCATTTGTAAGAAACTGAGGCCTACAACAGATAAATAGTAGGAACTCGTTCAGGGTCACAGACCAGTAAAGATCTGGGGTAAGATTTGAAGCATGATCCCTATCTCCTATGCCGTGGTTGGAAAATTTAGTCTTAGCTCATTTATATTAATGGTATCAAACTCAAATAGAAGCATAGGTTTCATTTCTATTTGAGTTGGCTTAGAAAACCACAGATTAACATTCTCTATATTGTATTATATTTCCATTTATTTTAAACATTTCGTAATTATGTTTTATTCTGCTTGGCTCTTATTCCTTAGATTCATGAAGCCCTTAGGAAGTGAGTTTGACACTTCTGATTCATACTATTAAATTGTGAGCTCCTTGAGTTTATTGACTGGGAGGTGTGGATGGTGACATGGTCAGACCTACACTTTAGGACAAATCACTTTGGCAACTGAAGAGAGGATGAATTGGAGTGGTAAAATATTGTAGACCAGGAGATCAACCTGAAGGTTGTTGCTGTGGTCCAGAGGGTGAGAGCCCATCCAAGTGGTGAGAGCCTGATCCAGGGTGGCAGTAGTGTGAGTGAAGAGAAGATGCTATATGAGAGAGATGAAAGTAAAAATTGAACACATTTGGGAAACATTGGCTGTGTGATGGGACTGGGAGTGAGGAGTTAAGGATGGAACTAGGGTTGTGAGCTTCAGCATCTGGCGGGGTTAGATAGTGGTACCCTCGACAGGAAAAGGGAGATATATAAGAGAGGAGGTTTTGGAGGGGAAGGCAATAGCTCAGTTTTGAACATTATGAATTTGAGAAGTCTATAGGATATCCTACTTGAAATGTCCAAGAGCTGGTTGGCGATACTAGAATAGATCTCAGGAGAGAGGGTAGGACTATAAATAGAGATCTGGGGATCCTCTATGTAGAGATGATAAATAATCATATGGGAGCTGAGGTCACTGAGCTAGATAATAAAAAGCAGGGATTCCTCAATTTTTGTGGCATAGACCCTTTTTGAAAGTTTCCCAAAATCTGTGAGAATGTTTTTAAAAGTATAAAATAAAACACTTTGAATTACAAAGGAAACTAATTATATTGAAGTACAGTTTTCAAATTGATTGGGTGAGGAATATGGATTGAAAAAAACCTTAAAAGAATGGTTACTGAGTGAAGGTGGTAAACAGAGACTGTGAAAGTGGCAATAGGGAAAAAGTATTCTGACTCTCCTCACCCCAACAACTAGTGAGTTGTGGACTAGGAGTGAAAATTCAAACATCACTGGAAAGGGCAATGAGGGAAGCAGAGTCATCAGCAGGGAGCCAGGTAGATGGAAGAAGAGAAAAGGAAGAGGTATAAAATGAAGACATTTTTGTTAACTTTGGACCAGACATTTCAGAGAGCATGGTGGCATGGGTGGGTTGCTCTGGGGTTAGACTTCAGGGCAGGTTAGATTGAAGGGCATGAGAATGAAAGGAGCAGCTAGTGGGGAGTTCAGAATTAATTTGTAAATGACAATTGAAATGGATAGGCGGGTGAGGAGCTGGGGTGGGGGTAATAGAGGTAAGCTTCAGAAGAGAGAAATCTCAAATCAGATACTTGATTGGTCAAGCTGTGGATTCTGTGAGAGAACAGAATAATGGGTCCCCTGTTTGGGAGAAAATACTCGACCACAAGGCATGTCTCCATCCCCAAAAAGGGTTGAAGGAGGGTAGCACAACTGAAGAACTAACAAGAGTTTTCTTGGGGGAACAAATCCAGAATGCAAACACGTATCATCCCCAGGGTCCATAATTGCTACTAGGGATTACTTATCATAGGGATACTTATCATAGCATAGATTATACCACCTGGAGTCACTGTAATTTTCCAGGTGCAGAAGAGTTAATATTTGATTTTAATTTTAGTTTATTAAATCTTCTTCTTGATATATTGTGACAGGCTTCCCAAGAAGTTGGGAAAATGGTGCCCATCTTTTGGGGCTCTCCTTTGTCAACAGATTTTCCAGAGTCATAGTTGTGTTCTTAAACTAAAAAACCTATGATTTATCTCCCTTCCCTCCTCCCACACCAATACCTGTGTTCCATTGTTCTTGTGTCACCTGGATCACAAGGGTTACAAATGTATGCTATATATTCGTCAGGAAAAAGACATTCTGAAGAATTATCTTGATTTGGTCTTAGGATATCTAGTTTTGGCTCTGCCACATACCTGTTATATGACCTTGGACAAGTCATTGAACCTCTGTGGGCCTCAGTTTCCTCATTTCTAAAGTGGGGATCCCAATTGCTGCAACACCAACCTGACATTGGAGTTTTTAGTCTCTAATGAGAATGCACACAAGTATTCATACAGGTCTATACATATGGTAATTGGTACCAACCCAATGGAAACGGCAACTTGTATTAGTTAAGCATCGTTATTACTTGAGAGAAATATAGTTTTAAATAAGTAAATTCTGATTTTATTTAAGCAGATGAACATTTGCTAGTATTCTGAATCTGGGTATGTAAACTCATTAAAAATAATCTAATGAATTCCCTGAGACTCCTTTTCACTGCCTTCCACATAGATGAAATTACAGCTCCCCAGACACAAAATATCAAAAGAATCAAGAAAGGGAAACAGGGAACAAGATTCTTTTTGTTGTCTTTTCCTCCTGTAGAGTGGTGTTTCTCAAACTATAAGCTCACATAAAATATAAAAACAACTAACATTCATGTAATGCTTCATAGTTCCCAAACTAATTATATACATATGTATTTACACACACATACATGCATAATACACGCACACATACACAAATATATACATGTATTCTTCACATATATTCATACATACATATGTACTTACATGTGTGTGTATTCTTTCCAAAATAGTTATCCAGACCAAAGGGCTGTCTAAAAAACTGAATAGTTAAGTGTGGCAGCAGCAAACTTTATTCTGGGTCAAGTCTCTGTCCTCATAAGAAAGTATGGTACTAGGAAAGAGTACTGGGGGATTTGGAGTCAGAGAAACTGGCTTCACATGTTGACTCCCACTAGGTACTATCGGTGTGACCTTGGGTAAGTCACTGACTTGCTCTGGGCCTCAGATTCCTCACTTATAAGATAAGTGGATTGTATTAAATGTCATCCAAGATTCCTTCTACCTTCATATCTACAATCTTCCTCATCTGATCTTAAAATTTTATGGCAATATCAAACAATAAATGTACTTTGGGCTTGAGAGCAGCTAGGTGGCACAGTGGATAGAGTGCCAGATCTGAACTCATGTTCCTGAGTTCAAATCCAGCCTCAGACACTTACTGGCAAGCCACTTACCTTTATTTGCCTCAGTTTTTTCATCTGTAAAATTAGCTGGAGAAGGAAATGACAAATCACACCAGCATCTTTGCCAAGGAAACACCAAAACAGAGAATTGGACACGTCTGAAAAATGACTAAACAACTTTGGGCTTGAGGCAGCTAGGTGGCAACGTGTATAGGGTACAAGAATCAGCATCAAGAAGACCTAAGTTCAAATCCTGCCTCACTTATGCACTAGCTGTGTGTTCATGCATATGGACAATTAGTGTTCCCCACCTGTAAATTGGGATAATAACAGCACTTACCTCACAGGGTGTTGTTAGGATTGAATGAGATAATATTTGTAAAATGTTTTGCAATAAATAGTGAATTTGTGGTTTCATGTGCAACCATCTTTTTTATTTTATTGTATTATGAAAATTTTTTTATTCTACAAATTAAAAAAAATAAAAAAGAAAGTGAAAATGCTTTGCAAACCTTAAAATGCTATATAAAGGCTAACTTATCTTTTGTTATAACAGTTAAGAAAGTTCTGATTAGTGTGAAAAAAGAAACCCCTAATGTGGTTACATGTATTCCAGGGATTTTCAAAGTGCCTGGCATGTAGTAAACACTTGATGACCATTGATTGATTGAGTAAATGTTGATTTATGCATTCAAATTCTCATTATTTGAGGTTATAATTATGTAAAATATGGTAATTACTTCCGACCCAATGGAAATATGCAGTGAGAATTGGAATAATGTCACCACATCAGGAGGAGAGATTGATTATTCACACTAATTGGGATCTAGCCATATTATATGTGGGGGGTGGTGGAATGTGTTGGAATCCAAGTTCATCTAAGGTGTGCTCTAGAGTCATGGGAGATGTCCTGTGCAGAGTTGAACAAAAAGATGGCTGGTTGGTTACATTCTCCAAATTTTTCCTTGTGTTAATGTCTGGAAATGAAATTTATTTTGAAAAGTACAGCAATGTACCAGATATTCCCTTTCTGTTTATTATCTCTCTTTGCTTATACTTACCTCTCAGAAGTTTACCAAACTTTTTTATTACATCTGAGCCAAAAGAAAATTCTAGAGTTGAATTGAAGGACTGAAGGACAAGCCTAACTTTTTTTGACATTACAGTCAAGCATTGCATTAACAATAGAAGGGATTGGGGAAGTCGTCCACCTTCTTTCTCTCCAAAGTCGATTTTTCCTTTTGTGAGACCTCTTTGTTTGTTACACCATATCAAGCCATATCTGCCCCTCAACATTAGAGGTGTTGCCCTAAAATATGCCAGGAATCATAAATGCTAGCAGGCTAATTTAGATTGCCAGTGAAACTGCCTTGATTTGCATTGACTTTCAGTGATTTCCAGGAGGCATTCACCTGCAGAGCCAAGTGAGCAAAAGGAGGAGGTAGAATCAGCAGCAGCTGCGCCACCCCTCCCCCACCCCCCCAGCCAAGTCAGTTCTATTTCTGTCTATGGAGTGTCTTGTCCCTCTCACCTACAGTATAGCTCAAATTCCTTTCTGGAGGTAGGGTGGAGTGGTGAAGGGTTAAGTAAGGAGGGGATGGGCTGAATGATGGGAGAGTGTGAGGAGGGTATACATCCAATCTCTGCTTCCTGGCTCCTGTATCTCAGCCATGCCTTATGTTTGGGAATCCCTGGCTAATTGAAATTTTTCAAAAGCCCTTGCAAGGGCCACTAGGTGGCAAAATGGATAGAATCCTGGAGTTTGAGTCAGGAGGACCTGAGTTCAAATATGACCTCAGAAACTTCCTAGTTGTGTGACCCTGGGCAAGTCACTTAACGCTGTTTATTCAGTTCATTATCTGTAAAATGTACCAGATAAGCAAATAGCAAAACACTGCAGTATCTTTGCTAAGAAAAACCCAAATGGAGGAATTAGAGGGGGAGGAGATATGGGGGTTCTGGAGCCCTACTCTCATCAGAAATGGGTTGAAGAGTGAACAATGTATATATATATATATATATATATATATATATATATATATATATATCTAGAAAGGTATAAAAGTCTTCTAAATTTAGGCAGAAATAAAAGGCAAAATGCATAGGGAGGGGGGAGAGGATAAGGGAGAGATTTCTAGAGAGAACCTTACATCAGATCTGGGTTAAAAAGAGAAACATATGTGTGTGTGTGTGTGTGAGTGTGTATATATATATATATATATATATATGCATTATGTCTGTCTAAATAAATATATATATATATATATTTATATATAAACAAATACATATATATATATATAAATATAAACAAAAATAAATATTTATATAAACAAATACATAGAGAGATATAGATATACACACATATATGTATATATATATATATATATATGAATAGAAGTTTTCTAAGTTTATAAAGAAATAAGAGAGTGAGGGAATAGGATAAGGAGGGTATAGAAGGATGTCTAGATTAATGGAAATAAGAGAAAGAGGGAAAAACACATATGTTTAAAAGATGATAAAAGTGTTCTAAATTCTGATAGAAACAAGAGGGTAAGGGGAAAGTGTGGGGGAGGGGATAAGGATCTTTGGAGGGGGGGTAAGTTAAGTAATAGAAGGGCAAGGTAGGTGGTAGAAGTAAAGTAGAGAAGTCAGGAGGGACAGGATATAAGGGGTACACACAAGTATAAAATAAAGAGCAGGAATAGAATTTATTAGGGAAAAAAAGCAGGGCTAATAATCATGATTTCAGACAAAGTTAAAGCTAAAATAGATTTAATCAAAAGAGAAAAATAGGGAAACTAAAATATGTATCAGCCATGTTAATCAATAATGTTTCAAACTATTTAAAATATCTAGACAGTAGAAGGTTGGAATACACAGGAAATGATGAGTTGGTGGACTTTGAAATATATGGAAAGACTTGGATTTCTGAAGGAAGATAGAGGACAAACAAGTATAGTACAGTCTTACACAGATGCATAGGAGTATATACATCTATCTATGAGTATGATTATAGATATCTACGTATATGCTTGTATACATATATGTGTGTTTTGTGTACGTATCTATGCATTTATATATACACATACAAATTATGTGTGTATATACATATATGTATACATGCACATGTAAATATGTATGTATATACATATACATGCACATATATACACATATCTAGCTATATCTATATATAAATTTATAAATCTCTATATAAATTTAGTTGTAGCCTTCCTGGGCAAGGAAGAGTGAAAAAAAAAACAAAAGCAAAAAAGTACCCAGCAGAGAACAAAAGAAAACTTACAAGGAAGCAAAGCAAGATGGATAGCTCTGAACACAGTATGTAGTGTTTATTATATAGGCTTTCTTGAAATGGAAATTTATTGCCATGTATTGTGAATCCTTTCTTACATTCTGATGTGCACATGCCAATGCTTCCCCCACCCTTTTCTTATTGTATATTTCAGTTTCAGTATTGAAGTTTAAAAGAAGTTAATTCAAAAATAACCCAAATGGGGCCATGGAGAATTGGACAGGATTGAAAAATGACTCAGGAAAAGAATTAAGAGATCTTGTTAAGGGTGATGAGAATTTTTATTTCTGTTTATTAATAATAAATATAATAATATAAATTTATTATATGAGTATCACCTTGCTTATCTTCTAAATAGTAGGAGAGCAACTGGAGGGAGGGGGAAAGTTTGAAACCTAAAATAAATGAATACTAAGAACAAATAAACATACGTTTATGCTTATATCATTATATCATTGAGTTGATAAAGGAATAAATATTCTCACTAATCAAACAATCTCAAACTTAGTAAGGACAAAGGTATTTAGTTCAACCTGTTCCTAAACAAGAATCTTCTAGAGCAAGAGTTCTTTACTTTTTGTGTCCTGTTCCCCTTTGACAGTCTGGAGAAGCAGTTAGGGACTCCTTTGTAAAATAATGTTTTTAAAGCATAAAATAAAACACATAGGATTACAAAAGAAAAAATATATTGAAATGCAGTTATCAAAATATATACATTTTATCTTATTCTTGCTTTTTGGAGGGCAATTGGGGTTAAGTGACTTGTGCAAGGTCACAGGGCTAGTTTTTGTGTTAAGTGTCTGAGGTCAGATTTGAACTCAGGTCCTCCTGACTCCAGGGCCGATGCTCTACTTACCATGCCACCTAGCTGCCCATATATATGTATATATATATGTAAAAGCAAAGAGATGGACTCTAAGAAGTTCTGCTCTGAAGAAGTCACCACTCAGGTGGTGACCATTTTCAGTAAGGGGAAACTGAGGGCTGATTTCACTTTTTTATAGTTCTAGACGCTAAATGTAGTTGCTAGTTACCCTTGTTCTCAGTAACTTGACCTAGTAGCATCATGGGTTCGTACAGGATTACTGGCCAAATCAATTAAGCTTTCCCTTCCATGGAGAAGGCAGTACATAATTTGAAGGGAACCTCCATGTTTTCTGTAGGATGTGCTGCACCCAAGAGGAGAACAAAGCTCACCCTGTTGTTGTTCATTGGTGTCTGACTCTTCCTGACCCTGTTAACCATATTGTCCATGAGGATTTCTTGGCAAAGATACTCGAGTGGTTTGACATTTTGTTCTCCAGTGGATTAAGGTAAATAGAAGTTAAGTGACTTGTCCAAGGTCACACAGCTAGTAAGAGTCTAAGGTAGGATTTGAATTCATCTTCCTGAACTCTAGGCCCAGTGCTTTATCTAATGAGCCACCTGCTACCTCCTTACAATATTATAATCACTCAAAAACAGTTATTTACCATCTGTATGTCATGTGACACATTCTGCTAAACCTGCGGAATAAAAAAAATAAACGAAGCAATTCCTGCCTTCAAGGAGCTTTTATTCCAATATGGGAGACAATATGAACATAAATATATAGATACATATAGAAAACAACCTTAGAGGGGAAAGTAGTAGAAGCTAAGGAGCCAGGGAAGGTTTCCTCCAAGCAATGATATTTGAACTGATTATCAGGGGTGCTAGTGAAGAAGAAAGCTATCCTAGGCCTGGGAAACAGTCAATGTGAGGGCATGGTGATAATAAGGGAACGAAAAGAGTAAGACATTCAAATGAAAAGCTGCTTGGATCATGAAGGGTGAATCAGCCACATTGGACTTACGTACACATGCATATAGAATACGGCATTAGATGACATTGCTAACTTGGACTTACATTAATACAAAAGGAATAATGGATTAATTGAAGTCAAGATTGCCCTTATAGTTGACAATATCTGTCTATCTGAACTGGAGTCTCTTCTATTTATTATAGTCCCCACTGTCTGTCTGTGAGAGATAATGGGATTAAATTTTCTGAGCAGTTGTGAGCTGTTCACTTTAGTACTGCCTACAAAGAGACCCAATACAATTTTCCATTAAGCAATGGCTTTCCAGGTTGCTTTGATAAACAAGAGGGCTTCTCAACTGCATTTCTGTGTCTTTGTGATTAGAATGAGTTCCTTTTGTTTGGTTTTTAAAAGGAAAACAACATTACCATGCCTTTTAATGTCCCTTCTTGTCACTAAGCAAAGCAAAAATAAAACAGAAAAGAAACAATTTTCTGGTAAGACATAAATATATATGTATATGTATATGTACACACACGCATATATACACACACATATACATACACACACACATATATAATATATGTCAAGAAAAAACCTTCAGTGCCTAAGAACATAAATGCAAGCCTTGCTGGTGATAAAAACTGTCACTTGTTTTTGGATAACAAGAGGACTGTACAATTTAATCATATAAATAGTAAGCATAAAGTTGACAGTTTAAGTGCATTACATTTTCTGCTGTTGGACACCATCAACCAGGAAAATATCCCTTCTAAGCCCAGGAGGGAAGAATGTAGCAGCAAAAAAGGGTATTCTTTTTGGTGTAAGAACAGAAAGCTAATTTCTTTACCCGTGGTTCTCGGGAGACTACCCAACACACAACACAATATTCGTTGACTATTAGTTTAGAGGGCTCTTCAAATGTTGCGGTGGCAGAAAGAAGAGATGTATTTGGAGTCAGTGAAATTGTGTCCTGAAAACCAATTCAAAATCTGTAAGTGAGTGGGGAGTGAGCAGGCCCAGAGCAAGGTCTAAGTAGATCTAGCCCCTGAAAGAGAGGCAGAACTGAAGGTATTAAAGTGAATCCCAGCATCAAGACCAAGTTGGCTTTGGTCTGAACTTGATGTGTTGGTCTGCCTATTCATGAGGTTCTAAGTCACAGAGATTTTTGGAAAATGAGAGGCTGATCTAGAGGCTTTCATCTCTCTCCATGCATCTACCGATGCATCTCCATAGGACTTCCTCTACAAAACCCCAGCACAAGGCACCTATATTCCCCCCTACCCCTTATTTTTTGTGTTATCATCCTCTACTAGAATATAAGGTCCTTGAAGGCAGGAAACATCTTTCTTTCTACTTGTATTTTTATCCCCAGAGCTTAGCACAGTGCCTGACACATAGTAAACAAGTAATAAATGATTATTTCCTTCCTTCCTTCCTTCCTTCCTTCCTTCCTTCCTTCCTTCCTTC